>NC_133896.1:16507056-17184020 GCF_964199755.1 Larus michahellis
ATTAAATTGCATATTTAACGATCCTTCTATTAACAACAGCCTGATCCATTATAGTATACTATGTATTCTGCAAGTGATTTTGCATCTTTTCATCTCAGATGCTGCACCAGGAACGTTAAATTACATTGACATTAAATTATAGTAGGCAACTGGGCATTTTGTGAAGCAGGTAGTGCATTAATGTGTGCATCTGTGCATTCAGTTATCTTAACCTCTTAAAAATGCTTTGGAAACAAGAATAAAAGAGGTGGTTTACATACGCTGGCAGCCCAGAGGGTCACTGCCACTCAGCCCGTAGTAGTTTGCCCTGCACTTGTCACAGCGGACACCCTCCACGTTCTCCTTGCAAGGGCACCGGCCCGCGACCATTCCCAGAGCAGGATCTGTGCGGCTCTCACACATGCCATTGTGCAACGTACCTTCTGGGTCACAGTTGCAGGCTACAGGCATGGTCAAGGAGAAACATAAAAAAGCACATTTAGATATAAGCATGAAAACACAATTATAGTAGGCACAAATTCAGGATTCTTGCAAAGATTAGAGAAGTTCATCCATGCTCACTGTGTTGGATGCTTTACAGTTAACGCACAGCCACTGGTAAGAAATATTATGAGAATGATTCCAAGATCTGATTTTCTCTGGAGGAGAGTTACAGTCTTCACTTTGGCAGAAATACAGCCTTTGCTTTGGGTAGAAATAGGCATCACTCATTCACTCCCTACCCTTTTCAGAGCACCTGGGGGAGAGTGGAGCCCATACTTTTGGGGATGCTCTCACGAAAGCTGTAGGGTTGCAGGGATACCACACATAAGCCACCTCCCCAGAGCTGGTCTGAGTTGGCTGAATTATTTACTGGAAGCAATGGATTCAGCAAAGGACACTGCCTTCATGATGCATTCCGTTATTTCCTAAGGCACTACCTATTTCTCACAGCAGAGCAGAAATCTACCACACCACTCCCCTGGGAAATCACCCCTGGGGTCCTTAAGGACTTTTTACGCCAATCAATTACTACAATTAAATTATACTCAGAGCATTTTTCTCATCCTATATTAATACTGAATTTAGCTCATCTTTCAGAAGAAGGGCTTTTATGCCTGAAAGACTGTTTTTCTTGCGTATGGCAGGTGCCTAGCACAAGCTATTACTCCTCCCACCATTTTGCACCTCTTCTGTAATCACAGAAGCAACAGCGCTACTGCTATTCGTATTTACATTGATGTTGTTCAAGAAAGATGATAGTTCTGCTGGATTTCTAAACTCAGTTTAGCAATGAGTTGGAATATGCAGCCCTTTTGCAATGCTGCTTCCAGGATGCTGTCATGCAGCTACTTTATAAGGCAATTTGGGTGTTATAAGTTTAGTAACATTTTTACAACCATATGAACGTTTAAGTATGGGGATGCCATAGGGTTAAGAGCAAAGAAGACCAGAACCTCCCTGTTTTGAGTCATTCTTACAGAAGCTAAAACAGGGAAGCTTACGGAGGCACGCCTGAGGGTCTGAGATGACTTTGAGTGGATCCTGGTAAAAGAAACGTTTGCACTGGTCACAGTGTTGCCCCGTGGTGTTGTCCTGGCAGTCCTCACAAACACCACCGCTGACACCACCACTGGCCTGGTACACGGCCATGTCAAAGTGGCATCTGACAGAATGGCCATTGCAGTTACACCCTGAAAAAAAACAAAACAAAACAGTGGGATATTTCACACCACAACAGCTATTATTGTGGTCATGCCACCATTACTGCCTATTGTTAACACAGGGTTACTTGTTACTTGTATGATTTCAGTGCCCCATAAAGATTACACCTCCCCAGGCCTTGTGCTTTACAGCTGGGGGGCAACATCAGAGACCTACAACAGAGCTGGGCCCTACACTTGAAAAAGTACCTATGCGGGTGAGTAGGCCTGATATACAGTGGGGAACTGCTCCACTGAACAAAGATCTAGCTCAATATTTGCTACAGATCCTAATGTATTATTCTTGTATATCCTATATTACTCATTATCATGGAAATAAATAATTTAGCCTTGTCCAAATTCTTGTTTCATTCACAAGAAAGACCCTATGCAAACCAACAAATGATCTTTTTTGCATTAGTTGCTTTTTCCTCTCTTTATTGGCTTTTTCTCTTTATGAAAAATAAGAACATGAAACAGCTCTCCTTCTTTTAGGGTAACACAGCGCTGATGGATACAGGAATCCATCTGTTTTTCTAGATGAGGCATGGAAAAGTCTCCCTCCCAGAAACCTGGCCAACCCATTATGCACTGGGCTGGGATTGTGCTACACCCACCCCCCAGCTACTAGAAAGGAAAATAATATGTTTGAGTTACGTTTGCAAGCATTATCTTGTGTCCCTTCAGCTGGCCTCCAGGGAGCATCATTGTAGAAATCTTTACATCTTTCACAAGACAAACCCTCAGTGTTATGGTGGCAGATACATCTCCCGTGGACCTGCAACATGAGGAGAGGAGAGGAGAGGAGAGGAGAGGAGAGGAGAGGAGAGGAGAGGAGAGGAGAGGAGAGGAGAGGAGAGGAGAGGAGAGGAGAGGAGAGGAGAGGAGAGGAGAGGAGAGGAGAGGAGAGGAGAGGAGAGGAGAGGTATGCTCGAGGTATGCCAGCAAGATCAGGAAAATTCAAAGCTCTTTGGCTCCCTCAGCTGACATAATTCTCAGTTATTTGAGTAAAAGCTCTGGAGAATAGCTGCAAACTTTAACCAAATAGTTTTAAAGCCATTAAGCAATATTTATAAAAAAATACTTCTAGAGATATCAAACGAGACTTCAACCTTCTAAATTCTCTCTCTCTCCCTACATGTGTCTATATAGAAATACATATTTTCCAGTAGACAAAACCACTTGTTCCCAGAGGGAAAGAATTCGCGATCATGTTCCTGAATTTTTTAATAATCCATTTTTCATGGGTTAGCTTTGCATTATCAGCTATTCTTTGTGCCAATGCCTCCTCTCCTGCTGCAGAGCCCGGAGCCCAGCTGGAGTGTGGAATGCACCCAACAAGTGGCCATTCAAGTCTGCACACACCACAGGCCACTTACTGCATTACATTTGCACCATTACAGCTCTGGTATTTTGCTGCTATTATCAACGTCTTGTCTCAGTTGCTTTTGAAACACACTAGTGCCAACAAAGAGACAGCTTCTGAGCAATCCAGCCCGGGGTTTTAAAGGAAGAAGCTGTATTGACAGCATAAATGACACACCATGCCAGACTGATGGAACACATCTCCCCGCAGATTCTGTACTGGATCACACTGACTGGCGTGGCCATTGCAAAAGCAGCTGCCCCGCACAACCATCTCATAGACAGCGTAGTAGTACTTCTCAAGGGGATCACTGTGCCTTCTCCCAAGCAGAGCATCCCCAAGGGTGTGGAGTTTAGTAAAATTGATCCTTAAGTTTGTCAATGTAATGAGCTCTGGAAGGAAAGAAAAGAAATCAAGAGTCCAAGTTCACTTGAAAATGAACAAGGTCAAATCTTCAGCTTGGATCAGTCATCCAAGAATTTCCCCACACTGAAGAGTTAGTTAAAATGATTTGATATTGGCCGAGACCAGTAACCCATACAGTGCCAGGGCATGGACCCACTCCTGGCACACAGCTGTATAAGTGTTAGCACTCTCCTTGGTACCCCTCTGGCTGGGGCCAACCTGTATTTTGCCAGTCACTGCCTTCATTGGTTCATGTACATCTCTGGGACTGCTCCCAAAAGGCAGTGTGGATTGGGCCACTTGATCCCAGAAGGAAAGATAGTTCAGCTGCACGCATGAACTCTGCAGAGCTGTGCCATTTGCCCTCAGGGCTAGAGAATAAGATTGACCCATTTTATTTATTAATACAGATGTCTCCCTACACTCTTTTGGTTTTGGTACCTAATTTTCAACATCATTGACTTACACCAGCTGAGCTTTACACCCTTTCAGTATACAAAATAAGCCACACAAACAAAATATCTCTGGAGAAAACCTGTACTGTCCATACCTTGGATATATGGCACGTATGGATTTTCTATTTCAAAGCTGGGATCCAAAGCTTTTAAAACAACCTGGAAAACAAATTAATACAGCTCTATAGATTGCCGAAGCTATTCTTTTTGGATATAAAGACTGTTACATGATACCATTAGTTACTAATGCCACTTTACTGATCCCATAAAAGAAAAAACACAAGGCTGTGGCTCTGATTCAGCAAGTGCTCTCACCCTTTCAGCCTGGCCTTGGCTGAGCAAGGCAAAAAGTCCTTTAGGTGGATTGATGTGTCAGGAGGAAGGAAAAGCAATGCCCTAGTGTGATGATGAGATGGGACCAGCACCCACCAAAGGGATCAAAGGACAGGCCCCTGCCTTTAACAGTAGCGGCTGATGGGGTGTCAAGATCTCTCATAAGGGTGACCTCCATATGAATTTGAAAACAAGGAAAGAGCACTAGAAGGTTTTGTCCAAGTTGTTTTATGAATTCATTTGGATGTGAAATGGAGGGTAAAACACAGTGGTTGTCTTTCCCTCTTCAGTAAAGTCAATAGCACTTCATGTCTCAGAATCTGTAGAAGTGGATCTGATGGATACAGAGGACAGACCTTCAGGTCCAGAAAAATAGCCACATATGATCTGAACTCATACAAACATGGACACTTGGCAATACCTCGCCTTCAGTGGAGGGCTCGATGTCTGAATATCTTGAATCACAAATGACATCTCCCACACCTTTTGCTGGATGAGAAGAGATGTTGGGAAAAGAGGCTGCACAGTCCTGTGCAAAATATCTAAATGCTTTCCAGGTCTGACCAAAGTCGGTGGAGCGCTCAACCAGCATTGCTGCAGGCCGAAATGTCTGCAAGAAACATTATTTCAAGAATTCCTCAACCAGGTGTTGATATCTCACGGGTTGTTGTATTGACATTCTTGTTTGGGGGATGCCAACAGCTGGCAATTAAAATTCTGTGTTTGGGATCTTGCAGGCTCACTACAGGGCTACTGTGCTGGTTACATGATTCTCTGAAAAAGCTGGGTTCTTCATTCAAACCACTTTCTAGCAAAAGGGAAGGGTAACCTTCCATATAGATACAAGATTACTTTCTAAGTAAGGAAGTTTATCGTAACATTGTAGGAATCTTATAGAAAATAAAATTTGTAACCATCCGGATCATAACAGATATGCATGAGAAGGCTGAACTAAATTTGAAAAAGCAACTGCAGTTCAGAGGTGTCCTAAATTTTTAGGGCTTAATTTTGCAATTTAATTTTTTTTTCAGCTTTAGTTCTCAGATTTATAGAAAATAGGACCAGAAGGCACATGCATAGGAAGCTATTCAGTCTATCCTCCTCCCCTAAGGCAGGATCAACTATAACTTAACCATACTTGACAGGTGTTTATCTAACCTGTTCTTACAAACCTCTGAAGATGGAGCTGTCACTGCATCTCTAAGCAATTTATTCCTGTGGTTAAGTAATTAGTGTATAACATTACATAAAAGCTCTGGTAAAAGATGTACCTTAAAAGTCAGGATAAGATGGCTGAACTGGAATAAAGTTTCTAGGTCCAACCTAATGCTGACATGGTCAATGCCTGAAAAGAGAATGAAAACAAAGTGAGGAGCACAACATGCACATTGGAGGGGTTGCTGAGACAGCTCTTCCATAGGGAATTTAAAGATGCCTTTTCCAGCACAGCAGCTAGGTTCTTTAGGGCATCCCCTGTGCACAAACCCAGAGTGTGGCTGGATCACTCTCTCGGGGGCAACGTGATGCTCTGCCTTTCTGGCACTGGCACCGGCAATGCTGCATGTCACTGAGACTTCACAGAGAAGCTGTAAGGATATATAAATTATCGGTGAAGAACTACTACAAAGAAGCGTGGGACAAAATTAACAGGTGGCAATAAGGGTGTTGATAGCCAGGCTTCATTTAATTATTTCTTAAAGTACTGGTGCTTTACACTGCAAGCACTATTTTTTTTTAATGGATATTTGTGTTTTACACACTCTGTCATTACATATCTGTAGGCAAGTGTTCCTTTTGCCACAAACAACATTTGCCTGAAAAGCAGACACTCTGTGAAAAATATGTGGCCACTGTGCATAACACAGCACTGCTGTGGGTCTTCTAGCCAGCTCTTGGAGATACTGTGCTTAAAATCTGTCTGTAGAAAAACAGAATTTCTAAAATCCTATATTGTGACACACAAATAGGTTTAAATCACTCAGTATTACTGAATCAAAGAATGGATGCGGTTTGGTCTCATCATGAAGGCAACGTGATGAAACCCAGTTACATAAATAAATCTCACAGTAACATTTTACAGTAATATTTTCTCAAATAAACTTACCATTTTCAGACTGCCACCACTTTTTTTTCCTATCGGGCTCAAAAGTTGTAATAACATTTTCAATCATGTGACTGTTGTGCTGCGTATAGGGATTATATGGGTATCTGGAATCACAGAGAAAGCACTTCTGTTCAGCCTAGAAAACAAAATGAGCATAATAGGAGATTAATTTCGTCTCTTCTCTCAAGATCCCGTAGATGTACACACATTTATGCCATTGCAAGATTGGAGCCTGTCAGTTGCTTTGGGTGACTGTAGTTTTAATCACTCAGGCTCTCATTTATAAGACAGGTCCAAGAAAATCATCATATACACATCATAAGTATATAGTAAATGTTGGCCTTGGTTTGCCCCAGGCACTCTATAAAAAATACACTTTTTCAGTCGTGGAGAAGGAACTCAGTAAGAGCAAAGAAATAAGTTTGTCAAGGTGTTGATTCTGGGTTTAGCTGCCAGAGAGTTTGTTTTGCAAGAGTTTCTTGGGAGAAATTTATTTTTTAAAAGTTGAGCTTTTCTTCCCGTCTCATAAACTTTCAGGCAGAGACGTCAGCAAGGAGGCAGAGAGATACAAGGGAGGACTGGATCTTTCAAGATCTGAGGAAGCCTTGAAGAGGACCATACACTAAATGATTTATACATTTTTTTCCTCTCTCTTTTGCACATTTTCTAGCAGCTTGGAGGCCCAGCCGGGAGCAGCGGACAAATGCTGTTCTACAAATGGAAGGCAAGGCTGGATCTAGGTACAATATAAGTAGGTGGTCTGGGCTGACACCACCACCCCAACCACTGTTAGTGCCTTTTGTAGGCATAGGGAAACTGGAAAAGGTTAAAAGCAATGCAAAGTAGGAAAATCAGGATGTCAATAGGATGAAAGGGTCTTGTTTGAAAACGTAACAAGCAGAAGACTAAGGTGGCGATGATTAGCCAATATCTCAATGCTGAATAAGAGGCTTCTGTCTGCAAAAGGGCTTTGAAAGCAGGGGCAAGGAGCTCCTATTTAAGGTGATAAGAAGGGAATTGAGTGGGAGACATAAGGAGAGTGACAAGGTTAACGTGCTGGGCTGGGAGATGACCCGTGCTGAGTCATGTGGAGAAGCCCAAGCAGCGTGGGATCGCAGCCAGCGGTGCCATGGGGAAGCGTATGGCAGTGGCTGCCCCAGGGGATACCCAGGGTGGGCAGGGGGGGGCTGTGCTACGCAGATATACCCTACGAGATTTGGGCAGAGCCTGAGTGTGAGGACCCAGGAATAAGGCAAAGAGGCAAGTGATGCCCAAGCTGTGTGCCTGGCTGGCAGGGACACTGGCAGGGAGAAGGGGGGACGACACAGCACCCCAGAGGGAGCTGACGGAGAAAGCACAGATTCAGTGCCCTTGACTGTGAGCCTGGCAGCGATGCTGCTGGAAACAGAAAGTAGAAGTCAGTGGCAGGAGCTGGGTTGGAAAAGACCCAGAAGGGGACTGGCAGAGAGACATCTCAGCTGGCATGCTCAGGATTTACGGATAAGTATTAGGAATGGTTTGCACATCTTTGTATTATGAAATCACCTGGGGTTTATTCACATTTACATAAATGAACACATATAGATTCACAGGTATGGTATAATTCATGTGTTCTAAACAGTACGATAAATATATATGATATTCAGCCATTCTATACCGGACTTGACAGATATGCAAATGTACAATTTAGAAGATGAGACAGAAGTACAAAAAAAAGCCAGTCACATCACTTCACAAAGGTCTGGTAAGGAGAGCTCAGGTTATTGAAGCATTTGTCAGGACTGCACATACCCACTCTGGTTTACATAGACACATACAATATGACCCTCAGCCAACTTATGTTTAAGGTTGCTCTGTAAAAATCTTTTTGTGCCCCAAAGGACAAGCATGTGCATGTCCACGTAAGGCAAGTCTGGCAGATCCCGTTTGCCTCTGAAGTGTGCGGCTTTATATTCTCCTCAATACTAAGTCCTCTTTTTTTTCCTTTCAAAACATATGTAAGTAGTAAATCCAATCATAGGGCTAAAAACCACTTAACCTACATTTAGAAACCATAAGACACATTACTCTTAATAAGAAAATGACTTGCAGTGCGTCTTTTCAAACACAAAGCAGTTGAACTTCAATTTTTTTCAAACTGAATTTTCAATGAGACATCCCAACCGAGCCCTGGCTCCTGGCAGGTTGCCGTGTTGACTAACACATACTTTCACAAGTAAGGTCTGCTCTCCTCATGACGCCTGACACAGATCATCAGGAGAGGAACTGGGGAAGAACTTTGCTTTGCAAGACAAAAGATGCAAAGCTTCCTGGCCTGACTCCAGCAAAGCATTCAACATGTGCTGGTGAGAAAGAAAATTGAGTTGCGAGGGACTCTGATATACTATAGGTGACACATACATTTAAGGCGAGCTGATAGAGCAGAACACATTGCCAGAGTATAAGCCTCTACCTCTTCAGCTCTGCAAAGCAGAATTTGTAGTTCTAACCCTCTTTAGGAGACTGTCACCAGGGGTCAAGATACATTGAAGCAGCATTAAATCACAGGGATTATTGCAGAACAGCTGTTCCTTTTCATGAGTCTGTATTTACATAATTCAAAGGATAAGTACAGACAAGTGAAAATATTAATTTTGTATTGCTCTTTGATCTCCTCTTAAAAAGAGAGAGAAAAAAGCAGTCACCCAGCTAAGGGCCAGAAAGATGATGTCTCTGAGATGGCTCTTTGTGCCCGTCTACCAAGCAGTGCCAAGAGTCAGAGCCCTGCTGAGTCAGTGCCCAGGATCCACTTGTTCAAACAATGTGGGAAAAACCAGCAAAGGGTGAAAAGTGGCTCACAGGGGAGGAAAGAGGTATTTACGTGTTGCAGAAAACTGTAGTTGCAATGAGGAACTTGGAGCAGTACTTGGTGCCACCTCAGTATGGCAGAGCTTTGCACTGTAAATGTGTCACAGAGTTTTGCCAGAAGGTCATAAACTGTAATTATTTTCAAATGCTTATAAATTAAGCTGTGTTTTATTAACTTCCTCTTCAGCCTACAGCTGGTATTTAGTGAAAACATTTCTATTTGTGACAATTTATTAGCTCAGCGGGGCCAAGTTCTCCAGGACGTGCAACAGGGGAATTCCCGTTTCTGCCTGGCACAGCTCCCGCACAGCTGCCATCACTGCAGCCAGGGAGCAAGAGGGATCCATCTGATCGCCCACATTTTACATCTGCCTACCCACCCACACGGCCAAAGGCCGGACTACACCATTAGGTTTTCCCCCTGTCAGAGATGGCTTTCTGCTTTTATCAACGTTGGTCTTATTTTGGATCAAAAGACATGAGAGGACATGATGTGAATCTCTTAACAGGCTGCCTCAGGTCACAACACTGTATGGGACATGTCCTCCAGCGAAGCTCCATCAAGGTAGTGCCTACCGCCTGCAGGACCGCGCTCTTCCTGCACTCACACACATGCAAACCGTGGTCTTCACCTCTGAGGCATGAGTAGGGAAAGGACCTATAGAGCAAAGCTCCTTCAGAAATCCCTGTGCTCATTTGCATCTCATGGATGCTTCTGCCTCTGGAGAAGCTACACATCACTGCGGAGGCTGTTTGCTGCCAAACCCCGCACATGCGCTGCAATACGGCATAGCCTTCCACCAGACTTATGTCACTCTGTCTGATGATTATTTAGACAACTCCAACAGAAACTTCCTAGTCTGGGCAAATTCCTTTTACAGGTGAGAATACTGTTAGTAAGCAGAGTTCAGTTTATTAAAAAAGAAAGAGCAAACCAACCTCTAGGTAGCCTATAATGCAGTACTTCTGAGGCCTGTTCATTCCACAGGTTGACGAAGCTGTTAATTGCTTGCTGCGACCCAAGAGGAGGTCCCCAATGGCTGGGTGGCAGGATCCAGCAGCACAGTCATCCTGTGCTTGCTGGAGTCTTATCAGCACTGAGCGCAAAGGAAGATCAGAGATGAAATTGTTTTGTATAGCCAGCAGTATTCTCCAGACAAAATCAGTTAAATCACAACATCAGCAGAAAACTAAATTATCCTTCACCTGTACTCCGTTTGTCCTTAATAATATTTGGTAGAATCTTGAAGAGCTTTGGTAATGAAGATGCTTGATGCAAAATCATTATAAAAAATACAGCTAGCATATTACAAATCTATGCTAAAACTTAAATCCTCAGCACATTATTGCACAGTAAACATGCCAGTCTGCTATGAGCAATAATTTATTATGCTTCCTACCCTGGCATACCCATACCCAGCACTCCTGCAGCAGAATCATAGGCATCTCAATTGACTCTGTGAGCAGAGCCAGATTTGGATTAATTCTCCTGATTTCTGTTCATTTCCAAGTGATAATGGTGGAACTGAGACCAGGATTGACATCAGGCGTCCCTCACATTTTCTAATGATTTACAATGAACCCCCTGGTCCGGTCCCAGCACCCTCCATTCAGACCCCATGGAATGGTCATTAATAATTAAACAGAATAATTCTGAACTCTCTAAATAATTGCAGGATCTTTTTGTTTATTTTGCCTGAAACAACTTTAAATATCTTTCCCATTATGTTAAGACTTCCCTTGCAGGGCTTGTCCTTTTAAACAAGTTCTGTCCTGAAACCTTGAACAGGAATGGGTACCTTGGAGGCTTTATCTGTTCAGCTTTACTTGGCTCAACTTGTTATAAAAAGTGCAGTTAAAAAACCCCAAACAATCAATATGTGAAGATCCCACAGAACACTTGAAACAGTAATGCAATCACAACAGTAAAAATACAGTCTGATTTCAGTCTATGGCTGAGGCTATACTTCAGACGGTGAGTGACCTTTGACTCCAGGTATAAAGCAATGCATAAGGTTGGTCGGCTTGCTCTTCTTTATTTATGCAGATCCACGCTCCTTATCTGTTAGCAGATATTGACTGCCCCTTTCAGGACCTGATTCTGACTCAATTACTCAAACATGTATCTTTTCTTTGTACTTAAAGGTTTCATATCACTCATAGCTCCTAGGCAGGAAAGTGGGGAATAAGGATTCACTGTCATGTGTGTCTTAATAGCGTACTTAAAAGAAGCCCTCTAACAAAATCTTGGAGACATATGTAAATTGCATGATAATATTTCAAAATTGGCATGATAATTGTAACATCTGTACTTACTGAGGTGTAACAGGATTGCCAGCCCCAGCCTCATGCCTCCCTGTGAAACTCAAACTGGTACCGCTGCAAGAGAAGAACTGGTGGGTTACCACAGCACCCCTTGCGCGTAGGCTTACCCAAGAGCTAGCCTTTACAAAAGTGACAGAGCCATAATTAAAATATCAAGATTAAAAGGAAACCCTGACTTTGATTTTGTTCTAGTGAAAATTTCTCATGATGGAAATTCTGGCACTGAAACTGGGATGAATGCAGAGGGACACCTCACAAGGGCTTTTGGAGAAGACCATGAAAACATATTAACACTTAGTGTAAAATAAAAACAGAATGCTATCAGCAAAAATATTGTAGTATTCAAATACAAGCTATTTAATCCTAACTAGATTCATCTGGGCTGTTTGCAGAGATCTAACTCCTTTCCTGGAGGTTCTTGTTTCTTTTCATAACTTAAAACAAAGACCAAGGTCCTAATGAAGATGCCACTGAGAAATG
Source organism: Larus michahellis (assembly GCF_964199755.1). Lineage (NCBI taxonomy): Eukaryota > Metazoa > Chordata > Aves > Charadriiformes > Laridae > Larus > Larus michahellis. The sequence goes on from NC_133896.1 coordinate 16,519,054, forward strand.
CCACATCAAATGCTATGAATTTTGGCAGGGACAAGATTATAACCACATCTTAAAGTGCAGTGAGGAAAAACAGGTAATGTCAGTATCAACGTAAAAGACTCGCCAAGGGGAACCTCAGCGTGAACCCACGTGAGGTTCATTGTGGCATTTACTTCACATCCTTCCTCTTCCAACTCACCTGGAGGAAAGTAAGAGTTGCCAACACAAAACCTGTTGGAAAAACAGAAGGCAGCCATGGGTATAAAAGACAACCCAGCATCCTGCCACCAAGTAGAGCTCCCAAACCACAGCCTGCCCCCCATCTTTGCGCCTTCCACCTCTTTCTCCGTCTGTAGGCACCAGCGGGGCCAGCCGGCCCTGATGCAGCTCCAGCTGCTGGGGCATCCCTACATGACTGTGCCCAAAGTGCCGCTTCCCAGCTCCATTCTTGTTCCTCACCTTCATACAGCCTTTGCTATGCTGAATGAGCTAAGATGAAATACTTCCCCCCAGAGTAAGGGGAACATAAGAAAAGTATTTCAGATGTTACAGGCTCCATGTAGGCTTGGTTCATGCAGCTCTGTGCAGCACATGACACAACAGCCATGCCTACGTGGCTATTTCAACAACCACGGGCAGGAAAAGCTATCAAGGGCCACCAGCCTTTCACGCTGCTTCAGCTCCCCTCACCTGCCACGACCGCAGAGACCCTGGTGTGTGACGCTGAGATGATGCCAGTGAGTATCTGCGCAGCTGCGCCTGGCTCCCCGGCTACAGAGAGAGCTGGCAGCAGAGCCAGAGTCTGAGGCAAAACTGAGCAAACATCTTCCTGATGAGTTGGACTTTACACTTTATACTCTGTCAGAATAACGGACAGACTTAGAGATGACTTAAACTGCGACAGCACCACAGTAAAATATAGGTGTCCATGGTATGAGTAATCTTGGAATATACATCCCAGTCCCTACCCTGTCTAACACCAGGACATTTAATACCATTGATACTCTTTAAACATGATTCACTTAAACAGCGAAACAAAGATCAGCAAAACCCCAACATACTTTAGTTCCATGCTTAGCCAGAAAATTAAATACTGAAGAGCTCTTACCTGGGTTTCAGACAGCCAAGTGTTTCAGCTGGAAATGAGCAGAGCTGACTGAGGGAAGCAAGCAAAGACATACCTATGCACTTCAGCTGGAGAAGACAGCGCGTCCCCCGAGGCACCAAGGTGTAGGTGAGAATGAGACCCAGCCTGCAACCTGCCAAAGGCTTGATTTGTGAACCCTTTCTGCCGGAGCTTCTGGCATCAGCAAATATGTGAAGTGAAAGAAAATTGTGACAGGTTAAGTTCACAGCAGAAAAAGTTCATGCAACAGAAAACAGAAGGCTGGAATTCTTAACAAACAACTCTTTAATTGTTTAATTAAACAACTGTTCAGTCGGTCCGGCTTGCAATGAAACATCAGAGTCTTTACATCTACTTAACATCAAAAGTCTAGTGGTACTGGCTTATCCGAACATGGGCATGACTTCTCACAATTGGGGTGCAAACGGTCTGGAAGGGCCAATTTGGGGTTTTGAGGTGACTGCAAACATGCCTACCTGAGAGCTGTGATCGCACCCGTGTGGACGTATGAGGCAGCTTCAAATTAGCTCAAGCTCTGGGTCACTGCCGTGAGCACTAGGTTTTGGGTTTTTTTCCATTTAAAGTTAAAGACAACATGGCAACCTGAGTCACAGCTTTGCATTTCAGCACAGGCTGTGCCTGTAAGTGCCCACGGCAGCAAGCAAGGGGCAGAGTGGTGTGTGGCATCCAGCGTGGTGGCAGGACGTGTGGTGATGGAACAGCTCCGATGTGGCTCATGCACAGAGACGGCCGATGGTTTTTGGTGTCTTTATTGAAACCTGTGGCACTTTGATTCCAGTTGTTGGCATGGCAGGTTGTCTTGGGTACATGTTTTCAGCTGTGATATATTTGTTACCAGTTCTCTGCCTGCTTGTAAGGCTTAATTCATGATTGTCCGTAAAGTATCATCACATCCTCGAACAGGTTTTCTGTATGTGCAAAATATGTTTTATAAACTAATCATTGCTTTTTTTTGGTAATTCCTATTCTTTCAGGAAAAAACCCCAAACATGTTCTTTAATCCTATTGCAATGCTCAGTACTAAGTGTCCTCTGCCATTGCTACGATTGCTCACTCTAGCAGAAATAATTCATATACTTCCATTTTTTGAAATTATTTTCCTCAAGTGCATGTGGAAATTACTTGTGGGAGTCTTTTTTTAGGCTGATTTAATCTACATTTTGTTTGCATTCATGCATGATTAATTATTGTACAGATGGTTTATATTTAGTGAGTTTCAATATTAAGAAATAATAGACTAAATGATATATTAAGATATTAATTTTACTTTTTAGGTGTAAGCAGTATATCAAGTACTCTCTCAAAGAGAGACATACAACTGAAGAAAGTATTATGATGCTACTAAATTATAGAACGGTTGACGTTTTATTAGCATATTTGGTAGGGAATTCAGATTTTGTTACAGAGAAGTTATGTGAGAAGTAAATATCAAGGAAGATTTATTTGCAGAATATAGCCGGTCCCGTGTTTTGATTTATGTAGGACCCCAAGCAAGAAGGTTTTAAACTGCTTGAGGCAGGGATTAAGAAACTTCTTTCTTGCTTCTTTAATCTCCCCACTGGTAAAGGAGCTGGATTTATAATGCATCGTTTGTCCTATGCTGGCTGGAGGGTGGATAGCATTGGTGCGTGATTTTTCAAGTCATCACAGGTCCTACGGTTGCTGTTTCTTAGGCCCAAGGCACATCCGTAATACACACAAAGGGCAGGAACTGCTAGCACTTCGGCATAATATTCCCTTCCACCAGCAGTGAGGGAAGAGGGCAGGAGCAGGGGCACCGGCCACATTTCACAGCCTGGCTCTGGGATGCCGGTTGATGGGCAGTTGCCGTCAGCCCATACAGGTACGCATTTTCCTCCAATGGACATTTTGAATAAAATTTTTTCTTTGAGTATACAGATTTTTTCCCCTGTAATGAAAATGTGAAAAACATCAGAAAAAATAAAAAACAATTCTGGTTTTCTTTAAAGTTTCAACAAGAAATAAAATTACTTGAGCCTGGGATTATTCTTGCCATGTGAAAATTAAGCATTTAATCTAAACAAATCACCCAGGCTTCCTTCAGAATCAAAGGAGAAAGACAGGGATCCCTACAGGGTCTATCCTACCACCTTCTTTAGACACTTACCTTAAAGGGGTAAATCCCCCCTTGGAGGTATCCGCTGCTTTCCTTTGGCTATGGGTAGCCCATTTCCTCAGTTTAGGACAGATGCCGCTATTTTAAGCAATTAAAGTGTACTGAGATGAATCCTGTCCATAAAGAACGGGTCAAAATTATAAATGAAATCTGAGGCTCTGAAAAGTAAAACCATCGTGCTACATTTGTCTCTCTCCTCTTTTGTTTCTGCTCTCATTTCTTCAAGCATATCCTATGCTTAAAGTGTAATTTCTCAAAGGCAGAGACTTCTTTTGTTTTCTACACATTGTGAGACTATAACACTAAATAATAAAAACAGAGTGAAGTATAAGCTTATAATAAAATAAGAGAAGTATTTTATTTGTCAGATCTGATCAGGAGAGAGATAAGGACAGCAGAAGAACACGCTGTGGAGCTCAGGGGGAGGGGGAGAGGGAGGTCACCCCTTCTCTCCCAGCTTCTTCGCCTCTGCATCCCACCAGCTGGCTGCTCTTCCATATCTTGCATCCTGGAGCAAACAGCTACTTTAAAAATTGTATTTAATAATTGTTTAAATGAGCTTTTCCACATTTCAAAAGGATGAAAAATCTGTTTATAATTTATGAGAAACTTCTTCATTTTGTAACAGTCACAGCACCCCATGGTACCCTTCACCTTTTGTGTGCAAGTCAGATATTTGAAATCTTTGGTTTTTTCACCACAATCAAGAAGTCCAGTTTCAACTTGAATATCATCTCCCTGGCAGGCACAGCGTTGCTGATCGTTTTAATCAACAGTAAAGAGAAAAAAGACTGTATTTTTTTTTAAATATCAGTGTGATTTTCAAAGTGCTATTCAAGACATATATATTCAAGATAGAACATTTCCTGTTATTTCTTAAGGTCCTGACACTTCCAAGCTGGCAGTGCAACTGGTAGGATGAAAAGTCTGTCGGGTACTTTGTTGTGATCTAATGTTAGTTTACTCAGAATTGGTGAGTTCATGCAGTACAATTGGACAAGGTTGTTTCTAGGAACCTTCTCACATCAATAAACTAAAGTGCTTGAAATTTTACACTTTTCATTGCTTATTGGCCTAATAATTAGAAAAAATTCTTCTCCCTTAATTCAATTGAAAAAACGGATTATTGTGCATGAAAACACAGCAGAGGGAACTAGAAAGAAAAAAAGAAAAGGAACATGTTCAGCAAGAAACAACTGAAGACATGTATGAGGAAAAGGAAGCAAAAGAGCTTTTCTAACCTCCACAAGGTGTTGCAGTCTGGTCTCCAGGGCTGCCTCTGGCCCCTCTCCCTCTGCTTCCCTCCCAACTAGACCTCCTGGATGAACCCCAAGCCTGCTTCACCCTTTATCAAGCCTTGGGTGTATTGACAAAACCCATTACCAGTATCCAGCTCTGGCTGGTGTGTCCAGATGGTGTAGGACCATGCCACATGGGATCAGAGACACAGCAGTACGGATGCCAGGTATGTGGACAAAGGCTGAAGCTAGAGCACCAGCAGTGGAGAACTGTTAGATCAGCACAGCCATATTGTTTTGTACATTGTCATGATAGCTATGGTGAGCTTTTAGGTATATTTTTTTAGTGATGATTTATTGTACTTGAATAATAAACTGCAAAACCCCATGGAACTGGCGTCCCCCTGATGAAGGCTGCCTTCCAGGCAGGAACACAAAGCAACGCCCAGCCTGGGGAGCCACAAATAACTCTCCTCCCTTGGCATGCCCTGCTCTTTTCTTGCACACAGCAACATTTCCACAGCTGTTTGGAGAACCTGTGTTGGCTCTGCTACAGATTTTGAGACACTAACAAAGACCCAGACTGAAGAAGTGCTTCAGCCTGGAGTATTTGCTCCTACGTGGTGTTGTCACCAACAGCTGCCCAGGGTGTTCTGCTGTGTCCCCACTGACCTACCACAGGGGAACGAATGGAAAGTACATCAAGGAAAGCAGATTTACCCTCCTGAGCACAGTCTCTGGGTCCCGGCTTTATTCAGCCCCATTAAGTCCGCATACAAGTTTCCTCCGTGATTATGAGGAGAAAACTGCATTTTGAGGCTTTAATGGAAGCACTGTAGGCTATATACATAAACCGCACAACTGTAGGAATTAACCGTGCAAGTTTTCTCTCTAAAACAGGGAGTCCACTAAAAAGGGAGAGTTGTATCAGACTTGCAGGAGTTAAGAGAAGCTATATTTATATTGATGACTTTATCAGGAATAATCTAAAGTGTCTGCAAATAAGAAAACTGGAAAAGATTTTTGAAAGCAAATATTTGCTTTGCACATCTCACTATTTTAGGTACATGGAAAGATTTGCGTCTCAGAAAACTGATGCTCTTTTCAAGCCATTAAAGCCAAGGTGCTTCACATTATTTAAAAAAATGTCTATTTTTAGAGACAATTTGACCAAAGATTTTTTTTAAAGACATTTGTTCAATTGCTTTCTTTAAGAAAACAAAAATTGTAAAGTGCATACAACACAGGCTAGAGGGTACAGAACTTCCAGCTCTGCCAACAAATTGACTTGAGCAGCATGAAGAGCAGTTGTTGAATTAGATTTACCTACATGCTTTTAAAGAGTCAATCATACTTTGTTTTAAAATATCAAGCTATATTTTGGCAAACAAAGACCAAAGAAACTTCTTAGTAAACCAGGGATTAAAACTCTACTATAGCTTTAAAATACAATTTGTATGAGGACAATATATACAGAGCTAGGATAACAGCAACAGCTTTTCCATGACAGCCACTCCTCTGAAACATAAAATAATGAATCTTCTCAATGGAAAGCTTTTCCCACCACAGCACCTGTTAATAGCACATAACAGCGCTCTTATTCTGCTAATGGTATCTGTACTGTTGAAAGTGCCAAGACTGTCCTATTTTCATTCACACAAAATTTGTGGCAGTGTTCTGTTTTAAATCCCTGTTATTAGATTTTTCCATACCTGTCAGCCTAAATTATCCTAAGTATTTTTCTCTAGGTTATAGCAAATTCTTCTGCAAAGGTTAAATTGATGTTTAGGAATTATCCTGAGCTCAGATAGGAATTATCCTCAGAGCTCTCTAGCCCCTGAGGAACCTTTGTGGCCTACTGGCTTAGAAATGTTTTGTTACCAATGCAGAAACCTTCCATACTGTAGTCTGTTTGAGAACTAAGGTTTATGTTTGGGTTAGTTTGTTTTTTGGGGGGGGGAAACAAACAAAAATCAAAACCCAGGAGATTACATTTTAAAGAACAAAGGGAAAACAGTCAATTCCACAAGCTCCCAAAAACCCCTAGGGAACTGAGACCGCTGGGAGGAGAACCTGACAGACAGAAGGATTGCAGCTTCAGTTTGAGGACAGAAAACAGTGGAGAGAAAAATGTGTTTTCTGGAGGACAACAGCAGCAGCAGCAGCAAGAGCATCCCCTGCCCAGCCACCAAAGCCCAATGGTTAGAGAGCTCCCATGGGAGCCACTGGCTCTGGTCCTCCGGTTGGAAGCACAAAGTGATACCAGCTCTTCCACCATCCTGGGGAGCACCCAAACTATGGGTCTCTGAAATGAAAGAAGTCTGCCCTCATAGTTTCCCCTTACTTTTTACAAGAACTGAAAATTTAAATATTATGTTTTAGATTGACCTGGAATAAAATAATTTTGGTTCATTTAGTTAATTTTAGTTAGTAAAAGTGAGATGGGCTGAAAAAGAATCACTTTTCTCTCTCATTATTTTGTTGACTGGAAGAAATGGTTTCTTTCTCATATAACTTGAAAAAAAAAGTAGCACAAAATCATTAGAAATCTGAAAAAGTCTGTTTAAACTGAAATTAATAAAGGTTCAGGAAGCTGCAGAAACAGAAAGGTCTGCACGGTCAAACTGGGAAATCTGACATTTTCCATCTGTAGTCAGCAACACCTGTAATACACGTGGTGTCTGGCTGTCACCAGAACAGCACTCTCACACAGCCCCTCTCCTGTGGTCACCCATGAGGTCCCTGGTTGCAGAAGACAGCAAGCACAGAGCAGACAGGCGTTAGAACAGCTAGACGTATGTTGTGGTTCAGCCCCAGCTGGCAAAAAAACACCATGCAGCCGCTTGCTCACTCCCCCCACAGTGGGATGGGGAAGAGAATCGGAAGGGTAAAATTGAGAAAACTTCTGGTTTGAGATAAAGACAGTTTAATAAGTAAAGCAAAAGCTGTGCAGGCAAGCAAAGCAAAACAAGGAATTCTTTCACTACTTCCCATCAGCAGGCAGGTGTTCAGCCATCCCCAGGAAAGTAGGGCTCCATCAAGTGTAATAGTTGCTTGGGAAGACAAACACCATCACTCCAAACATTCCCCCCTTCCTTCTTTCCCCCCCAGCTTTATATGCTGAGAATGATGTCATATGGCATAGAATACACCTTTGGTCAGTTGGGGTCAGCCATCCTGGATGTACCCCCTTGCAACTCTTTGTGCACTCGCAGCCTAATCACTGGCAGAGCAGTGTGAGGAGCAGAAAACGCCTTGACTGCTTAGCAACAACCAAAATCAGTAGTGGGCTATCAACAGTATTCCCATCCCAAACCCAAAACATAGCACTATACCAGCCGCTAGTAAGAAAGTCAACTCTACTGAAGTGAAAACCATGACAACATACCTTCTTTTGCCTAATTTGGCAACATAAACAGCTAAACTGACATTTTGGAGAGTCTCCATTTTCAGTCCCAAATGAAGTTTACTACAAAGGCTTCTGGGGAGTATTTAAATCTATCAACATATACATGTTAATTACCTAAAAGTATGACAGAATGATGGCTATCAGCTTTTTAATTTTATCTGTGTCTATTCTGTAACATCTGGAACCTGTACAAACACAGAAAGCATCATGCATAAGTCACACACAAAATAAATGAGGGGAATGATTAGATTTCGTCTGGACCCTAACAATATAACCAACGTCACAACAGTACAGTAACAACACTGCATGCCAGCAAGTTGGGAACTGGTGCACAGTTTTATATAATTTGTCCAGGATGAAGAATATATAACCTCTGCTTTATCTTTCTCTCAAGTACTTAATTGCACCAGATGGGAGAAAGCAGAAAAATTAATGCCTTCACTTTCCTGATCTCACCTTGTCATAAGGAAGGGAAGTGGTGTCATCACTAAGGAGCAGCTGGGTATGATGGAAACCCAGCCAAGTACAGAAAATGCCAGCAACAAACCTGGAGAGAAGGAAATACCTCTTGCTTTCGAACACCATTATTGAAGCAATTGCTTTTTGGCAGAAGGTGGCAGGAAGGAATCTTTCCCTTGCTGACCATCTGCATGAAGCGCATTTCGACTGCAATCTGTTTGCTCACACGTTGCCCATCCTTTCTCACCAGATAGTTTGTGACCATTACCCTGAGCTCCCTGCAGTGGAGTTAAGGCAGAAGGTGTCTGTGAACACCGAGCCAGACGGCATTTCAGAGTCTCTGCTGTATCTTGAAGGGTAAGCAGCCTGCAACAGAAAACAGGGTAGAAAAGGATCAGAGCTTTGGAGAAGTCAGGGTCAGTTTGAAGCTGGGGATTGAGAGGGTGGCAGTGGGAAGAGAAGCAGCTGATTCAGGTACCCTGGCAGGGAAAAGATGTAATGTTTTGAGAAGGTCCACAGGTACTCCTAGGGACATGGAATGGGCTAGGAAGATGTGAAGAGAGATGGGCAGGGGATTACAGAGAAGATGTCAGAAGTTGTAGCTGGAAGTTGTGGCTTAGTCAGATGGACATGAAAGAAGTGCTGTGTGCTAGGAGTTTGGAAAAAAAGTATTGTCATGCAGGAACAGAGGCTGAGAAAAAACAGGCCTGTCCACAGGGCCTCCATTCACTGCGTGAGCAGGTCTGTGCAGAAATACAACGTCTGTTTAAAGAGATGGGATGCACTGGACCTACTGGGCATGTTGAGGTGCTCACGTAAGAGTATCCTGACCCTTTCAGATTGCCTTGCAGAAGTGTCCTGAAAATTAATTGAAACCCTAGTGTTTACCAGATTACACTTAGACTGGATAAAACTTAATTATTAACAGTTGTTATTTTTGCTAGGTTCAGCTCTCACCAAGCATACTCAAATTGTTACAGAAAGCAAGAGGCATGGTAAAATAAAAAAAAACAAACACCAAAACATGGAGTTAGTGTTCTGTATCATTAAAATCAAAACAATACTCTTATAGAGCAAAACCTCTCTAGCAATTTGCCAATATTTTCTTAAAACCTGTTTGGCCTGGCAGAACATCAAAGGAATAATTTTCAAGAAAACTCTAAAGATTTATTTCTTGTAATGCCCAAACAGTCAAACATGCATACTTACCTACACAGATTTCACAATAAGTTTGAGGAACCTTGTTCTGCTGATTAAGCATCAACTTACATGCATGCTACTAGTATATTTTTAATACCACAAGGGTCATGACAACTTGAAAAACTTTGATAAAATATTAGTAAGACCATGTCAAACTTGTTATTTATGAATATATCCTAGTACCAACATCAGCTCACATAAGGCTTATCCAAATCTCTCACAAACCGTGAAAAAGACTTCAGTGTCTTTTACACAATTAACAAATAGCAATGCTGTGTACATTGGCATCTTGCACACTGGGTAAATGACCCTGCTTTGGGACAACGCCTTTTCCTCTGTCAAAGGCAAATCATTCATACCCCCACACTGCGCCAGCTAACACTGTTCTCAACCAGGTAGCCCTGCAGAAGCCCAAATCCTTCCTACCATCCAGGGTTTTAAGACCAGTAACACTTTTCAAGAATAAGCTTTATGCTGGGACACAGCACACGTGTAGCAAAGGAGTAAAAAATATGTTTTTTTGTGAATGCAACTTCAAAGAAACTTTGAGAAACCTATTTATTAATGTTCATGTGCTTTTCCCAAGAAAACTGTGTTCCAAAGAATGGAAAACAGAACACTAAAATTAAAGAAATACTGAAGGTCACAATATATGCTAGTGTAAGTATCTTTGCCTCCTGATACTTGCTGGTCTTATCCTGAATGTTTAGACGATTCAAGAAGCCATTATGCGAAAGGATTAGTGTTTTCATGTAACTTAATCAATTATAAAAATATTTCTGCTTTGTAATCATGATCTAATTACTAAAAATAGCCAAGCGGTGACAGATCAGGATTTATTACTAACCTGACATTTGTAATCTAGACAGGAATTCAGCTCAGTGACTGATGTTCCCTTCCTCCCCACACACACCATACAATCTATCAACAACATACAGCAAATCTCCCCTGAATGAAAGACACAACTTCGCATCAGTTATCTGTCTACACCAAGCAATTTAAATTCCTCGGAAAAAGAAGAAAACCAACAAGATTACACCACAATATTTTTAACCGCAGCTTTTAGAGTGCTTTACTCGGCTACAGTACTTATGCCAGCTCCCCTGTGAGTGAAGTATGAGGCTTATGAAGCAGCTGTATAAATTGAATTCTAAATGTTAGCTAAGTCACAGAAATATTCAAAAGAAGAATTAGGATTAATTTCTCTTTAAAAAGATCTGTAGAAGTAAATAATTTTGGATTACGTATTAAAAGTGTTTTTTCTGTACAGCAGTGATCCTGTTTACACAATGAATTAATGGTAAATAAGGTAAGTAGCTTTAACATATTTTTCCTTTCAGTGAACTGGTCTGCTGTCTGAGACCCTATGAAAAGAAATTTTCACAATGATCATTTTAAAAAGGATTTCTCAAAAGACCAGAGTGGGACCGAGTTGAAAAAAACGACGTAGAAGAACAGAGACCAAGGCCTCCTTTCGTGCCCCTCCTGTTTTTATTTAAACCAGCAACAGATGCACCACAAAAACGGGAGACTGTGAACAAATACCACCACAACCAAACTCCTACACATGCAGGGACGTCACTGTCCAGGTTTTGGGCAAGGAAGCCGCACCTCTGGCCGCGGGAAGGGCTGGCGACCGCCTCAGGCCCGGCGGCGACCGCCAGCCCTGCGCCGGGCAGGCCGGCACGGGGCTACTTCACCGGCAGGAGACACAGATCCGTGGCAACCTGTGACTATAATAACCGGTTTTAAGCATCCGCTAAAACGGGGGACGCACAAAGGCCGAAATCCCTCTGTGATCAAACAGCTCCGCTACCTGAAGCAAAAAGGCGTCAGGAGCAGCCGCCCCTGAGGTAAAAGGCGGGAACGGCGGGAGCGCAGATCAGCCAGCTCCGAGAGGGCCCGCGGCTCTCACCGGGCACAGGGCGGACGCTGCCAACCATCGCGGCTGCGGGTCAGCGACGGCAGCGCCCAGCTCCCCCCAGCGCCCGGCGAGGGTTCAACAGGAGGCGGCGCCCCCTTCCGGCTGCCTCTCCGCTCTGGTTCCTGCGAGCGTGGTTCCTTCCCATTGGCCGCGGGGACCTCCCGCCGCCATCGCCGCTCTGTGGTGTCCGGCGGCTGCTCCGGGGCCCGCTCTCCTTTACTCTCGCCCCTCAACGCCTTCACTGTCCCTTGGTGGCCGCCACCCTCGCCCTCTACCCCTCCCAGTCCCTGCAGTCCTCACCGCCCGGCCCCCAGGACTGATTTTCTTCCCCTCCACCCCCTTTCCCGCCACTCCCACCCCCTCATCTCCATATGTGCTCTTCTGCACCTGCATTTCCTTCTCCTGCCTAAATGCCACCTCGATGCCTCCACGTTCCGGTAAAGCGGCTGTTTTCCCCCACCCTCCCCAACCCCCGCCTCGCCTCACCCCCTCCCCGCCGCTTCCATCCCCGCCGCTTCCATCCCCGCTGCCAGTGACCCCCGGGCGCTCCTGCGACCCGGTCCCTTTCTCGCTGAACGGTTTCAAAGCGCCTTTTCAAGCCGTCGTGAAACACCTGTGCAGGCGACTGTAGCAGCAGAAAACGGCCTGGGTTTAGTCTCAAAACACTTTAGCCAGGTTTTTAATTGTGTGTATCACATATGGTTTCCAGCATGTCGACGCTGAAGTGTGTTGAAGCGCAGGTGGGGAATCTGTGCGTGTTTACGTTTTCTCCTCTTGTTTGGTCTACCGTCTTCTACGCTTCGTAGCCTAATATTCCTGGGATTTTTTTTCTTTTTCTTTCTGTCCTGCTTCATTTGTGGTTTGCTAAACTGTACAGATATGAGACATCTTATGTGGTTTCCCCTCTTTGCACACATCAAGGGACTTCATAAATCATCAGTGTTAAGAAGTGCTGGGGTTTTTGGCAAGGCAGTTGTATTTTTACATAGATGACTGCACTTAAGTCTCAGGGTGCTTTGGGATCTTGTTAAATACCGTAGTGAAACAAATGTGTATAAAGCAGCAGCAGCAGCGGGCCAGCCCCTTGGCTCGCCTGCGTGGCAGCTGGGTTTTTCCTCCTTCCCTGCTCCCTTCAGGCAGGTGCTCGTAGGCTGCCACCACTGAGGTGTGATCGGGAGAGCAGAAAACGAACACGCAGGGGCATAAGGAAAGGAGCACAGTTTGAACTGGAATAGTCTGGTATGTGATGGATGCAGTATGATCACTGTTGCGTCGCTTTAGCACAGTACAGTCAAATATATAATGCCAGTGTAATGCGCTATATAATTTTCTCAATTTTTCTTAATTTCTGAAAAATGATTACTGCGTTTTCTCTTGTAAAATCCTATAGAGACATCTGTAGTTAAAAATACGACTGTAATGGTGCAAAGCTGCAAGCAGTTCTGTCCCATGCCACTTCTCTGTAAGAGGCATCTCAATGTGGCACTGAGCACTAACGCCAAAACCATTTTTGTCTGTGAGCAGATTGGATTGCCTTAGTTCACAGCCTGTGAGAACATCTGTTGAGCATCTCTGATGCACAGCTAATAACCAGATGTATCGGTTGCTCTTTCCAGGCCCCAGTGCTGAGAGCATTTCAAGGGAAAATAGGGCTTAGCCAGCAAAATCTCTGGCTGCTGAATTATACCCTACAACCATTGGCACATCAATATAAGAACTTTCAGTGCTGTACCTAAAGCTGTCTGCGCTTTCTGAGATGAGGGAACGCATGCACAGATAAACGTATTTTTGGCCTAGTTACTTATCTCTTCTGTTATCGTTCTCTCACCCCCTTTTCCTTTCTGACTCTCTGATCCAGTTATTGTTATAGTTGCCAAAATGATCAAAACAGACTGATCAGAACTCAGTGGCAACATCAGCGTGTTGCTGTCTTCTTTCCTTCCTTGAAACCCACTGTCTGCCTATCCCTAAAAAGCCAAAAATACAACTTTGTCATTTTCAGGTTCCTTTCGTGCTCAAATGCTGTAGATAACCAGACAAAGATTTGTTTTCTTCAAATTGTATATACTCTGGCATGCTACTTAAGACTCTTTTGTCATGGATCTACTTTTTCCTCTAAAGCACTAAAAAGAGACAATCTGTACTAATGCTGTGAAACTCATCACTGTGTTTCTGGGGTGTGGGTTTTACTTGCTTGCCTCATTATCAAAAATTACTGGAGTCTTCAGTCTCTGTCCTTTCTGATCTATCAATATAAATGTTTGGTATAATTTTTTAAATTATTTTTAAAAAATCTTATATGGAGTACTTCTCCTTGAATAATTTTAGTGTCACCTAAGATGTTAGTACTTCCCAAAGGTATCGGAGAGCTCGCCTTTTGGCTGTAGGATGATGTTTACGTTGGCTCAGCTACTCGTGAACTTGCAGGCATGGTGGCAGTCACATAACATAACCTCATAATTGACTTTGTAAGTCTGTTTTGGTAGCAGCATAGTTGTAAAGACTACAGGGGATGCCGGCATAGAGGAGAACGAGTTGTAAGGAAAACATCTGGAGATAAACTAACAGTGCTGTTACTAAGGGGGTAAGGTCTGTGGTGAGAGGCAGCGCCTTTATATTGGCTCCACCAACACAGGGAAAAGAACAGGTATTTGGGGCACAAATGAGCTCTCTTACTTTATTTCGCTTCAGATCTGAAGACTGGCTCGTGAGCTTAACATCTGCCTTTTCCCCACTGTTATAGCCCAATGTCTTAAAGCCTTTCCGCTCCTAGTTAAGCTCAGAGAAGATACTGCCTCTTCTCATGCATTACCTGCTTTTATATCCAAAGCCTCTACAACAGTATCGCCGCTGCCAGCCGGGCTGTAGCGCAGTGATGACACTGGGGACGCGCCGCAGGAGGCCGCGGGTCCCGAGACACCTGAGGGATCCGCTGCGGGCCTCTCCGCGCCGCGCAGGCGGGGAACAACAGCCATTTTTCCTTAAACGCGCGTGTTTTCGCCTATTCCTTGCCGCTGAGCCGGTGCCGCGCTGCCGCGGGCGGCGCATGCCCGTGAGGCGGCGAGCATGCGCGCGGGCTGCCGCTCCCGTCGGCCTGTGCCTGCCGCCGCCGCCGGGTGTCGGTGGCGGAGCCAGCCTGCCCCGGGCGCTGCCATGGTCAGGGAGGCGGGCGCCGAGCACGGCGTTGCGGTTCCCCTCCCTTCTCCGGCCTCCCCCGCCGCGCTGGGTAACGGCGAGAGAAGCAAGAGGTAGGGGAGGGCGGGGGAGAGGCGGCCGGCGCGGCCTGTCCCGTCCCGTCCCGTCCCGTCCCGTCCCGCGGCGCGGCCTGTCCCGTCCCGTGGCTGCCCGGTGCCGGGCTGCGGGCCTGCGCCCGCCTCAGGGCGGCGGCGGCAGCCCGCACGGGCGTGTGGGCTCCGATCTGACCGCCGCCTCCCGGGGCCTCCCTCGACCTGGGCAGCCGCGTGGGGGTCGGCCGGCGGCGTTGTGAGGCCCCCGGGAGGGGATTCCGGCGTGGGTCCGCTCCGCGGGTGTGGGACAGGATGGTCGGACGCCCACCGGCGCCGATAACGGCGTCGCTTCCAAGTTGTCCGAGCAAGCGGCGACTGCCCGAGCCCCTCCGGTGTGTCGGAGTTGCTGTCGCTCTGGGCTTGAGTGACGTTTACGCGATGCTTTTTCTTTTTTTTTTAGCTTGTAATAATAATAACAGCTGTTGTGTTTGTAATACTTTACTTTTGTAGCAGTGGATTCCAAATTTTATACTTGGTGTTTCTGAGGCGCGTGTGGTGAGATGGGCAGGGGGGAGGTATCAGCTGTCTGTCCCAGGTCTGTATAAGTGGGATTAAAGAAACAGATGAACAACTTGAATACTTCTAGCTAGATTACAAAAATCTGCATACTCACTGATGCAGGATGACTTAGAAAGTTTCTTGGTAAAGTGCTCTCAGATTCTCTAGGTTTATCTTGTACCTCTTTATGGTGTGCTCCTATACATGTGGTGGCAGAGAAGACATGTGGAAAATGAACCCATGCTAAGTTCACTTCAGTGCTGTCTCCAGTGCAGGACAGCAGGCAAGCCTGTCTGATGTTTCCTCTGGGCTAAGGAATGTTATGGCTCCAGTCATTGTGTCCAAGCAGCTGCTTTGCCATATCTGCTCCTAAGTTATCCGACTTCTCCTTAAGCTACTCTGAGTGGAGTTGAGGTAGTTCTTTAAAGCACAATTATGTAGTGTAGTAAGGACAGGACCTTGCTTCCCTGATTTTTTTTTTTTGTTTGTTTTGAAGCTATATAACTGAAATCCTGTTCCAGCACCTATCTTCTCTGCCCACTTTAACTGTGGTTTCTTTGAATCCTCTGCAACACATAGAGAATCATTTTGTTTGTCTCTGCAGGCTGACTTGACTGATGCTTCCGCCAAGTGCAGAGTCTGTATCTTCTCACTAAGATTGAAAGCGAATTTGCGTAGTGAGGAAATTGCAGGCATAGATCGTGATTCTTCATGTGTGAATTTCCCTTTCCAGTAAAGCCTACTCCTTTGTTATTGCACGGTATGAAGCCTGCTCAGCACCAGGGAGGGGCAGAGCAGGGAATAGCTGTTAAGTAATTTCACTAGGACATGCTGGAGACTTGACTTGCTCGTGAAAGAGGGGAGATGAGTTAACAGATTTTTCTACAAGACGATGATGAGGATCGTCTCGCACGTTGGCAGTGTAGGCTAGCTTGCCTGCCTTAGTGCCTTTAAATAGGGGACGATAATATGATGTATTCTTAGAATACAGTAAACGCACGATGATTTTCGTAGCTTCAGAAATTCTGGTCAAAGTGCAACATTCCCTCAGAAGGAAAACAGCAGTGCCAGCTTGTTAAAACACGCAGCGTAATGGCGGGACTGGGTTGTGAGAATATTTGCATGTTTTGGAAACAGTTTAAGACAGTATTTCCTGGGCAGGCTGCTTCTCTCAGCATCCTGCTGCTTCATGTATCAACGACTCCAAGAAGAGCAGAGCTCATGTCATGAACAAAAAGGATTCTGAAGGATGGAGCTAGGATTTGATACTTAATTTGCTTCGGGTGGAATTTTTATAGAGGGGAAATTGTTAATTTTATTATGGCAATAAAATTCTACAGCTGTGAAAATGTGAGATGCTTTTTTTTTTTCCCCCTTTAGCCTATAACATGTGTCCACATTGGCTGAATACAGGAGCCCAGTGCAGTTTGACACCCACCCGAGTTTATGCAGCCTATTAGGTATTCCCTGCTAAGTCAGTGACTTCCTTGCATTGGCAGGTCTGTTTAGCAAGCTTACTTCAGGACTGAGGGTTTGGTTGTTTGTTTTTGTTTTTTATTTAAAATTCAGTATATTCAATACCAATAAGAATTTAATCGAGAAAGAAATTAGTCATAGTAGTCATAGTAATTAAATGGTGAATATGCTGGATGTGGTTGGAATGTAAGCAGCAGTGTCCGGGATGATTTTAACAGTTATCTTGAAGCAAGAGTGACCATCCAGTTGTCTAGCATGTGTTTCTTTAAAACATATTTGTTAGATTTTATTGCCTTATTATTGCATTTTGATTATAGCCAGTCGGTTTGAGTAATACTGCTTGTGTATGTTAATCACAATGATTTATTCTCAAATCAGAGGGAATATATGAAGGAGGAAGTAGAGGAGTGTGCTGAAGATGAGGCGACTGAATCGGAAGAAGACCCTGAATTTGATGAAAGAATTGGATGCCTTTCCAAAGGTTCCTGAAAGCTATGTGGAGACTTCAGTGAGCGGAGGCACAGGTAGGCCTTATTGAGATGCTGACGTGATTCATGTTGGCTCTTAGTTCACTCTAGCATGCTTTGGGAATAGAAGCTTCAATAGGAGGAAGGCAGGCATCTGTGTTCATTTGAAACTAGCCAAAATTGGTTTCTTGATTTCTTTCGTGGATTGACAGAGCTTCCTTTAAGTAAAGGTATAGTATCTTATCCAAATAGATGCATTCATCACTCATTGCAAGGGAGATTTTTGTGTAGAACAGGTGAGACTCAAACCAATTTTAAGGTTCACTGTAAAAACGTCTAACCAATTACAACTGGAAGTGCGCTGTGCCAAGGCCATAATAACTTTTTCATTTGTCGTCTCACTAAGTCCTTTTCTCCTTGTCAGGTTTCTGTGTGAGACTGTGTTAGCATGAGCTGAAATGCAGGCTGGATTCAGCTTTGTGCTTTCATAAAAGATGAAAAACATTCTCCAGAGATGTCTAAGAGCTGACTAAGTTAAGCACCAGGATGAAGAGCAGCTCTCTAAAGCTTTTTGTTTTGAAGGTGTAGTTGATTGTAAGAGTAAGGAAAGCCCTTTGAAGAACTAAACACTTTACTCCAGGGCATGTGCTTGTACTGTCCTTATTAGTCACTTGAGCTTCTCTCAAAAAGCATAGCTGTAAGAAGTACCTTTTCTATATGTATCTGAACAGAAAATTGCACCTCTAAGTTGGGTTGGGTTAGAGGTAGCCTGATCTGGAGACGGTGACTTCATCTATTGAAATTGTTTGCAGTTAGATAGGAAACTGCTAGCAGTTAGTTTGAAGTGGAGGACAAAAGTCTCTCTCATGTGCAATTATGTCTCAAACTCAGTTGAATAAAAAGTACAAGAAGCAATTACAATCTACAGATAAGCCTCTGAAGTCATTACGCCACTTGTGTAGAAGTAAATATCACAAGGATCTGTATTATTTTGATATGTTTCCTGAATTGTGCTGTTAATGATTAGAGGATTAATATATATAAAATAATCTTGGAGAGCTGATTAAATAAGTTTTTGCTAATGTTAGTTCCAGTTCCTGAGAAAGCAAATGAGTAGTTTCTATGTTGTAGTTCTTAGAAAAACATTAAATGCTTAAAAATTACTTGTTTTATAGTATAGCGCCATCCTTCATGAGAACGTCACTTCGGTGAAGGGTGCCTTAAAGATTTCTCAACACCAGAAGTTATTTTAGCATTCTTTGGTTTATCCCAGTAACCTTATAAATGATAATATAGGATTGTCTTATTCTATGCCATTCTAAAATTTTAATATAGTATTCCCATTTCATTCAGCATTAAAGTGCCAGGCTTATTTTCTGATGTGATAGGGATACAAAACATAGCAAGACTCTATTTTCGGACTTTCAGTGCCTTAAAACCCATTGGAAAAGAAGTACCAGTCTCTCAAATGGGCTGAGACTCCAGCTCTGGGGCTGGGAGAGCATTCAGAAAAGAGGATCTGTCTTTGGAAATTCTACAAGACTTCGTTTTCCTGTTCAGATCCGTGAATACCTTTCCTCAGATTTACCCAGAAAGCAGCTATAGCTCTAATTGTTTCCTCGCGTTTGGATAGATAGTAAGGCTCCAGCTTTCCTATTGCATAGCTAGGGTGAGTCTGGCCTACTGGCCTCCAAAAGGAAATTGTTAGCCGGAGTAGTTAACTGATTAGTGCATCTGCTTTCACGCTATGCATTGACCTGAAGGTCTTCATATATGTGATCATTACATAGCTTCAGCTGAAAGCTAGAACTTGAAATGTTGCTGTTCAACGCGATAGTCAATGCTGCAGCCACTGTTTTATTTTCTAATCCCGTAGTTCAGTGCCTTCATGTCCCAGCTGCTGCCCCTGCGCTGTAGACCGCTGTGTAGGAATTGAAGCCTATCAACGACGGGCTTGTTTTTTCTCAAGTTGCACTTCACAGACTCCATAGAAATACTCCACAGCATGCAGATGGAAAACGTATACTGTCAAGCTGTACAAATCATTACTGTTCTATATAACTGAAGTTTTTTTCAACTTAACAAAAGCTGTGATTTAATATTTTGTACAGTTTTGCAAACGTGATGAATAGGCTGCTTTGGAGATAAGCGAGGCACATATACCATGAAAACATACCATTTAGTTTTCTTCCTAAGAATAATTTCAAACCAGTTCTTCACTTATTTAGCTGTTGGTAGAGGCGATGGCTACATGTTACTTATCACCAGAGGGAGAACTGTTTGAAATATTAGGGTAGGAGTCCTGACTGTACAGCTATACACAAGTAATATAATCAGCACACCTTTTTCTAACTGGACAGTGCATGTAATGTGTATTTATAGAATCACAGAATGGTTAGAGTTGGAAGAGACCTTAAAGATCATCTGGTTCCAGCCACCCTGCTGTGGGCAGGGACACCTTCCACTAGACCAGGTTGCTCAAAGCTCCATCCGTCCTGGCCTTGAACGCTTCTAGGAATGTGGTATATTGCTAGCTTCTTGGCTCTAAAACTAGATATAAAAAAAATTGTTATAAAAACTTAGGTTTTGGACAAGTGGAGGCTTACAGGGACTTCAGGGTGCACCTTCTCCTTTCATGCTTGAATTTAGGATTGAGTTTGCCTAGACCATCCCTGACAGTGATTTGTGGGCATTTTGTTCTATATGCTGAGGAGGATCTAGCCTGTTCTTAAATCTTCTGCATAGGGATTTCACAGCCTCCCCATCATTCTAGTATTTGACTGTACTTAATGTAAAAAGTTCATTCTTGATGCAAAGGTAGGACTTGTTCTTTCCTCCTCCTAAATAAAAGCAAATACTGTAGATGTGAAAACATTTTTCTAAAAGCAGCTTATGGATTTGTAAATCAAAGATACCAGTATGGCACTGGTAATGCTCAGATTCTGGAATGTTAGAATTTTGTTCTGCTGTTTCTGAATAATATTTCTCACAATATAAACTTTTTTTTTTCCTCTTTTGACCACTCAGTTTCTCTGATAGCATTTACAACGATAGCTTTCCTGACTGTAATGGAGTTCACGGTGTATCGGGACACATGGATGAAATATGAATATGAAGTAGACAAGGATTTTACTAGGTAATTTTTATCCATTAGAATTCCTTTTAAAAATTTAAATTAGGTTTATTTCAGGAAAGAATAGATTTGAAATGTTCATGTGACTTGCAAGCAATTTATGATTGAAATTAAAAATGAAATACTAAAGGGACTTGAATCTTCTCTTCTGTTCATTTGAGTTTTTTATTTTCTGGAATCTGTGAAGAAGAGAAATAGAGATTTCTGCAATGAAGAAGTCAAAATAGTGTAGGTTTGCTGGTGGAGTCCCTTGAGAAATTATTTGCTAACAATTCAGAGGACACTGTAATATGTACATCAGCTTGTAATTATATTAGGATATGTAAATCAGTGGGTTTACATCAGCTATGTAAACCCACCAGATTCACATGATGCTTACTCTAGTTTCTACAGTTAGTATATTGCCATTATACTTCGTGCTGCTGGAGGTGAACCTTAAAAACTTTGACTACGTCATCTAGAAATTGCTACTGATCTTGTCTACAGTTACGGCCTCCAAGATTGGCTGAAGGTATATTTGTGGTTGGTTTCATGTGCTTGTCTGGACTGCGTTCACCGTTCTTCATGAGGTGATCAGGCACCCATGAGTCCGTGTGAAGTTAATGGAGACTTTGGGCACTGAACACCTTTAAATATCATGCATCTGGAACTGAAACAACTTTAAAAGCTGTTTGACTAGTTGCTGTGGTAACAAGCTAAAGATACATCTGTTAATTGGATGTCTTGTATGTCAGAAATACCAAAGGTTTCTGTAATGAAAAAATAAAAAATATGAGAAATTTAAGGGAGATGCAGCAAAACCTCAAGTTAGAGTAAATCCATTCAGACAGATGGGAGTTTCACACTTAGATCTTTGCTAGTGTGGGTCCTTACCCTAGTGAAGCTATCACATGGGAAGGACAGTCTGGTGGTTAAGAGACTATTGTGGGACTTCGGAGATGTCCTGTTGCAGATTTTCTAGTTTGATTGTGAGCTAATCACTCAGCCTGGGGTTCTGTGACAATTTAAGCCAATGGAGATTGGTATCACTTTAATTGCTTTTCTCCTGTCTACTGACTATATCTGATCCCAAGTTGAGCCAATGTTGAATCCCTTATGTGATTTGTTTGTGGTCAGCTAAGTTCCCAGAAGAACCTCCCTGGAGGTGATAGGACTGTGTGAAACTAACACAAAAACCAATAGGAAATGCCCAGAATATTGGGGAATGCCACACAGTCACACTTTCGGTGTCATAAATTTTTTTTGGGGGTGTTTGGTTTGTTGTTGTGTTTTTTTTTTTTTTTTTTTTTTTGCTCTGGTGGGAAGAACTATGTTTTACTGCCCCTCGTTGTGGAAACATTCAGGATAAAGATCTTAACATCAAAGGCATTTTGAAGAAGCAGTGCTAGCAAAACCAACGATCTTTATGACATGGCAGCATTTTCTGGGAACCGTTTTTAGCAACTTCTCAGTCCGATCCCAAATCTCACTGTCCTGAGGAATTCTGATTGGGATTGGAAATACTATGGCCTGTCTTAAGGACAAAACAGGAGGAAGGTGCTCAAGTATTTACTTAGTTTAAATTTGTAACTCCTACGTTGTCCTGATCCACTGCATTCTGTGGAATTTATTGCACCGTTGTAGTTGTGTGGGGAAAAAAAGTGTGTAAAATATTGAAACCTATATATTCTTAATAAGTGTGACAAACTCTTGGGTCAAGAATATTTCCAAAAAGTATCTTAAAACTTTCATAGTAAAATTCAACAGGGAAATCTGATGCTTTTATCTCTTAAGTTACAAGCGATCATCGAAGCTTTAATAATTAGAAGTCCATCTTGGTTCACCCAAATTTTAAACAGCTTAAGTTTATTGGTGTAAATTTTGTTATTTGACTGTTTCTGCAAGTAATCTGAGAATTTTAGTAATACATGTACTCAATGTTACTTACTGTCTTTTTGTCTCTTTTTTTTTCTTTCCAGTAAGTTAAGAATCAATATTGATATTACAGTTGCCATGAGGTGTCAATGTAAGTATTCCATCAGTGAAAGTTTTGAAACACTTTAAAAGCTCTTCAGAACATGCATTTACTTGCAATACAGTTGGATATTGTTCAAAATATTCTAACAGTGAGGTTTCTTCTGATCTTGATGGTATGTAGTGATCTGGATGGCATATGACTCACTGAAAGAACTGGTAGATGTGAAGAAATGCATTTATGCCATCTCATTCGCATCTCAGAACTTTTTTTTGCCTGTCAGCAAAAAAGGGATCCTGTTGTTCCACTCTTTCTCTAGCTGGAATATTCTAAAAGCTCATTGTGAGACACAACTCAGCAGTAGGAATTTATCACAACTTTTATTTATTTATGAACTTGGCAAATATAAACCTGGTCTTTTGTTGAACAATACTGGAAGCATCAGGTAATTTCATCCTCCTGATGAACAGACAAATGCCTTCCCTTTTAAAGACAATGCTTACTATTCTTTTGACATCATTTGGGTAATGAACCATTATTTGTATGGTCTGGCTTTGGTTGTCCTGGACTGAGAAAGAGAGAGAGAATACTACTTCTACCAGGAACGCAAGCAGATCTTCAAGACTGACTTTTTTTGTCTAGGTTAAACCTTGCGTTAATTGTAAGGTACATCAATACCATACAATTTGTGTTTGTCTCACAAGTATTAATTCGTAAGTCATCCCTTCTAACTCTTAAAATTTGGGTTTTTTTCAATTGTTTTCCAGTTAGCATAAAAAATATTGAAAATTGTGTTTGGTTTTTTTTTTTTTTTAATTTGAGAAATAAAACTTTATCCTCTGTTTTGACTAGACTTGGTTCGGATTCAGTGCTTATGAAACAGGGAAAAAATACTTATGCACAGCAGATCCTAGAAAGCTTGTGTATGTGGTTCATACATCTCTGAAGGTGTTGCATCAGTGAGAAAATATTGCAAATCTGAAAAGTGTGTTTCTTGTCACTGTGCATCAGTTGATGATACTCTGATAGGATAGGTCGAAAGTAGGATTCTGTGGTTTCCCCCTACCTCCCAGTAATCTGCTTCTTGCGAGGTTTGTTTTTCTTTTGGTTTGGACTTTGTTAACAGGGAACAGTAAACTTATACTGAAAGTTTGCCACTGTACTGTGAAACTTCATTTTAACTTGAACCTTTTTTTTTATTTGTTTATGATCATCTGTATGACTCTTAATATTTTTCTCCCTGTTTAAAATAGATGTGGGGGCTGATGTTCTGGATTTAGCAGAAACAATGGTCGCCTCTGCAGATGGGCTAATCTATGAACCAGTAAGTTGATTCTTCCCTTTTTATTTAAAAAGCAGTTTGCTCTTTACTTGATGTGGAGCACTACTGGGCTTGCTTGTATTTTTTATCCCGCAGTTGAGCTGCACAGAGCCTTCCCAAGTATTGTCTGATCCTTGAGTGAGGTCTGCAGTGCTTACTCCAGGAATCTGCTAGGGAAAAAGGCTAGCGTTGGAATTTCTGTGTGTTCACTCTCTGCAAATACAGCAGATTTGAATACAGCAGACTCCTGGATCAGTGCTTCTTAACAAGCTAGTGATTTCTACAGCTAGTTATTTTTACATGTGCAAATTCTAGGGATAAGTGCTAACAGTATTTGATATGGAAGGAAAACTATCAGAGCTCTCATAAAAAGAGAATTGATGTAATTGCTTTTAAACTAGAAGAATACTGTGATTCTAAAAAGGGGTAGAAAGTCTCCATGATATCCTTATAATGTGGAATGGCATTAAAGATCGTAAATTGTGTTAGTGTCTTTTTAATTTCTGTATTGTGAACTGAAGGCTCTGTAACTGTGTAAGTCTGTGTTCTTCAAATGGTTTTGATGGCACGATAAGCTTTGAAGTAATTATGCTGTATGAAAGTAATTTATAATTTACAGAAAACCTATTAGAGAATGTAGCTTTCTGCTGTAATTATTGCATTCTCTAATAACTGAACGATAATCTAAATTATAACAGTTTTGTTCAAATTCCTACTTGTGTGTGAGCAGGAGGAGATGGCTGAATGGAAGGACATGCTCGGGAAGGGGAAGGAGCTTGTTTTTGTGTGTTCTCCTTGAAACATTTCCTCTTGTCTGGACAGGCATCTCTGCGCTGCTGTAGCTGCTGCATGCTAGCAGTTGCCCCAGTGATTATAATCCTAGAAAGAGGAAACTTCCTGTACTTGATCTCTTTGGGCCATAGCTCTGGCTAGGTTTGAGCATTAATTGCAATTGAATTTACTGTCTGGAGTACGTCAGTGTTAACACATAGATTTGAATTCTGTGCACAGATGTTACTGGTGATATTATTGCCCTGGTTGAAGTATAGCAGATCTCGTAGCTTGTCTTAAAGAAGTACGCAGTGTGGGATGACCCCAGAAATAAACAATCTGCACCCTTGTGCACCTGGACCCTTGTTTTCAAAGATTGCTTCTCTGCCTGTTTCATTGCTGTTTGCATCAAAACCATGTATGTCAGTTATATCAACTAGAATTAAACGGACACTCACTGCTTCTTCTAGCCCATGTTAGTCAAAGGCTAGAAGGGCAGAGACTGATGACTTGAGTTATGAGAGCTTTAGGAAAAGATGCTGAAGTTATAAATGCAAACAAGTGAATAATTCTGGGGGGAGAGGGACAGAAATTTCCATACTTGAACACTAAATGTGTTAAAGTGCGAAGTCCTTTCATAAACTTGAGTATGTGGTACCAAGTGTGAAGTTGATTGTAACTTCCCACTCCCCAGTTCTCTTCTGGGTTTCATGGATGGGACTTCAGTGGTTCCTGCATGTTTTATTAGATGTGTTATTTTTGTTTCAGGTAGTATTTGATCTCAGCCCACAACAAAAGGAATGGCAAAGGTAAAGCACTGAGATGCGTGCCTATGGTTTGTATTACTTGTACTGGAAGTGGCTTTGAGGTACACCAGAGTCACGTGACACAACTATGCCTTGGGTCTAACAGCTCTTGCTTGTAATTTAAGAGTGCAAACCTGTGAAAAGATATTCATTTACTTTGCTTTTCTCATGATTTGAGAGTTCTGTTATGTAAAAAATTGGCTTTGGACTTATTTGTGGAATTGGGTCATGCAGTTGCAAGCCAAGATGGACTCAATTTATGTTTCCAAACGAATGCTTGGTAGCACAAGTTTTAATTACAGGTTCAGACGCGTAACGCAGATAGCTTGATATCTAAATGTCAAAGCTGAACCATAGTAACAAATTGGCATGTTCTTGCAAAAGCAAATGAGTTTGGGACTTTCATGTAACTTCATATAATTGATGCGCTGTTTATCATTTAAACTGGAATAGCTTGGTTATGTGTGTGATCACTATACTAATAATCTTGTAATAGAACGTGAAGCCAGGTTATGTGGCCAGTTTTGGTATTTTAGTAACACGCTGCTGTGAACACCAGAGCTTTAAGCTCTGTATAAAATATCATTCTCAAAGTTTATTGTTCCACTTTAATACTGACACGAACCTTACTAACTTCTTGATTTATAACCTGCAACTGAAGCTGATAATTAATTGTCAAGTTATTTTTTGTTTTACTGTTGCATGCTTTCACACTTGTCTGTGTAATCTGTAGGATGCTGCAGGTAATTCAGAGTAGGCTGCAGGAAGAGCACTCTCTTCAAGATGTGATATTCAAAAGTGCTTTTAAAAGTGCTTCTACAGCACTGCCACCACGGTAAGAAAAATTGCTTTGTTGTGTTGTCATTCCGCTCTCCATGCCCTATTTAATTAGACTTCACATTTTATTGTGGCTATGATTCTGCCCCCCCGAAGATAAGGTTGTAAGAAAAGAAGACCTTACTGCTTTTTATTGCATTTTAAATTAGTATACTCAGTACTTGCTTTGGAGAGCTGTTGTTTCATGAAAACCTCTGGGTTTTCCAACCTGGAGAAGGTTTACAGGTTTTGTGTGTGTATTTATAGGTATATATGTATACATAATACAGACACACACATAAATATATGCATACACCTTTTTAGTCCATTTTATCTGATGCTTCCTTTTTAATGTGAATTAGTAATGCCAAAGCAATACTAAACAAGAGTCCTTTTTTTAATGGAAGAATATCTTTCTGTCTAGCAACTTTAAAAAAAAAAAGGAGTCCTGCTATTAGCTGTGACTTAATACTTTATGGTTTTAAAAGAATCAACCTTTGAATAAAAATGCGTTTTGTTAGTAAATGCCCTGGTCTAAGACAGCACTGTTAAAATTGTGTGGAGAAACCATGCTCTTTACACTTTATTCCAGCTGTGCACAAAATGCTTAGAGGCTAATGCATAGGAGGCTTTGTCTGCCAGAATCTAGATGCTATGTGATTTTATCTCCTAGCCACGCCCCCCTGGAAAACACTTTCTACATGAAAGCTGAAATTCTTTTCCCCTTAAAAACAAACAAACAAAAAACCTCTACACAAGCAAGCCATAAATAAAACAAAACAAACACCAAAAATCCTGTATGCACGTTCCATGTTGTAATTTCCCTGTTTGAGGACCAAATACATCCTTTCTTCCTAAGACAAGGCTAAAGAGGGCTCAAAAATATTTTTTCTCATTTAGTTGGTGTCTTCAGAGTCATTAAGTCCTTCTGTGCCTCTGTGATACTTGTTAGTGCGGTATGTGAGATGGTATTTATGCTTGAGATGTGTTTAAGGAGTAGATTTAGATACGTTTTGAGTTGTGGACACCCCAACAAACGTGGGAAGAGGAAGGTTTCATAAAAAATAAATGTTAAAAGCTGTTCTTGCTACGGTGTTGTTCATGTGACTAATACATTTTGTGATGTTCACTGTAGCATTAAAAGTTTCCCAACAAACCATTTTTGGTAGAAGTAATTGGGGAAAAAAAAATCCCCAGGGCAGCAAGATATACTTACAGTCTTATGTTTTCTGTTCACATGTTCAGGTGTCATAAGTTAGCTTTGTAGGCTGGATCTCTGAATACAAGTATGAACAAAGCTTACTGGTTTCATCAGACTGACCTTTATTAGACTCCTTCACTTCCAACATCCCTGCTATAATTCCAGAAGAATACAATAAGGAGTGGTAGATGATAATGCTGTATCTTTCTGCTAGGAAAAAGAAATCTAACTGTACTGCTGTTATTTCTGTTAGTGAATATTCTCAAGTACTCTTTATGTTGTTTTTGTTTAAACAGGGAAGATAATTCATTACAGTCTCCAGATGCATGTAGAATTCACGGTCATCTCTACGTCAATAAAGTGGCAGGGAACTTTCACATAACTGTGGGCAAGTATGTTCTGTTCAATTCCTGAAAACAATAAATGAAAATAACTGACTTCTACATTATATATAGTACATGCACGTGTATGTGTGTCTATGTTTTTACACTTGTGAGTTAATGACTGGTTTTTATTAACCTTCCCATACACACGCTTGGTATTATTTTCCATGTGGTATCTCTTCTTGCACAGTTAAAACCAAATTTCTTCATAAGTTACTAAAACAATGCAGTGCATTATTGCATGCAATGTAGTGGTTATGAATTACAGGGTTTTACAGGGTGAAAACTCTTGAAAATAGGTCCCCTGTAAGTGTATGATGTAGAGTGGACTGCTTGTGCTAGCCTCCATTCTTTAGGCCGGTCCAAACTTCTCCTTTCTCTTAGTACACAGTTGACTAACATGGATGAGGTGTAGATATGTGCCATTTCAGTGCTGAGATAACATAGTTATAGAACCATAGTTAGGGAGCTAAATGCCAGTTCATCTTGATTTGAGGAGAGACTTTCTGATACGCTTTGGCAATGGTATTAGCTTATATATGCTGCATACAAACTTGTGTTCGCTTTTCTCTGTGCTCTCCAGCTTTGCTGTCCTCGCTTGCCTTCCTGTCACATCTGTCACCAGAGATCTTAGCATGCAGTCTGTACTGTCTAATTTATCGACATGTAATTCCAGCTGCTGTCTTTATATGGGTATTTCTCCAAATATCATTCTGTCTGGTCTTGTACCACCTCTTCTGATTTACCCCTAGATGTCCAACTTCTTAAGCCCTTTTCAGAGCTGATCGTTTCAGCCTTTCATATGTACTGCCATCAATTCTCTCTTCCTGTCTCTACTTCTGCAACCCTGAGTAATCTTTTGCTTTCCTTTGTTTCCTTTTGCTCATCATTACATTTGTAGTTCTGTTAAGTTGCTCTTTCTCTTCTTGTAGATTTTTTTTTAATGGCTTTTCTCACTGTCTGCCTCTGTACCTTATGCCTGGTTATTTATTGTAGTCCTATCTTGACTGATCTCATTGTCTTTCTTCACCTTCTGTTTCTCCAAAACTTACATGTATTTGGTAATGATTTACCTCAAGCTAATAGGGAAATTTCCAGCATTATTGGTGGGACTGGTAGGGATGAAGTGTGTCTGAGAGACTGTTTTACTTTCCAGACAGAGTTGCACTTTTTTTCCCCTTCTTCGTGCTGCTACCAGTCTCTGCATTGTACTTTCCTGGCAGGTCTACAAACAAGTGTCCAAACCTGAAGTTAACTTGCTCAGTCAGGAAGCAAATACAGAGCATAGTTAACTTGCTTATCCATAAATCAAGTACAGTAAAGTTTTCGTTAGTCACTCGAGCAGTTCAGCAGATTTTCATGTGATAGGCCTTGGTGGCTCTTCTAGTAGCCTAGTGACTTGATGTGTGTTTGACATTTCTAAAAATGCAAGACACTAATTTTGTGTAAGAGGGTTTTCATGAGTCTAATGTTCCCGTACCTTGTCATTGAGTCTTTCTGTGCTTGGCAATAATAAAAATGTCATGTTTGTTGTTTTTTTAATATAGATACAC
Source organism: Larus michahellis (assembly GCF_964199755.1). NCBI lineage: Eukaryota > Metazoa > Chordata > Aves > Charadriiformes > Laridae > Larus > Larus michahellis. The sequence goes on from NC_133896.1 coordinate 16,548,213, forward strand.
ATGATTTTTATATAGATAAAACTTTGTAAAACATATATATTTTATATATTTAAACATCTATGTTATATATATGCACATATTTTTTTAATATATATATATAAAAACGTATTTATTGAAATAGAGGGGGAGAGGTAGTTTTTCTACATAGTTCTGTTTAGGAAAACTGTGTCTTTTGTGTGGATTCATTAAACAAATTTTTCATAAAACATATGTTGTTTTCTCTAGGGCAATACCACACCCTCGAGGCCATGCACACTTGGCAGCCCTTGTAAGCCACGAGTGTAAGTTATTTCTATCATCTCCATACAAACGAGTATCATTTTGTTCAGACTGCTGTCTCCTAATTCATATGTTGATATAACTTGCTGTTGTAAAGATGTTCTAGCTGGGCAATTGCATTGTAGAAGAAAGTGAAGAATATTCTTTGCAATGTTATTACTCAGTAGTGACTTACTTTCATACATTTAACACTATTAGTATTACCTGTAGGTTGCTTCTACAGTAATGATAACAGGAATCTCGGACGTATTTTGTTGTAACAGAGATACCATACGAAATTCCCGTATTTCTGTCCAAGCTACCTATTTCCTGCAAAATCTGTTTTTATAAGGTTAGACGTTTCTGACCTTTGTCCTTATAAACTTCATTTTTAGGTTGCGAGTCCAGATACTAAATGCGTGTTGCAGCTGTACTTAGTGTGAGGCAAAAGTAGCGTACTGTGAAAAATGAACTTGGTGTTCGTTAAACCTCCAAATGTCTGCCCATGAATTTATGTCAACACAAGCGTATAATATTACAGAGTTTAAATATCTTTGCAAAATCAGGCAATGTAGTAACTTGGTAGTTGCCTTACGCTTCCTCTGTACATTTCATTTATGAATTTTTCCTCTTTAATGCTGTTACATACAAGAACCTGAACTGTAGAATAACTTCTGTATTAGGCCAACTAGAAATTTTCTGTCATGAAATGTTAACTCTCTTCAACTCCAGGGTTGATTCAGATAGAGTTAGGATTTGTTTTAGAAGTTCTTTTCTAGAGAAATTGAATTTCTTTGTTAAGTATTTTGGATTTGAGTTTTGTTTGAAACATGTACATGTGTTGATATAGTCACAGGCATAAATCCAATGAAATGCACGCCACTGTTTGAAATACTCTAAATAAGGCATTTTCCAATGTGAGAAGTGGGTGCATCTCTTTCTCTGCAAAGAGTACAGAATCTCATAGTTTTAAATTGTTTTTTCATTCCTCTGTGTTGTCTTTCAGCCTATAACTTCTCTCACAGAATAGATCATTTGTCATTTGGAGAGCTTATTCCAGGAATTATTAATCCTTTGGATGGAACAGAAAAAATAGCATCAGATCGTAAGTGCTGTGTGTTTAAAAAAAGCGTCTTGGTTTTTATATTTTTTCCAATAATTACATCTAAAATATTATCATGTTTCATGAATGTTGTGATTTACAAACAACATGTCCTGCTACATTTGGTAGTGGGCAATGCAGTGTTCAGCTAGCTACATGGCATCTTAAGTGGACGATTTCTTTTTAATATCAGTATTGCTGTACTTCGCTGTTTCACTGAAGTTGATTTGCAGTTTCTTCCAGATTTGTGTTATGTTGAAGTTACAGTACGTCTGAACATATTGCAGAGAATTTTGCAGCAAATCATAGATCTGATTGTTGTCATAATGGGAATGGGGAAAAATAAGTCTGATTTGGTTTTTAAAAAATGGCATCATGAGTCTTGGATTCTATTCCTGTATTTGGTTTGTCACTTCCACAGTGTATTTTGTGAGGCTACTACAGGAAGGGTTTGTTTATCACTTTGTTTCCTCGGATATAGATAAAGGAGTTTAGTAACCTAATTTACAGAGCTACCTATGCCTCATCCTCTGACTTGCATTCTCTATGAGAGCGATCCCCAGAATCTTCTAAAGCTGCTGTTGTCTCAAAGTCAGTCAGTCCGTTGGCTGTTCCAGCCAGAAGGGTGTAGGATTGTTGAAACTAACTGTTTCAGTCTATCAGTGTTTGTTCTCTTAGGGAATTGCACAAAGACAGAGCAATCATAAATACGTAAGCACGCTGATTGCTCTAGAATAATTCTCTAGAAGTCTGTCTAATCAAGAGAAAAACTGTAACCAGTTTAGAAGGGCTTCCAGCATTGTATAGACAATTCAATGGCTAAAATCTATTCAAAGCACTGTCGAGATGTGTGTATCATGCAGAATTTGACTGTGTAAAACTTGTTCGGTTCTAGTGTCCTGGAAAACACTATCTATGCATTTCACTTGAAGCTTTGAGTGGCCTGACCTTAATGAATCTTTTCATTACATAAGTAAAATGTAAATTTCTCTGAGTACAAATGTGACATAGGCCTTGCCCATGGAAACTAACGTTGTTTGTGCAGATGGTGCTGAAATAGTCTTGTCAGTGCTGTGACTCCTTGAAGAATGTCCCTAGTGTAAACGGCTTAGCTGATTAACTGTTTTAAGTATTATTGGTTTGATTTATTTGTGAATGTCTCAGATGGTCTTTCACTCTGTACATAATTCAACAGTGAGATTTGTTTTCTTCTAGACAACCAGATGTTCCAATATTTTATCACAATTGTGCCAACCAAACTCCATACGTATAAAATTTCAGCAGAAACTCATCAGTTTTCAGTGACAGAAAGAGTAAGTAGAAGTAAGAGAATACTGTGCGGAGAAAAATCAAACAGTGATTGTTCTTAACAGAAGCTCAAATGTGGAAACAGAGAGTTGTACCGTGGTTTTGAAAGCTCTAGTGTGAAGAGACTTGTAGAAGATGCACTGGATTTATCTGTAAATAATGTAATACTGATGCTAAAATATATATGCTTGGTGACACGTGCTGACTTCTTGCATTAGTGTTTTGCATCTGTAGATCTGGACTCTAGTATTAGAGTTAATAATAGATATCCAGTCATTTCCAGTTCACTGGATGTTAATAGTGGTGGTGGTGAAACTCGGTAATCTTTTTGGTCTGTAATCTTGTGTGTAGCTTTACAAATGCTTAATCCACCTTTAGCTTTTTGTCCATGTGGGAAGCAAACCAAAAAACACAGCTCACATGAATGTCATGAACTTGATTGTGGAGTGTTAGAAATGGAAACAAAGATAGTTTGTATGAAAAACTAATCACACAGAAAGCTTCTCTGTCTCTCAGCTCTCTTGTGTAACCTTTGTGGAACCACCAACTTCAATTACTGTCCAGGCTAGAGAGCTTCCACTTATGGGCTTGGAGAGGCTTTTAATTCTGAATCCATACAGAACGTAGTTATTGTAACATAGTATATGGGCAAATCATAAGGTACTAATTTTAAAGACTGCTGTAAATAAGGAAAAGGCCTCGTGTGTACCAGTTACATGTCTTATTTCCAGATACTGAACTCTGTTTTGATCTTTTATTCAAAAGCTAAAGAAAAAAATCTTTGCAAAAAGTTTAATTAAAAATGACAGATAAAACAAGAGTTAAGAAGGAAGCCTTGGGCTGAAAGGAAATTCGGAGATTTCATAGCAGTTCACTGTAATACAGTTTGTGGTGTTCTCCAAGGGAGAAAAATCTTTATTTCCTCATGATTCCATGCTGTGCTTCTGAAAAATATATAGCTAGGGGAAGTAGGATAGAGGTGGTATCTTAGGGGTCAACTTGGGACATGCAGACTGCTGAAGGGAAAGATTCATTCTAAAACTCATGAAAACTGGAGCAAAGAGAGGAATGAAGAGGAATTTCATAATGCAATATACTCCCATCTCCTGCTGGTCTAGCAATCTTCTGCTTCATGTTTTCTCTGCAAAGAAGGCACTCCTTAAACTTCTGGGCATCAGTCAACTGCTTATCTTACTCTTTATTGCATTTTTTTTCATCTTGTATGAAATTTTTCTCCTGCTGTAGAGATGGTTTCTGTCAATTAACTGTGCAGTCTTAGTTAGCTCTTTTATTTTCTTGGGGGGATGTGTTTTTTTTATGAAAGTTGCAACACAGTCACAGGTTGCTTAGGAGAAAAAGTTGTGAATATGGAGGTAAGGTGGCATTACATGCTTGCTCTCTCAGTAGGTAGGCCTGTTGCCTGTAAAGCTTGTTTGTGTTTATCTTTGGAAGCCAAATACCCCTAGCAGATGAGCTGGGAAAAGCTATTAAGAACAGTTAACACTGAACAACTTAGTGCATTTATTTTATAAGAGTATGCAGACCTGGAAGAAGGTGGCCAGCTCGCCACAGCTAAAACTTGAATACGATGAGGTTTAGTTGCCAGTGGTGAACAGACTGTGAAGCAGAGTTTAAAAGGTGTGGGCAGAATCATTTCCACTGTTGTTGATGTTTGATATACTGTGTTTATCTACATTAAAAAGATTTAATGAGGCTTCACTGATACCTGAGATCTGATGCCTGAGATCTCATGGTTTTGGCAACCAACAGTTAAATTATGTGCAGCAATAGAAGCTAGAAGCAGACCAAAAGGGGTGGCGGAAAAAGAATTCTGTATCTTTTGAGGGTGGAGTTTTGGGCATTCTGTTTAACTTCATATTCTTTTTTCACCATTTGACTTCAAAAGACCAATAAGGCTTAGGGAAACAGTAGAGGAAAAACAAACAAGAAAATAATTTTTTTGTCCCTTGCCAACAGCAAGGTTCTGTTTAACTACCTTCAGTCTTCTCTTCCTTCATAGCGTCCCTGATCGTCCATCCTCTAATGCTGAATGTTGTCATGCTCTTGAAATACAGAAAGCATTCTGTACTCTTTTGGGTTGGTTTTTGTTTATTTATTTAAGCATTGCAGAGTTTCTGTGACCTGGTGTCATAACTGATACGTTATTTTGCCTTCCTTTTTACTTTGGTTTGGTAGCAAAAGAAGCAGTATGGTTTATGTCAGCTTTAGCTGACTGGAGAAGTTGCCTAATCTGTATTTCAAAGCGATAGTCTGCTTTTTCTTTTGTGCTATATTCTGCATGGTTTTTGAGCACAGACTGTTAAATCTACAGGTGAAGTGGAGCTGTGATATATTGCTTTTCTGTTCAGTCTTGCTTGTCTGTCTTCTCTACTCTTATTAGCCTAGACATGGCTGAGTTTGTCTTCAGTCAATTATGTTCTTTTCTGCTGCCCTTGTATATTTTCAGCCAGACTTACCTGGCAGTGCATTTATCAACAGCTTTCACTAACAACAAAATGGTAGCAGACTTTTGAAGGAAACTTAAGATTGTGTTGAGCTTTTTTCTTCTGAAACCTTTTTTAAAAAGTAGAGATTTGTATCAGCCACACTCTTCCCTTTGGGATCTTTTGGTTTAAGAATTTGGGTAAATAAGAAGAAACTATAGAAGTTCTTGGGTTAGGACTGTGGACTCTGGTATGTTTAGAGTAGTCATGGTGAGTTAGTTATTATTTTTATCGAGGTGTATTTCTTGCTGTGTGACTGTTGTCTGAAATGAGCTGACTGACAAAAATTTTGAAAAGAAGCTTGATATTGGTATTCGGTTTTCAGACCTCAGAAATTTTGAGATTTTGATCTTTTTCCTTTTATTTCTTTTCTATCAAAGTAATGGATTGTGACCTATGTGTAAGTATGCCCTGAAGGGGAAAAAAAAAAAAAGGCATTGGTCTAATTTAACTTAAGCTTCTGATTTCCATTATGATATGCTCTAGTTTAGGGTCTTCCCTGATACTTTTAAGAACCAGCAATTAAATCTTCTGTGGCATGTGAATCTAGAGATATGCTCCAAGGAAGGAGGATGAAGCCTAATGAGTCTTAAATGCAGTATTCAGATGTAGATCTACAAACACCCTCTGGGAAAACTGCCATAGCTAAGGCTGTTCAACAACCTAAATGTCTCCTGAAGGTCTCATCCTGATTTAAGTGATTAATAGCAGCGCATAAAGTAGAAAGAGCTGGAGGACTGTGTTATACCAGTGCAGTCGAGTTCACTGGATAGACTAAGACTGTGGCACTTACCCACTTAGAGGTACCAAAAGCAGCTTAATTATAAACGTCCTTGTTTAAAGGATCATGTAAACAAATCTCAAGAGGATAGTACCAGGGCCAGACAGTGAGCACTGATGTGCAACACAGAAGACCAGCGACCAGGAAAGTAAATTGTTATTTAATGATGTTTGACTTTTAAAAGGTACTGACCAAAGTTATTTTGGTGTTCCCTGGTCTTCTGTTGATTGCTAACTCTGATTAAGTAGCTCTTTGTCATCACATCTATTAGTATTATTTTCCTTGTGACTAATAAGCAACTAATTTTTCTCTCTCTTCTTTCAGGAAAGAGTAATTAACCATGCAGCTGGCAGCCACGGGGTGTCAGGAATATTCATGAAATATGATATCAGTTCACTTATGGTGACGGTGACAGAAGAACACATGCCTTTTTGGCAGTTCTTAGTGAGGCTCTGTGGCATTATTGGTGGAATTTTTTCAACTACAGGTAACTATCAGTGCTTTCCCTCTTAAGTTCTACTAGCTTCGGGGTTTTTTTTTGTTTATGGTGATTATAGTATGGATAAATTACAGGGAATTCCTGAACCTCTGGCAGGTTTAAGACTAAACGGCCATTTGTGTGCACTGAAATGTGCAATGAAAGCTACTCATTTTTTGTGTGCCAGTATACCATTTGTGCTGTTCTGAGGGCCTGTTGATTCCTTTTTGGTAACTCTGGCATAGTTTATTTACTTCTGAAAAAGCAAGGAGGTAGATATAGATAACATATATACACACACATGTATATACACACACACTGACTTCTGATATTCTGTGTATTTCCTATAGTTGGGATCCAGTGCTAAATCAGTGCCAAAAGTTGAGATAAAATTTCCATCTGAAGTAATTGGGAGGATTTTCCTTGCATAACTTGTCAATGTACTGCAAGATTTGCTCCTTTAAAGAAAATAAACTAAGTTGAAAAGACAATTCACTTAGTAGTCAAGACATAATAAGGTATCTTGATTACAAGTTACTACTTTTCTTGGCTTTCAGTTGAAGAAAGCATAGTAAAGAGACCTTGAACTAAGAGCTCTCTTTCAAAGTAGATATTTCTGTCCCACAGAGTGTATTTTCACACATGAAAGCTGGGCAGAGGGAATTGCGTTTGCTTGAATAGATTTGGTTTTGCTTTTATTGATGCATTTCAGAACGTTAGAATTCCCCCTGCCCTTGATGTTTCCTTTTTTATGTTCATTTCTCAGTGTTTTACATACCGATTTACTGCACTGTATTCCTTGTAAGCATAGTGTAGAGTTTTGTTGTAATACTTCTGTAAATACTACGGTTTTACTACTTGTGACAATTCTAATCATTTGACATTGCAGGAATTTTACATGGCTTTGGAAGATTTGTAGCAGAAATTATTTTTTGCCGTTTCAGACTGGGCTCTTCCAAATCCACATCGGTAGGAAAAACTTTCAGTATTAAATAAGTGGTACAGCTACGTGAGCGTGGATGACAAGAACAACTGTGGGACTTGGTCCCAGCAGAGTTTAAGATGCTTGCAATAAACTCTCCCTTTGACATACATATGAGCAGAGATTCAACAGCTTTTAAAAATAGTTGGGAAACCTAACACGTAAGGGAGCAAGGTGTTTTCTAAGAAGCTGAATTAATGAAACCAAGCCTCTTAGAGGTTTCTCTGCTACATTCCATCTGTTGTCCTTACTATATTCTTTTTATTTTCATATTACTACAAAAATGACATGTTTTCCCAGGCCTCGCTAGTCTCCCTCACATATTCTTCTTCTGCTTGGCCTGTTGACCGAAGAAGACGCGCTGTGTGCTGCAGGACTTCAATGTTGCTACTGATTAGCCTGCAGGCTACTGCCAAGCAGCGTGAAAGAGCTGAGCAGTCTTTACTTTTGCCTTCACTGGGCATCAATAGGATTGCTCCTTTAGGAGCTGCTTGATTTTTATCTTACTTTTATTTTTCCCATTTAAGCCTGTAGGTAGCCTTTAAGACTTCTACCTTTGTCTCACATTTGGTTAAAGTTTGCCAGCTGGCAAAGTTACGTGAGTGGGGGGAGAGAAGGGAAGGCAAGCAGATTTGTGTAATTTTTGTTTGGGAGAGCAGGCAAAAGGCATACAAGAAATGCCCAAGAATAAAGTAGTGCATATTTTGGGGGAGGGAGGGGAGACTCCATTTCTGGACAAGCCAATTAATAACACTTTGTTTTTATTTGACTAGGTCCCACTTCCTGATGGCCACACAAGCAACCACTTACCTCTAAGTACAGACAATAGTACGCATTAGCCTCCTGAGAAAACTTTCTTTCTTCCTGCCTGATACAGAAGACATTTTTTTATAATAAAGAAAACATTGTGCAATATGCTGAGACAGTGCTGATGGGCAGCAAAAACCGAAGCCTTCACAAAACAAAAAAAAACACCAACAAAACAGTTTGTGTAATTTTTTGTCTTTCTAAGTGCACATGGAGTCCTAGGAGATTGTGAGACCACTGAGGTGGACCATCTTCTGGAGATTAAAGGAGTGTTGCTGCCAGTACGGTATTCACGATCAAGCTGAACATCTTTGTGATGACTGCCGTTGGCCACTGAAGCATCTTAGTGCTCTTGGTTCTGTGCCTGGGAAGGCTCCAAGGAGAAAAGAGTACGAGTGGGATGTGTGGAAGAGCCAGGCAGCAGGCAAAGAGGGACAGTCATAGAGCTGGGGTTTCTCTTGGGTGTACAGGCTGCCGTTTGGGTTTTCTTGTTCTTTTGAAATGGTGGGGCCAGGGGCTAAGATGGTATTCTTACAGGTGGGGAGCGATCCTAGAAAATTCTGAAGAGGGAGATGAGAGAGAACTCAGGGAGTAAGGTGGAGCCCAAGCCATAATGTTGGTCGTAGCTGCTGCCTTTCTGTAGTCCCACCATTCCTTAGTGGAAGAAACATAATGCGGAGCAGTGGAGTTCCTCTGTGTTTTCACACAGCCGCTTTGCCAACAATGAGAATATCGCTTCTGGTGTTGATGTGGAAGTGCCCAAGGACTCTGAGAATGGGCTCCAGTGTGCACAGTTTTTTGACTTGGAATAAGAAGCCTTTTAAATAAGGCATTTGACTGTAGTTTTGAGAAAAGGCAAAACTCCCTAGCAAAAGATCAGGAAATCTTTGTACGCCTCTTTCTTGGTAAAGATGGAACCTTCGTTGTACCCCTGCTGCTAGTATGTAAGCCATGGTATGTAAATCCTGGAGGTGGGGAGACAAAAGAGCAAGAAGCTGCCTTGCTCTGGTTCAGCTAAATACTACAGAAACGTGGAGCTCGGGGCAGTTGGGAGGTCTGTTAGCCCAGGCAGGGAGTGGTGGAGTTGGTAGTAGGTGACTTCAGGGAATTGGAATCATTTTGCTGCAGACAGATGATGAGAAGGGGTCTGCAGAACTAATCCTTATTGTTCATGAAGGTTTTTGTAAAATAAATGAAGAGAGCAATATCAGTTTTATATTGTAAATATGCTACTGAGAATGAATGTCATTAATGCAGATGGTGCTTTGAGAAACTAAACATCCTGTCACTGCTGAACTACTGGTGTACACCTGTAGTTAAACAGTTACTCCACCAGGGTAAAAAATTAATAATAGGATTCCTTCTCAGCAAAACTGATTTAATAATATATGAGGAGATGATGCTGACCCTGGCCTTACTCGTTATGGGATGAATATTATAATTGAGAGGACTAATTATGGAAAAATAAAAATCTCTGTGGCGTTGTCAGGTTTTGCTGACGTCTGTTAATGTACTTTACAGGACGCTTGGATCTTGGTGATGAGCACAGTGTAAATAATGTAAGTGATTTGCTATGCAAAGCAAAGGGCTTCCTAAACTGAGAAATTATATGAAATAGTAAATAAAATCTGGGAAATATGGAAGGACCTTTGTTCAGTTCAATGGTTGAGAAAGAAATTCAAGGAAGGCAGGTCCTTGGGGTTGACAGCCAGGTCTGCGGTTTTATCTTTTGTGGGTGTTTTTTTGGTTTTTTTTAACACTGGTTAAAACTCCAGCAGTTTGAGAAACTCTTGTCCTTGGTGAACAAGAAAATCAAAAGCTGTAAATTTTTTGTTCCCATTTCTCTTTGGCTTTTCCTTCTGAGGTTTCTTCCCCACTTCTGCTCGGACTGGTTCTGCTTTGGGCTTTGTCCTAACACTCGTTTCTTCTCTGCCTGGAACAGACTGTACTTACTGATGGGAGATTCTGATCTTGGTTGACTTTATGTACCAGAACTTAAATGTTATTTTCTATTCTCACATAAAAGAGCCAAGCGGTTTGGTGTGTCTTAAATCCTGTGTGGGGTATTCCTGTTGTTATGTCTAGAGCAAAGCTTGTGTGATGGCTAGCTGCTAATGGAAGAAAACTTGGGATCGACTTCCAGATGTGAGATGCTGCATTGTGGAGCGAATACAGGATCAGCTGAACCTGCAGCTGTGCTGTTTGCTTTCTCTCTACGCAGAAGGGTTTGGTTGTTACTGCTAGTACCACGTCAGCCTTGTACCACACGTTGTCGTTAGCTTAACCAGCATGTGCAAGGGCGTTCCAGAGAACACAGGAGTTTATTGCAGTGACTTCTTTTGGCTCTGTGTATTTACATTGTGTAAAAGTGAGTATAGTATGGAAAAATGAAAGGAATGGGTGTCCCAAGGGAAACAGAAACCCTGGTGTTGATGTGATGTGTATTTTCTGAAAGGGGGGATGGTAGATGAAAAACACCATTTTCTGGATCAGGAAAGATGGTCAAAAATATGTATTTTTATCTTTGTCTCTTACGTGATGTTGCAGGGACAGAATGCCAGGGAAGAAATTTTTAACCTTAATAACGCACTTGCATGCTGCTTGCAGGCTATTCTGGCTCCCCACGTCCACCTCAGCTGTCCTTCTGGACAAAAAGTCTTCCCTGCTTCCAGCTGGGATGGTTTGGGTTTTGGTCTGCTGCAGCTGTGCTCTCAGGTTGTGTTGGCAGGAGGACGGTCGCCTTGACTGCCTCCAAGCCAAGACCTGGGGTTCTGTGCCTGAGTGTGGCTGTCCCCGGCTCCCTTGAAAGGCACCTCGGTGTCACAGAAGGCCAGTGCCAGCCCTGAGAGGTGGGGAGGGCATGGGAGCTCAAGTAACCCATATTTCTCAAGTAACTGTTGTTTTTAGGGCTCAAGAGGAAACACTGAGCTGGGTTTTTAACAGGACAGAGCACCTTCAGCCCCATCACCTGTGAGCCAGAATTGCACGAGAAGTTGCTGTAAATGCTCTGAGTTAAGATGACACGCTTCACTACTGTGTTTCTGCATGTGTTTCACAAAATATTTCTAGTTAGAGAAAGAAACAGTGAGGATGTTGCCAGCCGTGGCACCTGCAGGAGTTCAGGGAGGGCGATTGCTTGCTTTATGGTACGGCAGAAGACGGGGCGAGATGTTCAGTGGGCAGGGGAGGCCGTGCAGGGCTGTTCTGCGGAGAAGGCAGCAGAAGCAAGCCAGCAGGGTAAAAACCGAAGATGGGGTCAAAACCCACAGTTGTGAGAGAGAATTCTTCGGGCAGAAAAATTGATCATGAGCTGACGTAAGGGGTAAATTCACGTAACTTATAATAATGCTGTCTTCTAGCTGAGTGATGTGCTGTGCTCTTGAGCTGTGTGAGATGTGCTGTGGTGGGTGTAGGAGAACAGTGTGAGGGGGGAGACGGTGGAAGTCTGGCTGTGGTGGATCCTACTGCGTGTTGTGGCTGCTGTCTTTGCGCTGCCTGTTGCTCCATCTTTCTTACCACCTTCTCTGCTGTGTTTATTGGTGCCTATTGCAGGACAGACCAGGAGAAGAGAGTGAAGTGGGTGTATGGATGGAAATTTCCTACTTCAGGCTCTCTTCACTCTTCCCCCCTGACTTTTCTAGCAGGTGTTTTGGGGCTCTCGCTGGCAGGGAGGTGAGGAAGAAATGTATGTGTGTCTGTAGGAGGAGAGGGATTGGGTTAACTAATGTAGCAGACTTTCTTTAAAAAAGCAAAACCAAGCTGCTGTTCCCTCCCATGGAATTCTCATCCTAGAAATAGATAACTTGAGTTTGAAAGAAAATTCAGCTCTTCCCATCTCAAAAGCACCCCACTGGGGACCAGTGCTGTGGGTGCAGTGCCTGGCCTTTCTGACCGACTCTGCCCTGGGTGCCTGTTTGTGTCCGTGGGGTGGCCCATGGTGGGATGGGGAGATGTTCTGGTGGAGTCAGTCCTGCTGGGGCTGGACTAAGACTGCCCATCCTCTGCCTTGCTCTCCCTGAGATCCTCTTAAGATTTTCAGGGACTGATGTGACAAACTGAGCCCTAAGCAGTCGGCATAGTTGCTTAGGAACGGTCAGAGGCAAATGTATATTTGGTATAAATGCAGCTGTGATTAACTGTACAGACAAAACCAAGGTCAGGGAGGCAGCTGTTGCCTTGTCATTTTGCTATCTAGTTCTCTGCGAGAAGATCCGGTACTAAGGACGTCTTGTATAACGCGTTACTGATGCAGTAACTGAAGCAGGAAGCATGTGATCACCGTGGTCACATTCCTGGTGGCATTGATGATACTAAAACTCCCTGCCCTCTATATCTTCAGAGGTAACCAAGCGCCACAGCGTTTTTCTGGGAGATACTAAATGAAAACAGCTTGTTTGGGGATACTCGCAAATATCTCCATCTGTTTTTTAAAAGGCACCCCAGAAGGTGGGGGTGTGGGAGGATACATCTATACGCATCACGTACTCGGATTGGTGCTTATTTGCAGAGTTACTTCTCGTAAAGACAGGGTTTGTTTTTTTCCTACCAACACTCAGTTAATGCAAATCGTGTCTAGCATTTGGCCTTGCTGGTGGTTTGTTGTTTAGAGGAAATATCCTTGCCTGCATATGTACTTAACATACAGTAGTTAATGCTTCAAGAAGCCTTAAGAGAGTCTGCCTGCTCCTTCGGGGCCCTGGCAAAGGTTTGGCGTTGTAGGCTGTCCACCTCTGCCCTCGCACCCCTCGCTGGAGCACCGGCATGCATTTCAGCTCGTCTCGTTAAAATGATATGAAATCTTTTCCTTTTGCCATGGCTTACTGTCCTTTCCAAAGCATTTCTGGTTGCTGCTGGCCCAGGAACAAGGCAGTGTCACCTTTTCCTGTCTTCCAGAAGAATTTTCTGCGAGCCGGTCCATAAGCTCAGTAAAGCAGAAACCTTTAGGGCTGTCCTGGGGGAGAGCTGAGGGCACGCTCTGCCAACACCCGCCTCTCCCTGCCTTTGACATGCCAGAACTCAAGCGAAATCTCATTGTGGCTCGTTTGTTGTCTATTTTTACGTCGTGTATATAAATAGAAATGTCAGAGCCCCAGGACCAGCAAGGTGAGGTGTGAAAAACAGAAAGCCAGGACCCGAGCTCAGGAGGGCCCTGCTGTAGGGGCAAGAGGTGACTGCGAACCGGTGCCGGGCAGGCTCGGGGTGAGCAGAGCTCCTCCCGGCTGCTGTGCCCGTGTCCCTCCCTGCGCCATCGCAGACTGGAGGTGTCACAAAAGCCATTCCCCAGGGAGCCCCATGGGTGGGCTGGAGCCACAGGCAGGCTGTGGCTGCTGTGCAGGACCCTCACCGCGGGCAAAGCGAGCCGGGGGCTGGCTGTGTGTTGCTGGGCTGTGGCAACGTGCTGCCTCATGGTGTGCGGGTCTGTGAGAGCTTCTGCTGGAGCCAGGGAGCTCCCACATTTGGTCCTGTGGCTTTTCCTACAGGGCAGAGAATGATGGGTCCTCCAGTGTTACTGGGACGCTGTTAGTTCTGTCTTTCAGCAGCGATGGGGCAACTGAGTAGCAACAGCAACTTTGTGCTTTGTTCTTCTGAGGTCTTGGCGATGCCTGTGCATCTCCACAGGTACTGGTCAAAGCTGACATGGTCAGAGCCCAAAGGGCTTTTAAACTAGAAAGCAAAGTTTGTCCAGGATAAAACCTTTAACTGGAGAAAAAGTGGATAGGTGAAGCGCTGCAGAGCTAAAAATAGCTGGTGATGAGCTTCCCTATCTGTTGTCCCTGTATTGGAGCCTGGATTTGGGCAAGCTGGCGGCTTTCTGATCTCCCCCAGGAAGGACCGTTCCTGCTCCTCTCCAGGGCCAAGGCCACCAGCAGCCTCTCAGCAGGAGCCTCTCCCCGCACCCACCTGCGTGTCCCTCTGCGACGAGCTCCTCGTGGTGCGAGTGGCACCAAGGAGTGAGGCGTCTCGCAGGGCTGCCCACCCGTGGCACCCCTGTGCTGGGGCTTGCAGGAGCAGGGGCGTGTGGTCCCGTCGGTATCTGGCACTGGTTTTAGTGGAACTGCAGTCACTGAGGATTAATTTTTTTTCCTTTTTTTTTTTTTTTTTTTTTTTTTTTTCTGTCCCCCCCAGCTCCAGCAATGGGAATTTAAGACACTTCCAGCAGGGCTGATTGCTCTGTACCAGCTTGCTACTGGACCAGAGCGGGCTGCGCTTCTGAGCCCCTGCAGAGCCCAGGTGTTGTGTCCCTTCTTGGGTTTAGCTGTAATGGCTATAAATCAGGGCATTGACGGTGTGTGTTTGTTGGTTTTTGGGTTTTTTTCCCTTACAAACTTTCCTGTAATTACAAGGCAGGAGAGTGTTTTGCCGTGAGACTTCGCAGTTGCAGAGCGCTCGGCACATGCTAGTGTTCTGGAGGAGGGAAAAAAAAATGGGGGGGAGGTGAGTTTTGACACATGGATAATATTTGAGAATTACTGTTTAGTAAAGCTTAATTACCTGGCTGATAGTTAGTTATTAAAAGCGTGTATGAATAACCGTGGCATTTAAACTGAGCCCGGCTGCCGAGCAGGGCCGGGCAGCCCGTGCCTCCGGCTCCCTGTCTGTCAGGGGCTGCTCTTGCTCTGCGTCAGCCGGGAGCGTGGGCTCTAGCGGGGGACTGACTGTTCGTTAAAGTTGAGAAATTAATTTTCCAAATTTTGAACTTTTCCGAAGTAATCGGAAACTCCTTAAACCTTTACTTGTGCACATGTGATTTAACAGCATCCTTTGAGTTTTGCCTAAACCTGACGGTGTTACACTAACGCAGAAGAGTTGTCACCGTAGCAGTTTGTGGAGGCATGTGGAGAGGGGGGAGATATTCCTCCACATGGCGGGCACCACCGCAGGGGGAGCGGATGGGCTTTTGGTCCTCCATCGGCAGCACCCGGAGAGCCTGGCCGGGGTGGAGAAGGGCTCAGCCCCGTTGCGTGGATGGCTCCCCTGCAGAGAGGAGGGCTGTGGGGCTGGTGTCTGAGCTCTGGTGGCTTGTTCTGATAGGCGAGGTGGCCTCTCTTGGATCTGGATAATGAACCACGGGTCCAAATGGAGCCCCCCTGGGGTCAGCACCCCCTTGGCCGAGCGCTGGGGCATTGGCCCCACTGTTCACTTTGCCCACCTGTGGACATAGCTCAGCAGAGACCCGAGTTTGAGCAGTGGGCTTCAAAATGGCAAAATTTACATGAGATTTATGTTGGGTGTTCATCAGGAAACGCTTACAATAATGTAAGGAAATTGTTAGTGTGCAGAACTGGCTTCCCCTTACATTTGGGTAAGGTCTCGCCCAAACCCGACGGGGTTCAGTGGTGGTTTCCTGGCAGCCGTGCACAGACCTGTCGCTTCCCAGCCCCACGGAGAGGGGCAGGGGCAGGAGCCCGGCAGGATGAGCCCGTACCGGAGCCTGGGGCGCCCCCCTGGGAGGAGGTTGCTGGGGGACGGGTGCTGCCGGGCGCAGGTCGTGGCTGCCCTGTGTCTCGCCAGCCCCTGTGAACGCCGTTGTGCTGGAGCAGACGTCTGGGCTCGATGTCCCTCAGCCCCGCACAGCCTTTACTGAGAAGAACTGAACTGGTGAAGAACTGAACTGAACTGAACTCTTTCTCGGTGGCTGCGGATTTGTGCTTGGCCAGAGGTCAGGGAGCAGGGGCCAGGGAGGGTGGCCGTGGTGGGGACGGCCGTGGGGAAGCCACTGCACATCTTTTGGCAGCTCTGCCACACCGAACCAACCCGCCCGCTGCTTCGCAAGCTGCAGATGTTGCTGCTGCTCTTCCAAGGGCTCATGGTTCTGCGAGCGCTTACGCAGCTTTTAAAATAAAAATTTTTTATTGTGACCTCTGATGATAATGGTGCAAAGTCGACATTTCTGAGCCTCAGCTCTGTTGATTTAAAGTCCAAACGGCAGAGCCCAGGAGCCCAGCCGGGGGCGGATCTTTCCGCTCTGCACAGAACAGATGTTTTCAAGGAGACGGCGGAGATGTCAAGGCAAGAAAAGCAGAATTGAGCATCAATGAACTAAATCTAATGTATTTGCAGAGCAAAGAGCCCGGTGTTTCTGTTGCCGCTGTATCACTTGCTTCCTACAAAGTCAAGTCTTGTCCTGCCATGCTGCGTCCTCAGGGAGAGATGGTCCTGCGTGGGCCGGGCTCTGACGGAGCTGCCGAAACCTGGAGCAGGGAGGAGGTGGCGATGCTGGGGATGTGTGACCCTGCGAGCCACCGTGCTCCTGTCGCCGTGTCGGGCTGACCCAGGGCCTGCGGGGGAGCCCAAGGCTTCTCCATTCCCTCTGTGACTAGTTACGCTGCCAGCCCGCTGGCCTCCCCTCCTTGGTGTCCTTCGGCAGGAAGACAGTTGTGTTTTTTCCTGTTCTGGTTTTTCCGCTGCAAAATGGTGCCTGTGCTTCTCCTCTGGATGGGAGCGGGGTCAAAGCCCACCACAGCAAAGAGCCCCCTCCATATGCCAGGCACAGCTGTGCCAGCGCCAGGAGGTGACACGGGAAAAGCACGGCAAAAGGCAGTGAAAAACGGTGCAGAAAAGGCAAAACACTGCAATTGCCACAGAAGATTTTAATTCCTTTCCCCTTTTCTGTCCGTTTTAACTTTTCAGGTCATTGATGCTAATGGGCTGTGGTGGAAGTGAAGTAAATAATTACCTACGCTAGAGATATAACATTGATTTTTAAGTCTCTTCTCACTAATTAGTGATGGGCTTTGGAGGGAGTGACGGCGGGGCTTAACTAACCTGACAGTATTCGCCTGCCGCCTTCTCAGGCTGCAAGAAAATCAAAGCAACGCAAAAGAAAAGGGAAAAAAAGAAGGCCTTAACTTGCTTTTACTTACATTTTGGTTTTAGTAGAATTGTATTAGGTTAATTTTAAAAAAACTACTTTTTTGTTGTTGACCTATGGGTGTATGGTAATTTTAAATAACTTCTTAAAAATAATTCCAGTTTACTGCTCAGTCCAAATAAACCACGTCAGGGGTAGGGACCGGTCACCGGGAGGTCACTGCAGGCGAAAAATGTTTTTTCGCAATTTGATAATTCTTGTAATTTTGTTATTGAATTGACCAGGACCTAGCGTAAGCATTCAGGAGTCTTCCTGAGGTGTCTTCATACCGTAGGTGCCCAGCTCAGGAACCCAGCCATGAGCGCTCTCGAAACTGAGCGCTGGGAACTTCACTTGCATTGGCCTCTGAATTTTTGCTAAAATGGGCTTCCCTTTGCTAATACAGCAATAATACAGCTGGGGGGTTTGGGGGGTTGTTCCCCCTCTTAAAATCCTGAATTTTAAAATACAGGTATGCAATAAGTACGATTCTCAGCTCTCAGGTGACTATTTAGGTATTAAGAAAATTGGTATAAAGATACATGCCTACCTAACTGCGGGGTGGGTGGGGGGGAAAGGTTTGGAAAAGTTCACAAAATGGTACATTGGCCAGCCAGTACGTGTGATTCTTAGTGACGCTCGTTCAAAGGCCTGGAAGGAGGTTTGATATAAAGCTACTGCGCAGGTCGGTGCAGTCCTGGGCTGAGTTCCTAACAGGGGTGAAGAACTCATGCAGACAGAAAAAACCAGAACAACTGCCAGTTCTGATCAGAAAATTTGGTTCTCTTAAGACAGGTATCGGGAGCTGTTTTCAGATTTTTTTTTTTTTTTTTTTTTAATAATGACTTAAAGGCCAGAAAATAAGTGAGAAAAAGAATTTTTTCATACACTTTTCTCCTTGAAAGACTGATAGAAAAACACAAATGTCATTCTTTTCCTCGTTTGCTGAGCCTCATTCTTTCCCCTTACGTTCTCATGTCTCTGGTATCTGAAGAACTCATGATGAAATGCATTATTTGTCTTGCTTATTTGATGGGTATGGTTATTAAGCGGCAGGAATGACAAATGCCCGTGTTTGGGGATTAACTAGCACCCAGGAGGCCTCCTTCCCTCTCCTCCATTACACGTCCCAGTTTTGCCCCAAAGTGGTACGTGAAGCAGTAATAAGATAATAATTAGGGACGCGAGAGGCAGTATGAGATTTCAGAGTAAGAGGAAGGCCAGGACATAATACAGACAGTCCATGAAGCCAGGCTGTAGCACTTGTTTGCAGTGGGATTAACCAGGAACCGCTTGTGAAAGAAATAAGGTCAAAATTGACGCACAGATGAACCAGCTCTATGTCAGAGCAAACAACCAATAAAAACAATGACTCTAATTAAAGTCGATGGAGGGGGAAAGATACTTAAAAAAAATTAAAATCAACACCTAGTCAAGCATGCAGCTTGGTCTTGTCCTTGGGTCTAAACCCCCGTAGCCAGTTCTGAGGAGCGTGGGGTTAATTACAAGTTCCAGCTCAGGTGTTACGTCGCAGCCACACCACCCTGCTTGGTGCCCATAAGCACACAGGCTGTTTTTTGAAGTAAGGGTTCTCTCTCTCTTTTCAGGTGCTGGATGTTATCCGAAGTTTACACGATAAGTGCTACGTCTGGTAGAGCCTATAGTCTTGTGTGATCACATCCTACTGGCTTCCAAACAGCTCCACTAAAGCCAGAGGGAACACAGAAAGTCATGAATCTTGGTTTTTTTTCATCTTTCCTTATAGTTTGTCAGTAGAGACAGTTCTGGGAAAGGTTTCCTTATAGCGCAGGTTTAAATGGTTGCTACGCGAAGTACTGCTCTTCCCCTTGGTGGCACGTCCCCGCTGGGAAGGGGACACCAGTCCCTGCGTGCTCCCAAACTGGACTTGCACACTTACTGCCTGTCAGCTCCTGGCCAAACCATTTTGCAGCCACCTCCTTGCAGAGCTTTCCCCCAGGCAGGATCCAGGCGGATGCTGAGGGCTGTCCGCTTCATTCGCCAGGGAATGCCCTGTCGCTGTTCTCTCCAAGAAAAGCCACGCTCGGCAGACAGGCGGCTGCGCATGAGCTGAACAGGGCTCAGAACGGCCGGAGATACAACTCCAGGCTGTATCAAACGGCAAAGAATAACAAGAAGCACCAACGCGTGGTCTTCAACTCTCTTCTTGCAGTACAAAAAAAAGTATCTGGGGAGGATGCAGCTGGATCACTGTGCTCCATATGAATGAGGGCTGCGTTCCGAAATAGTCACAGTGAGTTACCGCTGTTACAGAATTGTACCCTCTCACCACTGGTAATTCAACAGTGGCCAATTTAGTCAGGTTTGTAATAATCTCCTGTCTTTCGTTTGGTTGCTATTGGTTTTTTGTTCTTTGCTCTCCCTGTAATACCCACCATGTTGGCCGGAGTCAGTCTATGGATCGTCCTTTTCCGGAGAATCCTGGAAGAGGTGACCAATGACCACAAGGACAGCACTGGGTAAAGGTCACCTGCCACCTCTGGGAAAGGCTGCGAGGAGCACTTGCAAGGAGCACCAAGCAGAAGACAAACTGGGGAAAGGAAAAGGGCTCAAGACGTGCACCGAGAGACATGGAAGGAGTGGGAACACAGCTGTGTCAACACAACCCACAGAACCGGGACCTTGCGTCACCCTGAGGTGAGGGATTAAGCTCCACAAAAACTGCTCCTCCTTGGAAATTCAGCAATCAGAAAGGGGACTACGTTATTAACAAAGCACAGTTTTAATAAAAAGGTTTAAGGCATACATCTCAACATTACTTATAAATAAACATAATCACAATACATATATTTTATTTTTTAAAAAAGTATTCACTATAGATAATATATATTTTTGAGTTATAAAATCCCATATAAATAGCAAACTACTCTCAGTATGCAGAATACAAGAATACATAAAAACTGGGGTGCCTATCTGAAAGGAAGCCTGAGTACGCGCTCAACAAATGGCAGAAAATAGCACAATGATACAGTTGGACACAATAAATGCTGTTGTCCAAGTATGTAATTTCTCCAAAACTGTAAGAATGGAACTGAGAACTTTTTGGTTGCTCTACCTTGTTCAGCTCCATAGAAATAAACTCAGGAATGGCTCTGGATACTCCACTCCTTGAGATTTCAGGAGCATCCTATAGATTCTTTTTGGTATCAAAAAAAGGAAACGACATCTGTCTTTTGATGGACAGAAATAAGGCAGGCACTTAGAGCAGGTCAGCGCAGGCTGGAAGCAGCAGCTCGGACTCATAGCCAGAGAGCAGCAAGAGCCACCTCTGGAATGAAGATGTGTGGCAACCAATTCTTGTAGTTAGACGCAAGAGGTAGCCAATTCTTACACTCCTCAAGGTTCCCCTGCTTACCCCTAAAATAACACTATAAAGTAAAACCAGAATAAGCGGAAACTCCGCACATTATAAATATCAAAATGAAAGTTCCCTTTGGTTTTTTAAATTGAGATAAGCAAACCAGCAAGTTGGATGAAGAACCAGTGGTCTGGCTACAGCAGCGCGCTGCTTCCTTTGTGGTATGAGTTGTAGCTGCATTTAGAGCAGAGCTTTCAGCCTGTGCTTTCTCTTGGCTTTTCCAAGTGAGCTGTGCAACAGACACACGGGAATGGTAATAACAGAACCACAGAATGGTTTGGGTTGGAAGGACCTTAAAGATCCTCTAGTTCCAACCCCCTGCCCCGGGCAGGGACGCCTCCCACTAGACCAGGTTGCTCAAAGCCCCATCCGAATGTTGCTAAGGATGTGACTACACCTCCTAGGACAAGGCAGACTGCAGTACTGCAAGAGGACATCAACTTGCAGAAGTCTGTCGGTGTATTTCAATTTTGAATTCAGAGCTATTTTATTATTGTAGCACAACTTTTTTTTTTTCTGATGATAATGAAAAAATGTCAAGAATTCATGGGAGAAATAAAGACTATTCTGCCTGTTGTTTCCAAGGAGTAACGTAGTCATTATATGTTCCTTTAAACACTGTTATTATAGAAGATACAACGTCTTCTTTCATATACTCGGGGTCATGAGCTCTGACTTGTTACTAAAACATGAATCGTCAGAGCAAACTCATACATGCAAACTGCAATAAACACACAGAGGCTTAAACTTTGCTGCTTATTACAGCGTCAACTCAGTGGAGATAATGAAGTAAATAAGAGCCATCCTGGCTCAGTCCCAATTTAACCGGGATCAAAACCCGGATGAACGATGTTATACTGAAGTTGAGCCGTAGCTGCTGAGAGAAGAACTTCCCGAGTAAACAGATGCACGGTAATGCTTCAGATTCAGAAATTCTCAATAGTTTTCTGTCCTTTCAGATATTACAAATAACTTATTTCTTGTTATCCTATGGATACCAACTGCACTTCTCGTGGCAGTTTTATTCCTGCTTTTCGATTAAAACCCCCAGCAACAAGAAGCTATAAATATTGCACAGTAAGCTAGGACGGAAGACTAAAGAGAGAATGGCACTTGCAGGGCGACTTTTCAGTCCAAAGAAAAACTCTTCATTTTTTCTGCTAATTCCTGTCTCATTTCTATGTGTTTCTTCAGGTTTTGCACTTCATGGGGCAGGTTGATGTCCCACACTGACACGCAGGATTGTAATTCTGGAAAAAAAAATTATAAAAAATTGAAAACTGCAAAACTGCAACAGAGAAGAATTACTGCATAATTAGAATTGGTTTTACTTATCTGCTTATTTTTTAATTACTCATAAGTTGCCGCAATGAAGCATGATGCGTAGGACCTGGAAGACAAGTACTTGCAAGTACTTGCACAATGATTTGGATTCCAGTTCCTAAACTTAGAGTATACCACTTAAAAGCACTTGAAAAACCTTTTCTGGTGCCTGTGGGCCAAAGGTACTGACCTGAGCTACAGACAGTGCTGAGGTTTCTGCACAAAATTTTACCTGTGTTTTCCCGGGCAGATACACCCTAAATGCTTACAAGACCCAAACCCCATTCACTGTAAACTAAAAATGACAACTGATTTCATCAGGCAGTGAACATACTGGAAAAAGGTCACTTCTTCAATCTCCCTTCATCCAAAGAACTCTCTATTGATGGAGAACTTGCATTGCTTTTAGGGGAATAAGGGTAATTGAGAACACTTGCACGAATAAGGGCTCACAAACTAAGGCCCCAGGGTTTCTGGGAGTCTCTGATTCCTCTCTGTATAGTTAATGGCACTCTTAAATACAATACAAAGGCTAAAATAGTTGTTCTTATGGTAATAATCAGGGAATATCAGATTATAAAACCCACTACTATAAGTTTGATTCTTACTTTACTCCAAACAGTCATCTCATCTACCCTTGCCACCCTCAACTTTATACTGCCATTGCCACATTTTTAGGAGTCACTGAAACTGGGATAAGACAAAGGTGAAGGGCATCGATCAGAGCATCAGCGGTAACTGTTCTTAGAAAAAAACAAAGACAGAGATTTTCTATCCTGCTATTCCAGCACTTCACTATCCTAATTGTCAGGAAGCTTTTCCTGATGTCTAACCTAAATCTCCCTTGCTGCAAGAGAAACTGGTTAGTCCTTATCCTGTCCATAGGAAATATGTAGAAAGTCTTTATTCCCTTCCTCTTTATTTCCATATTTGAAGCCTATTATCATATCCTCTCTACGCTTTATTTATATTAACCAACTTAAATTCCTGTAGCATTTCCTCCCAGGTTGCATTTTTCTCCTCTGGACTATTCCTAACAGTCCCGATCATTCATCTATGTCCCCAAACGGATACGCTGCTCCAGCAGAGGCCGTATCAGCACTCAGCCGAGCGTAAGAACTAGCTCATGTCTCAGAGATGCCACTTTTTGATCGGTGTGAGAACGGTGTTTGCCTCTTCTGCACCAACGTGACACGGCTGACTCGTGTTCAGCCTCCGATCAATTATAACCCTTTTTCTGCAGCACTGCTGCTTAAGCTGATCATTTCCTCACCTTGGTACAACGGATCACTCCTAATTAAGTAAAAAGTCTTGCATTTGTCCTCACTGAATTGTATCCTGTTTCCTTCCAGACCATTTGTTCTATTTGTCAAGGTCATTTTGAATTCTAATCCTGCCCTCCAGTGTGCTTGTGGCTTTGTCTTAGCTGAGAATTGTCTGCAAATCTGAAAAGCACATTCACTATTCCTTCATCCACATCATTCAGGGAAACACTGAGGATTCACGGCCTAGCACAGACCCCTCTGGAAATCCATTTGATACGTTCTCCAATTAGACAATGACATTTATTTATTCCCCAAATACAGTTTTCCAGCAAATTATATTATATACTTCAAATAGTGGCTTCCTCTAATCCGTTTTTGGAAGTTACTGTTAGTTGGTATGGAGCCCAGAAATGCAAAAGACAACAAAAACTAATAATGACATTCCAAAAATTCTATCAAATAATGATCGTCAACTCTTCACTCTTAGTGGGTAGTCAAACATAACAGTGTCTACTCCACTAATAATACAAATTAATAAAATACAGTTCAGGTACCTTTGTGATATTTGTTGTCTTCGGTGTCACTTTTATAGCAATATCCCAAAACCAGGACCGCATTCTTGAGACTCCCTTTTTCAAAGAAATACATTATCAAATTTTAATTTTAATGGGAACTTTGTAATTTAAGGACAGAGAGAGTAGATAACCTCATGCCACTAAGAAGACAGAAAGCAGAGTTCAGTCAACTGGACCCTTTATTCAGAATCACTAACCATGAAAAACCCAGACATGAAAACAATATAGTTCATGTCTCTGTTTAATGTAGGGGTTTCTCAGGGTTCAAAGGCACGAGCACCGTGCCAACCGGCCTGTTGAACAAGCCTAAGAGCAAAGCTCCCCGTTATACAGCACAAGCCGAGGCAGCAGAGTCACAGCAAACAGGTATCACAGCGAAGGGATGGGCTGCAAATGGGGTCCCCAGCGCACGGCAGAAACAGAAAGTGGTGGTGATCAGTTTGGTTATGGAAAAACCAAAATAACCACATATGATACAAACTAATTAAAAGTGTTCTGAACTAACGATGGCATGTAGGAAAGGAGAGTTAGTAGGGAAGTAGAAATAGGCAATGGATCGTAGGAAGGTGCCTACTGAATAATGCAAAAAAAAAGAAGACTAGGAAGATAGGAGTGGTTGGACCACAGAAGGATGAGTTCAATGTGCCAGTGTTTCAATATCAACTTCCCACTCATTCCCAACAAGAACATGTGTATGAATGTCTTGCAAGACAAGATGGAAGCTGTTACATGTTCTCCTGCCACAGCAGCCCCCTGTCCCCCTGGCAGCACAAGGAGGGCAGTGACCCTTGGCCGTACGCTAGCAGAGGAACACAGGGCCTCGCTTCCTGAGTCACAGATTGGGCCAGGGAAGGAACTAGCCCTCCATGCGCAGACAGCCCAGCTGTGCCCCACACCTCCCCACACAGGAAGTCTTACACACTCCCCCAGGGAAAAGACGAGGAGGGGCTCGGTTTCTGGAGTATAAATAGACTGAGTATGGCTTACTGTGAAAGCCACAGTCTTGGAAGTTTTGTGTGACCACGCTGCAGCGTGTCCCCCATGATACATTCCTCCTGAATAATCAAACGTTTCTAGTGGTTCCCCCGGGACCTCTGCAAGGGAGAGAGAGATTGTTCCTGCCCTGTGGAAATCTGCAGTGTATTCTCCTTTGATGCTGATGTAAATCTGCTGATGGCAGATGAGGGCTGGTGGGAACCACACACATCTTCCATGCTCAGATTTTTCATCACTTCAATTTTTTTCTGCAACCAGTCCTATACATATTCCTTACAAATGTGACTGGAACGTAAATCATGTTTCTTATTCAGACTAGGGTCCTTTCTTACTATACAGAAGTCTAAATTTTCACTTGCAAAATGAACTACAGATATTACATATAAATCATTCTCTACGATAAGTCTCCTGTCTATTATACGTCAATGTGTTAGGCGACAGAATTAGAAAAAGACATTATATTTCTGTATTCATAGATCAGCTACAGATAAAATTGATGTCTCAAAGTCTGGCAATCGCTTTTCCATGAAATATTTACATCTGACTGACATTATATATTTTAATCTTAAATTAAACTATTTAATACAAAAATATTTCCCTCTATCTTCTCTCATTTCACGCAAGCAATGTGTTACTACTGAAGAATTGCTCAGCAGCCTCAGTGGCTTTTTCACTGATTCTGTAAAATCCCCAGTAAAAACAGTCTTTGAATTTAGGAAAAAACCCAGCGCTTATAAATAATTGCTGGGAAAAATGATCAAAAGAAGAAAGTACACATCAAACTGCATGTGTCAATCTTACTTGCCATTCTTGAGATTTGTGCAAAAGCAGCTAAACTCTTTCTCCTGAAATATTAACTTTTCTACACGTAAAATTTTGATTTAAAATGTTAAGGTGACTAGAAACAAAGACTATGAGACTCCAGGCTTTTTAAATCACACTGTATTATTCTATACAGTATACTTTCTCTATCAATTACAGTAATAAGTGAGGCTGAAATTTTGTTTTCATAGTAACTGTTCTTTACAAAATGCTAAAAATAAAATGTCCCTTTATATTACTAATATTTCATCTATCAGGACTACAAGGACTGAAAATACTGTGCTAGTGAATCTGGACTCTACAGCTGACACTCTTAAAAGCTGAGGACCAAACAGACTCTACAAACTCGCTGTCTCAGGGAAAGGCAAGTCAGAGGAAGATGGAGGTTCTTTTGATTCGTACAGCATTGTCAGCACGATGAGCTAACTGTGGTCTATGGATACTTCTGGTGCCAGAAAGGAAAAAACAGTCCCCACATTAAGTTCATGATGGTAACAAGAAAACATCCACAGCCTGCAGCTATGAAGTTTGTTAACAGAATTGCAGCGTGTTTCTGAGTCCACAACAACAGCTTCAGTCTTTTTTTGACAGCAAACACACTTTCAATCACACTGACAAGGGAACTCCAGAGTTTTTTTCAAAGCACAGAGGAAGGCAATGGGAATCCACATGTTGTGCCACAGAGTACTTCTTGAAGTAACATGTATTTTAAGCATACCCACCACTGCAGTACCATGAACTCTTGAGTTGGTATGGCCTTTACTACTTTTGGGAGAGATGCAGGAAAGTGCACAGGTGAAGGAAGTTACATCAGCCAAGAAGCACCCCATACTCAACTACGGACCTCTGGCTGTTTGTAATTACCACTGAAAACCCACAACTACTGTTGTCCCACAGCAGCTCAAAGCAACTGGCCCTGGGGACCGGAACAGCACATATATTCAAGTCTGCACCCTGAGTCCAAGTGTGCTGCACTTTCCCAGCTTTGCTGTGATCTGCCTGTGACTCAAATCTAAAAGAACCATTCCTGAATAAGGATGGGAGAAGAAAACTAGGCAATAAGCAATTAAGGGAAAATTATTAAAACCTAACAAGCTCCACAGAGAGAGAAGCCAGAAGCTTAACTTAAGCTGGAGAAAGAAGACAGGCAGACACAGATGAAGACTATCGGACAGAAGATGGTGAGAGCTGTGCTGAAGCATGGCATGGCGGGGGGTGTTCATGTGCTGCTCAGTGACAAGCTGGGGGAGAGCTGCTTGATGTGGGCACAGGTATGACAGCCCGCTGGTATTCAGCTAATACCGGAGCGTCTGACATTGACTGAAGATGACAGCAGTGGAATAGAATGAATGAACAAACCACAGAAAATGCTAATCTGTTCCTGGAACACCATGTCAAACAGCAGACAGCAACCCTAAACTTGGCACTGATTTCAAAATACTCATCATGTGATGGTTGTACTCACCTAGCTGAGCTGTTATCATGACTCTGACAGAATCACAGAAGTTGTCTATAACTCGTACAGGACGACGTGTTGATAAATCAAGCAGCAAGATATGTCCTCCTCCTGTCCCTATCCACAGTGCAGTATTTTTCTGCAGGCAAATTGTCTTCACTCTTCCAGAATAAGCCAGTTTATGTTTTGATTCCTTATTTAGTTTTTCCACTTTGTCCCTATAAGCACGGAGAAAATTTGTATTAAAATCTGGCAGCACACTACTCCACAACTGCTAAATTGACTCTCTCAATACCAGCCTTTTAAACGAGAAGCTGCAAAAATCTCATGCTAATCAGCTGACTGACTTGAAACAAACTGGGATGAAAGCTCCTGGACTTCTAAGACCCAGCTGGTCTGCTTCAAAAGACCTTTAAAGGCAGGTATACTTCTCTGGTCTCTCCTAGTCTGCAGGGCAATAATGTCACTGCAAAGTGGGAGGAGCACACCTAGAGCTGCTCCTCACCTCGCCATGAAAACGAAATGGACGTGGCACATTAAGGGAGAGCAACAATTTAAATGCAAATGAAAATCACAGTCACTGCTATTAAAATTCTGTCTCCTACTGAATCTGTGCATTGGAGAGAGAAGACATTCAGGGGATGCAGGAAGTAACTGGGTGCAAAAGCACTAGTACCTGAAGGACAGCAAAAACTTCCTTCTTTCTCGAGCATTGTTAAATGAATCTTCTCAACGTCATAGACAAATTGTGAAATATATTAAGGGTCTTAAAAAACTGAGATTCTGTATGGGATATTCTGAAGTTCCAGGCCAAAAGAGAGGAAAGGAATTCCACATTTGCCCAAAGAATGGGGCAAATCCCTTACCTCCAGCAGGTAAAGGTACTATGCTAGAGAAGGCAATCTGACATTCAGCTTTCTATGGCCATCAATCAGAAATACTTACTTAAGAAAATGTGCACAGTCAATTAGTTCTGAAAGTTTTTCTGTCTTCTTGTCCCAGATTTCCACAAAATGGCTGTTTTTCTTTGCCAAGTAGATGGATTTGTCTATTGCTATTGAAATAATATTTGCATCGCTGTAAGCATTATGACAGAACCTAGATAAGAAAAAAACTCCAGTTAGATACACAGAAAAAATCTAGTAGAAAAACTTGACTATTGAGTGGGATTAGCTTCCCTCTAACTCTTACAGAATCATTCAGCCTTAAAACCAAACTGTGCTAGGATGCAACTGAAAGGGTTTGCTATAATCTTCCTACAGTTCGACATAAATTCTCACTGTAATGGAGTTATGCTGATGATATCCCCAGAGGCACATTAATGCCCAAAACCTATTAATAAGTCTTCCCCATTTGTCTGCTCAAATCACATATGCTCACATCACAGCAGGGCAAACTCCACCTTTCTCCTACCACTCTTTCAATGTTTGGAGACACTCAATAGTTCTTACAGGGCCCACAGGCCATAAAGGGTCACTCAACACAAAGATAAGTAAGCCTAAAAAGCAGCTGTGAGATTTAGTTCACCTTGCTCTGCTCTTGTTTTACTTCAGCTGACAGCCTTTTTGGCTATTTTCCTCTACATACGAATTTGTCTCTCATGCCAGCTCTGTGCCTGCATGTATCAATTGAACAGCATTAGCTTATTTCACTGACTCTTCAATTCATCTCAAAGAACAGCTCAAAATCACCCGTGCCTGATAGCAGACACTCGGTAACACCGCTACTTTCCCTAACGTTACTTGTTTTTGACAACTTTATTTTCAAAACTATATACAGTTTTGCCTCCACAAAGCTCAGATTACTCCTGTGACATATTTTGCATCTTGCCATTGAACTGCATTTTACTGACGTTTTGGTTTCTCGCTTTATATTGACACATTATTTTCTAAAGAAAAGTAATTTCCCAAAATAATGATCTCTACTAGCATAAAATCAAACACTGTTTTCCCTGCTCAGGGAAAACTCCCCTTAACTTCAGAGCAGGATTTGCTCAAACACACCAAAACCTGCAGTCTTCAATTTCTAAATAATGAGAAGTCAGCAATCATACATGACTGAACTATAAAGGGCAAAGATACGCACACATATCATACTGACAAACATTTAAGGACAAATGCTATGCAAAGTATGCGTGAATAATTCTAAATAAAGTAACCAGGGCCTGGACAAATGCAACTGGGGGAGAAAAAATGATCAGTTGCATTTATACATTTTCTGAAGAGATACTGACTTCATAAATCCTTTATATAGTAAAAATGCATATTCCTTGTTTAAAAGCAGCAGTACATACTTTAAATACTACTCACTGATCTTATTTTAATGCACACTGTATTCCATCTGTATTGGGGAAGGAAAAGAACGGAAACAAGAGAACTCAAAGAATGAGCTCTAGAGCAAGATGTTACATCAAAGTACTGCCAGAAATCTTTAATGAAAACAACGAAAGAGCCAATTAACATCACTTATAAAAAGAACTTACAGTTGACTTGTCTTTGTTTCAATGAGCTTTTGAACAGAAAAATCACTAGTTAAGGCAATGATCTTTGTTCCACAGCCTCCCCAGATTATATTCTTTTCAGATAAGTATGAGGATTCATTTAAGCACATCAGTGGTGTGCTAACATCTCCTATAGTTAGTATCTTCAAAGGTGTTGCACCCTTACACTGCAAGAAAAAGTATACTCTCCATTAGAAATAAGGAGTACACAGACACTCAGAAACTGTTAAAACAAGGCCCCACAGTCTGCTGAATTCAATTTACACAGCCAGATTTTCTGAACCATTATGGTACCTTTCCACCATGTTAGAAACTGGTGTCTCACAGAAACTGCCTGTGTGAGCAGAAGCAGGACAGAGCTGGGACTGATACTTTCTGCAACCCCTGGCACAGTTCAAGAACCGGAGGGAAAGTCACCGTGGAGACATCCCACACTGGACCACATTCGAGTTCTGCAATACATTGCAACTCCATAACTGCTCTAGGCTGCATACGGTCAGGAACCCTCAGGAACCCTGCATAACCCTCAGGAACCAGCTGATATAAGCAGCTCCCAGCATTTCTTTATCTGTTCTGTGAGCAGAACTCCGACCTACAGAAAATCCAAACAATATTGTCTTTTTTTTTTTCTTTTTTTCTACGAAAATTCAGCGTGAACAAAAAGAAAAAGGAGCTATAACAGCAATACTGTTAGAATATTCTTTATAACAGCCATTAATGTCACTCGCTAGTCAGTTTGCCAGGCCTTTCAAAGTCCTATAATGAGAAATAATTTTCCCATCTTAACTCTATTGGTTAAAACAGATATTGTAAAACATGTACAGTTCCTCTAAGACTGCAGTAGAAATTTATTTTTAGTTTCAGAGAAGCAATTAAAAAATAAGCTGCATGAAATTAAGCTACTGTTGGTAGTTACTTTACATATAACTGATATCATTTTGTAGAATAGACAGCAAAGAACAAGTCTACCTTTACTGCTCTGTCTTCAAAAACTGCCAGTCTGCCATCAGCTGTGCCTACCAAGAAGAAATTCTTCTGTTTGCTGAAATAAAATAAAATAATGAATTCTAGAAATGCCTTAATCAGGCAAGAAAAAATTAAATAAGTAGCCTCTGATATTTCAAGAGTTTCATTGAAACCTAAAAGCTAATACAACTACCTGTGGTCAGGAATGTAGTTACACTGGGTGCAAAATTAAAGTGAAAATGTAAGCGAAATAAGCAGATATCTGAACAAAACTGCATGAGTGTACAGATGTCATTTTCTGAACATCTCTGTTTAGTCATATTTTCAAAATGTAACCCAAAATATTTGATTCATTTATACCTTTGCTTTGAAAGAGAATTACAGTACAAACAAGTGATGGAATCTGACATTTTCTGCAGACGGTGCCTTCTTGTTTCTTCTTCTGTGTTAACTGCCCACAGAGAACCAGACTGGGTTCCTGCTACAATCCAGTTTTCTTTCTCAGTAGGAAGGGTCACTAAGGTCAAACTTAAAATTTTACTATCCGCAATATCCTGAGTCAGAAAAAAAGAGAAAAACAACCTGTTTATGATTTCAGTAACAGTAAATGCTAGTAAATTGATGGTAAGAAAAATAAAATAAAAATCTGCTTGGACCCTGGACAAACCCAAGACCTAACCTCCCCATTAAGAAATCTAATTCTCTTTTAGCAGAATACATCTTCAACTGTGCCATCTATCTCCAAAGCACTGGGAAGGACCCCTGAAGCAGTACACAGGAAAATCTCTATGCTGAATGCTGAAAAAAATATTGTCTCTCTCTGTTCTAATGAAGGTCTCAAAGCCATCAGAGAACTAAGCAAATGGAACCACACTGCAATATAAGTTCAGTTTAATTGCTAACAATAAAATTACTGGTCTTCTTTTTCTCATTTTAGTTTTAGAAAAAGAAGCCATATCATTTATACCAAAAGCTGCCAATTCAAGTGTATCATGGTCAACAGATGGCAGTTAAACAACTTTGATGATGACTCACACTCAGTTCTGGCATACATGTTCATCACAGCACATCAAGCCTGGGTAAAACATTTTCCCTTTTCTGATGGCACAGGCAAATGGTACAAAAAACAAATGAAAAGAGATGGAGGGTATCACCCAAAGTGACACAATGAGGTAGCATCCATGGGAAGACAGGAATCATTAAGAGACTAGCTGGATTGTTATGGGATGTAGAGATACAAAGGGCCTCCGTGCTAGAAATCACTTCCATCTGAGTGGAAGAAAGGAACCTAGTAGTGGAGAGACTGTACTATGAGAAAGCTCAGGCTGGATGGCAGGAAGAGAGGAAAAAGCGACTGCCGTTTCTGCTTCATTTCATGGGTACAATGATGACTCACTTATGAGAAATCTTTGTTCTCTCAAAGCTTAGCTCTCCAAAAGTAGTATCCTGCTGTTAAAATGCAATTACTTTGTCTGAAATACATCTGGGTGCCAAAAAATTAGCTTAAATGGCAACTTTCCCACGTACCTCACAAGTGTGTCCATCTGTATTTAGGTTAACAAATGAAAGCTGTGCTTTTTCTGTGTTCCCATTGCCTATCCAGACTCCTGCCTTCTTGCAGCTTTGATTGGCAGCTACCATGCACTCTGCTGTGGACGTGCTGGGTATTGAAACATACCTCATCAAACAGATAAGCTCTGCTGAATTCAAGATCTCATAAACCTACAAAGAAAGCCACAGCATGCAGATGGTAATAACAATGGCTTGTACAGTGAGAAATACATAACAAGCAACGGATAACAATGTTTTATGGAATATGGACACAGTATCTCAGCAGGTCTGCTCATTTGTATTACCACTATTAATGAGCAATCTTTGTGCACTGAGCAGCTTTACATTGACACTCATTTCTCTGTTAAAATTTCAGGAAGTCAATGGGGTTAGGGCATGTTTGAAAACTTCACCCATTTCAAAGGGCAACACGATGTGTGGTAACAGCCAGTAGGTTTCGGATCCACAGTGCTGTTCCTCCTCTCACATGCATGGAACAGTGTAGACTAACCACCTTGGTACTAAATAGCAAAGTCCTTTTTGCATAGCTCTGGTAAAGACCATGAAGTAATCCGAATCCTGTTTCTTTACAATAACTATACAGCAAAACAGGGAAAAACAGCAGGCTAGAATAAATGGCTGGTAGATTTGAATGGAACAGTTTATCCTGGATGGCAAGAGCAGGCAATATTGCATGGCTGTTTCAGTTCCAGAAAAGAAGAAACCTGTGCCTCTTACTAACTAAAACGTTCCATTCCTTTTCAGAAAGCACAACAGCTTCATCTATCTCAAAAATACAAATAAATACACTAAGTAATACCTGGGAAGATGTTGGCCGTTCCTGAGGGTTTTCCTTCAAACACTTTTTAATTAAATTTTCAACTTTAGGCCAGGGGGCACACCCATATTCTTTGACAGGATCTAAAATGTAAAATTAGATAACTTCTTTAGTTCAGAAATGGGAGTTCTGAATAACTTTCTTCTTATTTTAAGAATTCATCTAATTTCTTACAGAGTTGCTCTAAGAAATACCATACTGTTAGGTAAAATGTCAGCATGAACAGCTTGGAATCGCTCATCTGCCATTAAATGCTACAGCACGAAATGCTAGAGCTAGAATCCTTGTCATTAAAAGCAGTTAAAGCAAATGGGGTTTGCCTTAACTTTTTTTTAATGTTCCTATACCTGGGACTGAATCACAAATATGTGTGAGTTGTGTTTTGACTAATGCTGACCATTAAAGGGCACGTCATTTCAGTCTGCAGTTTTTTCAATTCCTGTGAACATTTTTCTCCACGTTTAACTCTTCTGTGTTTCGCCAGAAGTATATGGAATACAGATGAACTTGCAATAAAATGTATAGCAATTTAGACAAACAACTCTATATAGCATTTATGAGATATGGAAGTTTAAATTCCCACTCAGTGCTTTGAATGTGTATCTTACAACTATAGGCGCTGACCTCTCTAAGAACAAATCACCCATGAATAACAGCGCCTGTATTGCATTTCCTTTTAGTTCATCATAATCCACAGCTGATATTCCAGTCCTACATCAGACAGAGGTAACATTAATGATAAATACTTGCAAATGAACATATCCTGTTCAGCAAACGATAGGCACTGTTTACTGTGACCTCAGTCAGCCCGTTTTTGGTGGAAATAGATAAATGATGAGCATGTGCACAGATGGAACTGTACTACCTCCAGAAACTAATACTTCTGATTATTTCATAGGGCTTATAATACAGGAAACAGCCAGATAGACAGCTGCACTCAAGAGATTCTTAGTCTTCAGTTCTTGGGACGGCCTCTTTAGGGAGGGGTTTTAAACTGTCTGAGCTATGAATTGGACTATTCTCTTTAACGAGTAGAGGATGTATGAACTCTCTGTCTCTCCTAATGGACAAGCCATGCCAGATTAAGTGGTACAGTTGCTGCCCTTTCCTAGATGGAGTGACTTTTCAGTCTTAAAGAATGTTTCATGAGTATATCCAATATTGCAGGGCAATAAATAAGAATGCCACGCATTAAGCTTGTAGTACGATAAAACTTCAACAGCTCTTTACACAGAAATTGCCAAATACTGAGTTACACTGTCAAGAAGACTACACCATGTCCAG
The DNA here is from genome assembly GCF_964199755.1 of Larus michahellis. Lineage (NCBI taxonomy): Eukaryota > Metazoa > Chordata > Aves > Charadriiformes > Laridae > Larus > Larus michahellis. Next base: position 16,582,257 of record NC_133896.1, read on the forward strand.
CCTGAGAGCCTGTTTAATCTTCCTTACAGCAGCCAACAACTACATATTGTAATGCAAATTGAATATGAAGAACTTTACATAGCTGGGCAGGGACTCCACACTCTTGACAAGTTAAAAGGGAATTCCCTATTTAAAACCTTTAGGGGTGGCTGCTCTTTCAAGGGAGTGGCACTTTTTTTTGGAAAAAAAAAAAAAATAAAAAAGATGATTTTGAGTTTGTTTTGTTTTTTTTAAAAAAGATTTTAAGATATGCAGCTTCTCTATAATGGATTTTTTACCGTAATGTATCATGATCAAAGAACACAAGGGAAATTGTGTTTATCTTAGTGCATGATATCACAGTAATATGTAAGGGTCAAGTCCAGACATGGCATTAGAAGGTACCTTCAGCAACATCCTTTTTCCCTAGGTCTGGATAAAGTCCCAAGTATACAAAACCTCTGTTTCTTTAAAAAGTGAACCAGATAGTTCCTTTGAAATTGCAATGAAATTATAACCAATGTGATGTTGAATAGATGCCTATTTCTCACTATTTCCAGTCCATGTGAAATTAGGAGAAGCTTCTAAAAATTTCTATTATTTAGTCTCCTCCTCAGATCACTGCCAGATACAACATAAAACTTGAGAGGTGTTATTTTCAGAGGAGGCAGGACAAATGACACACTTTCATGTTAAAACTTTAAGAAACACGGCATACCTGGCAACTTTCCTTGTATTGCTAATTCATCAAATTCATTTGGAAACTTCAAGCCTTCCATTATTCTACCTCCTCCGGTTAAAATGTCATAAAGCAGCAAGCCAAATGAATAAACATCAGCTTGCTGATTGTAAATAACATTTCCTCTGGCAACCTCCGGTGCTCGAAATCCTGCAAATAAATCATTTATTAATAGTTGTGATTCATACCAAGCTGATGCCTTCTTTATCCTTTTAAGAGCAAACACTTATTGATGAAAATGTCACAGGAAGTACACCAAAATGGCACACTATTTCTGGGCTGGCAATAGTTTGCATGTGGCAAACCTCCAAAAATATCAGCAATCAGTATAAAGGAAGGGGACAGCACATTAGTTACAGAGCTCCTGCACCATTACACATAAAATAATTCATTTAGCAATGAATATTGAAAATGAAAGGCAAGTCTGCAGTCCTCACCGAAGGCCTAACATTTAACACTTGAAGTCACACCCTCAGACAAAGTTTCCAAGACATAAAGACAATTTTCAAAGTTGTTAAATTGTTCCGTGCTTTAAAATAGATAGTAATATGTTCTCTCTAAAGTCAGGGAACAGTGCAGGCATTTATTGCCTTTAAAAAAAATTAAGACCTACCTATGCCTTAATGAAAATTAAAACAACAAATAATTTTAGCAGTATAATTTCAGTATCACAATAACCATACTAAAACAAGACAGAAAAAAATCATAATTAATGCTTGCAATTTAATTTGTTCTCTTTTTAAAGAGAACTTATTGATTCTAAAGAGTATGCTCCTTGATTCTTCTAAAAGGGGTTAAAACATGAACAGGCAGAAAGGCCAAGAGGTATAAATCTGGCATCACAACCTGTAATAGGATTAGGACTATATTTCATGATTTTGACTGGAGTATAGATTTGAGTTACTTCTAGCTATTTTTTGACATAATGCACTGTAAAACAAAGCATTTTTCCATACCTGGTGTGCCTTCAGAGGTTTTTATTCCCATTCGGCAACAATACTGGGCAATGCCATAGTCAGCTATTTTTGCAATAACAGCTGAATTGGGATACAGGGTAAAGAGTAACACGTTGTGAGGCTTTAAATCACGGTAGATGATCATTGCTGAATGCAGGTACCTGTTAATCAAAAAAGTGTGTATTGAAAGCATTCCTAATTCAGGGATGCATCCATACACACACACTGAATGCATTATTCCCGCAACAGTAAATTTTACTTTCAAATGTTAAATATTGTGTTAAAAAATGTCAAACATTACAATACCAACATGACACCACCTTACTGGGTACTGACTTTAGAATTGTTCTGAAATACTATTTACTGGCACATAAACATTGCAGTATTTTAGTACCAAGTTGTATCTGAAGAGTCACTGGCAGTTTGAAAAGTGAATCTTAGAAGTTTAAGCTTCACTGGTCCCTGAGCTCCTTTGCAGGTTTTGTGGTTTTACGGTCACACTTCAACAGCTCCTGAGCACATTCATGGACTTTCTGAACTTTAAAAATGCACTAAACTAATTTCTTTGACATTTTAATAAGAAATCGACAGCCACATCGAAATTCCATCGATTTCTCTATTTCTCTACTTATATGAGCAACGCTTGTTAGCAGAAAAAAAACAGGTAACAAAAGTTTGTGTTATGTATCAGATAATCAATCATAAAAATACAAGCATTTGTCTGACCCAGGGAATACTCTACTTGAGATAAAAGGAAAGATAAGCTTTTCATTTGCAGTATATTCTACTTGCAGCTGTATCCTGCTTTTGCAGCAACACAGAAGTCACATTTACCTTAAGCCATCAGCTACGTGTAAAGCTATCCTGTGCTGAAGTGTTCTAGTTAAACTTGCATTGTCTTGTTGAAGCAAACGATCGAGAGATCCTTTAAGGGCTAATTCCATCACCAGCATCCGGGGACGGATTGCAGCAGCCAGCAGAGACACTAAACTGGGGTGATGGAGGTGACAAAGCACTGCAAGCTCCTGTAAATCGTAAAATCAGATGAAATACTGGAAATAGCATAACCTCTGTAGCTCTGAAGAAAACTCAGAAATGTCTTGGAGTGAAGTCTTGCACTTTACTTAAGCTTTTTAATGTCTTCACTAGGGTTGGTATTCCAAGAGCAGAACTACAGAAAAAAAAAAGCAGTATTTCTTACTTGTCTTAGGAGCCTGAGGGAAGTATGTTTATTGAAAATCTTTACAGCAACCTCTTCTCCGCCATAGGATGCACGGTACACAGATCCAAACCCACCATCACCTTTTCAAAGATAAAATTGAAAAGAATATTAAAAACAAGGGGATATCAACTATTTCTCAAAAAAATAGCTGAAAGGGTCCAATTTTAATGTGTGGATCATCTACTGTGTTAAGCTTCATGATCAGTAACATAAACATATAAAAACCAGTTTCCTAGCACACAAATTAATGGAAAATCAAAACTCAATAACCTGAAATTCAGAATACCTTAAAAAATACATTTCCACAGAACAGAAATCTCTAAAATTTTTTCCGTATGTTGCACAACTGACTTCAACATATTTGTTTACACAAGCTCTGTAAAAAAATCCTAACAAATAATGCTTACCCAAGAGAAATTCAGGAGCTTCATCAAATTCCAGCTCATCATTGTTCAACATAATATTTCTAGGCAAATCAGCCAGTATCAGATCAGGAGCAATCTGAGCTATTGGAATGGTATGTCTTGGTTGATCTGGATTTACCAAAAGGTCACCTAGGAAAAATAAATGAGACATTTGAAAAAAAAAAAAAGAAAAAAAGGATAGTCATCATTCAAAAGGCACTGAAAGGTACATGGATCTCTGTGAGTCTATATGATCAATGTACCTAACATTCAATTCATATGTGTGTGTGTTTGTTTATATATATACATAAGCACGCACAGACCTAAACATACATACACACACATATGGAACAGAACGCTAATTAAGTTTGCCATTCAAATTAATGTATCTTACATGTTTAAGTATTTTCAAGGTTCTGTATATGTACCAATCAAATGTGATAGCAAACGTTGCTATGTAACAACACCAAACTAACCAAGAGATTATTTTTCTGTCTATAAAAAGAAAGAATTCTCTTAGTATGTAGAATGTTATCATGAATATTGCCCTTTAAATTACTGTTCTATGTGGTCCAATCAAAAGATTTAGTATCAGTTTTACTATGTGCTGGTTTCAGTTCCATGAATGAAGTTACATTATCGCTACTATGACAAAACAATTCTTTTCATTATTGCCACTGATATATGACTATAAAGAATAGCTGCAATCTGCCCCATATTCTATACTTACACTAACAGCTCTTACATAAGAAAAAATAACAAGTTGCTTTTGACTCATACTGTAATTATTTCTTACAGAAATGAAACATTTTTAAATAACATGAAGTACACAAATGTTATAAAGGAGATGTCGTTTAGTATTTATCTACATGCAGGTATACTTTGAACAACCTCAAATGGCATAAATATATACCTTCTTCAGCTTTTTTAAGTAAGTCATCGAGTAGTATTTTTTGGTGTTCTTCACCATCCTGAAAGCTGTACAGAGCCCATTTCTTCAACAGTGTTTCCCCTTCACCGCATACATCTATATCCAGCAAACCTGGAAACCATTCTTCCATAAGAGAATCTATGTGATCCACAACTTGCCCCAAAAGGATGCACCCTTTAAGAAATCAGAAGAGGGAAATTACAGCCTCAACCTGCCATACTTGTAATTACAAAGCTAAACTCTACATTCCAAAGGCAAGAGCACAACAAACCAAAATGCCAAGCTGCAATCAAACTGGAGCAAAAATCAGGCTCAGGAATAATTAACCTTTTCTGCAAGAAGGTGCCGTAATTTTCAAAAAACTGTCTGGGTTGTTGTCAAATACTGCTGATTCCACTAGACAATAAGCTTCAGGAGACCAATTCAAGTAGATGCCTTGTCTCCAATACATTCTATTAGGACGAAGAGCTCGCTCTAGAAAATACAAAAAAAGATTAAAAATCTGATCTCCAATATGAATGTCGTATTTTAAAATATGAAGAATAATTTATGGTACTTAAAATATTTAATTATGATTGTAGGTTTATGCCTACCCAAATAAAAAAATAAAATAAAGGCTAAAACTTTGCAGACGGAATAGCTCCACAAAAGCTGAATGCACGTCAACTAATGTTCAGTTCTATAAGACAAACTAAATATTTAATGGTAAGACAGTAAGTCATGCAGCAGGTGATGCATGCACGGATTACAGAAATGCTTAGGTACATTCAGGTTCAAATACAGAATATCCTAGGCAACATATGAAAAAAAGTCAGTGATTTAAATTTTCCCTCTATCACACATACGTGAAATATTAAGAATATGGAAGCCTGTGCTCAGGAGGAAATCAAATGCCAGGAGACCAGGCAGTTATAAATGACATTTGTATGTCTAGCAATGCATATTTTTCATACTTTACTTGTCACCGGTATTCATAAATCACACATTAAAAAAACAAAGATGAATGAAATTGCAAAGTTCAGCAGATAGACCTCATGTCAAAGCATAGAGTTATTGGGAAAAAATTAAAGATGCTCCCCCTCCCCCTGCTGCCTTCTGATAAAAGCAAAGGTTTTAGACTTTCATAAAGGAATGAATCTGAAGAAAAGCAGTTTGTTTTTCTGTGTGGAAGGCATATCCTTTTTCCTGTATTCCTTGTAGAGGAGAATGGCAATATTGCATAAATTTAAGGATTTCCTCTATCTCTAGCATGTGAAAAAGAGAAATAGGCTGCATACAACCTTTAATTTCTTTTACACAACACTGTACAGATCAGGCACTATCTGATATTTCTAAGTTACAAAAATGTCCACTGTTCTTTTTTCACATTTCTGAACTGGCCAGAAATGAGCTAAAGCAAAACAATATTAGGGATTAGAGCTTTAAAATGCAGATGTTGGCATTCAAAGCAAACACGCTCACTCTTGCTTTTGAAGATAAAGATTTGTACCTCTTCCTGACAGCATGTAAGGTGATATTTCAAGCAACCTGTTGATCAGCCTGGACCAAAATCCCATCGGAAAGTACGGCATCTCATAAAGCCTGATAATAATTTCTGAATTTTCACAGTGGGGAAGCTCTATAACAGGTCTGTGATCAGACAAACTGAAAGAATAAAAATATTAACAGTATTTAATGATGTACTTTATCCAAACTGATTGATGACATACATTATTATGTAAAATGCATTATTTATTAATGAATGAATGATTGAAATGATCAGGGAGCAGACAGATAGTGTATATTCCGATTCTGCTTGTTTGTAATAAAGTGAAGTTCTGCTGTAATTTAAACCCAATAGAACCTCACTAACAATCATTAGATATCAAATGTAAATGTTATAAAAACCTGAAACACACATAAGCCAGGTAAGCCATTCAGAGCAAATCTATCCCAGGACTCTGAAGAATGTAGAAACTCCAATCAATGCAACCATGCAGCACTCTCTCCATTAAGCAAAATAAGCATTATTAAACACATGAGGGAAATCTGTAACTGAGGCAGAGAAACTGTGTCACCTGCTTCAAATGAAGCAAAAAGACTGCATTCAAATACATAACACTTTTTTGTCACCACATTTAATAACTAGACTGTTTGGAGGAGATACTGCCTCTGAGTAACTTGACTGTGATTCTCACTCCAAGCAAACAGGCTACAGAAATTCATGGTTATCTTTTATAACGCAATAAATATCCGCAATGCTGGCATACCGTGATGTAAAGCTAAATTATAATCTTCCTGCTGCAGTCTCAAAGCATCATAACTATAAAAGAAATATTATCCTCATAAAGCCTTTTAACATTTATAGATTCCATTTATCCACCACGCTAACAGGATGTAAGCTTTATTTGCTACAAGATTGGCTTAACATGCCTGTGAAACTGTTCACTAAAATGTAGTGTACTAAGTATGTATCATGTTTTCATATACGGAACAGCTGTGATGGTCAGTTAAACTAGTTAGCCTGATGGGAGCTTTTAATTTCAATTGATCCCTATGGCTCTCATGTGTGGGTTTAGTTCTTTGCTTACCTGCTTGGGATTAGTAGCTGATCCTCTCCTAATGGCAACGCAATCTGAAACTTTTCCAGAAGCTTGAAGTATTGTGACATGTAGATCTTAGGAAACTTGCTCTTCTTTAAAAGGAATTTTTCCACATCTGAACGCTTAACAATTCCCTTAGGATATTTAGAAAACCCTTCCACTTTCACCGTCAGAATCTTTCAAAAAAAGTGAAACTATTTCAGGTGTACAGTCATCATCAGATTGCATTTTCCTGACAATCTTTTTTCCCCTGAAATATTTGATAGCCTATTGGTTAGGGGGAAAAAATGGACTACATTTCACAGCGAAACCAAACATTTCCATAATGCTAACCAGCAAGACGACAGCAGTGAAAGTATTCAACCTGTCCAAGCCACTAGCGTGCTACCATTCTTCAGTAGCTTTCACTATTCCACATTATATGGAGATTTATTCCATGAGTTAATTTGTGAAAGTGTTCTCTGAAAGAAGCCTATGTACAGTGATTTTTCATATCAGCACTTCACACAAGCATACTGGTACTGACAACATGATCTTCTAGGTCTTTTCTAACTCTTAATCCAACCAGCTTTAAAGGCTCAAACTTACATTTTTGCCATCTCATTTCCTGCACTGAATGAAAGGTAAAGTTTCAGAGGTTAGGAAATCTGAATATGTACATATAAAAATTTTGAAATTGTTTCTAGATCAATATATCAGCGATGGTTTCCATTTAAGCTACTCTCCCGTCCCAACACGTGAATCTGTATCACTCTCCTCTGCCGTCAGGACCAAGCATACAATGACCCTTCTTCCCCCATTCTTACTACTTCAATCCAAAATTCCAGCTTTCACTTCAGCCTATCACAATGTATTGCAGGATTATCTTGCATCCCTGGCATTTTTCTATTCTAGATGTATTTTTGTGTCCAGTGTAGTTTAAATGATATTGGACATTACAGCATAAAAACATAGAACCACTGAGACAGACAGTTGTCTAGAAAGCAAAGGAAACAGAAAGAGCCAGGTAAACCAATCTGGGCCCTGAGAAAATTCTAGATCATGAAACAGTTAAGCAATGGTGAAGAAGAACCACTGATAAATTACAATGGTTTGAGACAGGGGAAAAAGTTCCATGAATATAGATACAAAAAGTAATCAGAGTCTAACCTGTGCCATGATTTTACATAGCCACTTAGGATCTACAAAATACAGATCTCTTAGCTGTAGTGCTGGGTCTTGAAAATGAAGGAGTACACCTGCACAAAGAATATTGTAATTAGCCATGCATTTCTCAAGCTCCATATTAAGCAAAATAAACACCCCTCTCTGGGCTGTTTTTCTTACATGACTTGACATGAACAATTTGAATAATAAATACAGCTACCGAATTTATGTCAATATCTCAGGAGAGTAGAATGCAATCATCGTTTCTTCAGCTTTACCTTTATTTTCAGATGTTTTGTTAGATTTGTAAACGGACTTCGGTTTTAGCCAAGCAGCTATGCTCGGTGTGGTTTATTATTTAATCTTACAAAGTCTGTACAGCATTAAGATAAGATGTTACATATATTTGCCTAACTGCTACTCTATTCAAGCTATTACAACTGCATCTTTCTTCAGAAACTGCTGTCTAACCACCAGGTATGATGTTTTCAAGGAGGGGTAAGATATATAAATTGTTACAGTAATGATCCTTTATATCATGGAATTCCTTTATGACATAACAACCTGGATTATAAAACTGTTACCCAAGCTTAAGCATTTCAGCTCAACACTTTGTGGCAACCCTGTGCGAGATTTAAAAATGTGTACAGGTCTGTCTGCTGCAGATTTGCAACAAAGTGCTAACAAACATACATTGAAGAGAATATTTTACCTGATTCATTTAGAAAGTGAATCGCGTGAGGGAGTTCATTTTCATCCAATTGTAACTGGCTTTCTTGTACCAGTTCCAGTAAGCGTTTCTGATCAATCACAGGAAATTCAACTGGGACATTTTTACGTTCCATTAAAATTCTTTTCTCCAGTTCCAGGTAGCTGTCAGGAATTAGCTGACCAACCACCGGTTGATCTCTGATCTGTATAATTAAGAATAATAATCTTATATGTATTATTTATTCATGTGAAATGCAGACAATAAAACTAAGATGTAATGTGATTATGTCCACTCAATACTAGCAGCCAGAAGGAACAAGAATACTCATTTATTGACTAACATCGCTTCTGAAAGGTGTGATTAGATGTGACTAATTCTTCTTTCAGAATTACAATACGAATGTCTTTCTATAAATGAATACTCAAAGAAGAAAATACTTCCTTATTACATGTACATAAAAATTAAAAAATTATGTCTTCTAAGAAGTTCAAAGAGAAGCTTTGATTTGAAGTAAAAGGAAAATATCCAATGTACGAACAGATGATGTCATACATCTCAGGTTAACACAAGACAATAGGCAAATGAATAAAAAAAAAGATAACTCTTATAATCTGTAATATCTCTAGACATGTCTTTAGATAAACTGGGGTGAAAAGGGCAGTAGGTCAATTAAACGTCTCCACTGCTGATAGTCAGTGGAGAAGAGGAGAGGAAGAAATAAGTTTGGCCAGGTTAGTGACACTGAAGGGAAACACAGTCGGGTGCTTTGCCCCTGTTTCCTGAGCCTGAGTTCCTTCCTGGAGACATCCTTTGACCTTTGGTATTAGTCTGCACCTGAAAAACAGGTTTTTCGTTCTTCATGGGGGCTGAACTAGTAATTTTTTTTGAGTAAAAAGGGAAACAATTTTCCCACAATCTCCAATTCTTAGTTTGTAACCTTCCTCTCAAAGAAGTTAAACATCAACGCAATGTAGCATTTTTGCGTGTCAAAAATGTCATTAGTACTTTGTGAAAATGTAACTGGTACAAAACTTAGCTGACATTTTTACTAAGTTGATTTTTTTGGTAGAAAATGAAATGAAAACAAAACTGGCAATTTTCCTTCATTATTTTGCTATGTGTAAGATCTTATGAGTTTGCTATCACACTAAAAATGTATTTAAATGTATTTAATTATGTCTTTAATTAATGTTTAAAAATGTATTTACTTAAGTAAAACTAGGATGTTTTCAATATTACAAATAGTATGTAGCTTACCTTGAAGTGAAGGCTCTCCTTTATTATGATTTTCCGAAGTCTGATAATGGAATCGGATTCTTCCGTAGCATTCACAAAGTGATAATCTTGGATTGCTGGGAAGCCTCGTTTATTCAACAGCTCTCTAGTAATTTTAGTCATGCAGGCCTTACGTTGCATTTCATCAGAAACATCTAAATGAGTGCCGACAAGAATGACGGGGGATGTTGAAGCTCGAGCCTGTTAGTAAGATCCACACCGCTGATTAACTCAGTAGTGAATGTTGATGTTACTGTTTTACATCCACCTTTATAAAAGTGCGCAATTTAGTCAAAACAATCATTACAATGAAAAAAGCAATTCTTTCTTCCTCTTTAAATATACCTCTTTAAGTAAGTTTGAAATCTGAAATACTATTTGATGGCTTTATTCAGAATAAGTTCAAACAGCAATCCCGTATAATAGCCTTCACTGGATAAGGCAATAAAAGTGCATCAGCCTATATGAAACATATTTTTTAACATACAGAGAGCAGTCAATTTCAAAATAGAAATACCAAAAAATCAGCTTTTTCTAAAAGGAAGCAGTGTAGATCTGGATTTCAAGCTTTGCAGATTAATAACATTGTCAGTAAAATAGAGGGATAACTTTATTTTTCCTTAAAAAGTAAAGGGTACTCTGCTCGTTCCCATCAGAACAGTGCAGCGATGAAACACCTGCTAGTACTGCATAGCAAAGGAGAACACATCAGAAATGGTCTTCACCAACACTAAACTGACTGTAACCCTCTGTCCCGTATCACTGCTCAAGGTGAAGAGGAAAAGACAAGTTTAACAAACAGGATCAGTATACAAAATCTTTACGTAATGGCATTGCCCAGCCATGGCTAACCATCATACAAAAGGAAAGGATAAGTAATGCTCACCATGGGGTGATTCCATTAAAGGAAAATAAAATACTTAGAGCAAAAGAAAAATATATAGGCGGATTCTCAGACCAATTTCCTTATCATAGTCCTGGAATCATCTCTATTAACAACAGGAGGCTAAGCATACGCTTAACAGCACGGTTTCAAACCAGCATCTAGTCAGTTTTATATTAGTCAAATTCTGATCTCCCCAGAATCTACAATGGCATGTATGTCTTTGTATGTCTACAAATATTTTCATATCCAATATCTGACGTATTTCAGCTCTTGTTTCGTCTTACTATTTTTATTTGCTGAAGAGCTTCTTTTCTCTTCCCCCTCTAAAAATACGTGTAGTTAATTTGCTGTTCACCAAAAGCTCCCTGGAAAGAGGAATTCCATTCTGTACATATCTATGGCTTACCTTGATGTTAAAAAGCCATGGCTTCATAGCATCCACTTCTGCTTGTCCTTTGCTGAGATCATAAACAGCAAGATATAAAGCTCTTTGGGTCATAAAATGAGGATGGGTACTGTAGAACTCTTCTTGTCCTAATGTTAAAAAATTTCCACTGTTTAGTACTTCCCTCATTGAACATCTTCAGATCACAAAAAAGCAGGAGAACACTTATTCTCAGATCACTAATCCACAAATGAAATGAATGCTTACAGAAAATTATCTAAATTGACAGGAAATGGGTAATAACTATGAATTTTAGGCAGGTACTCTATGGTAGATCATTCACTGAAGTGTAACATTGAACTATGTAAATCAAGAAGTGTAAGATTTAACAACTGGATAAACATGGTTGCTACAATGACAGCTTGAAAGGTCATGATTCTTTAAGAACTACAATACTGAATTTCTCCCTCACTCCTTCCTTCCTTCTTCCCTCCCTTTCTCCTATTCTTTCAGCAGCTCTAAAATAAGACTCCTAAATTCACGTGATTAAGCACAATTGAAGCAGGACATTCAGCTTGAATGCTGCTATTCTGTGCCTATCCATTGTGATACAGACTGTATTTACATGATCATGGACCAATGTTTAAAAAGAATTTTCTATAGCCTAAAATACCCCTGAATTTTAGAAGTGCTTCTGGAGTTCCTCAAACTTAGAAAGTCTTCCAAAAGCCCATAGTTCAAAGACTCCTCCTAAGAGCTTTGTTTTCTGTGACCTTATGAAACAGTGATACTGTAGAGCCTTGAGAGACCCAGACTATAAAAGGGAGAAACAGAGTTGAGTGGAAGACAATTCTTCTGGTGATTACAAGCCATTTTTTACTGTTCTGAAATGACAGTTCTACACTGCTATGATTAAAAAGAGTGGTCAGACCACGTTTGGTGATGAGAAATTCCTGAGGCTTTATATTAAATTTGAGGGATTAGCTGCCAATTTGCAGAATTCACTAATTTATAAGTGGTCACTTAACTTTTAAGGTAAGTTTGCGTGATTCTGCTGGCCACAATGTAGAAATTTCACAGGCTGACTCTTAAGTGATGTATTATGTTAGAGAAGACAATAATAAAGCACAATAAACTCTTGAAATACCTCCAAAATCCCACACATTTAATATAAGCTCTTTCTTCATTTTGCCTTTCCCTTGAATGATCCAGTCTTTCACATCAATGCCTACTGTAGCTTTTGGAGAGCTCAATTCTGTTCGTTTGCATTTCATTAGTTGTTGTAGCAGGGTAGTTTTCCCACTGCCAGTGTTTCCAACAATCATGAGCTTCATTCTGTTATAAGGTACAGCCTTCTTGAGTCGTTGTTGAAGAAATCTGGCATAAAAAAGTTTGCAGAACTCACAGAAGTGTATAATAAAGAAAAATACCAGCAGAACTCAAGACCAAGGAAAAATCTAAACCCATACAATTTTCTTAAAATTTTCAATATTTGTTTGATATTACTGGGATTTTAACAGTCTATGCAAATTTATGATTTGAAAGTTAAAGCTTAACTCAGAATTTGTCCCTTTTTTTTGTTTTGTAATTACCCAAAAATATGCTCTGTGCAATGCACTTGGGAACACAAGAAACATATTAGAAATAATTGGTAAGCACCATTTATTGCACGGTTTATAGAAGCACCAAATTCAAGAAGTAATACTATTGTAGTCTAAATCACTAAAATCTGTTTTATATGTGTGTATTGACATGTAATGATATGACATACGATATATGATATGATGCTGGAATTTCACAGGACAAACCAGCATGTCTTTTCAAAAGGATATGTTATTTTCTTAATGCTTACTGCATATCCCAAGAAAGCAAAACAAGAATATTCAAGAACAATAGGGCAACAAACCTGATAATGTCTCTGGCTTTGTATCCCACATGTTTGAAGTCTAAATTAAGATGGAGGCCTTCCAAAGGAAGATCCCAGATTTTGGACAGTCTTCCCATTTCGTCTGGAAAGAATCTCAAATCGGGATTATGACTAACATCCAGAGAAGTCAAGTTCTCTAGGAAGCCAATCTGAGGAGGAATCTAAATAAAAGAACATTTAATGGAACATTAAAAAAAAAAAAGAAAAAAAAAGTATTAGCATGAATACATTAAATATTTTAAAAAAACTAGGTATTATTTTTACTGCTGTAGTTTAACTTTTTTTAATGAACAGGCTTAATATCCAACACTAATAGACAAAGGACCCCAATGAATTAATTACACAAACTGATTATATGACACAAGATGCCAGACAGAAAAGCTTAATAGAATATGGTGATTTTCATTCACAGGAAATACTATTTACACTTACATTGCATTTTACTAATAGAATTTACAATGATATAAGAGGTGACATGAAAATCAAATGAAATCGAAAAATTGCATTCAACGGAAAAGTAATTTCATTTTCTTTAGGTAGAATGTTACACTTTACCTCCTTTAACTTGTTGTGGGACAGGTGTAGCTTTTCTAGCCTAGACCATGCACATGCCTTTTCACTCAAGTCCAAGACATCTATTTGATTATGATTAAATAACAGCTCCCTTAGGTTTAATGATTTCCAGTGCATTGGTCCAGGCAGGCTTATGATCTTGTTTTGGCTTAAATCTACTGATCGCAAACTAAACCCGTGAAAATAAAAAGGAGAAAAATTAGCCAATGAAAAAAATAAAACTGAGATTAACTAGAACTGTATTAATTTTTAATAAGTAAACAAATGGATTAGATATCAGAACAGACAGTTTTCTGACAGGAATGCAGAAAAAAGAAGATAGAGAATTACTACTACGAGCAAAAGTAATTAAGATTTTATAAGTAGGTCTTCATTACCTCAGAAAAAATTATAAGAAAATACATATGATTGATTCAGTATAACATTCTTTCAGTGCATTTGTCTGTGAATCAAATAGCCTGGTCATGAAAATAAACATCCACATTGTACTTTGTGTAAATGTTTCAGATAGTAAATGAGAGAGTGACTTTAAATAAGAGTACGTATTGTGATAATAGTCTCCTTCCTTCTTTCCATGATTTGCAGACATGCGTAGCTCTGTTCAGATGAGTAGAAGACACAGATAAATATGGTTCACACTCCTGTAGTGCAAATATTCAGTAATTAAACTGTAAAAAGTATAGTTAATATACACTTATATCCAGGTAACAGGGAATAGAGTTTAGCTCAGGATTCCAGTTCCTGGTGAGTACTGGACCATGGAGTACGCTGTTACGTGCAATGTCTAACTTACTAGAATAAATGTGTTAAAAAAGTTAATTGCAATCTAACGTAATACTAATATGTATTTTCATGTGCTTTTTTATAAATTTCAAATTAAAAAAAAACCACAATGGGGAACTTCCTGGTATTATCAATTTTCTAGAACCCCAGATTTCACTTATAAACTAGGTTATGTGAACTGCTCTCTTTCCTGCTCCTAACTTAGGAGATCAACATCAGATGGTATGGATATCTCACTCTATCAGAATGTTTCTATCAATATATGTTTGTAAATACATGTATCTGCTTAAGTTATATAGTTCAACTACACAGGTATTTAAGAACTACATAAAAAAAGAACATTTAATTTCTGTATGTCATCTGTTGGACAAATACGCTGTTTATGTTACTGTGGAACATGAGGCACGCAAAAAATTCCATGCAACTCCTTATTGACTTGTCTGGGCTAGAAGATGTAGAAGCTGAAAGGTGCGCCTTTTTCAACACATCCGTTAAATATGTTGCTGTAAATATAAACGTTTGCATGCTGAAACAGTGTAATAGCATGCTAATAATGACATGCTCTATGCAAAGTTGATTAATGTAAGTTCACAAATCTGTGCATCTGCCCTCCCCACGGTGCCATCAGCACTCGTATCTACCCACATCTATCAGGTAACTGATCTGATCATCCTTTTCAAGCACTCCTTCCACAATCTGATTCTAGTGACCCGTTAAGGTCAGTAACTTCTATTAAAAAAAAAAAAAAAAAAGCAGAAGTCTGATTTTCACATGAGTAACGCCTTGAAGGTATAGCAAAATAAATGTCACATGCATCTTTATCACAATTCCATCTAGAGGAAGTGTCGTTCTTTGAGAATAGATATCTTGTGATATTTGGGAAGTGAAAAACTGATCTCAGTAGCCTTGGGCAAAAGTCTGCAGAACTTCTTGAAAAGGAAGAATTGCCAGTATCTTTTTATTGCTGGTTTCAAGAAGATAATAAATTAATTCTGGTCTTCTCAGCAAGAATTGTCAGCTTCAGCAGCAAAGCAGTATATTTTCAATAACAATGATTTGAATCTGAGGAACAGAATTTCTCAAAATAATGAAGAAAATGTGACTAATTTGTCTTCAATTAAAAGCTACTAAGTTTTGGATTTAACCAAGAGAGATTTCCTGAAAATCAGTAAAACATGCAGAATTTTCTGCTTAACAAAGGCCTCGCCATCAGGTTTTCTTCATCAAGAACTTGACATTAACTTCAGTAAATAAAATAATAACTTACTGTGGTAGAAGAAGAATTGCTTCTGGAACATTAATAAAACGATTTTGGGATAATTTTAAGCTTGTTATGCTGGACGACAACTCAGGTATTATTTCTAGAGTAGAAAAAGAGGTTAATCCTATTACTTTTCAGAACTATTTAAACTATTTTTAAGACTGGAGTTTTCTAAAAATCAAAGACAGACTAAAAGGTTGGTCTATCATCTGCTATACACAGGACTTTGTACAAGCTACCAAAGGCAGAATCTGATTTTTTTTTCTAAAGCTTATTTAAAACTAAACTCCCCAAATGAAAGAAGCTTAGAACTGAGTTAATGTATTGGCTTTTATCACCTTGCATGGTATTATACTTCATCTCATATTGGCATTAAACCCTGGAATAATCTTACTTACACTTTGCTGTATTGCCAGTATATATAACATTCCCATAATTCACCCAGTGAGTGATGGGTCTTTTGCATATAAAAATGACTCTAATGGCTCAGCTGTGCTTAATGCAGGTGTAAGAGCTACCTTCTAAAATACTGTGACAATAATTCAAAATGCCTTATGTCAAAATGTCAAAAAACTTTGTCTTGAAGACCGAAATAAATTCTGACAATAACTTAGCAACTCCTGCAGTATCATTAAAACCTCATTTATGTAATTTTATTTTTCATAGGTAAATTAATTTTGACACCTTTGCATAAAATATGCTAAATCGCTGTAACACACTCTGAACTCAATTAAATTGCTTAAACACTGGGTTCTAGTGAAGGTGATCCACCCTGTGGTACCTGAGCTATCTGCACATGGCTTGGAAATACAACACAGGAGCTACAGAAGACCTGTTACTTCTGAACCAGAAGCTGGAAGCCAAGTGGGATACTTCAGGGCATCTCAAATGACACCTGTGTTCAGGCAAGTGAATCAAACATCCTATCTTATTCAGAAGACAACGTTGGATATGGTGTGATAATACTTAGAATCATAGAATTATTTAGCTTGGAAAAGAGCTTTCAGATCATCAAGTCCAACTGTAAACCTAACACTGCCAAGTCCACCACTAAACCATGTCCCCATGCGCTACATCTACCCGTCTTTTAAATACCTCCAGGGATAGTGACACAACCACTTCCCTGGGGAGTCTGTTCCAATGCTTCATAACCCTATTGGTGAAGAAGTTTTTCCTAATAGCCAATCTAAACCTCCCCTGGCGCAACTTGAGGCCATTTCCTCTCATCCTCTAACTTGTTTCTTGGGAAAAGAGACCGACACCCACCTTGCTACAACCTCCTTTCAGGTAGCTGCAGAGAGCGATAAGGTCTTCCCTCAGCCTCCTTTTCTCCAGGCTAAACAATCCCAGTTCCCTCAACTGCTCCTCATAAGACTTGTTCTCCAGACCCCTCACCAGCTTCGTTGCCCTTCTTTGGACATGCTCCAGGACCTCGATGTCTTTCTCATAGTGAGGGGCCCAAAACTGGACACAGTATTCAAGGTGTGGCCTCACCAGTGCCAAGTACAGGGGGACAACCACTTCCCTATTCCTCCTGGCCACACTATTTCCAATACAAGCCAGGATGATTGTATGATATGTATTTCAGTACAGTATTAAACCTATATTAGTACTAGATTTGCATGCTAACTTTGAATTATTTCCTCTAACTTCCCCAACAGTACGTACGATCTCAAGTACACGCAATCATTTTTATAGCATCCAGTACAAAGGTAAAAACAAGACGAGTTACACTGAGTCAGATCAAATGCCCATCAAGCCCCATTGAAAGTATACTCCTTCCAACAGTGATCAAAAGCTGATGCTTAGGGAGCTGTATAAACAAGGACAAGCATACATGGTGTTCTTTTCTGTTCTCCCAAGACTCCAAATGCTGGTGGCTGAGTACTTTTGTGACTTGGAATGGTTTCTAGAAGGTGGATCCTATTTTCAGAGATACTTACCAAGAGCATTCATCCTGGCGTTGAACTGCTCCAGTTTTGTACAGCCCACAAGGGCATTCTCAGCAAGGGATGAAATATTGTTCTTACTGATGTTTAAAATTTTCAGTTCTTTCAAGCATATGGGTGAACATAAGCATGAAATTCTGTTTCTATGATAACAAGAAAAAAAAAAAGTCATGTTTTATTTAGAAACTATTAGCTAAAAAGTGAAAGAGTATTGATCTGACAATGTTATCCTTACAATGGTAAACAAAAGGAAGACTTTTATCTGTATAAAGACTGACCAGTCAGCAAAAATACTGGTACATGTGGCAACATGAAGTTACATGATGGATATTAAGATTTTTTCAAATAATTTGGAGAGTAAATGTCAGAATGTACTACAAGGTGTCATTTCCTCACAATTCCACACAAAGAGGGCTGTTGCATTTGTGAGTAGTTCTGTTTACTAAAGATATGTGTTTGCAGGATTATCATCACAGAATGACTACCGATCTGAAAAAAAAAAAAAGCATGGAATCCCACATAGGGGATACAATTCAGGATGAGTATGTAATATTACAAACAATGGACTCTGGGAAGAAAAACAACAGAAAGAGACAAAGGTCCTGAAAACACAGAGATAAAAGAACTATGCAGCACTGTTTTGCAAGGGTAATATTGCTAATAAAGTTCAAAATAAAGCTAATGAAGAAATGCAACAGGATTTTGAATTTAAAATATTGCTTTTGTAAATTTGATTCACATATTTAATGACGCTTGTTTTAGTTACATGTATTGCTATCTTTATTCTATGTGAACTTCTGTGTAAAAAAAATATCACCACCTTATTTAAAATAAATTATGAGAGATGAAAGAGACAGCATCTGCAGTTTGCAGAGCTATCAATAATAGCATTTTTAAGAATTCTGCAAGGGTATGAAGTATCTCACTCACTAACAAATATGATAAAAAGTGCTGGTAAACAAAAAAAATGACATATATTCTCTGCTTCTCTCATTTAAAACATATTCATACCAATAAATGCACTTCCACAAATCATACTTCCAAAACACCTTTGGTGAATACGAAATAAATTGGAAAGTATTCTGCACACAGAAAACCTAGCTGAATACGTTAGACAACACAGTCCTGTGATGAACAGAGTGTCAGCAGAAAATCGCTGAACTACAACATTTTTAGTATGTTACTGAAACTGCAATGCTGTTACATTCTATCAAGGCCCACAGATATTCTGTAATTCTGTATTTTGCAGTACAACACTGACAACTGTAGCAATATACACTTTTGGAAGACAATGTCAGTGTTTCACTGCTGAATAAACAATCCTTTCCATGCTGTAAGAGTCATCATTCTGGATGGCAAATACTATTTTCCGTTAACGTTTGTTATGCTACAGTCCATTTACTAATGCTACTCACCCTTCTAGCAATAGCTGTTCCAGATTTTCAGCAACATTTGTAAGAAATTCAGGAGTGCAGACCAGCTGATTGTATGAAAGATTAAGTTGCTTTAGAGTTGGACATCTGAGGTTTGGATCCAAAGCAAAGGAGGGTCCGATGTCATTTCGAGAGATATCAAGAGTTGCAATACAATTCATTTTCAGTAAATAAGTCGGAAAAGAAGTAAATCGGTTACTGTGCAAATCCAAGTAAGTCAAGCATTTCAAGTTCTGAAAGAAAACGATAATTTGTTTTTAGAAAGTTAAATGAAAATATTAATTTATAGGTTTTAAATTGAGTTATATTTTATACAATTTATTAATTTCCTTATATTTCTCTCACTAGGAAAAATAGCAGAAAATAGCAATCATACCAAAGTAACCCATAATATTTCTATTACAGAATAAAATATAAAGCATTCCTCAAAATTAATTAGCTCAGTTTCAAAAAATTTAACAAATATGAATTGCCTGGAGTTCTCGGTTCCATTTACGTTATTATGTTACTCAATATAACATGTCCTAAAGCAGTTCTCTGCGGTAAGTGACTTAAACAGTTCCATAAAAAAAATACTTTTATTTCTAGCTGAACATAAATCCACTGAATGAAAATTGAGTGAATGTATGAAGCATGCAAAAATATACACCCATATTCATAAGTAGCATTGTTATGGGTACATTGTTAGAGACAAACAATTTATTGTAACTAATCTCAACTTGTATTACATAAAATTATGCAGAATTACTTCACACAGTTGTTCTGGAATGTTTTTAAGAGCATTTTGGTGCAGCTCCAGTTTCTCAAGATGTTCCAGATGACTAGTTAAGCAGCTATTCTGGCTGATGGCATCAATGTTCTCCAGCTCATTTGATGAAAGATCTAGTGATTTAATATATTCTTTCTCTGAGATCAATGAAGAAAGACTGTCTGATGGTCTTATATATGGTGAAAATTTTGAGATGCCTTCTATTAAAACAAAAACATGGGAAAAACAGCATGATTTCATTTATCATGTAATTAAAATTAAGATCAATCAACTTGGGATCTAAAGAAGCAGAAGACAGTGAATGTCTGGATATTGGTTAGGATCCAAATCCATGAAGACTTATACTAAGAGACAGAAATTTATAAGACAGCAGGGAAGAGATGGATGTTTATGCACTGCACAACAGAAATAGCTTTTGAAAGGTAACAAGGGCACTCAGGAAATTTCATTGCTGGTTCGATTCTACAGAAATTATTTGTGAAGCCCAGAAAAAAAAAAAATCCCTATATATGCATTATTTGTAGTCCACTGTAGTATTTCCAGAATGTATCCTCCTCTTGGTAAACAAATATATAATCTGACTAAGATCTTTGCATGCTATAGTTGTGAAAGCATTAAGGACGAAAAAGCTGTTATATATATATGTTAAATTGTATAATTAACTTACTGGGGGATTCATCAGAAGGGAAGAATTTTCTTCTTTGTTTCATTAGTGGTTCATAATCTGAGCCAGGTCCCTGGAAAGTCCCGGAAGAGAACAAAAAAAAAAAACAGTTACGGACATATGCAGATATCTGAAATGATCTGAATTCAGTAAATGTCTTTTTATTGTGCTTTCTTTTTATCAGAACTTCCAGGGGGAACACAAAGAAATTGTACATTGCAACTAAAAATAACAAGAGGTCACATCTTTATAAAACTTACTGATCCATGCAATATGAAAGAACAGCAGTGCATTTTTTGGCAACCTAAAATGACTTTCAGTAGGGTGGGGTAGTAGGATGGAGCAGGATATTACAAAAAATAACTTTCTCTAGGGAAGCCAGTCTTCCTAGTTTCCCTTTACAGTCAATGGAAAGCAACAAGCTCCTCTCGCAGGAACCTGACTTTGATTCCACTGATTTGTTCTCTTACGTCTTCTTATGGAATAGGTCTCTCGTCATTGACCACAGTAGCACTCTGAAGATTAGCTTCACTAAGGGCTAGTTAAGTCTTTGTGAATAGGCCAACGGTTTCTGTATCTGCATTTGAACATCAGACCAGAAATCTGAGCAATTCACAAGAATGTGTACTTTTTATTGATCATACATCTTTGCTGAAATAAACTCTCATCTGTGCAGTGATCTGGAGCACAGTACTTGGACAGCAATGGAAGGAAATATTAAATGGCAACAGTGAGACGAGAGCCCATACGGTTACAAGACCTTTCCTAATACTTGATTATTCACAATTTTGCTGTAGGCAACACAGATGGACTTACAAGAATCCTGGAATGAGTAAGGATCTGACTTACCACAGAGTAGGAATGTCGTGGCAAAGTAGGAGAACCTCTTTGAAATGCCATTTCCCTACAATATAAGTCAGGAACGGCAATGGAATTGGACTTCTTTTTTGTAAAAAGTGAACATTCACTTCCTAGTACACAGGAGGAAAAATAAGTAAGAAAATTTATTTAAAGATGTGGCTCAGAATTCAACTGTAATATAGATGCTGACATACAAAGGAGAGATACATTTCAAAAGCATCAATACTGGCAGGATCTCACTGGTTAATTGTGTGTGCAATAGGCCAAGAATGTCGTCAACGTGTTTTACAGTACATGGGCCGTACCAACCTGCCATGCTCCAAATATGACCTGCAGCTTGTTACATTGAAGCTTTATCATTTAAAATTTCCAGCAGGCTGGGATTATTACACATGTTTCATAACACATCTTTGTGCTACTACATTGTAAATAACTTTTTAAAATAGAAAAAGTTTATATTTTAATAGATAAATTTGCACTCCCACATTTATTGGGAATGAAAACATCAAACGCCACTCTGGCTGTGGTGATACAGGGTTGTCTGGACTCATCTAGTGTTCTCCTTCTCAAAGCTACTTTTAGAACTCCTAAAATCACTCCTGTTAGCAAAGCCTGTATTTTTTTTACCATAATTTACATATGAAAACAACTTTTCTATATGGGCAACTAATAGTACCTATTATGTGTCTGTGCTACAGTCCTACAGAAATGAAAAATGGTGCTGAATGATGTAAAGGAAAAGAACAAAACAAAAGCAAAAAAATTCCTTAGGATTCTCTGGTTCTAAAATTCAAATTCTTCATCTGTGATGATTTTAAGTATCCAGCAGTTCTAAAACACCAGTGACATCTGAATAAAAGTTAGAGACATTCAGATTTCCTGACATGGTTACCAAGAATGATGTTGGACTGAACCCAGGCTTGTCATTTACATGTTCTGATCAATTAGATACCTTTGGGATAGGGCATGTTTCACCTACTTTATTTGTTGACAATATAGTCCTCTATACCAGACATAGTTGTGCGCGCTTTATTTACAGACAACCCAGGGAACAGGAGTTTCTAGATCACAATACACCTGACTTCATGATGAGACAAATTGTGCTCTTGGAGCACTTGGTTTTTGCCATTGACTCTAAAGGCAGCATCTGAGAATAGCTCAGAAACAGACATCAAAATAGTCAATATCTAAATTCGGTTGGACGAATCCCACTCTTTCTCTCTATAAGAAACTGAATGCGTGAAGAACTAATTTTAAGCGCATGAATGAATAAAGTGCTTTAAGGTCCTAATTTTGTAGGTAAAGCACATATTAATCACAAACTATTTTCCAATGTCACCACAAAAAAAAAATTTAGAGAAAGGTATTTCTTTCATGGGAAGTTTTCTGTCTCAAATACAAATAAACAATTGATTTATGGCTATGATCTAGCCCTATTACACTAGATTTGGATTATAAAAAGAAAAAAGAAAAGAAAAACAATTACCTTCACTATCAATATCATCACTCAAAGGAAAAACACTGTCCACTAACGGGTCAGAAATGAAATTCCAATCATAGTTTTTATCCACTCCATCTTCAGAGAAGTTTAGATCAGTGGAGGCTTTTGATCTATCCTCTGAAATATTCTTCATCTGGAATTTAAGCACCATTCTTGCCAGTGCAGAACTTGCATCTGTATGTATAAGAAACTGAAAAGATAGCATATTCTCCAAGAAATCCAAATAGCTTTAAAAAAAAATCACAGAAATTAGCAGTCTTTCTGTAACAAGCTGAATGCTATGAAGAGATCCTCAACTGAAGGTCTTGGATCTAAAACACTTATATAGTACCATCAAGAGATATTAACACATTTTGTATAGCAAATTCTGTATATACTCACTTTGTTTTCTTAATGGAGTAAGTTTATCTGGGAACAAAGGAATAAGCCAGGAAGGTTCTAGTCTCCCAATACCAAATCCTCCAAGACATATACTGCTGTTGGCGACATCAAGGCTAAGCCTCTTCAAGAGCAAGCTGATGATTTGACTATCTCCTCTCTTTATACTGATGGTTAAAGCACTCCGAACATCCTGCTCTCGAGCACCATTGGCTAATAGCAATTCTACCAATTTAGGATTATTTCCTTTCTCACAAACCTAACAGACAAAAGCAATGAAAAAAATTTATGTGAGGCACTCAAACAACAGCTCAGATGGCATTAAGAGACTTGTCTCAAATTCAGATTAATTATATTTTTAGTATCATGTCTCTTTTTCAATTACACAATTCCCTATCCCTCAGAGCATAAGGCATCTGAGTAACAATTCCCATTTTCCTGAAGTCTGCCCAAAATATAACGAACGCCTGGATATCAGATGAACAGGCAACAACAGTGATACTCATCAAGCCTTGCCTAGTGCTAAGGAACTCAGGCTCACTGGCCTCAGTCAGCTTTACTGCTTCCAGTCTCTCAGCCCGCATTGCTACACAGAACAGCCTTGACTGTGAATATTACAAATATTTTTTAGAAATACTTCCAGTTCCTTCAGTATTTCCACTGTGTTTCACTAACACTGATTTGCCTACCTCAGACTCCATGGATGGCTGGTCAGTTCCAAAATCAGCTGTGCATTATCACCCAGCCAGCTCTGCCAGCAGAAGTAAACACTTCCTAGTTCACTTCAGGCAGTACTGGTGGGGTTATCTTGGACCATTTAAAACTTTGACACTGAAGGAAATTCAAGACGTGCTCATATACACTCTTTCTCAAAAAAAAATTTTAAAGGCAGTCACATTTAGCAAGGAGCACTTATAAGCCAGTGGGAACAGCCTCTCCATTGGCATGGCTGAATCCAGATGGGATGTTTGCCTATGGCCTTATTTCAGACACCAACGTATTTCAAATAGTTGATGCTCTGGATGTGGCCACTGTCTGGATCAAGCTCTTTGCAGCTACTGTCACTGCAGGCATTCCAGGATGTTTTATTACTTCAGCTATGTTGATAAAAAGTCAGAATTCTAACCAGAACAGTTAAATCAGCACAAAACCTGGTGACTATATTCATCTTTAAGTACAACACAAAGTAAAACAATCCACCATTCCAGGGCAGGCATTTTGGAAAAAGTCATCTTTGCAGGTCTAGAACAGAGTGGGACTAAGCACACTGAAGCCTAACTATGCACAGTGCTGCCTGCTAGTCCATCTGTATTTTGGCCTCAGAGAGCTTGGAAGGAGCTGAATTTGGAATATCAGTTCATGGACGGGGCTCTCATGGACTTGCCATCTATGCCTGATTAGTTCAGAAAAAATAAGGGGAGTTTGCTATGCTTGAGCTTAAGTCTTCTTCCTCAAAAATACTCCAAAGCTAAGGCTAAGTCAGTACTTGATTGAACGCAGGTTTGCATGTGAACAGGGTAAACAATCGGAAAGCATGGACTTTAAAGTGAACTTGCATCAGAATTGAACCATCAGCGCGGGCACATTCTAGGTGACAGTGACCCTATGAGCTTCAATAAAGTGGCAGGCATTTCAATGAAAATCAGACTGAGTCTGAAGTCGCCGTGAGTAGCAATGGTTACCATCACTAGGTCACAGTTAGATTGCACAGGGTGTTGCTGCTGTGATCTGCCAAATATAAGTTTACATGAAAAGAAAAAGGAACCCAAAGACACAAATTTTAAAGTGATAAAACTATATATATTTCCATGTATTACCTGATAGATCAAAGAATTTGTCTTTGTCTTCTTATTAATATCAGCTCCCAGTAGAAGTAAACATTCAGCCATAATACTATTGTACTCAATACATGCTTTTTCCAGCATCATATTTTTTATATCATCATTTTCAGCTATTTTAGCAAAGCATCTACAACAGAGGCTTTGAAACTGAATGGGAAGACAAACAATGAAAGTTAGGACAAAAAAAGCACCACAATTTTTTAGCTGTGGAGCTCTCAAAAGAAAAAAGATACCTGTCGATCTCGCTGGTCAGTGAAACACATAGACATCTGGTAGAAAATGACTGCGTCAAATGATTCATGTACCAGCAGCTTTGCAAAACAAGGTGACAAACCAAGAATTGACAAGATTGCATGAAATCCCTAAGAACGCAAACGAGAAGATTGAAATAAGTACAGTGTTAAAAAGCGTCATTTTAGAACAGGTCATGCAACAAAATCAAATTTCAACCAAAAGATATGTGCTTTAATTTTTTTTGTCCTGCTTTTAAACACGCAATAATTCACAAATTGGAGAAGATCAGGAAAGAAGGCAGAACACCTAGTGTCTCTGTGTTATATAGCTGTAGTTTCACGCTTGTTTAGCTGACCCACTTAAACAGATATTAACTGACACTTTGAAAAGCCAAATTATGCACCAAAATATCTGACAACATCCTGCCTGGTAGTGACAAACATACTCATGATTTCCTGAAAACATACAGAGGAAACAATCTCCTTCTAAGGATATGGGATGAAGATGCATCCCCTATCCCAATGCATTGCTCTGTAATCCTTGAATTTGAAAAAATACATAGGCTAAATGAAAAACTCTACAGATATATCTAAAAACTAAAAAGAAATACAAAACTATCCTGTGATTCTGCAAGTAAAGTTCACCTAGAAGGGTGAACTGAGTAAATTATGGACTCTTTGTCCAAACCTAATTGGGACTATATCACTTTAAGGAACTTTCTTATTCCACCACATTATTTTGATTTCTCTCCACACTGCTTGCTAAGCTAAACTTGGAAAGGTTGAGGGAAAAGAGCAGTAAAGAAGGGAGGCTGTACTTGTGATATTTCCATACTGATCTGAAACAGAAGTACGGAGACTCTCACAGGAAGCTGATCTCACAGGCAAGCTCCATTCTGCTAGAAAAATGAAACTTGCAACAAACAGGAAACGCTTCTGAAGCGGAGGAAACAGAACTTTCACACAAGGAGGACTCAACGTGTGTTTGCAGACAGAATAAGAACTCTCCTTCCACATTCAGAAGTAGACCTGAAGTCTGACACAGTATTCCAGTAATATCCTTCTTAAATACAGCATTCCTACACCAGGCTTATTGCTAGTGACAGGGCTGGGAAGTAAGTTATTTTCTATTACCTTTCAAAAAAGGGCAATCAGTACTATAATGACAGTTACTTCATTAAATGGATATAGACTGAATGATGGACCATGACTGAGAAATTTGTTCTAGTTTGCAGATCTCAGAAGTATTAAACACCTAAACCTATGCTTACGTATTCTGGATTGAATATATGCCTCCAAGAAAGCCATCTCTTCAGCGAACATATTGGTTTAATTTTAAAGGCTTAAATTAATCTAGTAATTGCAATAAAATCAAAATGAAGTAATTAAAATAAGGAATTTACTTCAAATGTAACTACATTAAAATAATTAGTTTCTAAAATTTTGCCTTTCACTTCCATCTTTGTATGCAGAAATAACACGTACATGCATCTGGATTTCAGTGACTTCTTTAAATCTCCGCAGAGTAGAAACTAGAACTGTTGACAGGACATGCATAGTTGCAATACATAAACTCTTTCTTGTAATCAAAGAGCGCAGAAGACTCAAACCCAAACACTGTATGTCTAGAAGTAAAAAAGAAAGGTTAATAATGTTGATTATTCAGACATTCTGAGTGGAATAAACCCACAATCTAAGTTGTGTTATATTACTAATATTCCAGGAAGTTATTTGCATAAGCTATTACAGGGCCAGGCATAACTAAAAAGTGGGTGAACCTGAGGACTATGTGGTACTGCAGCCTTTTCTTGCCATGTAACCTACATCACATCCACTATTAACAAGTGTAATAGATGGGTTACAGCTTCTATGGTTCACCAGCCCCTCCTACTATATCATTCACATTCAACTAACAAAATACCTTCCCTACCTTGTTCGTCTGGAAACATCTGGAGGCTGTGAAGCACAGTGTCAGTAGCTCCTTGCTGGGTTAAAATTTCTAGTGCACCAGTGCACTCAGACACAGAAGCAAGCAGTTTTAATCCACACTTCTGAATGCTCGGATTTCCAATAAACTAATGGAGAAATATAATATAAATATAAAATCAGATCAATTTTTTTCTGCTTACAACATCAACAGAAGAGTTGCTTGTTCTTAAAGTTGTTCTTTAAGAACAAGCAGTTGTTGTTCCTAAAGTATGTGAAATTATATTAAAGAACCACTCAGTTCTATGTGTAGCTGAGGTGTAAGTATGAGGACACTCTTCATGTATAAACTAGTCCATTAAAAAATCACAAACAAACTGTATGCTTGCAAAAAAATTTGCCTTGCTTTTATAAATGTCCTTTAGAGTTACTGTATAAAGGATCATCAAATACACTCCAGAACAGAAAGTAAGAAGGAAACACAAATGATAGATGAAATGCAGGAGTTAAGATTAATTCTATCAAATCAATAGGAAAATCAATGTGGAACTAAAACTTACAAATGATTCACCACTGCAAGTGTAAAATAGTGACAAGATTCATTAGAATAAAGCTTTAACTATACCCTGTTCAAAGCATTAAGCACCAGAGAATGAGTTCCCTCCAACAGACACTGGCTTTTAATGACTTTTACTGTAAGTGCGAAAGCAGCATCTCCCACATCTCTGGAAGAACCATTCTGGTCATTGTTTGTATCTGCAACAATGGAAAACAGCCTTCCTCAGGCAAACAGAAGATTTAATATTCCCCCCAGTATTAACCCAATATTATTAATCCAATATAACAATTGAATTGAACACGCAGGTTTCAACAACTGATTCAGAGGGCGTATTTCAGAACTTACAATATTTTCAGAATGCTGTAGTTACAGAGACTGGAGTCTCTCTAGATTTACATTGTAGCGTGAGTACATTGTGTTTTGAAATGATTTCACCATATGTTTGCCCACTGCTTACCGTGAAAATGCAAAATCATGCCAAAGAATTTTGCTTAAGGTACATTGCAATATTTCACTCTTTTGAGCTACAGGGTTTCATGGTGTTCCTGATACCTACTTCAGAGTGCCTCTTCCTTCTGGAAAGGAGACACTATAGAGAAGTTGTAAACTAGTTGCCCTTTCTCACTTGGCAGCACATCACAGGACAAATTTTACCCACAGATGACGTAAGTGGAGGATGAGTACAAACAAAAGAACAGAGAAAGGTCTTTCAGATTTACCTTTCTTGTAGCCGTTGGCACTTGCAGTCAAGTGGCACTACAGAAAGTACCCAGAAATCCTTTAAAAGTCACTTCAAGCATTCATATTTGTTCTGATTACTATTTTCCCCATGAATTACTTTTTATTCCCCAATTAACCTGCAAGTTCCAACATCCAGTTGGCTCTCTCTTTATTTGATTATGCTTTAGAAGGGCCTCACTTCCAGGATGCTCGCAAAAAAAGCGCCTTGCCTACATGTTAGAATACACATATCAAGTCTTAATCCCGCTCTTTATTGCAAAAAAAAAGGAAGTATTAGGTTATATTCAAAGACTAGAAGGAAACTGAAAATGTGAATGTTAGTCAAGTTACTAGTTTCAGAGCTAAAACCCAGCTATCTAATTCTATTCTCTGATTCAGTGTATGATGCCACAGTGATTATATTTTTGGATGACTTACCAGGCATCATAAACTGTAAAAGGACTCGAAGTGCTTCCAGTTGTACAGACAGTGATTTTTCGTGCTTCCTCATGGCTTTTACAACTTCTGATGCAGCTACTGTCATTATATCCAGATGAGGGAAACTGAAAATATTGTTTATAAAACAAATAAAGAGAATGCATTTCTAAATTTTACATGTATTTGTTTCCTTAATTAATACTGTGAGATAACCCTTTAGAACACTGTCAGTCTGGCTTGAGCTATGCAATACAAACTAAACTATGGTACTTTTCTTCATTATAGCAAATATATTATTTTCATGCCACTTCATTAATTCAGTCTATGCAACTAATTCCATTCTAGACTGCTGAGAAGTAATTTTCAATCCAGTCCAGAACAGCCATACATAGAGAATAAAATATTTCATTCAGGGTGAGTGGTGGATTCATATTTTCACTTTGATTCCAGTCCGGATATGTGAAAAGACACATCTTCCTTACTTTGGTGCTCCACAACTGTCATAAAGTACTGACAAATTGTCAGATACTTGTAGAATAAAGAGAAAAATATCAATCATGTTAGGTTCTAATCTTGAAGAAAAAAAAAAAAAATCTCTCTGTCATTAACGTCTCTAGAAATGACAGCAGCCAAGCACCACTGATTCATTTTTAAGTTTATTTTCTCCTTTCATTTTATAATATTTCCTGTGAACACGTTTATGGAAGTTTTGAGATTTTTTTCTTTATAAAATGAAATTATTCATAAGAAATTCTGTGACTATATCTTGAGTCTGTCATTTTTTCACAGACAGCTTAGCATATATAAAGGTTTCAGGGAAGGCTGGAAAAACTTGGCAAGACACCTGGAATAACGTTCCCACCCTGTATACTAGTATTTACGAGTCACAAGTTTAGTTTACAGTCATGTTCTAGAGCATTTGCAAAAGCCAACACAAAAGTAATATTAATGTTATTTTAACAATCAGAGCTAATATTGTGGGAAATTTCTTAGCTCTCAGAATTCAGTGTGGCTAACAGGATGGGACACCAGCTAATGATAGTTTATTCAAACCTCACTGCTCAAGAACCATGAGGGGAAGAAGGTGCAGCTCCCTACACATCTCCAGCTGGGCAGCTGACCACAGGGCTTATGAAATTCAATGTCCTGAACAGGGCTGTCAGCCTGTGGTCAATTTTAGTAGCAGTGAAACAGTCAATAATTTAAACGTAATCAATTACAGCACTGAATCTCACAAACCTTCACTTCGGAAGTGGCCACGTATTTCTAAGTATATTACCTTCCTTCGAAAACATGATTCAGAATTCTGCAGGCACTTTCAGCCACTTCAGGAGAATGTGGATGTTTCCTCATTATATCCAAAACATTCATATGTATTCCTTTAGCCAAAAGTGTCTTCCTAATATTTACTACAACACAAAATAGCAAGCATCCTGTAAGTAAACCTCTCTCTCTTTATGCATAGTTCTCAAAAACAGAACTGCTAACCTTTTTCCCCCCTTTTTAAAATTCTTTTCCTCACCAGACACATATGTTACAGAAGCATAAATTAGAATGGGAAACAATTTGAGCTGAAGCTGACTTCTGTTTGTATAGCTTAATCAAAAGCATTATAATTCCTGAATGCCTAATAGGTTTAGTAACATTTGCTAATTTTACTTACATAAAGTTAACTTAAGGGAAGGAGAATGTACAGCTTTGCTTTTATTTTCAAAAATGTTTATTCTTAAACCATTTTTCCTCTTAATTGCACTCTGTGGTCATGTAGGAAAGCCAGAATTTAAAATTTTCAAAAAACCTTCTAACTTCCAAAATAAGGGTTCAAAAATGAAACTACATTTATATTTACTTTGTTAATTGAGTTTAAAAAAAATCAAATAGCCAAGCACATGTTGTAGCTATAACTGTAACCAATACAGCTCAGAATGCTATAAAAATATTCTACTTATCATGGTAACTACCGCCAATTCTTGTCATTCCCAGTTCAGTACATTCATTTCAAATGGTTAATTCAAGCAATATCGCATTGTACCAGAGGGTTTTACTAAGCTTCTTTATGTCTGTCATTTCTGGTGTAAGTACAGTCATTTAGTGGGAAAAAAATGAAAAAAAGAAAAAGAAAATTTGCTTTAGATTTTCAAAGGGAATCAGAGGCCCACTTGTCAGTAACATGTTATGAAAGTACCTGGCATAATATATTATAACACTATGCATAAATTTATGAGATCTATTTCTCAATATAGATACATATTTAACTCATAAGTAACTATAAAACCTTTTAATTGTTAGGTTTTATGTACTTGGATGGCTCAGTAACCTAGTGTTAAAACAATGCTTTCTCACCTAGAGAACGTTAATTAACTGCTAGTCTTTATCCTCCTATCTAGCCAGTGGTTTTCAATGTGCAGTCTACAGACCACTTGAGGTCCATAATAATTTCAAAGGGTTCTGGGAAAGGTATTTAATAAAAGCAGGCCAACTGTCAGTAGGCTTAAACACTCTACCCAGGGGTCCACATCTCCACTGAAAAATTTTGAGGGGGTCTACAAATTGAAAAAAGTTAGGAAGCCATATTTAGGGACACGATCAGGACTAAAGCAATCTTGAAAACTGTTATGCACATGCTTAACTTTCTACAAATGGTTTGATTCACCGAAGTCAACAGGACTGCTTAAATCCCCTGTGTTAAGCAAGAAAATGGTATCTGTTGGGCTGTAATCCTTACTCACGTGATTTTCAACAAATGCTGTTCTTGACGAAATTCAAATGTGTGATGTTTAAACAAGCATACAAAGAGAACACAGTCTTTTCATGCCTCCTGCTCCAAAAAATAGCAATTGCAACACGTAAGCTGGCAAAGAGCTCTTTACTTCCACATACTCTCTCTGATACTAGCCAACAATAGCTTTTTCAGACTAAACACAACTGCATAATATTCTAATTCTGAGGAACATCGTATTCATACAACACATCAAACATTCTTTAATATTACAGCAATAACTTTCTGCTGAATTAGAAAGCAAAGATAATTAAATTCCCTTACCATTTTGTTGTGACAAAATTGCCAAGGTACTAGCAGCTGCCTGAAACACTTCTTTTGAAGAGCTGTGCATCAGCATGGAGAGCATCACTGCTCTGTGTATTGGGAACCTTTCACAGAGAGAAACAAATCACTGCACATTGACCATATTAAAGCAGTTACTTCATAACTGTAGTTCAATTTCCTAAAAAGGTATTAAGTGACATAATTAAATTTTCAGATGATTGTATTTGGCTTCCAATATTTTTCTAGAGCAAGATGGAAAGTCCTTTGCAAATTAGCCTACTCTGAATCTCACTGAATTCACTTGGAACCATGCTTTCCAAGTGACCTGAGGTCCACAAAGGGGTATAAAAGACACTTACTAAAATTTGAATGATTAAAATTTTAAGCAACTCTGAGAAATAGTTTAAGTAAAATGAAAATCTGTGTCTTACCCATGACTAGATTCTCCCTGATGAGACAGCACCCCCTCTACTATACCCTTTCATCTGATCTGTGGGAAAATGACCACTGCTTTTCCATACTACTTCCACCTGGTCTAGTGGGAGGTGTCTCTGCCCACAGCAGGAGGACTGGAACTAGATGATCTTTAAGGTCCCTTCCAACTCTAACCATTCTATGATTCTACTAGATATCTTAATCTTCTCCATTTTCCATACTCTTACATTCTTTAATCCTCCCTATCCTTGCTGCAACTGATGATGTAATTCCTTATGAACTTTAAAAATTAGCTCTATAAGGCTATGTTCTAACCCTTTATTAAAACACTTGCAATTTTGCCTGAGTCAAGGTTAGCACACTTTTCAAGAAAGAAACTTTCCCAAGTGTTGTTGATGCATTTCATCATATATTAGACAACAAGAAAGAAAAATAAAAAGAACTGAAACATGAAACCCCAAATGGCCTAATAGTAGGCTTTCATTTTTTTCATTTACAAAAATACAGTTCAAGATATTAACACTGACTGATTATCTCCATCTCCAATCTTCTCATGAAGGTTGCGTTGATACAGAAACAGATTTTTCAAAGCCCAGCATGCAGCCTCCTAAATAAAAACGAAGAGGAGACAAAAGGATCACGAAAATATGCCTTTAGAATATAAAAAATATATGAAAAAATTTAAATAGTTTTACTGCTTTTTAGTTCATGACAAGGTGCTTTATGTAGAAATACAACAACTTGTGTACTTGTCACATTCTTCATAGCTGGAATAGGTCTGAGTTACAAACATGTGCCACATTCTCTTCATTTGATTTGCATTCTGAAACCTATTTTAGGCCAAGATTAATTCTTCTGTTGTGTTTTGCTGCTGTATACAGAGGAGACCAATAAACAACATTCTCTCAATGGCCAAAGTTTCAGGTAACAAGTCTCATCTTAATTACCTACATTTGATCCAAAGGAGTAACTGAAAACAGTTGAGGTGAACAAAGCTAAGAAAGGCCAGAAAGGTGAGATTTATTCTAAATCTAATCCAGGCCTTGTTTGCCTGAGGGTATATGAAAGAAAATGATACTGCTAAACATTTTATTTAATGCAGTCTTTCCACAGCCCCATCATCCAGAAATTCTCACCAGCACATCTGTGTTTTTTCGGTGCAGTTCTAATGCTCTGTAACATGATTCCAACCAGCATAATTTCTCTTCCTCCTCCTCTTCTTTTCTTTCTTCTAAGTCTCGGTTTAAGAATATTGTTTCAGCTTGAAATATAAAATATTTACAATAAATTGTTATTGTGAAAACACTTATGTCTTAACCTTCCTGTAGTTGTGGAGGTGGTCACACTGTCTATGTGCGCAAATCAGTGGGAGGATTAGCCTTTTCTAGGAAGGGAGAAGTCTTTTGACATAAATTCTGTGACGGATTTGAAAAACATCTTTAAGGTTGTAAAGGGACCGAAATAATTTGTTATAGTGTAGTAAATTAGTACATAGTTATGTATCAGTCAATGCTCAGACTCTGAAAAGACCTGCACCTACTTTTTTTTTGGTGTATTTACATACAGAATACCACAGACATAAAATATAATTGTGATTCATTTGCACATTAACCACTTATCACAGATCCATCTACACTCTGAAGCAGTGCCATTAAAAAACAAAACGCAAATGGCAGTTGTTAAGAGAGAAATATCTGGTCCCAGAAAGTGCAGTGTAATTTAAAAGAAATCATTTTATACCTGTGATTTTTCAGCATTTAATGAAAAAAAAAAAGTATATCAACACTGACCATAATATCAGAGGCTTACTGGAGTGTATATTGATTTCTACTGATCTTTGCTTTTTTGGGGACTTTGAAACAGCATTTCTCCTGACTTTTGTATGGAACAGTCACTCAATTACTCAAAGACTAAGAGGATCAGATCCCCACCTTTTTGCCACTAGCTAACTAACTTCTATTTCAAAATAATACCTGGAGTGCACTCAAGGAAAAGTTTTAATCTTTTAATTGATTTCAGAACTCAAGCACGTGCATTGATTTGGTCTTGCTATCAACTGCCACAATATAATGAGTACTGTCATACATGGCAAACACAGCATCAAATTAGTGTTGTTATCTCTAGAGATTTTATGTTAAGTAGGGATTATCCGATATTTGCCTATGAACAAATTGGTTGCTTTGTTAAGATCTGTCAACGTAACTTACCAGCTCTGAACACTGAAAGTGTTAGGCATATGGTACGAACACAGACATATCACAGTAAACAAACTGTAAGCATGTCGGAAATCAAGCTCTCTCACAGCTATCCTGCCTGAGAGGCTTTCATGTTAAAGAAATGGAGTTCCAAATGACTACAGGAAAGCAACAGTATAAAAAAATTAACAAGCAGACAGACAAATTAAGTAACTTATTTATGTATTTAGGAAGGAATTTACGTACTCAGAAGAGCTAAACAACTGAGAGCTGCAGCTTGTAACTTTGTATTTTCAGGATATGTTTGAACAGCCTTCACAATGACTTCTGGAACCTTATGTAATACAAGGATATTGAAAAAATTTCCTGAAAATAAATAAGATATTAAATGAATATAAACACATATCTAGAGCTTTACACGCATTTAACATAAATTTCTCAGCACACAATGCACAAACTTGGTCTGTAGCAAACGTTGGATTTCTTATTACAGGGCATGACACTACAATGTTTTATTTGTGGAAAGAAAAGATCAAGGATAAAAAACAGTTGGGATCTAAGTTCTTTGGTTTATTTTTACAAAAGTCTAAGGTTTAATGCAAAATGAAGTGCACATCGTCATCAAAATAAGAAAAATACAGTTAGTGTATTAGTTGCAGACTTCCTGCCCGGAAGCAAATGCTGTCCTGGTCTTGAATTCCTGCTGATTTGATTTATCCTATCAAGGAAGTGGTTTAGCCCTGTTTTGCCCTGTTTATGCCCTCCTCATTAAATAGATCAAGGTCAGCATTATAAATACAGAATATATACATTCTGGAATAGTAGAAAGAATTACCTATTGATAAGAAATACATTTAAAGCATAACTTTTATCATAGGCTGTACAGTGTTTTACATGATAGCTTGAATACAAGGAATTCTGCAAAAAGCAAGCAAATGAAAATAACTTTCTCATTTGTTGTAAAAACAAGTTATTATGCATAAAATAATTCAGCAACACTCGCTTTGTAAAATACAGTTTGATAGCTATGGTTTCTATTTTGATATTCAGGTTTTTTTAATTCTTGATGAGTAAAAATGAGAATCACACTAGCAATGTGAAAGGTCAAATTAAAATCTGTATCGATGTTTCTCAAACCCTTCAGATAAGGTTCAAAAGATAAGGTATGAAATTAAGAAGTCTCACATATTTTAGCATCAAAAATATAATCACATACAGAAGAAAAGTTAACCTCATTTCTTTCGCTTAGTTTTGGCCCTGAGTCCTACAGGTGCTGACTACCATCAATGTCTAGATTTTTCACTTGGAGCACTGGGAGGTAAGTACCTCTCCCAGTATTTTATGATTCAGTTTGATTAGACCAAGTTAACAGAATG
Source organism: Larus michahellis (assembly GCF_964199755.1). Classification (NCBI taxonomy): domain Eukaryota; kingdom Metazoa; phylum Chordata; class Aves; order Charadriiformes; family Laridae; genus Larus; species Larus michahellis. Next base: position 16,618,342 of record NC_133896.1, read on the forward strand.
TTTAAGAACAGACTTTAAGGCAAGTCCTTTCCAGCTTCATCATTCTAAAATCCTGGCCTTAACAACTATTACAAGTGGAAACAGTATTTTTTTTCTTACTCTGTAGTAGTGTGGTCATGTTATATCAGCATTGCTCTTTCTTGTCATATTTTAATGGAAACAGTATGTTTCTGTGAATATGTTACTTACCTCACAGAAATTAATAATCTTAGGCTATGTGATGAGTAATTACATTGGACTTGTGGCTGGCCAAACAGGTATCAGTCAGTTAAAATTCTGATGACAGTCAAATCTAGGATAGTCATTACCAGATTAGCAAGATGGTGATTTTGGAAGCCAGCAGATGCTGACTTTACCATTTCACTGCCAGTCAAGACGGGTTTAGGAAGACAGTGTCCATCAGAATAATATGGGAATCCACACTGGCTGGATTCCTGGTTCCAGGGGCACCTAGCAATTTCACACCTGTTTCCTTAACTGTGTGGTGCTGTGGACACCTCTTCCCATAACTCTTCTGACTTGGCCCCTTATCAAGATGAAGGGCACCTGTTATGCTGAAAGAAGAAATGTAACTTGTGGTTGCTTTGCTGCCACTATTACTTGTTGGTCATCATACGTGCATGACAAACGTGGGACCGAAACGAGGCTGGTTGCACTTAAGGCAAGATCAAGGCATGTCAACAGAGTTGCTGTGTCCCCACAAGTGCTTGGTTTCCTATCTTCAGTCAGCCTTGCACAGGAAACCATTCAAGGGTAACATCACCTCTTGCCAAAAAACTGCAAATACCACCTCAGCGGCCATGACATTTTCTTGAAATTTTTATTTGTCTTTCTGAAGGGGAACTGGAAGTTGCTCTGGGCTGCACTCAAGTTTGATCTGTATTTTCTACAAGATCTGCATGAAGAAGCAGAAACAGATAGTGAAAGAATGGGACTGACTTGATTAAGGGGAGTCATGCACTGGTACCAGAATCTGCAGTAGCTTCAGGCCACCACCTGCAAGAATCGTAAATCTAACTCATGAGAAAGACCTTGGCTAAGTCCTTGATGAAGAAGAACCTGTCATGGAGTGGGAGCTGCTCTGGCAAAACTCAAAGTGTTTTTGTATGCAGCAGGGGGAAAAACTTACTTATTTTCATTTGAACTTCCTATTACGTGGTCCTTGGCAACTGCTCAGATCAGCTTATTATAGTGGCAAGAGAGGGTACAGAGCTGCTAAGAGGCACAGCAAATCCCTTTTTGTAATCGCCATCATTCCTCTTGATGTGACACTAGCCCACGTAAGCCCAGACAACCAAAGTACATAAAAGAACACCATATTGACCGTGGCCAGTGTTACCTCACTATGTTTACATCATTAGAGACATGGAGCTATACACCACCCTGAGGATTAACTGGAATAGTAGTTCTCTTGTTGCCTGTGACGCTTACTGTCAAATAACTCCAACTCTTACACAGCCAGAGTAAGCTGACCATAAAAAACTTTGTGAACTTACCCAATGTAAGCTTATGCAACAAACAGCAACTCACTTCCTGAACTGTTTCACTATTGGAGAAGCTTTTCATCATTTCCACTATAATATTGTAGCAGCGAACATTTCCAGACATGAGCACTTCCACATTGCTGGCTAAAGAAAGAGAAACAAAAACTGCTCCGTAAGAAAAAAAAAAGTTAATTGGATTCTAATTCAGACTTTATTTAAATAGATTTATTTAGAAAACTGGGCCTATGTTTCAGTTTTTGCCTTACAACTTGAGAGAAAGATGGCATTTTTTTCCTTGGTATTGCCGTAGGAGACATTAATGACTATCAACACTTTGAAATAAGTCATTAAGTTCAGAGTCTGTATTAACATTTGTGCATTTGTTCCATTTTACATGGCCATGTAACAGAAAGCTCCTCACAAATTATTCTTATATAACATTTTTCATAAAGCTGAACAAATTGTTTTATAAATATTAATTCAATCTTACCAATGATGTTTACAACATGACTGTGATCAGGTAAACATTTTACAGTATTTCAGTAACATTACCGGGGCATACAATTAAGAAACAACTTAGAAATGTTTTTTGCTAGTAAATGTAACTTAATTGATTTAATCATGTTCTTCTAAGCTTTCCTTCTTTTTAGGGGGCAGGCTAGCAACACATTATTTTAATTTAAATTAGTTCTACCATATGCCTATTGTGTACTGAGCGTACAGAAATGTTCATCTAATGCTCCTGCAATATTTTGAAATTCGTTGCAAATTTTGTATTTCACAGAATCACAGAAGGGATGAGGTTGGAAGAGGTCATCTTATACAACCCCCCTGCTCAAGCAGGGCCATCTAGAGCAGGCTGCTCAGGACCGCAGCCAGATGGCTTCTGAGTATCTCCAAAGATGGAGATTCCACAGCGCCTCTGGACAACCTGTGCCAGTGCTTGGTCACCCTCACCCTATTTACTGCTTATTACGCAGGCCAGATACAGAAACCAAGAGACATTCACATGAGCCAGTAAAAAGAATACATCCTTTCCTAATGAGGACAGAGCGATCCGTCATACTATACTTTAAGGCAAAACAGCATTATGGCAGTTAAGACACAGTGTATAAAAGCATCCTTGTAGTATGTCTATCTAGGGTATGAGACAGAATATCAACCCAAAAAATCTTGGACAAAATCCTGGCCCCAGTAAATGAAAGGGAGTGCTGTCACTGACTCCAACAGAGTTAGCATTACTCTGCTGAGGTCTACAAACCTTCTTAATCATTCTTTCAAAAGCTTGGCTTTCCTCTATACAACGTAAGAGGAATATTCACAACTGTATTATTAAAGATAATTAGTCTTCAAAGCAGTAGGAGATCTTCAAAATAATATGTATCTGAATATTAAATAATGACACTCTGCAAGTTGAAAAAGCAAGGTCTGAGTGGGAAGCATTTCTGAAGCATTCTATTTCATAGTGAAGGAAGGTACCATTCAAAATGCTTTAAGATGACAGCAGTTTATTTATGTCATTCTCCACTGAAAACACCTTTTTAAAGGTATGTTCCACAAAATAGCACTGCATCACTTCACATTAAGTTATCATTTCACAGGTGACATTATAAACATATTAAAATATTTAGAAGATTCTAAAATTGTTCCCAGAACAAGCTAGAGAAGGGGAGGTGGAATAGATCTCGTTTAATCTTAACCATCAAAATTTGGTCATCTAGGTTCTCACAACAATTGATGAAGAGATCCGAGGACTCCGTATGGTGATTCATCCCACCTGTAACATATACCTCTCTTAGGGTTAGGTAAATTTCCTCTTGAGGTGCTTGTTTCTCCGCATTAAACAGAGGAGAAGCCTAAATGGCTGCCAATGACTACCATTTAGATAGCTAACATTCTGTGACCCATCAGCCCCTAGTCAGCAGCAAAGCTCTTCTCATTCCATCGAAACTACTGAGATTTAAAAGAGTTCCTGCACCGCATTGGAATAAACTCTTACCCTTCAATCTCTCATGACATATGAGCAGGACCAAAGTCTACATATGTATTAGTGAAAGAAGGTATAGTGAGGTACAAATCCTTGATGTAACTCATTTGGAATAGAGACTTGAACTTCAGGGTATGAGGAGACAAACATTTTACTAGTGGATAAGTGAGAGTGTGTACTTACAGTGAACGACCTTCTCCATGGTGGCCTTAAAGGAATACATTTTCTTGCAGGTATTGTGGGATGTCACAGACCAAGATTACGAATGCTGGCAAAAGTACCCTAGCTTTGCACATTCATGTGCAAGCTATGTCTGTTTCTCTGTCTACTTTCAATATTTTGTATCAGAAACGAGAGTGCTAACCCCAAAATAAATACCTACTTTAGAGCAGATCTTTGTCATGCCCTTCTCTTGTTATGCTTTCTACAAGTATTTACTCTTTTAGAAAGCATTTAAAATCTGGCATCCTATTCCTTAGAAAATGGCAGTAACTTCTGGGCTAGGGTAAAATTATTTCTGGCTCAAGGAACACTTAACTTTTTAAGCACAAACTGGAACAGCAAGAAGTTTGAGAACGAGAAACTATATAGCTTGGAGTCTGATGAAATGTAGAACAGTCCAGTCTATTTCTTGTTTTGTGGCATACATGGGGCCAGCACGATTCCTATAGAGCCAGACAGGATGTATGAGCAAGGCTTTGTGAACAACCACATCTGCAAGAGTACAACATCATGTACCTCATGGAACACATGGAGAGCAGGACCTTGCTCTATGCTTGCCAAAATTGTGCAATTTTGCTGTGACTAGCAGCAGGAAGCTGACAAGAGTTTTTTCTGTGTCAACAAGATCAAATTGCTGTCAACAAATTGACACAAATCATCAACCATATTTCTCAGGACCTGATCTTGCCCACAACAGGGACTGCTGTTACCAGAAGACAAGACATAATGAAGACATTTTCTTCCAGTCTTATTGCACAACACCTGAGGACACCGTAAGACTCTATAATGTGCGCAGTGCTACCAATGCTCCTCATTGCAGCCACCACTGAATGATCAGAGTGGGGTGTCTGAGCCCAGACACTTTTTCTCAGCCCTGGCCACTGGATTTGTGTGGGTGATTTTCCCCTTGTGGAACAGCCTCTGATGACGGTGTTCTTTACCTGCTACCCAAACTTACTGAAAGACTTGTTTAGTCAATAAATAGTCAATAAATATATCTTATTTTTCAAGCATTAAAAAGACAGGGCAGGGTCCTGAACTTAAGTGCTAGAACGATAATGAACATGTTTGTTACCACTTACTCCAAGCAGAAGAAAGTCTCTTTTTGTTCAGTATGAGAGATTTCAGTTTTATCAGAATGGCTGAATATGAAAATTTCCCATGAAAAATTACAAATCAGTATTTCCCAAAGAAAACAGAAAAGTAATTTGTCTGGCAATTCCAAACCAGTTCTCACTGATTTTTTACAATTACTGAAAGATTACCGCAAACTGAGGTAAGCTGATGCATGCTATGGGAGATAAGGAGTTGAAAATAACTTCCAATAATGCACTTACTTGGACCAGCTAAGGAATGCAATGAATACAGTGCAGGAAGAATCACCTCTTCTTTCTCTGGAAACTCTTTAAATATTTTCAGTATAATCATATGATCTTTGCTTTCAACAAATTCAGTCAGCTGCTCTTCAGGAACTAAATTGAAAAGCAAGAGAGATACAGTATGTTTTGAGGAAATAATTCATATCCTGGTACAATGTGAGAAAAGACAATTGTCTTTATCAAGTTTCCTTATATTTATTTTCTATGTTTCACAGAAGTAAGGTATTCTCCATACACACCGTTCACAGTTATGACTCCTTTTACTAAAAACTGAGCTACTTCATAAAGACCTTTTTCTAGTCTACACTTTAAGTAACTGAGTTTTTTAAATACTTCCCTATGAAACAAACAACATTTAAAAAAAAAAGTCTTTTAGTCTTTTTCACAGAATAAACTTCAGATATCCCTCACCAAGACAGTATATAAGTGAGGGAAAGGCTAAGCATACAGTGAAAACAATTTGACAGAATGCCGTTTTGCATACTCCATGATTTTATTTTACTTCTCAACTTTTTTTTTTATAATGGAGTTCTCTCCATAAAGACTACTGCCATGCTTTAATAATACCTTACCTTCATTGTAATAATGGCTTAAGGTTTTTCCATCCCTGTCCTCTATCATTTGTGCTGACATAACTGCACGTCTGTGCAATGAACCAGGTCTGTGCAATGAACCAGATAAGGAAACTGATCCAGGTTGAGAAAGAACAATCCATTTTACATTTTGTGAGCAGAATCGTTTTCTGAATCTGGTTCAAGCTAAGGCTAGGCAAACATTCACATTACAATAACTGACAAGGTGGCTCAGAGGCAGGAAAAAAATAGCCAGGGACAACCTAAGAACTTATGAAATTAGCACTGCCATCAGGAAGGTATGCAGGTCTGTACCTGGAGCAGTCTGTAGATCTGTAAAAATCAGGCACTTGAAAAAGCATGCACAGAAAATCTAAGCAGCTCAGACCTTTATGGAGATGGAAGAGAAAATACACCAGGACAAAAGTATTTAGGGAGACTAGAAGAGAGAAAGAAATGCAGAAGATAATTCCAGGCACACGTGTGGGAGGAAGACTTAGAAAAAACAATATAAAACGGTGCCAGAAAGAAAAAATCTAAAGAATTGGAGACTATCTTTGAAGCGAAGGAGTACAGCAGACTTGGTAGGAGTGCTAGTTATTTCTCAATATTTATTTTGAAGCAAAGCAAGGCTGCTACAACAGTGGGATTTCTGGCCGTTACACACACAGTTCCTGAAAATTTTGCAGAAATTCAATAAATGGTGACTCCATTTCTCAGAAGACACACAGGAATATACATGTATGTACTCATATTTTAGCATTCTCATGATTAAAAGAAGAATCACATGTTTTTCTAAAGTGCAAACATTTTGCTTTATTTTGGAATTGTTCACAAGTTACTAAAATTTGCCAGTCTTTAAATAAACAACCCTGTTTTTTGAGAATTAAAATAAAATGTCACTACTCTCTGTTCCAGCGTTACTGACTAACATTAAACCCCATCTTTTCAGTTACCTCTAGAGTCAGAAATGGAGAGATATTTTGATTTTTTGAAAATTTCCTATTTGTTGCTCTAATTTAGAAGATTTGTTATATTGCTTGGAAAACCTGTTTTGTGCTAACACATATAACACCGAAAACAGAATTTGGAATGCAAGAATTCATTTATTACATTTATTACAGTTAAATAAACACCTACAGTCCCCTCCCAACCTACACATTTTTCTAATCTAATAAACTACAAGATATAAATACCTTTCTCAAAAAGTGTGTGTAATGCTTTACATCCATGTTGCTGGATCTCTTCATTTTTAGGGAAAGTGTGCATGGCATTAAATACCAATGAAAACACATCCACCTCTTCTTCCAAGAGCAGGAAAGCAATAACGTCTGAATAGCAGAAGAGATTACATGTTGCACTGATTAGTTCTCAACATTTTTATTGAAGCACTGTACTTAACCATTTAAATCCAAAATTCTTTAATACCGTCCTTAAAATTTACTCTGATGACTCAAATCCAGGTTTTTGTATAACACATGAAGATGTTATCTCTTAAGGTAGTACTTTAAAATAAAACTGAGATGTTCTAAAACATTACTGCCAAAAAGACAGTTTCTCCTCTCTGCTCTTCCCTCCCACCTTGCACTGCTTTGGTAATTGTCTGACCCCTCAATTAGCCAGTTCAACTCACTAAACTGGTAGAAAATTAAACCACCAAAAGCCCCATTTTTGCAGTCATAGCAAGCTGAAAAATTTCACTAAGAAGTAAGGTTCACGGAATAAAGCGGGCAGGACTACACTGCCTGAGGAAAACAAAAGGGGTTTTGAAATGTACCTGTCAGCTACAGTAAACCACGAAATCAGACTGTCTGTATCAAAAAACAGTGAGAAACCCTGTTCTCATTCTCTCAGCCATTTGTTCAGCCTGAAACAGCACTAACAAGCCAATCTCACTGTTGCTCTTATGACATTAAAAAAATAATGAAAAAATATTACTCTCTCTATAGCATGTGTAGGCAAAAATACTCATATTCATGAAAATTTTTCAAGCTTACAGCAATAACAATAGAATTCATAATGCCTGTTCCAGTGTTTCAGCTGCAGCTGGGGTTTTTTTTGTGTTTTTTTTTTTTTTAAAGAGAAGAACTTTCTACATGGCATTCACACTGGTCTGTCAGCTCCAGCTATAGTACAATTCAAGTTTAGAGACATATAAAGAATACTGAGATTTTTCTGACAAGGTAAAATTCCATATATTTTTCTGAAGTATGGTAGTTGAAATAAGAATTTAAGTTTGGTTAATAAACTGCTGAGAAGAACAGTAGCAGTGAGGAATAAACTGTTTTGGAATATATAGTCAACAGTTTAGGACCCTTTATGATACCTCATAAATAAAAGAAAGAAGCTGCTGGTTACAGTTACTAATAGTCAGGTTTTGCTATTATTATTATTAATCACACAGTGCAATGCCTTACAACAAGACCTGTATTACCCAACTGCAGCAGATACAAAGTTAGGTACTTGGTTTAAGCTAGTCCTCCAGACCTCTCTACAATCAAAAGGAAGAGGAAAACAGGTTCAAGGGGTAAGTGATCTTATAAAACAGACAAACGAATAGCATGAGCCATCCTCCGAAAGTGCCTGTCTCACCCTACTGCCTACAGCAGAAGCTTGGACGGCTGGATTAGCTTTAACTACCTGAAGTCAGGTTTAATCCTCAGTTTGTAAATAAGGCTGATTCCAAAGCCCATTAAAATCAATGGAAACATTCCTAGTCTAACAATAATTTGTGCTAATATTATATGGTAGCTTGAATAAAACTAGCAGAATCTCTCCCTTAGGGTGTCTCTACTTTCAACAGAAGATCAAGAATTTCAGCATCATGAGAAAAGTCCTCAGTACCTGGTAAAATCAGGTCTCTGCAGAGCAGAATAATGTCAGAGATCATTTACTGTTTTCAAAAGTACTAACCAGTACTAAAGGAAGTAAGTCAGAATGTTGCCGAATTTATACTTTGGTAAGAAAAAATAAACTCTTACTTATTTTACTTATCTACTTAACAGTAAGTATTTGTGTCTATGCTAATAACAATTTGGCAAAATTAATTGGTCATGTTCTTCACGGTCTTGCAATTTGGAGAATCCTTTCTACCTGTGTAAAAAAGGTGCAAAACAGTACTCTTGTTATTTTGTATACAAGTACAAATGACAAGTGACTTTACAGAGTAAAACAAAGAGAAAAATCAGACCCTGCATGTACAGTGAGACACTTTATATCACAGTTCTGTGTTTTAAAGGTTTAGACAAAGTAGGAAAGTAAAACATACAATACCTGACATGAGGAGTAGATTTAATGCTTTCAGTCCTATTACTGAGAGATTTATATTTCCTTTGTGGACTGTAAGCATTTTAAGAATCTGCCTGAAAATAAGAAAAAAAAAAAAAGAGTTATGGCTGAAGAAATATTAACATATACAAAATTTTATCAAACGTTTACTTTAAAAAATACAGAAAATAGCAAAAGCTTAAAAAGCTTCTGATTAATTTTTTTCAGAAACTTTTATTTCAGTTTATGTGTTTTTCAAGTTAGTAATGAAATAATGTTGGCATTTTAACTATTTTCATACTTCATTAAAATAATGATGTATAATTTATCAATTTTACTTTGATTTTGTAATCAATTATACGTTAATTCTACAGGGGACAAGTCTCATTCAGGATGGGGTTACTCTACAGAAAGCAGTGTTGTGGAATGCAGCAGACTGTGGACAGTATGGCACTGTTCTGTTTGTTGCAAGAGATAAATTAGAGCAAACGATCAAGGGTTTGCTGGAAGAGAAGCAGCAGTTATCGCAGCTAAAAAACTCAAACAGCACTTTGAAAAACTCTATCCTATCTAAGTTTCCACCAGACAGCACTTATGTGATGCTGGATAAATCACTAAAAAACCCCATGTCATAGACTGCCAATTGCACACTCCTTACTCTCTGGGTGGCCCTAACTGAGACCCATAGATACTATCCCCTGAAATGCTTCATCAGAGTCAACCAAAGCTGACTTTTTAAACAGAGAGCCAAACAATGCTAAGTACACTGAAAAATCCAGTGCATGTATCAAACTAGGCACGCAAAACTCAGTTGATACTTTTAACGTATTTTGCTCAAACTACCATCTGTAAAACAGCTACCACAAATCTGTAACACCTTCTCAATAAACAAAATTTTAAAAGCTCTAAACAATACTGATGAACACTACGAAAAGCTGAGGAGAAAATGAATAGGCCAGTGTTCACATAAGGTATCAGTAACATACAGTAAATAAAGCAGTGGGCTGAACACTGAATGATGACGACAGAAAATAAATATGCATTGATTTTGCACTGAATGAAGCACATCTCAAAAGGAGGAAAAAACCCAGACTGTGTAATTAAAAACTAAATAAAAATGAATAGGGTAACACAAAAAAACCCTAAAGAAACCTTCTTTTTTTTTATTTTCATGATTGTGGAGAATTTGACTATGCAATCTTAACGATCTTCAAAGCATGTATATATAATATATCTCAGTCTTTGTATATATAATATCTAATACAAATGGACTGTATAGTAGTTGCAGTATGTTAGCAGATACTTTTCTTGTCTTGAAAAACAAAAAGCAGCACTTGAAGTTTTATCCAAATTTCATTCCCCAGCTCTAGCAATGATGTTGTTTGCCTTCCTAAAGTCAAACTTTATAAAGTAGAATGAACGTATCGGTGTTTTATTTCTTTTCCCCTCGTACTATGATGTTGCTAGTTTCTTTCTCCTCTGTTGTAGCGCTAGTGTTGTAGCTACGATGATCAAAGTACACATAACAGTCAAAGTCTGATGGGAGATATAATATCCATTACCTTTTGCAAGATAGGAAATTATAACAGTATCAGTCCAATAAAAGATATATTTTCTGTTCAGACAAACCATGACTTGCTTACACACTTGCACTCTCATAAACACAAAACCGCTACTGAAGTCTAAGGTTAGTCAGAATACTCTGTGGGATGGTCTTAAGAATGGGAAATAAAATCCAGTTAAATGCAGATGTTTTTTTCTTAAACTGAGTATAGATACCTCACTGAAACTTCTGTATGCACACTTTGGACTTACAAGTCCACAGACAAGGATAGATGCTGACATTTGGGTTTTCAATCCTGCAGTAAATTCTTGACCCAGCGTACAGCCTACGTGTATGGACTGAGTAGTAGGGTGACAAATCAAGCAAAACACAGAGCCACTCTAACCAAGCTGGTAGAGTAGCTAAACAGACACCCTTAAATCCACTTTAACCTCCTGATTAAAGTGTTCTAGTCTTAAGAATTCCTAATGCATTTTATTGTGTGGTTACAGGTGTGTGTGCATGTACATACATGTGCAGAAACTGTACATGGGGTGAAGATTCCTTCACCTCCTTGTCCCATAAGTAGCTGTGGCTTAGACCTTCTTACACCCTGCATAAATGGAAAACCTCACTGAGTTATCAAACACTCTGAAGCCATTAAACATCTCTCCCTTGTCTACCAATGGCTCATGATTTCTGCTGTGGGGAAGTAACTCTGCTTTGGAAAAGGGCATTTTATAGAGGGTGATCTGTTTCAGGCAAGTGCTGATACATAAAGACATGGACTGGCTCGGTATACTGCAGAGTAAAATAATCACACACTAAAGCATGTCTAATACAAGGAGAAAATGCCCTGCATATACCCTCCCATTTCAAGTATAATAAAGAGTGAGGATGTAAAATTTTTTAAACCTCATCTACTCTCTGAGAGTTTAATGTAAGAGATTACTAAACATCTCATGAAGTCTCTTTGAGCTTGTAGAAAGGATGCAAATACATTGAAGGCATTTCCTTCCTTTCTCCTCACAGTGACAGCGACTATTTAATTATTTATCGCATTGTCTGTCAAGGACACCTATATCAATATCAAACTACTGTTTGTAAACACAACTGTATTGTGGTCAAGTTGGCTCACTGTTGAGAGACAGAAACAAATGCTTTTTCTAGCTTAAGTTTTCTGTTCTCCTAAAATAGTTACACAAAAGTGAAAATCTCTTGCAAAAAACCGATCTTTTCTTATCTACCATAACTGTTTCCTGCCTTGTTGCAAACAGCATGTATTCATTATGGTGTTGATGCACTGCAATACTAGTCCAATCCACCTACAAGGAACCTGAGATATAATTTAGCTGGCTTGCTCTGCCTTTGGCACTGACAGAAATGTCTGAGCCCACTCCCATACTAAGAACAAGTTTCCACAGCAAGGAAAACTGACAGGGATACACAGCTGGCTAAAATATCGGTAGTGGGAAGGAATCATGTACAGTAATGTTATCAACAGATCTTTAGTAAAATTTGAGTTTGAAAAGGATGCTTTGTTCAACTGCACACACTGTGTGGGCTCTGGGAGGGTTTTGGGAAAGATCAGCACCAAAGAGTAAGTTTTCTGGGACCCAAGAATGAACAGCAATATCTCTAGCTCTCAGAATAACTCTCGGTCGATCCACAAGCCTTTAAGCTGCCAAAGATATTGCAGCTAGCTTGTACAGCTTCAGCTGAGTTCTGTTTTGCTCCTGAAAAGCAACCAAAATCACTTTCGCTTTCTAACAAAAATTGTCAACGCTTCTTTCAAGGGAGTTCATTCACCCACTGACCATGTACTCTAGCCACTGTAAAACAAACAAAACCCCACAAAACCAAACTGCATCTTCATGCAAATGATCTTACAATAGCAACCTTTCTAAGGAAGGGTATGGTGAAGACTATGAAGTCAGAAGCAGATTCACTAGGGCAGTTATAAGGCTGTGGCTTCTTGCGGTCATTCTCAACTCTGAATGAGGCAATCTGTCCAAGTGAGAGAACACCACCCCTACTTGTATCATGCCTACATCTACAATTAGTGTTTGTGCTATGGAACAACCATAGAGCTAACCTATGTGGGTTTTCATCCCACCTAACCACAGCCATCCAGAAAACAGTTGCTTAGGCTCCCTTGATGGTTAATGGTCAGATACGAGCCAGTCCAAACCACAATTTGCTCCAGGATAACTTACTAAAAAGATAGAATGAACCACCCTCTCTGAAGGTAATTGTGTCCATTAACTCAACCTCAACGGGTAGCTGGGGTCACCATTTAATTTTTAGATGATAAGATTGGGTGTGACAAAACCCCCTCCTCTTGCTTTACACTACTTTAGGCTTGTAGATATAATTCCTCACATTTGGAAAGAACACACACACAACCATACAGGTAACACTGCATCTGTCTATTAAAATGGAAGACCTTGGTAACCACAGAATCCCAGCATTGCTGTGCCTGGCAGGGACCGCTGGAGGTCTCCTATTCCAACTCCCCTGCTCAAGGTTGACCCCTGCAGGGTCAACTACAGCTGATTGCTCAGAGCTATGTCCAGTCAGGTTCTGAATAGTTCTAAGGCTTCAGACTTCATGACCACTCCGGGCAACTTGTTCATGTTTGATCAACCTCAAAACAAAAGTTTGCTTGTTTTTTTCTTAATGTTTAAGTGGAATTTCCTATATTTCAATTTGTGCCCATTGCTTCTCGTCCTGTTGCTGTGCGCCACTGAGAAAAGCCTGTCTCAATCTCCTTTACTTTCTCCATCAGGTATTTATACACACAGATAAGATCCCTGCTTGTGTGAGCCTCCCATTCTGAAGGCTGAAGAAACCCAAAAGAATATTCAACCATTTAGAAGCTGATGTAATAACTTTACATAACTATATTTCATTGCATATATATGCTGCCATGATAAGCAAGCATTACAGAAGACTCTTTGCATACTACATACTTACTGGTGAACACCCAGTACTTCCCAGTCCTTCCCAACATCCTTAGGAGCTATGTTCTGCAGAGTACTTGGACAAATTTCTATTAATTTACAAAGAAGTGACCAGCCCATCTGTAAAACAAAAATGCAGCTATTTTAGAACAGGTATTCTGTTTGGAACTTACATCTAATATTCTTGGCTTTCGGAAGATGGATGTTCTGAAAACTTATCTAGTTAAATCAATAAGGGAAAATTAATTAACACAAGACAAATGACATAAAAAGTTAAAAGATGGAAGTAAAAGACATACATTAATGATTCTGAATGCATTGCTTGTAGGAACACATCACTCTCAATGTCCTTCAGCACTGCTTGAGGATAAAGGACACACAGTTAAAAGAGATGATGACAGAGAGAAAAATATGATGTGATCCATAGTATGTCATCATGGCCCAGGGAAGACCACTGCACTATTACACGTAGTCCAGCTTTATTGAAGAACAGCTGTTTCCACAAGAGTTTGTCATTTAATTGCAAACTGTAAGGAGAAAGGACAGGTTTTTAAAGGTGTTCAATGTTTTAAATAGAGATGAGATACCTAAACAATACTATATATTTCATATTCTCACATCAATCCTCAATACTGTGTGCTTTCAAAAGGTAATGAAGGCAGTGAAAGCTCTGGGATCACAAGGAATAAAAGATTAATTAAAGACAATGCATTTGTTCTCAATAACTACCGGCTCTATCCTGTGCAAATTCTTTGACTTTCAAACATCTCTAAATGATGCCAAAACTGAAAAATATTCCTCTTTGGTCTCCGTATTGGAGAAATCTGCTCTTTTATGAATGTCTGCAGGCTGATATGACTGAATGGGCTTTAGTGAGGATGCAGTAAGCAAAATCCGTACAAAGAATTAACTGATGAGCACGAAAACCCTGCTGTATTGAACGAGAAGTGAACTGAGAAATGTCAAAAGTCAAGATGAAGCAGATTTCACAAAAAGGAATTAAAACAAGGCATAAAAGTTTCCTCGGTCATATAAAAAAAAATAATAATGAAGTAGGCCTGTGTGCTTTGAGAATAGGGTTAAGACAGAAGATAATCTAAGTATGGCTCAAAAGTTATAAGCATAACTGGATCAGTTTTCGGCAGAAGTATTATGTAAAGCAAAGGGGTCAAGACAGGACAGCCAAAAACAGGAATGTAAATGGCTACCTCTGAAGAGTTTAACTGCAAAGTTCATGGAAAGTGTAACCCTACAGCCTGCAAGACTAGAGACATGAAATTGCAAGTCTAGTAGTGTAGAGACACCCATAGGAACAGCATAGGCTTGAATCTAGACAGCTTTCATGACGGCTTTGGTGAGTATGAAAAAAGTGATGTAGCTCCCTAGGAACTGGAATTCTGCTTTTACTTTTCACATACTTGGTTACATGGGCTATATAGTTCACGCTATCTGCAGTAGGGTTTTTTCTGTTTTGGTTTAGATTTGCAGACCCAAATGTTTTAAGCCAATTACAATTACAACCAGATTGAGCTTGACCATGAGCCAATTTCCATTCTCTTCTCTTGCTTGGATAGCAAGCTGGTTCCCTCTGCATAAGACTGCAAACCAATTACTATGGACATTCAGGAAGGTTAGATCGGTCTCTGTAACTGAGTCCTGACTAAACATAAGTACACAGAATAGCCTTAGCAATCACCAGTCTTCCTGAGCATGAGGATATGTTAATTACCTAATTTTCCATATCCCAAGCAAAACAGAGTTTATCAGTGACAATCAATCAGATACAAATTTCAAGCCTACATGGCAAAGACATTGTAGAGATGACAATGAATTCATACACTGTGCGTTGCTTAGAAAAGATTTTAAAAGTCCCACTTCATGACATCCTAACTGTTCTTGTAAAATTTAGAACCTGATGAAAATTAGCTTAACAGCATGCAATTCCTTTTCATATAGAAACTGTTTCTGATTAAATTTATATTTCCATTAAACATTTTTATTTGGATTGTTCTGACTCCCAAGTATTGTCAAAACATTTACGAGAACTGTGGATCCAGAGAAGACCGAAGGAAACATCTGACCTGCTCACATGTGGTCTGTTTTACAATATTAAAATCACAACTTGAGATAACAGAGAGCTTATTATCTGTTTAATAATTACATAAGAAAGTAAGGGTCTTTTAAATAACAGAAATCCTAAAGGTCAAAGGGAAAGAAAAAAAAAAGAGTAAACAAAGACATTCTTATGAACACTTAAAGGGGTCCCTGTACACAGAAACAGTTGGTGGCAGCACTGAAACTCTTATTTTTAAATCAGACCCTTTTCATTTCTAGCATGCAATGAATTTATATTACATTAGGTCACACCTTCTATGTGAGACAATAAAGCTCTGCTGACTGCTCTTCACTCAAGTGTAACATATTTTGCTCTGGAGTTTCTAAGCTGGTCCAATCATTGCCAGCCAGTAACTGCAGAAAGAAACTATCATATCAAAGACATCTATTTTACTTTAAGGCACTATTAACTTTCCAGCCCAGTACCTTCCTACCTCTAAAGAAGCTTGCAGGCTTTATGCCTGTAGTCCAGTTTGCACTGGTACTGTCAATATTTATCTATTAAGCAGATTTACTCCATACAAGCCAGTGGAACAGCAGCACAACATGATGGTTTTTAACCAGTTAATGAAGGGAAGGAAAGAAAATCAAATCCTTACTTTAGCTATGTCTCTTACTGTGTCTGTTCTCTTACACGAGTCAATTTTATTACAATGACAAAAGCAAAAGAGGTTGATTAATCCATTTATTCAGTGAAGATTCATTAGTAGTGTAAAGAGACTGCACTGAAATCAGGACTACATTACTTCATCACTGCCATAAAGCGAGAATTATGTATTCACAAAGACTGTAAACAAAACACAGTGAATGAAGCAAGAAGACAGAGCCCTACTAACATATTGTGGATGTTTGTAAATATCGTAACTGAATGTGAAGGAAGAGCTGCCTATGACATTTTACGAGGAACAGGATTTGAGCTTTGAACTGGCTATGAATTTCACACTTTAATGAAAAGTAGTAATGCAAAGCAGCTCCAAAACTTCTAAGCCAAAACACTGTAAGACTGCAAATGTAGGCAGAGAGAAAACTGATTTTAAAATTCTGTATTAAACCAGAGTGAGGTGTTTTAACATGGTTAAAATGAAAATTAAATAATCACTATCTTCCTTACGCACTTCTGAGAGTCTTGTGTTGTCACTTCAGACCTACTTCTGGTTGTGGTTGGATTTCATATTTTTAACTTCCTAGTCTAAACTTCTGGGCAGTGGTTTTGTAAATTGTTATACACACAATATGCTTTATCCTGAAAATAACTGCTGATTTATCCTTATGTATTTCTTAATGACTTGACAATTGAATACTAAAATAAGTTAAAATTTCAGACTCTGCACAAGTATTTAATCTTCAAAGAAAACCTGAGATCACTGTTACTCCAGATTAATCACTACACAAATTAATATTTTAATCTGAGTTTTATGCCTTTGACCTCTTGCTAAGGTCTACCGGATCAAAAAATCTTGTAAAATATACTTTTATTTAAGAGACATTTGCAATTTAATTTATGCTTTGCCTTCCAGTTGAATTGAAAAAAGTAAAAAGATGCCAAAAATACTGTAACCATACAAATGGGCTTAATAATAATCAAGTGAATTGCACAGAAATCTGGAGCTTATAGATATCCTTTAAGCATAACATAGTCAGAAATTTAATATATGCCTGCCAGGAAGGAGCTGTTTCATATGACAAGTCTGGCAGCTGTACCATAAGTACAACATCACATTGTGCAAGTGCCACACCTCGTCTAAATGGGCCAATGCTGTTAAAAGAGCAGCCAAGCAGAACCTTAAATTGAAGAACCTTCTCTTAGCTAAAATGTTTTTTTCTTCACCCTTAAAAAACTGGGCTAGTACAACTATCCTTCTACGATAGGGATACACACATGTATGAACTCATATTATACAATTCTGCTTTTCAGAAGTTTGTCTAACCACGGCAAAATTTAGTATCGACACGTCAAAATATATTACATAGCATTATTTGTAACTCAGGAGGCTATACCATGCTGTGTTCACATTGGATAATTTATATTTTCTACATGGCCGCCTTTTGCCGTTCAGAGATGCAACGAGTGGTATCTGCAAAAAGCTGGAAAACTTGCCCCTTTAAACGCAAGCGGATACAGCGCCCTTTTCCAGATCAACAGTAGTACTTCATGCAGCGTCCCAGAAGAGGGCAAGTTAAAAAGAAATAAGCAAGCTGAGCGGTAACTTTTGTTGCGTGAAAGGGCCGCGGTGCCGGCCTCACCCTCGGGCGCGGCAGCCCTCACCCGGCCCCTCAGCGCCGCCGCCTCACCTGCTGCACGCCCGCCGCGCCCGGGTACAGGTCCACCACCAGCAGCAAGGGCACATGGACGTTTTTGCCGCTGAAGAGCCGGGGAGCTGTGAGGGGACAGAGACAGGCCGCGTTAGCGACCGGCGGCGGGCGGGGCAGGGCAGGGCCGGGCCAGGCGGCCGGGCCGCCCGCTCCTTACCGCTCTGCCGGGCCGCCAGCTCCAGCAGGTCGCTCAGCGTCTGCACCAGCGTCTCCAGGCGCTTCCTCTCCTGGACGTTTTGCAGCCGGACGACCAGCTTCCTCAGGGCTTCTTCCTCCCTCGCCGCCGCTGCCTCCCCCTCCTTAGGGCCGGCGCTGGCCATGGCCGACCCGCTGCCCCTCTGCGGCGAACGCCTCACCCCATCCGCCGGCCAGCACGGCCCGCGGGGACGAGGACTGAGCTGTGCGGGCCCGTCCCGCCGCTGCGCCGCGCTGCCGCTGCCACAGCCGCCCGCCCGCCCGCCCGGCGTCACCCGGCCGCTTCCAGTCACCCTTCCCACTGCCGCCGGCCCCTCCCGCCCCGGCCGCCGCGACTGACCAGCCCTCACAGGCAGGCGGGCGGGCGCCCCGCCACCACCCCTAGGGGGCGCACACGTCACTCGGCGAAGGGGGCCAAGCACGCTGGCCCCTCCCCCGTTTCACGTGATTGACAGCACAGCTGTCCAATAGTTGCCGGAACTGGAGCCTAGGTTCCGCCCCGTCGCACTCCAGTGCTATAAAAGGGCCCGGAGGTTGACCTGCCCCCTGAGGTGAGGGTGGTGGTGGGTGTGCGCGCGCGCGATGGAGGAAAGCTTGTAGTCTGCCTTGTGTCTTCTGAGTTGCTGAAGAAGGAAATGTAGCTTTATAGTGCCCTACTGGTTATGGCAGGTGAGGGGAAACAACTGTAGCTGATGTATGTACCCATTGTGCAGCTCCCTGGGCAGGGACTAGGTCCTGAGCTGATGAGCTGCCTCCATGCCTCATGTGGTGTTTGGGGCTGTCAGCTTTTCCCCGTGTGGTGGGTGTGTGAGGGGCCAGGGAAGATGTGGGGGGAGCTGAGCTCTTAAGGGTGCTGTGTGGTAGCTGAAGTGAAGCTCTAGGTCACTTTCCCTGAGGGTGGTGTGTTTTGGCCTCATGGACTTGAGCCTGTGGGTTTGTTTAAAAAAAACCAGAACAGTGCTTTGTTGTACTTGGAGGTCAAATTTCCTTCTCAGCCTTGTGGGGAGAGATTGCTGGTTGGAGATAAGAAGATTCTCTTGCTGTGGGTGTGCATTGCTTCATTTGTGGTTGATGCAATCTTTCTGAGGTCTGGTGATGTTTCTGGTGTCTCCATTGCCCCTCCAAAACAGCATTGTGTGGGTAAAAGACTAGTAATCACTTTTTACAATAACCATTGGTTAGAAAGGTAGTATCAGTGGAATATGTTACATGAAGAACTTGCATATACCTCTTAAGTATAAAAGTATTGTTTAAGGGAGTAAGCTCTTCAGTTGAATTGGACTTTTGTTAGACAAATGTCTGATGTTTTGGAGGATCATGGACATACTTGAAGGTTTTGATTAGATTACAATGTTTGGTTGACAGACATGCATAATGTTCATTAAATATCTGACTAACAGGTAATTTATTTATTTATGAAAATAAATTTTAAGAAACATTATTTAGTAATGCCTCTAAAGCCATGTGGTCGTGCATAAACTGACTGTGGTTTGTTGGTGTTTTGGTCTCAAAACTTGTATGTGGCTCTCATCATCATTCAGTGTTTCTTAGGTTTTTGTGCACAAAGAAACTATTGTCTTGGCATCCCAATTATAGCCTGTTAACTAGGGCTGCACTTGTTAAATGGTGAGCTACTTTCACTCTCTCTGAAGCACTGGAAAACAAATATGAATGTAATAGCTTTATGAAATAGTGACTCATAGTTTGAGATGTGTGGAATGCATTACATCTGGACTAAACCAAAAATTCGTTGAATTAAATGGATTAGTTTCACTTGAAAGATATTTTTCCTTTTTACAGAAGCAGTAATTCAAGCACAAAGAAAAACTTAAAGATTTAACTTTTAGATTTAAAGCCTCATTGCTTGCTTTCTGCAGTTTTGACAAGATTCTTTTATCTTGCAAATGGTGTGAATGCAAATACAGTGTTTCAGGTTATATCAGTAATCAGCTTTCTCCAGTATCTGCAAAGCTATAGCCATTACCAGACTTCAGTGAGAGATTCTAAAGGTCAATCTTCATATTTTATACAGAACAGAAATGTCAGCTGTAGGTTACAACTAGTGATATTGATAAAGTCATACTAAACCAACTTTGAAATCCTCATCTTAAACTGAATTTGTGGCTGCTTCATGCATTTAGCACAGCAGCTGTACTGCTGCTCTCGAATTCCTGGCATTGTGGTTTATATAAGAAAGCACAAGTACAAGTTATGCATTAGAGTTTTCAGTGAATGTAAGTGTAAAAAAGTTGTGGATTTCTTTAAAGAAAATTGGAGACCAGGCCTTTCTACTGAAATACGTTGAGTTCTTTAACTGTGTGCTGGATGCAGACTACTTGTGATTATGTGCATGTAATAGTTTCTGTCTTGCTGCTTTTAGAGCCTTTTCTGTGTTCTTTCAGTTCGTTTCTGGTCAACTCGGTCACAAACAACTGTCAGCTGCTTAGCAAACTTAAGGCCAGGATATTACAGAGATAAGTGGAAAATGAAAGTAAAGATCAGAGCTAAAACGTAATCTTGATTTATACTCCCAAAAGATTTCTTTTCAGTCTCTTAAGAGATCTCAACTGCAACTTCTTCAGCACATCCTACTTACGTATTCAAGGGATTTTGTTGTCATTCCACCTCACTTGTTGCTCTTTAAATTCCAGATGACTTTCACTTCCAAGCACTTGTGTTCACTTGAGGTTTCCTTTTAATGTTTTTCATGAAATCTGCAAGATTCATGTAGCAGCTGGTTTGTTCTTGAGGCTGGGCGTAAAAGAGTTATTTCCCGTTTTTGGTTTTAATGGGTGCCGTAGCTAACTACCCAGTTTGGACTATTCTGTATTTATCCTCTTAGATTCAGATGTGACTACTAATAGCCATTAAGTAATATGGAATTTGTAGTGTGTGGCCATCTGGACAGACATAAAGACATACCATGACATGCTAGCATAGCAGAGACTAATAAATTGTTCTGTCTGGTAATGTATAAGAACATATGTCTACCCCCAGCTTTTGCATTCCCGTATCACAACTGGAAAATTGCGCAATATCAGAGATCCCTGGAGTTCTGACACATTTTTTCAAGTGAACTGAGTCCTTACTGCTTGGTGGTGGCATCATCAATGGGATACCTACTGTTTTAGGCCACTACAGCTTTCCTGCTGTAGCTTATGAACACCTTGAGGTAATGTGAAGCTATATGGAATACTAAACATAACTTCAAGACTGAGATTTGGTGTGTAGAAAGAATAGAAAGCAACCTGAATGTTTGACTTTTGCCTTGATCACTGTAATTTTAACCCACATACATCAGGAAGTCTTTGTTCTTATTTGTCACCTAATTTCAGTGAAAAAGTGGCAGCCTGATCACACTGAGCATTTTTGTTGTACAGAACTTGGAATGAGGCTACTGTTGAACACACTTTATAAAAGCTGAATTTTAATGTTCAGAACATCATTAGGATTCACTATATATATTAATGACTGTATGAATGTTGATGTCTGACCACGTACTCGGTGCAATCACTTCTGCATTATGCCTGGTTTCATCACATATGTATGCAATGGGCTGCTTTCGGCAGCATTATGCAATATAAAAATTGAGCAGTCAAATCTATATTTATTGCTTCAAGATTCCGCAGCTGTTGAATTTTTTTTTTGGCTGGTAGTCAATACCAAGATAGTATCTTATTTTTTGTTTTCCAGATGCATGACAGGTGTCCCTGTGGAAGGCACAAAGGACAGGGAAAACAAATTATACTAATGCATCAGCTTAGACAGTACTGTAAACAAAAACCATGATGATAAGTCCTGCCTGAAACTACAGATGTCTGAAATCTTCAGCGTGTATCTTCTACCCACCTTTATAGTAAATGTTGCAGTCTCCCTGCCTGTTCCGTCCTATTGTATACAGCTGGCATGGTGCCAGATCATTTGTAGCTCCTTGAGTAAATAATTTGTAGTAATTGTAGGTTCCTGAGCTAGACAGCTTGGGGCCTGGGTTAATGTTTCCTCCTCTTTCCACTTGTGTTGGTGAAGAACAAAAAAAGATATTAGTGTTTAGAAGGTGGCTGAGTAAATGAAGGAACCAGCTTCCTGAGATCCAGGCATCTCAAGCCCAAAACTTGCAACATGGCTCTCAAGCTTCATTCCTTTGCAGGTGGTAGTTCCCTGGAGGGCTGGTTGGAGGGGTTGCTGATTTTTGCTAAGTCTCCATGAGTCTGGGAGTTTGCCAAAAGTCTTCTGTAGTGTGTTAATTAGTTAGACCACAGGAGAATGGAAAGAACAAGACAGTCCTGGTAAGTACGGTTTTCCTAGATTTTCCTGGGAAAATCTGGTGAAGATACCAATAATATTTGTAGAAGTGATTAGGGGTTGTAGACTGAGCAGTCTTGTATTGATTACTGGTAGAGAGGTTGAGCTCTGATAGTGAAGTGTAATTGTCTGGATGGCTTTCTTATCAGACCATGGGAAAAGTGGCAAAGGAATTTACCTCTGGAGCACGGCTTCAATATTTTTCAGTTCTGGAAGTTTATTATATTTCTGCACTCTCTCTAATGCTGCATCAGTGAGTGTGGATGGCTTGTCTTGCCTAACCATGAAGACCGCAACAAAGGGTCACCTCATCTTTAACTAGTCTAAACAATGTGTTCTCTTTCTCTCTGTTGGGGGTCATTGTGTTTCTTCCACTTCTTCTGCCCTTTATCAGACATAGCTTGTTGTCTTGTTTTATGCGCATGCTTTGAAAAAACACATGCCCAGATCTCTGTTGGCTGAGCGATGTCTACAGTTCTTTGTGTTGTATCTGCCACTCCCTGGAAATCCTTTTAACTGTGTAACCATTTGCCCTAAGATGAATAGTTGTTAACAGGCATATCTGACAGATATTGATGGTTCTTTAGCCAGTTATTATTGGTAGGGTCTTCTCAAAGTGCTTTACTCCACAGCCCTAGCTTTCAAACAGGTCCATCTCTTAAACTCCTCCTTCCTGAAATTTGGAAATCTAACTTGACTGTTAGAAGACTGTGGAGGTCTTCTGTTACATTGTTCACTTGACCCCATTAGTGCCTATGGTAGCTCGCACTTCTAGGGCTGTTGTTCTTGTAATGTTTGTCTCTTCACTAACTCCAATGACTATTTGTAATCTGTCACTATTTCTTTGCATGCCTCCACAGCTGTTTCTCAGGACGATGGTATCCTGTGTGTATGAAATTCTTTGTAATCAGTGTACTTATATATTCACAGTCAGCTTTTGAGGTGGGTAACTGCTATGTTGCAGCCCTTTGTACTGCTGTAAAATAAGCTGTTTTCTGTAAAGGCCAGGAAGTATAGCCATCCTTTAGCAGTGCTTTTGATGTTAATATTCAGACTTCAAAGGTATGGATCTTCCATCTGCTAGGTATACAAGCCTTGAGATTGTAAAGATGCATACAATTGTGAGCTTTTGGAGAGGATCTAACAGAGCTTTTCTAATACTAGAAATTCCAGTTTTGTCAGTAGTTCTGGTTTAGCAGTTGCTACTCACAGATCAATTTTTAGTTAGGTATATTTTTTAAAGTTGCCTGGATGCTCATACTGAGAATGTTGGACACCATCCAAGGACTGCTATTATTGACTGTGTAGGCATTATGGCTGGCTTTGATGGAAGACTTCAAGACACTTCTCCCTGTAGGTTTGTGAACCAGTGTTGTCACAGGAAGCTTCTGTGAGAGAGGTCCTCATATATATTACCATAAGTCGCTTCTCAGGACTGGACCACCAGCAAAGGCTAGGGTGGTGGATCTGTTTTGCCCATAGTGGAATCCACTGCTGATGTCCTCTAACTGGTAGAATAGTGAGTCTGTGGTAATGTTTGATCTTATTTGTTTAAAATCCAGTCTTAATAGTAATTGACTCAATGAGTTCCTTCAATTACAGGTGAGGACTAAGAGTTTTGGCTGCATGCAAGATTAGTTCAATTAGTTGGCAATGAGCCTCTTTTGTCTAAGAACCCAGAGGAAACAGAGTTGGTGGCCGCACCAAATTGAACACTACCCCCAAGGGGCTGTGCTGCTTCTTGGCATGTTGAATTATGAACAGATGTGCTTTTCAGTTTTTGGAGTGGTCAGCTGCAGTTATGTAGCTTCTGGCTTTTAATAGTGTTCTTGCCCAAAGTAGTAACTGGTCAGGTACAATCTATGTTCAGTTGAGCTTTGATTGGTTGAGCTGACTGATGTAGAAGGGAAAAATACACAACATTCAGAGGGAAGACATGCATGTACACATGTGGTCCTCTTGTACCAGCCTGAGGAGGCTGGCTGGCTGGGCCAAAGGATCCTTGGTGAGTTGGGGCTTCCTGAAGTTGGTAGGTGTCCTGCAGTTTTCACTCAATGGTCAGCAAGACAAATTCTGCTAGCTTCTGCCCTTTTATAGCTTCCGGGGTTTCCGGACTGAGTTGCTCCTGAAAGCTGACAGGGCTGTCAGGCCAAGTTCTCAGGGACAGCCATAGTTAGGAAGTCTGTCTCAGGCTGTGGGACTGCATTTTCCAACTGGTGTGTTTGAACTCCACTCTTTCTACTCTGACTTCCCGCAGCTTTTGTTGTAGCTGGTGACCTCCTCTACCTTTTTGGACTGATTGCACCTGGCTTTGGGAGTCTGTGAATCTTTAGGAATGGGGATGAGAGTAATCATATTAGTAGTGCATCTGGTGAGAGTTTGTTCACATTGAATCCAGGCATCTGTCAAGCAGATTCCCCTCTTGGTGATGCATGGATGTGGCTGAAAGGCTAATCCAGAATTTGAAGTGGGGCCATGCAACAGGATGCCTGAGGTGCAGCTGGCCTGTTGCTGAAAAGAGCTTAACCCCTGCAGATGTAAATCCTTCTAAACGTAACAGAAAAAAACACAAGAAATATTTGTTGTCTCTTCTTTATTGAATGGGTAACTTCCTGTAAGAAGCAAGTAGTCATTTCCCTATTCTTTTTGTAGATGTGGCCAGAACTGAAACAGTCAGGGAAGACTAGATTGGTTGAGAGAGACTTTTTTTTTTTTTGCCTGTGAGCTTGAATTTCATTTTTCTTGTAAAATGGGCTGTCATGGACCAAACCGTAATTGTTCATGTTGGGGCCATACTCCTGGACTGTTAAGTCTAAGTTGTTACGTGTATAACGTGGGGAAACTCTGGTTTCTGTTTCTTCCTCATTCTGTGTTTGTGTGACAGGAAAGATTAGGCCCTGAGTGCTCAGCCACTAAGCCGGGTTCAGGAAGTGTCAACCCACTTCTGGTAAGTCTTGTCCCTCTGCCAGGCCTGTCTTGTGTTCCTCTGGGCCTGTTCTTTGGCCATGACTTCTACCTGCATGTCATGCCCGGTCTTATCTATACCTTCCAAGAGCCTGCTGCTGCACTTCCTCCTCAGTAGCTTGCTACTAGACCCCCTCACTCTCTAGAGAGGGGACTGTGGGGAATGGAAGTACCAGGAAATATTATTTGTATCTGATATGACTCTTCTGCCAATGTGTATGGTGGTGGTTGCAACTTCTGGACTATGTCAGGTAGCTTCCCAGAAGCTATGGGCCTGTGTAGGCAGAGCATTGTGTAACCTGTACCCTGCGTATTGGTTTTCATTGTAGCCTGACTAGTCAATACACTTCATTGCAAATGCTCAAAAGACCTTGTGATTTCCTGGATCTTGTATTTCGTAGGTGTCAGCGGAAGCAATGGTAGCAGCTGTGTATCCTGAGTCTTGAAAGATGGAGTTGATAATTGAATGAATTTGAGAGGCATCTTGCAGAAACTAAATGGGAGGAAAACATAACATCCAAAGCAGGCTAAAAGAAAATGGCATCACTAAGGCCATTTAACAATTTCCCTAAAATGAGAATTGTTTGTCTGGTGTGGAATATAATAGTACTTTTCCCCATCAGTACAAAGCTTGTGGAAGTGGTACCACAAATACAGCAGATGAACTCTGGACAAAGACTAGCAAAGCTAGCTTTCATTTGAGTGTAAAATCACACTTAGATTAGACTTTTTTTTTAAGTCTATACTTAAAACTTCTGTTTTCGTGAATAAATATCTTCAGTGCACTCTGATACTGTACTATACAGTTAGGGACACCTGTAGTTGAAGTGCTTTGCCATTTGATGCTTTAGTATTGTGTTACAGTTTATGTGATACAGTTGGTGTGAGGCCTAATAGCAGCAAGAAATTATCCCTGTGGGTTTTGTTACTCTTAGCACTTATGCTTTGGTGTGACTTGAATTTTGTGCAGAGTGTTCTGAGTGTTCTAAAAAAAAAAAAGGGCAACCAAATCTTAGTCTATTTGAACAATTTTATTAGGGTGTACGCAAAGGTTTCAGTCTGACTTGTTCAGCAAATGTGAATGTCCTTAATTAGTTCAACTTTTTCTCAGAAAAACAACTAACTGGTTTTGGACAACCACAATGAAATTGCCTTCAAGAATATTCTAATTTGCACATCAGTCATGAATCTGCAGAGGTTTACATGGGTCACTGGCTGCAGATAATTTCTGGTTGCTGTTTTGTCTGGGTTGTCACTAATGTTTTGCAGTTTTGTGGGCACGTGTGTGGTGCCTGGCCACAGCGTGTCAGGAAGGTATGGTGGGGCTTGAGGTAGTCCATGATTCGTTTGGAGGACTGGAGCAAGCTGTAGTGTGGCTGCCCCTCTGATGTGGTTACATGCAAAGTGCTTGTTGGGGCTGTGACCTGTGTGCGTCATCTTATCCTCAGAGCTGTTTCCTTTCACAGGGTACTGATAAATGTACCCCAAGTAGGCACTCTGCGGAACTGGTGCACACCTTGCAGTGACCTGGTAGAGATACCCAAGGAATTGGAGATGAGCTCCCCTGAAAAGGACAATGTATTTCCTAAGGGCAGTGTGATACCTGAATAATAATGATGCAAACATCTAAACTGAAGCTAAAACGGTGGCCAGAATCATCTGTGCATTTTGTGCACTGAGTCAGTGCAGACTGGGGTGTGGCTTAGCCATTGACGGTGGCAGTGTCATAAACATAACATAGCATCTGCCTTAGCAAAGCAGCAAGGAATTTTCTTACCATGATGGTTTATTGGACTCATACTCTTGGGCAGTGTCTTGTGAGAGAGCAGTCAAAGTGTAGAGCAAAAAAACCCTCTAAGAGTGCTAGCAAAGATGAAGGTATACAAATACTTTTGCAATCAATCTTGAATCTACTAAGCAAAAATACATATATTCTTCCAGATTGTAATAGTAAATAGCATGTAATCACTGTTACCTGATTCTGAACATTGAATGATTACTTTCTTTGCATAAGTTCTTTAGCTCAGTACCTACCCACACAGTGACTCAGAAGTGCTCTGATTTCTTTTTTTCTGATCTCCTGTCACTTTTTCCAACAGCGTGGCCTGTGCTGTTGCCACACAACAGCTCCTGCAGGACACTCTTCTGTTTCTCTGCATGTGACCTATTTTCATTTGCTTAAGCACAGCCATTACCCTAGCCCTACGATGAAAGGCAAGATATGTGATATGAATGATAAAGAAATAATGGCTTCACAATACCCTAACGGGTCTGTAGAACTCATTGCCTTACAGTGAAAATGTGTAGCAGAGTTAAAGGAGCACTCGATATTCCTCAGAATTCTGAGAGCTAAAGTGGTTAAGCTTCTTCTGGAGTCTAAACATTTGTGCTTTGTGGAATAAATCTTAAGTTAGTTTTTCCTAAGTCTTGCTCAAGGCTTTTTGTTCTTTTTCTCCGAAGCATTTATTGTTGGACACAGGCTGTAAGTCCAGATCAGCCAGTCTTCTGATTAAATATAACAATTTCCGTGGCCTCATCATCCAATGAATAATTAATATGGTTATGCTTTCTCAGAATTAGTGTAATGTTATGCATGAATGAAGGATGCATTGAACTATATAGAAACTTCCTAAGTGAATGCAATGATAGATTTGAGTCTTCTGTAATTGAATTTTCTTTTAACTTTGTGTAGTAGTTGATTTGGATAGGAATTCAGAAAACATGCAGAAAGTTCATCAGTGCTGCCTGCACATGAGAGCATGGGGTGATAGCAAGGCAGTATATGGGCTGTGGAATGAGGGAGTGCAGATCATGGGACTACCTGATTTCTGCTCTGAATTGTGCCTCCTTACTGTCCTCAATGTAGAAGCTAACAGGAGCAATGTGCTCTGCTCAGCATATTCATCAACAGTAGCCTAATAATCTTACAAACAATTTAATTGATTTGACTGTGACACTATTTTACATTGATTTAGCATTTTCAGGAGAGTTGTGTATGATCTTGGTCCTTTGCCATCAGACCTAGAGGGAATAGTAGTTCCCATGTTTTCCTATAGTATTTCTCTTTCAGACAGAAGTAGTGTTGACTAACCTGTCTGCATGAACTAACCTGTATGCTTACAGTAGCTGACTACTTGGAAATCTTCAATAAGCTGCCTATATGGTCAAGGGTGACCTGACCCTTTCTGAAGCTGATTCACATATGATATGGATTTCATCCAGCACTTTTGGTTCTGACTGTATGTGTGCAAGTGGGAGTCTCAAGAAATTTTAATCTAAGTGATACTGTGTTTTACTTTTCTTCTATAGCGGTTTGCCATGATCAGCTACTCTTAAGCCCTCTGGAAGCCACAATTCCCAGTAAGCTCCCCATCTCACCAAGCAGAGCGTTGCTGACAATTCCGTTATTCCTTGACCTTTGGTTTTCTTTCATTTTGTCTTCTGTGAAGAGGCAGTAACTTTGCAACATTTTTCTTATGAGACTGATAGCTGAGTTTAACTATTGAGAATGCAACATTTTATTTTTTTAATCTTACTGGAGATTACCAGTAGGTATTCACTGAGCATTAGTTATACTTAGCATACATGAGGAGATCTTCCTAGACTAAAGTTGTTTTTTCCTCTGGAAAATGATGCATATAGCAGGCTGGCAGATCCAACCAAAGCAGTCAGTGGTTTCAATATCTCATTCTCAGCTGGTGGCTTGCTCATACTAAAGTAAATTCCTATTGAATACTGTTTGTGAGCAACACAAACTTGGTCAAAGCATGACAAAATGCCCTCTCAGATATTCTGGGAGTTATAGGTTATGAATAAGGAAGAATTACCCTGGAGTCCTAAATGGCAAAGTACAGCCCCAAAAATCTCAAGTCCCATTTTGTGATATCCAGAAGCAAAGATCTATAAGGACATGAGGCCAAAAAGCTGTTGTCTGCATAATGCATCTAATTTGATTTTTTTTTGATTCCTGCTCCTTACAAATGTGGCTAAATGAGCTATTATTTATTTTCTGCCAATTGCATATGCCTGTTCCCATATAATCTATTCCTCTTATACATCTGGAATAGAAATTGTGATGTTTGCTTGGATCCTCTTATTTGGTTATCATACCTTTACTGTATGAAATAGTTCTCTCTGTTTGTATTACATGTAGGTTGTTGAACACATAGTGGAAACTTACTGAGCATGTCCATGTAAGTGGAATACGTTTTCATCACTGGGCCACCACATGGTTAAGGACTAGGAGGACCTGCCCAGTTTGGAGAGGCTGAAGAAATTTCTTCAGACCAGAGAAGACAGCTGTGGGAGGACCTAACAGCAGCCTGCCAGTACCTTTGAGGAGATGGAGCTAGGCTCTGTGGTGCATGGTGGGAGGATGAGGGACAACAGGCATAAACTGAACTGAAAGGTTCAGTCTGGATACAAGGAAAAACGGTTTTGCCATGAGACAAGTCAGACAGTACAGCAGGTTGCCTGGAGAAGCTGTTAGGTCTGTGTCTTTGGATGCGTTGGTAACTTGACTGGATAAAGGCCTGACCAGCCTTGGAATACATAGAATAGAACTGCTCCTGTGTGCAGTTGTCAGCACAGGTTGCTCTTGCCTTTACACAGATAGGACTGGGAGTGGGGTTGGGAGAAGTATACTGCCCTTCTGTTGCTAATCTTTATTATGAATGTGACTGTTCTTGTGAAATCTGTGAGGCGGTCAGCGAAGGCAACTGCTCATATTGGCACGTTTTATCCGACAGAACTGTGAATATTGTGACCTGACCGCTTGTGACAGTTGAGGTGTTACTTTCACTTCTGTGTTTTAAGTTTACATAACCTGATCCTGACCTTTATGTGGAAAAAAAAAATGTTATGAAGGTTGTATGTTTTTACTAACCTTTCTCTGATATTGTCTTGATGTTTTTCCAGTTATGACAACTAATTCCTGCATATCTAACCAGACAATGTGGCACTGTGACTTCAGCTGCTTTTTCCTGAGCTTAAATTTTACCTGCATATAAAATGGACCTGTAAGCTGCTTCTTTTTGACTTATTTCAGGCTTTAGCATTGTTATTTCATTGCCAATTCAATATTCAACAGTAATTAATCTCAGAATCACGGAAGAGCTGCGGTTGGCAGGGACTTTTGTAGACTGTCTGTCCAATGCCTGCTCAGTGCAGGGTCACTCAGTACAGGTTGCTCAGGCCCTTGTCCAGTTGGGTTCTGAATATCTCCATGGGCTGAAGGGTTTCTGGGCAGTCTATTGTAGTGTTTGACCACCTGCCCAGTAAATTTTTTTTGTGCTTAAATGGCATTTCCTTTATTTTAGTTTGTGCCACTGCTGCTCATCCTGTGACTAGGTACCACTGAGCAGACCCTTTCTGTGTTGTCTTTACCTTCCTTTATTAGAAATTATCTATCATTGACAAGATTCCCACTGAGCTGTTTCATCTTGAGGTTTCTCAGCACAGTTCCTAATGTTTTTGCATGCATATCTCTTCCCCCTTTCATACCTTGTTCCAGTCTTACTCATTTTTAATTAGTGATTCTACTTTCAGTTTCAATATTCCCATTTAAAAATATCTGAGGTACCTCTGTCCTCATTCCTCCTGAGCAGGGAAAAGTAGGAGTTAATCAATGAATTCTGGGAGCAAATGTGATTGTAACTACTTTCTTAAATAGTATGATAGTATGTAGTGCTCTGATAAACACAAGCTGACTAAGAGTGAAGTAGCCATTATAGCCATTGGTGTATGGGCTAGGAAAGCATCAAACTTCTGTCTATAAGCAACTGAATGAAGTCTACAAGGGATGTATCCCTTTAAACTGTCAGATTTCCTTTCTACCTTTTCAAACTCCAGCGCTTCCAGTACTGCGTGGCAGAAATGTAATTTGGTATATACCATGCCTTTCTGCATGCGTTCTAGCATGGAAAATGCAGCCCTGCCTTCCTTCTCAGTTGCTGATCACAGACATGAAGTACTGGTGATGGATTTTTTTGACTAAGATATGCTCACAGCATGTTGCACACTTCCAACCTTTATACCTGTGATGCTTTGCCACATAGGCCTTGCACTGATGGCAGTGGGTAAAAACCCCACAGATTTCTAGCAGCCAAGACCTTGTGTTTCTGTAAATATTCCCCAGACCTGTACATCATTCTGCAGCTAGGGCCACGTATGCATGCGCCTGGGTTAGCTGCACAGTCTTGCAACAGGCAGAGTAGGCTATAATTCTGTTGTGGATGTGACTATACAATATATAAACAATGCTTACAAAGGTTTATTGCCTCATATACCTCCCTGACATCTTTAACGCTAGTAATGTTCATAATGTAAAAGGAGGAATCATGACTTGGGTAATATAATTTTTATTTGGCTTAAAAACCACCCACCCTTTTTTCTGCTCAGGAGGAATATGCGTATATTAACATGTACTGCATTCTCAGATAAGGGGTAGTCACTTGGTGTTATCTTCCTGACCATCCCAATTTGTCCAATAGCAATTTTGTTCCACTCAGCTGTTCTGCATCTATAAGATCCACAGTGCCCCATCAGAAAAGCACTTTGAATCTTTCCCTTGGGAGCTGCTTATAAGTTGAGGTTTCACTGCTGCCCCGGGCACTTTCTACATTACAGCTGTGTAGCAGCTATGTCTGCTTCCAGTCTCAGACCTCCTTGATCCTGACCTGGGCCTGTGGCTTGGCCTTGGACTTGCCTCATCACTATGGACTTGCTGGACAGTATCTGCCCAGATGCCTGTTTCTGGATGTAATCCTGACACAGACTTGCCTTGTCCTTGCTGGGGAGGTCACTGCTGCCTGGCTTCATGCTTGGCTCCTGGCTCAGTGCTCCTTGCAGAGCAGCTGTCTCTTGCTACTTCGTGACAGCACATCACAACCTGAAGGGCTACTGGGCCTGCAGGTGTGCAGAGATCATGACTGTGGGTTTGTAGGATTCTGTAACGCAATGAGGACATGGAGGCTTTTATCCTCTAAAGTTCTCTACGTTAGTACAGATTACTACAAATACCGCAAAAAATCATCACTAGCAAGTATATCTATGATCAATAAATTGAATATAAATATCAAGCTATTACAAATTGCTATCAGCAGTCAATAATATAGCAACATTAATAGTATGGCAGAAATCAATTGTATAGTAACAATCAATACAATAGCAACAACCACATAGATATATACTGTTGAAGGTTACTACAAACTTATCACTAGTGAAGCAAACTTAACAATATAAGAGCAGATATACTTATGGTAGATTACTTATGTATATGCATGGTACCAAGTGCATTAAACAGATTCCAGAGGGAAATCCAACCAGAAGTGAGAGGACAAACTGAACAGACCTCAGAGAGGGACCTAGAGGGAGACCAATAAAATAAGTCTCACTGCAAAGCTCATCTGTGTCACAGAGTTTGGAGTCAATCAGGTGGTCCCTAGTGATGGTCCAAGATCTCACAGAAAGTTTGTGTGGAGAGTTCAGCCTGTTTAGGAAAAAAAAAGTAAGTGTGTCACTGGAAGTCCTCAGAGAAAAGCTCAACTTTAGATAAAAATTAAGTCCTCCTTGTATCATACAGACATAAGAGGGTGTAGGGTGCCACAGCTTTGAGCAGCCAATAGATTCTGTTAACTTCTGTTTTTCATCTGTAACAGCTAATAGATGATGGCTTTTGTTCTTTCAGACCTATTTTTATTTTCCCAGACTGTTTCCGCTTTTTCAGATGTTACAGTTTCTTGGTTTTTTGCACTTATTGATGATATCTTAGGATGTCTCTGGTTTCTAGGTATCTGTCTGTCTACTTCTAAAAGGCCAGCTACACTTCTCAGGGATGTTTCTGGTTCCTAAGCCTACTTCCCAGGCTATCTGGCATTTATCTGTCAGTATTTTTCAGCAGACGTTTTCTTTTGTTCAGTAATTTTTTTTCCTTCCTAACCAGGCCACTGTTATTGCTGCTTACATCACAAGATTAGCAGAGGGACAAAGTCTGGGGCTCCATTTAGAGTTTGAGTGTTAAGGGGCCACGAAGAGAAGGTTTAGGCTGCCAAAAGACCTCTCCCCTGAGACCTGCTTGGCCTAAGTTAGGGCTGGAGGCTGAGGCTGAGAGAAGAGCTAGGAGCAAAGCCTTGAGTTCCAGTTGGTGTGGGCTGAAGGGAGCTGCCAAGGGAAGGTCTGCCAAAAGATCTCCCCCGAGAACATTGTTTTTCGGCTGTTGCTCGGATTCTTGGCTTAATGCTCTGGCTGTGCCCATCGTTAAGGTTAGGAGAGAGGCAAATCCTAAAGCTTCTGTTGGAGTAGGCCTGTGAAGGGGACTCCAAAGGAAGGGGCAGGCTGATAGAAGACACAGCAGATGCCTGCCCCAAGAATTTCTTAATCTGGGTTATGGCTGGGGGCTGGGTCTGAGGCTCATCCCGTTCCTAGGATTAGGTTTAGAAGTGAAATCCAGCTTGGAGCTCCAGGTTGATCAGTGTTGTAAAGAGTCCATTTTTGCCTTCTGTTCTCGGTTGCCTCTGATGTCTCTTCTGAGAATCTTTTTGCTGTCTTGAGCCCTTTTTCCTTCTTGGCTACATTCATTATCATATTTGGAATAAAATTTCCCACTTGATGTTTGAATTCATGACAGTTCTTTTCCCTGGACTGTTGCTAGTTCTAGGGTTTTTTTTTGGTTTGGTCCCCCCTCCCTGCTCCCCTTCCTGCTCTCCCATTATTTTATTTGCAGTGCTTTACATCACTGGTGAGCCTGCAGAGTCTGTGTTAGGTATTGCCTGGGTACTCTCCTCTGCAAGCTCTTTCTGACTGAGCGCAATGTCAGTCATGTCCGTTTTTCCACATTCAGTTTTGTCTCATCATACTCCCACTAGAGAAGGGAATGAAAATTTAATTACAGGAGACTTCATAACCACGTTTTTTGTTTTTGAAGTGTGCTTGGAAGAGTCCATGCATATTTATGGCTGAAGGCATAATACTCTTAATAAATATTTTTCCCTGTGTTGCTTCCCTGTTCTGAGTGTGTGTTAAGCCCTGTGATTGGAAAGGGGGTGGTGTGAATTTGAATGACAGAAAGTGCTCAGACTATCAGAAGTCATATGACATTTATTTGATTCTCTCCTGCACAAAGTGCTGATACATGGTCCATCTGCTTTTATCTTGTAGCTATCAGGGGCTCTGTGGTGTTAATTTAATGAATTCATTGCTTCAGGAAACAGTGGTAGGGCAGGTATTCTACTTCAACCTGAAAGATGGGCTTTTCAGCTCGCATTTTTAGCTCTTGGTGCTTTGAATTTTAAAAACACGAAGTACTGTCCATGGACCTGAGCTTGTTCTCTGTACATGAAGGTGTATCATCTCCACAGCCTCCAAATGTACCTTTGTGAAAGCAGGTGCCCTAGTTGAATTTCAAAAAGCGGCTAGGTATTTGAGTGTATGTCATTAGGTGTGTTCCTTGAAGTCAGCTTAAGAGGGATATATATGTATGTATGAATATTTCCGTGGTGTAGTTGAAGATTAAAGTATAATGAAAGTGAGATTTTATTTTAAAAAAATTGTATATATAATACCTTAAATTGGGCTGACACCTAGTGGTGGTTATGCTACTTACATGGTAATATACAGTCTATGGATCCTTTGGTCCTGTGGGTCCTCTAAATTAAACTAAGGCTGCTTGGAACTATGATTTCTCAGGAGAGGCCAGAGAAGACCTAGATTTGCTCAAAAGAAGGGCTGTCCCTGGAGTTCCTGCCTTCCACCTTTCCTGAAATTGCTGTCTTCCTCCTGTCTGCTTTTGCCTCTCATCATCCTTTGAGGTGCACTGCTTGGCCATACACTGTTAGGTCTATAAATTAACAGAGCAGATAAGATTACTGTAGTACTTCAAAGTCCAAATATTTTTTCCTGCTGAATAGCTGATGATGCACTTTGCGTGCCTAAATTAGAAACCGAAGGAGATGTTCAGGATGTTTTCTGCCAGTATCCCGCTGATTAAACACTTTTTTAAAGAGGCAAAGCTTTCACTTGATCAGACCTTTAAGGCAAGAAACACAACTGAAAAATTGATAAGTGGGGCTTGTGGCTGGTTTCTAAGGAGGTGAAACATAAAGCCTAAATTCATGGGCATTGGCTTCAAGGTTATCTTGAAGAGGGCTGGGAGGAGGAGGGTTAAGGGCCAGCTGATCCAGAAGGAGCAGCTGATCTGTGGGGAGGTAGCACTTGGTCGTGATGGACTTGCAAGGGAATGTAGGATCAAAAATAGCACTGGGTGCATGAAAACAAGAGCCAGGAAGAATCAACACTTTTAGAGTGACTGAAATATATGGATTGTGGATATAACAGGAAATGCGGGCCATTGGTTTACTTAATACGGTCTGCCTCATAATGTTTGGTCTCCTAGAAGGTACTACCTCTCCTTATGCTACTTTTCTATAGCTTAGACCATCCCAGCTACACTACAATGCACACAGAAATGGCTTTGTTCATCAGCTAGAGGCCAGGACTGTGTCTGCCCTGGGTAGCACTGCTCATCTTGGGTTTATTTCAGTTCTTACTTGTTTCATTTTTAAGTATTTGCTTAATAACTAGAGCTAATACTATACAGCGCCAGTGGGTTTACAGGGCCAGGTATGATGCATTTTGCCTGTGTCTAGAGCTTTGTCTGTCTTTTCCAATTTAATTTTTATGGGTCTCACTAATTGTAGCATAACATCCATCTGTCATCAACTTTTTATAAAGAGCACAAATAAACACAGGGATGCAAATGAGTGTAAATCCCTGAAGCAGAATTTAAGAATGTGGCACCAAGGTAAGTAATAATCTAGTAGCATAATTTTTTCCCTCTCTGTCTGTTCATTTATTGGTGAATTGAGCTACACTATTTTTAGTAAGGAAGAAGGCTCTTGGCTCTTATATAGGCAGTTATTCATGTGGGTTCAGTATTTATGCTAGATATATTTTGACAGTTTATAGAAAAATATGTTATTGGGTTTGCCAAGTGGAAAGCTTGTCTTTTAGAAATGTTTTTAGGGTTAGTAGATCTGGTTTTAGTTCTTCCAGAGAATGCACTGTTGTCCAATAGATGTTTGTGCACTAGCTATAAATCCAAGGCATTTTCTTTACAAGAGCCTATTTCATCAGTTCAAATATAAAAGTTGTTCTAAGAAGCACTTACCAGATTTGCAAGAAGCTAAAATGATGGACAATTAGAAAATTAGGGTTCTTGTGTGTCTCTCTAAGCTTTCTGGTGCTATCTGAAGTAACTGAAAGGTAATAGCTAAGCTATCATGTAGCAGGTTCTAGCTTACCACTGAAATAGTATAAAACTTTCCATTCCATTTACCAAGGGGACATCTCTCTAAATTGGTTGCTTATTTATTTATTGCATTTCTCAAACTGGGGGGAAAAAAGTCAATCTACTAACATTTTCAAAGTAAAATAAAGGAATACAAGTTGGTAATGCTCTTAATTGGCCAAGTGGTTTCTTTGAAATATTGATTGTAATTGGATTTGTGATTGTCAGCAATGACAGTGGTAAGGCCTGTCATCTTTATTTCCTTCATTAAGGTAGTAGGACTAGTGTTAACTTCATTAATTTTCTTGTGAAACTGAGTATTTAAGTGCTTCAAACTAGTCTGTTGTCACTGCAAGGGGCTACTGATCAATATTTTTCTCTCTTGATCATTGGAACAGCTTTAGTCCCAATAGTTTTACTGTCTGAATATTTCCACAAATTACCTACCATATCAAATGCATTAATTATTTATTTTTGCAAGGTTTTGTGTAACAGCATGCTGCTAGGATCAAGCGATATTTTAATCTTGTTATTCTAAATTCATAATAATTCTTAATTTTTGCCACAATAACAAATCAAGGGTAAACAAATAATAGGATTTGAACAGAATGTTCTTCTGGTTTAACCCCAATCCCTAATTTTCAAAGCATAAATTAGCATCTGTCTTTTCTTCAAAGATAGACTCTGCATATTCTCTGTCCAACTTAAGTTATCTTGTCAGTTCTGCCAAGTGGGATTCTTTTCTCTTTTTTATTTTTCAATTACAAGCAACTTCTAAAATCTTTTACCTTGAATACAACTTCTGGACGTGCCAGAAGGCAGTATGGGGGAGCATGAGGTATATAGTTCACTTCAGAAATTGAGTAACACAGAAATGTGATAGTCCTTATATACCAATAGCAATAAGTTATTTTTTTATTAGTGAATTAAATGTATGTGCAGTCTGTCACATGTATCATATCTGTGCTAACTCCAAGGTAAGTTGATGCTCCATATGCTGCAAAAGTTCCTGTAGATAAATGAGGGTTGTGCTGTAACAACTCCAGAAGATGCCAACTCTGTGCACTATGTAGTTTGGATCAGACCAGAAATCTGTTGGTGTGATGGGAGATTCTCCAGTCTTTGTTCCCTACTCCTGTTCTTGTCCCTCAGAGAACTCCTCTTATTGCCCAAGATATTTCTGTCTTGAATTTGGCATGTTTGTTTCCTGTGGTCCTTCACTAGTCTGATGGAGGCACGAGCGGTGCCTGCCCCAAGACAGGACTTGTGGCAAAGAGGGTCATGCCCTGCTGTCATATCCCACTGCAGCATCACTCCCCTCCCTCTTCCAGCTTGGCCAGGTGCCTGCCATCCCTCTTGCTGCTGCCAGTAGTGATTGTCTTGGATCTTCCACAATACTGTCAAAACCCAATTATAATGGCACTGTCAAATACTGTGCTAGAGCATTATTAACTGATTTGAAAATCATTATGGTATATAAACTTCCTAATGGTACATTTCCAGATACTGTGCCTAACTGATTATAGTGTTGAAATTACATTGCAGTTACCAGAAAATCACTTCAGTAAATGTATTACTGTGTGAGCAGTATAATGTGGTACTCAACATGCTGATACTGAGTACAGAAACATAGCATACTTGTGTATTTCCTATACTACTTGTGGTGGTGATATGGAAGACTTTGTAGTCTATTTACAGTGGCTGATCTTATCTTAGCAGTAAGATAAAAACCACGAGCCACAAGACAGTCAGATATCTCAGTTAATGTTCACCGCAGGTGTGCCAAGTCCTCCATGCTTTTGCCTCTTTCCAAAGAGGGTATGTATATTAAAATGCTCATAAGACAACAGAGCCTTTGGCATCAAGGGGGCAACACTGCTCACAGTAGCACAACTGCCTGCTGCAATGTGCATTTATCTTGGTGTTGTCAATACTGGCAGTGGTTAGCTTTCTGGCAGGCTTCCTACCACATCAGTGGGTGATGTTCCAACTCTGGAAATGAAAGGGTACAATTTTATTTCTTGTCCTTGCACTCTGTTAACAAGAGCACAGTGTTCAAGGTCCTTATTGTTTTAGGTGGTGTTGCCAGTGTAATTAAGCCTCTTTCAGAATTGATTTGGCATTCACTTCAGTCGCTGAATAACACTCTGTTATATCAGGGGCTGATTACCTATAGCACTAGTGGGCCTGTGCATGGACTCAGAGCAGCACCTGCTAGAAAGGGAAATGTGCAATGGACTCTGCAAGATCGCAGGGAAGAAAGCATTTATTTGGAATACGTGTGGCCCTTTTCTAGCTGTGTCTTTAAAGGAGAAAAAAAATTAGCCAGATGTTTACTATGGAAAAATATTAATTTAAATAAGCTTTGTCTCAGCTGAGTTCTTAAACAGAAAGGAAAATGAAGCCTTCGTATAGGTTATTGCCCTCTCCACCTGAGCACTGTGATGCCTCAGGAGTGAGTGTCCCAAAGCCACTGCTCAAGTCCTGGCCCACATGACACGTGGGGGTGGCCAACAAAGAGGTGTGAGGGCCAAAGAAGTTTGGCACCGTGGAAGCTGAGAGGCTTTGCATAGAGGAGAGGGAGGCAAGCCCAACTGGGAGGATGGGATTCCATTCAGAGGACTGGAGCATGGTCAAGTGAAGGCCTGGCGTAGAGGCTGTGTCACCCTTCCCTGTCCTGAGCTTTGGTAGTAGTAGACACCTGGTCATAGACCAGTGGTCATGCTGCCACAGGTGCTTGCAGTTGAAACAGCTCATAGAGGGGAAAGGCATCTGACCATCCTCCCTGGTGTGTTAGTAGCTCACTTTTCATGTCTTTCTGTGTGAAGCTGGTATAGCCTGCAGCACTGGGCACTAGTATTCCCCTGCTATGCTTGCAGAGACAGGCTCTGCCCCAAAATAAGGGGTGAGGCCACTTTGCAATTTGCTAAGTTAGTGTTTATACGGCAAGAAGGGAAGGATGAATATAGAATGCCTTAGAGCATGGTGTTGATATATATGAGCTTGGTAAGCCTCAAGTGTACTGGGACAGGCAAGTGATGGACTGTGGCAAGTAAGATGATGTGACATTAGCAAACTCTTGTCCATGCAACCTCTGAACAGCAATCCCTGCTATCATCTTATCCCAGTCACTCTGAGGTTTCATTCTACACTAAGCCACTTGAATCACTGGGATACTTATTATGTAGATGATGAGGCTGGCTGCTTCCAGACTTGCTTATTAGGGCTATTTTGTAACATGGACGCAGCCTGTGAGGACTTTTGCTGTTTCCTGTATGAGAATGGTTTAATCAGTTGGCGATACATATTGAATCTTGCAACTGTATGCGAAGCTACACTCACTGCTGCTGGTTCAGAAAGTTTGCAGCTGTTCACGTGAAAATTTCATGTGTCTGACTCACCGTGAATGAGGCTAAAGTGACAAAGTACCTTGTAGTTATTTTTCTGTTCTCCCCATAAAGAGTAGGAGGAAAGCAGAAATATTCCTCCCCCCTGCATAGAAACAGCAAGACTGGATTTGATCTATTTTCTTTTTTTCTTTTCCTTTTTTGTAATGCACAAAACTAGGTTGTGAAATCCATCTGTAGGCTGCCTGGCAAGTTTCTGTGAACTTTGATTTGATCTGAACCATCACTTTTGATGCAGTCAGTGTCTTAACCACTACTGGTTATAGAGGGCATATGTTGGTATAGAAAAATGCTGCATTGCTGTCTCTTGGATAGCCAGCCAATAGTCCCATACAGCGCAAACTGTAGCACTTAATTTCTCACTGAGAAGTACTGTTTAACAGTATTATCTCAGCTGTTTTTGTCTGCTGTGCAAGTGTAAGAGAGTCTAATATGAAAGACTCATGGACTTCTGTTACTATTTAAAGTGTGGTGATTTCCCTGAAGAGTTTGTAGTTGGGTATTTGATAACCTTGCATTTAACACTTTCAGGAGTGTCATCCTCTTTCCTCCATAGTAAAAAGTGAGATTTGGTTTCTGCAAATGTACTCCACAATAAGGCTTTAAATTTCATTTTTGGTTTTTTATAATCAGTGAAATGGGACTTATTTTTGTTGATGTATGGCCTCAACCTTCTGATAAATATGGTTCTGATATGTCTATTATCAAGCTAAAATTAGCCTGTATTCAGATGCATGAGTTGGGTTATAGTGACAGGAATGAATATTTGGGGACTGCAAGAGTATTCCACAACTTTGTGTTGTCAATATGTTGGCCAGCAGTTGTATTTTCCATAAGGTAAACCTTCATAGATACTAGCAGATAATACCTCATTTTTCTCTCCCAGAGTAATTTAGCCGCAACAAAATTTGTCCAGTACTAGAGAGCATTGCATGAACAGCAGCCACATCACCACATTCCTCTCACAGCAA
Organism: Larus michahellis; assembly: GCF_964199755.1. NCBI lineage: Eukaryota > Metazoa > Chordata > Aves > Charadriiformes > Laridae > Larus > Larus michahellis. Next base: position 16,659,310 of record NC_133896.1, read on the forward strand.
AAAATTCCTTTCCTCAGTTATGGCTCATCATACAAAGCCCAAATCTCAAATATATCCATTCTATTGAAGGAAGTCAGTCACAACCTCACAGTTGGATAATCTCATCCCTTAATTGTAGATTTAAAACTCTTGGGCTTTCAGTAATTATTTGCATTTCGTTTATGATCTCTGTGCATTCGTGCACAGTAGGGCTCATGCCCAGCCCATGTGCTTTTGGATTCTCTTCTTTCATGACAAAAACTAGGACAAAATGAACATGAACAAAGATTTTGAATCTAGATGATTAGTAGAAATTATTATTGTCAGAATTCTTTTTAAAGTATCAGTGAAGCAAAAATAGTTGAAGTTTTAGAAGCTATTAAACTATTTATGAAAATCACTGAACAAAAAACCCAAACAATTTCCACTTAACGTTATACTCAAAGTTTTAGTATTGCTTCTCAATTTTATGTAATTTTGTGCTAGTCATCTGAATTTCAGGGTCAGCAGACAGGTAACAATTTCTTGGTCCGGTCTTGCTGAATGGCATTGCTTTTTGATCTGTCAGAGGCTTCCAAATGTATTGCACTGTCTTTAAGTTAGTAATTTTTGGTGGGCAGACTGTTTTGCTTATTTTTTGTTATGCATCAAATTAAAGCCTTGTTTTATGCATTTTTTTGTGCAGCTTCTTGCAGCTGTATTTTGCTAATCTTTTCCCCAAAACTAGTGGCTAGAATGTAGTATGTCAATGGATTGGCCATGACGAAGAAGTCTTTGAAGCTGAGAGTTAATACTCACTAGCTGAAATTTTCACTCCTATTTTATTAGAAAAGTATTTCTTCATGTGATTGTATTGCTTGCCCCATTCAAATGAAGTTAAAATTCCATGTATCGCTATTATAGGTTTCCTTTTCTGCCTTTGATCACATTGGTTGGTAATAGCTGTAGATAAGTCTTGTTCTTATTTGTTCAATTATGCTTTGATTTAGTCTTCTTATTGGTAAAAAGTTGTGCTTTGAGCTATTTTGTGTGCAATGGAAGATTTTTGGATTCAACCAATTTTGGCATATCCTATTTTCAGTTTGTCTGGAGATTGTTCAAGGTTTTTACTGTGCAATTAATCAGGTTTTGGCTTTGAATGGAGTCATAAAGGGAGACTGTGAAGCATTTTGTAACAAAGCCAACTGCTCCAAAATATCTGTTACAGAGCTAGTTTAATTTAAGAATCTGTAATTAGCTATCTCTTTCATCGTTCCGGCACAAATGGAATTTTTTGAAAATTAAGTATAGAGGGCAGAATATTTGTGGTATAGGCTACAGACGGATCCAGATCTGGATCCTGGCACATGCAAATCTTGCCCATTTTCCCATCAAACTCTTCAGTAGCTTCTTAGAATTCAGCTTGATTTTACAGGATTTATCAGAGATAAACTACTTACAAACACTGCTGGATTAAATGTACTTCACTTCAGGTACATCACAATCCAAACAAACCGCAGGCAGGGATTTGCTCTGGCACTGGCCAAAGGATGGCAAAAACACTGAAGTAATTGGATTTATATAGCAAAAATGACTTTTACTTGTAATTGTACAGATATTTATAGCAACATTGTATGCACAAGTATCTACACATCCTGAGATGAATGGGGTCCAGTCATGGTTATGTGAGTTCTGACCTGTGCCCCTGTGGACAAGGATTCCAAAATTATTTGGTCAGTTACAGACCATGTGGGAAGGCAACGGAAGATTGGCAAGGAGGATTGTAAATACGCTCAAGTGACTCACACCTGGGGTACTGGAAAACACATATATCACACTAATTGTTATTCAGTCTCAGGTGCTTGCAAGAAAAACGCTTGCACTTAGATAACAGAAGTCTGTGATGGACTCGGGGACACCTTATCTAGCCGCTTGAGAATCCTGGCCTACTGTGGAAGAAGATCAAAGCACGGTGAGAAAGCTATGCCTGTTTGAACCTTATAAATACCAACAAGAACAGGGAGTCTGCATGTGCTCTTGCTAACAAGGACTCTCTCGCTGCTAAGGACTCCTGCTAACAAGAACTCTCTCTCACGCTGCAGTGCCTGCAGTCCCTGCTTGCGTGCCTTTGCCCGGGTGTTGCTTCAGGGACTCCCCAGTCTATGAGGTATCGAGATTAAATTTGTTCTTTGCCTGTCATCTGTGGTGTGTGGCTGTTCCTGCGTCCTGCCTGCATTGGCTCACACAGACCAGTTAGGTAAAAGGAACAAGACTGATCCATTTGGACAATGACTTGACTGCAAAGCTCTTTGGATATGGCTATCCAGACAGTTTCTTATCCATAGAGGAGTTCATATCTCCAATTTAGAGACAAGGATGTTATGTGGGATTATCAAAGGCCTTACAGAAGTCAAGGTAGATATGTAAGTTGCTCTTCATTTGTCCACTGACTCAGTCACTCCATTGTAGAAGGCCACCAGGTTAGTCAGGCACAATTTGCCCTTTGTGAAGCCAACAATTTCAGAAAACAAATATGCCCTAACTTGTTACGGTTAAATCAATGTATGGCAGATCTCTGTTGCTGCAAACAAAACTTAGCAGAGCATTAGTTGTGTGCATAACTGGTGGGCTGTGGGCTACAAGTCTAGATTGTCCAAATCTTATATATAATCATATACTTACTAAATTCAGTCATAGACAAAAAAAAGCTCAGAATTCAAGTATAAGGTTTTAACAGGCTAGGGCTGCAAGAAGAGTTTTAATAGAATATTTACGATGACAGTAATTTGTCATTATCATTATTTCTATCAGATTACTTCTCTTTAGGAATTAAAAAACCCAACACTAAAGTCTGCTTTTGTTGACAAAATTATTATTGTTCCTTGTTTTTTACTTGCTAATTGAAAAATTCACAGATGAGACTTAAATGTGCCATGTTACCATATCCACATTATCCTATTAGTGCAGAAAGGGCTAACAAAAAAGTTGATGCAATTCAGCCTCATTCATCAGCCTTACAATGCTCCCTGCAATCACTGTATTTAGCCTCGTATTTATTGTTCAATTTTGCATTTTTTTTTTTCACTTCCTCTTTAAACATCAGAGGTGAACCTGAGGTTTTGTTTTAAGCATGGTTCTGTTTTGAGAACTTCATTTTCTATTCTGCTTCTTGTATTAGACCTGAAAGTGTTCATTAGGGCAAAAATGCTCAGTGTGCACACTGCTTACAGATGTTGCTGAAAATAATCAGTGTGAGTATTGCTTCCTGATATTGCCATAACCTATTGAGCTATCTTTAGCAAATTAAAATCATTGTTTATTTGGAAGAGCTTCATGCACCATATATTTGCTGTCAGGTCTGCATTTCCTGCTGATGAATACATCTTGGAATAATATGAACTTGTTTTGGAGATAGTTACCATGAAAATCTAGTGACTGCTGCTATTCCACGCCAACATGTATTTTTTTTCGGGCTTCAGTTGCTTTAGCAAACAGTGAAAGAATAGAACTGATGAAGGTGGCAGTTTGAAAATACAAGATATGTGGAAATTTTATGAGAAGAGCCTTTCTTGTGAAGTCAGGATAAGCAAGTCTTGAGCAGTTGCCAAATCTTAAACAAACCTAATACTGCTACAGACCAGAGTAGCCAGCATTTTTGTAAATGGTCTATGCTTGTGTGCTGTGGTCTAGTCAAGGTTTTATGAATGTCTTCCTAAAAATATGGAGGCTTTTTGCCTTCTTGTTTATGAAAACAAGTAATTGAAGAAAGAATGTTTCTTGGTCTCTTTGATATATCTGCTGATGGAAAAGGACTATAATACAGTTTTTCCCGCATGGAGGACCAAAAATTCGCTTGGTCTTTGTATGTTCACATTTTATTGTACACACAGTGGAAAAGTCATTGAGTATTGCAGCTGTAACTTTTGTTTCCATCATCTTGCACATCAACATTGTGGCTATGACTTATGAACAGTTAAAATAAATTCTGTGGATGCAACTTTGTCCTCTTTGCAGCTGCTGTTTCTGTCACGAGAGTCCTTTTCACTGCCTTGTGTAGAAATGTTGCGTTTCCCAGGCTTATTCACAGCTTTAAAGCCATCATGCTCCATTGTGAAGTTTAGTATATGCAATTAACATCATCCTCTCTCAGCAACATCCTTTGCTTGTGCTCCTTTCTTTCTTGAACTGTTCATCACTAAATGAATATGTTACTGTATAAATCTATGGTATACAACATCTTGAACATTTTATAATTGGTCATCTCATCTCAAGAAGAATATAGTAATGCTGGAAGTGTTCTATCTAATAGATGGTGACTTTCTGATCAAGGAGTGGAATTATTTCTGTACAAGGAACAGTTTGCTGAATCCTTATCCAGGCTCTTTGCTCTCAAATACAGAACTGATCTGGGTTACGCGTGTATAAAGCTGTGAATGGCACAAATTGCATAGGAAACTTCTTCCATCCTCTTTCTGTGCAAGAATTAGTGGGTGTCAAAGCCACCTAGCCCATAGTAGGTTCAAAACAAATGCAAAATATAATTCATCATAACATGCTATTTAGCTGTGGAACTGCTTATCACAGGATATTGTGGATGCTAAAGATTTAGTCATGTTCCAAAAATGATGGGATTAATTCATAGAAGAAAAATATGTCAATGACTATTAAATACAAAGATTCACTTCTGTCTCAGGAAGTCCATGAACTTGTAATTCCTGGAAGCAGTGCTGAAGCTTGGACTACTCAGATCAAACCTTGACATCTGGCAGGTCTGTTCTTACTCATTTGTGTGGTGCTGTAATCTGATACTCAGGGCTTTACTGTGCAAATGCTGGGGGAAAATTTGTTCTGCTATATCTGTGCAGCTGAGGAAATAGAAGGTGTCACAAACAAGGAGAAATAGTCCCAATGGCTCAGTGAAGCTGTGGCGGAAGCAATATGAGAACCAAGAAATACAGTAACACAAAATGGTTGAGAGTGGAAGGGATTTTGGGAGTTCATCTGCTCCACCCTCCCTGCTCAAGCAGGGTCACCTTAGAGCTGGTTGCCCAGCACCATGACCAGACTTTTGCGTATCTCCAAGAATGGAGATTCTACCACCTCTCTGGGAAACCTGTGCCAGTGCTCAGTCACCCTCACAGTGAAATAGTGTTTCCTGATGGATGTTCAAATGACATCACCTGTGTTTCAGTTTGTGCCCATTGCCTCTGGTCCTGTCCCTGGGCACAGCTGAAAAGTCTGACTCCATCCTCTTTACACGCTCCCTTCAGGTCATTTTCTAAAAGCTGCTTTCCAGCTAGCTGGCCCCGTGGCATGTGCTGGTGCATGGCGTTGTTCTTCCCCAGCTGCAGGACTTTGCACTTCTTGTAGAACTTCATGAGGTTCCTGTCAGCCCATTTCTCCAGCCTGTCAAGGTCCCTCTGGGTGGCAGCACAACCCTCTGGTATATCAGCCACTGCTCCCAGTTTTGTGTCATCAGCAAACTTGATGAGGGAACACTCTGCATCACCACCTAGATCATCAATGAAGATGGTAAACAGGATTAGACCCAGTATTGACCCCTGGGCTACATTGTTAGTTACTGGCTTCCAGCTAGACTTTGTGCCGCTCATCACCATCCTCTGGGCCTGGTTATTCAGACAGTTTTCAATCCACCTTCCTGCCTGCTCATCCAGCATATACTTCAGCAGCTTCTATATGAGAATCTTGTGGCAGACGGTGCTGAAAGCATCACTGAAGTCTAGGTAGACTACATCCGCTGCTCTCCCCTCATCTACCAGGCTAATAATTTCATGATAGAGGGTTATCAAGTTTGTCAAGCGTGACTTGCCCTTGGTGAATCCACGCTGACTCTATCTGATGATTGTCTTCTATCATATGCTTGGAAATGGTTTCCAGGATTAGCTGCTCCATCACCTTCCAAGGGATCAAGTTGAGTCTGTCTGGCCAGTAGTTCCCTGGGTCCTTCTTGAAGATAGGAGTTACACTTGCTTTCCTCTAGTCTTCAGGCACTTCTCCCAATTGCTGTGGTTAATCAAAGGTGTTAGAGAGTAGCCTCACAATGACATTGGCCAGCTCCCTCAGGTTCATCCATCCCCAGGCAGAACTCCATGCACTCCAACTTCTCTCTCACCTAAAGGGCAACTCTCCTTCCTTGTCTTCTCATCCTGCCCTTACCTAAAGAGCCTGTATCCCTCCATTGCAACAGTCCAGTTGTGGGAGCCATCCCACCACATCTCCATGATCCCAATGCGATTGGAACCCTGCATCTGCACACAGATCTACAACTCATCACACTTATTCCCCACGCTGTGTGCATTAGCATAGAGGCGCTCCAGTGAGGCACCCAAGAATGCTGACTTACTAAAAAGGGTTTTGGGAATTTCTCCATAATAGTGCCTTGCAGGCAGTTCCTTGCTTTACCTGCAAATGCTGGAGGTGACCCTGCCTCAGACCATATTGTTGATTTTGTGATCCCTTCCATTCAGATCACCCCATGTCTTTCGCTTATTGACTCTGTTGCTCCTCACTCTTGTACTCATCTGAAGGCATGAGGAGATAATTAGAGCATATCTGGATAAGCTTAAAACACCTTTTTGATCTGAAGTGCCAATAATATTAATGATACCTATGCAATGGGGTAGAAGTGGATATAAAATTGTATCAGTACAAAAAGGTTGATGTTTGTACTAGCAGTACAGAGGAGCTGTACTGGAGCTTTCACCTCTGACGAAGTGAAAGGTATTTGTGGTTGAATTAAAAATGGGCATTTCAGCACTTGCAGTCTTTTTCTGATCCTTGCTTCCTGGAGAATCAGTGTTATTTATAGAAGACTTTCAAAGTTTCTCATAGAGAGGCTAATTTCCTGTCTATGCAAGAATAGTATAAACAGCATGTGGTAGCTTTGTAGTTTGCTAATGGCTTCACCTGGACATGTGCTGCTTATTGCACTGTCTCCAGAGCTAATAGCTGGTTAAGGATGACAATCAGCTGAACAGATCTGATTCCTAATGTGTGCATAAAGCTAGAAACTTACAGCTATCTCTGTTCAGTGATTATGTGGCTTTTGATGTCTTGAATAGTGGCAGTATAATGATGGCAACTATGTAAGAGTCTTTTTCCTGTGGAGGTATGTAAGAACTGCATCACTTGCCTGTGAAGGACTATCTCAGCTCATGAGGTTAGGTAGAAAGCTGAGGCAGCTGTATTATGTGATTCAGGTAGATTTTGGACATAACTTCTAGTAGAGGCAGCAATGGTATATCCGGTGTCACTGGAGAAGGAATTAATTTTATGCCTATCTAAGAGACAGATCCTACAGGGGCTAAAGTCTTGGGCAGTGATAGGTGGGTGCTGCCTCTTACTGAAGACAGAATTTTAAAAGGGTTCCTCTTTTCTGTCCTGCTTGCCTTGCACACACTTCATTCAACTGCATATCCTAGTCTCTGCTTATATTTTGTTAATTCACTGAATTCTTCCTTTCCAACGTAGAAAATATTAGTATCAGTGTCAGTATGGAACAAATAATATTATGGAGACTCCAAGGCAAAATGGAAATAGCTAATCAGCTTAGTGGTGTCACAGAGGGTACCGCACTCTGGAAAAATAGAAAAACAAGGGTTTTGTGCTAAATAAAGGTTAAGCATTAGTTTGCAATTATTTAATGTGTTTTTTCTACTGTACAAAATAAAAAGATGGTGTGAAGATATCCAGAATCCTAGCAATGATTGAAAGTACAACTATATAATTTTTCAGCACATATGATTTGAAAGATGTGGGAATCGTGTCTACTGTGTATAGGACAGACTGATGGACATGATGCAGTCGATATCAAAATTCAGCTCTTAATATATAATGTGAAATGCTCCCAAAACCTTAATTTTTTCCTGCAGATGTAACAACAATCAATAAAAAGTTATGGCATTACATAAATTGAACTTAGTGATACATGAAATTGTTGATGAGAAGCCAAGGTGGAACACCTACAAGGCTGTGTTGACTGTCATGAAGCTTTTATCTTTTATGCTGCTTTTAAAGATGTTTTATGTTGTTCATACTCTCGCAGTACTCCTGTAAACCTGCTGTGGTGTTATATGATTTTAAACAGGTTTATGTTGCCATCTTTGTGCCATATTGCACTCCAGGTGTCAAGATGAAACTTGCAGTGATGATGGTGTGGAATCTAATTGGTTTTTAGAAGCTGAAGCCATGAGGTTTGGGTCAGCCAGCATCTAAAATGAAAGTCTAGAAGCAGCTCTGTCTTGTGAGTTGAAGCAGGAAACAAGCAACACTGAAGCACAGTTTAAGTAGTGTGAGATTGTTACTAGCAGTTGAAAATGACTGACACAGGACAAGTTGCACTGGTGCTGAGCAGTTCAAGTTGGAGTAAGTAATTGTGATAACCCTAAAACTGCTATTGAAGTCAAGAAACAGTATCAAAAACATCAGCAGTTCAGCAGGTAGAGTCCCTGGTTGTTACTGAATGCATAGGTAGTCAACATAGAAAACTCATACAATTGGGATTTTTAGCTAGATTTGTATGCATGGAGCGTGGTACTGCCAGCTGCAGCGTGTTTGGTTTCAAAGAACAGTGCAATGACACTCTGGAAGGAAAGGCTATCCTCTTCTGCTCATCAACAGACGTCAAGTGCAGCTCTGGACTTAGAGGAAAGGTTTTAATACTGGAGTCCCTGTCTAAGATCTTTAATCTCTATTCCCTGCCAAAACCAAACTCAACACAGAAATCTGTTTGGACAGATGGAGGCAAAGGCTGTCATTTTATACAGTTTCATACTGTTGATATTCTGAGTGTTATCCTTTGACCTGCCTACAGACAGCTCACTTTATCTTTCCCAGTCTTGAATTCCCCTGCCTAATATTCATTTTTGTGTGACAGCTCTGAAACCACAAAGTGATTCTAATTCCCTTCCTCCAGCTCTTGCTCAGTGTCACAAGCATCTAATACATCTGAAATCTTTCTTTGGAGAAGTACCATTTCTCTGCTTTCTCAGCTCTACTGTGTGCTACCACAGATGACAGTTCAGCTGACAAAATAAAAATTTGCATCACCCATTGCCACGTGTTAACTCCTTCCTGACTTCCAAGGATGGCCATGTTCTTCCAGATGCTGCAAAATCAGATCTACAAGTGCAAAATCAGTAGGCTGTAAGAATTGTGGAGTATATCCACTGACTCCAAGGTGTGTAAAGAAGGGGTTACTTGCCTTAGAGGGCTAACTCCTCCTGGGCAGATATTTTCAGGATTATTTGAACAGTGTAGCTTGGAATAGTGTATACTGAATATAGTTTAGCTTGAATTTGTAGGTGTTAATCAGATTAACTACTTCAAGGACTCCTAGCAGACAAGATGGCAGATTAATAGCTTTATTTTTCCCCCTTTGGGGAATGTTGAGTTGATCAAGATGCTGAAGCTGAGTGGTAGTAGGAGCCACCATCTCTCTGCAGCCTTATCTAGACAAAGAAGAGGCAGATTAGAAAAACAGACATAGCAGAGAACTGAGTGAGACATCCAATTCACTCATGCACAAGAAGATTCCTTCTGGATACTGAAGGGAGATGCAGAGGCGAGATACCTGATGTCAAGATGAAGGTAGAATGCAGGAAAACTGCGTTGTTGTGGGAGTAGTATTTGGCGATCATCAGTTGGACTGAGGAAAGAAAATATTTGTCTTGGGCTTTGAATGGGTACACGGAGAATGATGGGCATGATGGGCACTGATGTTGGCATTTCGTTGCACTCTAAGCTTCTCTTACACTCAATTCAGGATGGGATGTCTCAGAGCCCATCTTTTGAGGTAGAAGTGATTAGATCTGTGCTGCAAATTCCAAAAATGGGTACTACAAGAGCTGGAGATGAGATTCTTTTTCAGAATTAGACTTATTGGCTGGGCTGCCCTCCTCAGGCTGTATGGGCAGATGCCTGCCAGTTATTCTATAGACAGTGCTCTTGACAGTGCTCTCTAAAGCTTATGAGACTTGAGCTATGTATAGATGGAGCAGTGCCCAGATGTGTGGTTCTCTTCCAAGCAGCAGTGGTAGTAAACATGCCTGTCTGAAAAAAAAAAAAGCAGTCTCTCTGCATTACATACAGTTTGAAACATTTGGTATAATTATTGGAAGGTTGTCATGGACTCAGATGAGGAGACACTCGGGTTCGAAGTTTAAATAAGACATTGGGTTTCAAAGATAATCCCAAGGTAAGAAAATGAATAATGCTGTTCAAAAGCTGAACAAAGAATGGAGGACTTGCTATGACTGAAGTAATTGAGACTCAGGCACACACTAGAGACCTACCACTTGCATTTCCTTCGGTGCTGTTTGCCTCTCAACCAAATATCAGAAGGTGGTCTAGACTTCAGGCAAATCATTCCTGGCTGGCTTTCTACTCAAGCACCAAAATGGCAGCCTGTGGGCTCCGGTGTGCTTTTGGCCCTGGGCATTAATTCCTCAACATAATTAATAGAACGTTGCTGAGATCACTGTGTGAACACTGAGATGATCCTTGACTCTTAATCCTTTGTCACTTCAAGCTGTTCTCTGCGGAGGTGTCTTCTGCCACTAGTGGAATGTCTCTAAGCATGGAGTCTGCACAAAGTGTGACTCGTATCACTCAAGCATCTGTTTCAACTTTCTGGCTTCAAGTTGAGAATGATGAATATTGGGTGCAATGATCTGTGGTTAGTCGATGCTTCCAGAGTTACTTATGTCTGCTTTTCTGGAAAGCAAATCAATGCATTGCAGCTCCAAAGAGTTGCTACTAGAGAAAATTTTTGTAAATAGAACCTATTGCCAGTATGTTTTAAAGTTCCTTCAGTTACCAAAGTCATGATTCATGATCCTAATATCATTTGCTTCTTATTTCCTGAATAGCACTGATTTTTTTCCAAATCCTTTAAAGAACTATAAGTATCCACTGCAGGGCTCCATTGATCAGTGTCAGTCTGCTTCATTCTCTGGTTAACAAATAATTTTCTAAAATAGATTAAATACCCCCTCTCCAATCTATTTGAGAGAAGCTAATGGTAAGCTTCAGGATCAGAGTTTTGCGAACACGCATGTAGACTATCAAGTCATCTAAATGCTTCCTAGTTTTCTCAGATATCCGCAGTGTCTGGAGCCTATGGATGTTGAACTTGAGCATCACCATCCTTGTGATGGGATTTTCTAGGTTAGGAGAGAATGCTCAACCTGTAACTTACTGGGTACCCATCTTGCATGGGAACAACTATCTGGACCCTTTTCAGCATAGAAATGTTGGTTATTGGCACCTCAGGTTGACATCATAAATATAGCCTCTTAACTTTTTTGAAAGAGCCTGTTTTAAGGCCATGAACTCCATGCTGTGAATGATGCAGTCTCACCAGCAGAGTTTTCACTGGTTGGCAAAGGCCAGTGGTTCCTGCCCCTTGATGCATCACTGCAACGAGAGCACAGCACTCACTTCTATGCTGACACCTGTGTGCAGGATGAAGTGAAGACTAAGACTGAGGATGTCTGTAGTCAGGAGATTCTGGCCCCTGTTGGCCCTTGAACTTTCCAGACTGTTTCATGTGAACAGACCTGGCTTCCAGTCAGGTCACTCGGCAGTTCAGTTATGGCAGTACTTTTTCCTCACAAATCACAGTTGTATCTGCTAAAGTCCATGAAACGTTTCAGCTGTGTACTTCTTAAACCCAAATTACGTAATGGGGGATGTCTCTTTTTGGGTGGGACCCATACACAGACCTTACTGGGGTGCACTGTCTTCTTGGTCAATATCTGAACAACTTGTGCTTCAGCTGTTCACTCAGAGAGCCTAAAGTGTTCCTGTGACTATTGTACATACTGTGTTGGCTCTGTTTTTCTGCTGAGCTCATGCTCTTCCTCCTCTCTCCCTTCTTCAGTAGCCAGACTCAAGAACTCTGTTTTGCAGTTTACCAGAATCAGCTAATTGCAGGCAAACTCACTGGCCTTGTTATGGATATGTGCTAACACAGGCAAAGGACTGTTCCCAATGGGTGGTATGAATCAGGCCACTTTTGGTGGGAGAAGCCTATTTAGCTGTATGAGCATAAACTCAGGGCCAGAGAATTGTCATGATGGCTACCCTGGCCATTTTTTCCAAGTTCACTGCTTCTTTAACCACAGATCTGTATAGCATTGTCTTCTGCCTCTGAATGTAGGCAGGAATGGAGGCAGTCCTGAGGAGATGATTCTCCTCAGGATTGTCAGGATTCTCTACAGATTTCACAGCTGTCAAACTGTTACTAATGCCAGCTGCAGAGTTTTTAATCTTCAAGGTGCAAATTACATCTGGAGCTGGAGCCCTGAAACTTTGTTTTTCTGCTTTTGACACCTGCCTCTTTCAGCATTTGAGTTGTGTGCAAATGGCTCTTCACTTGATGGCACTGACCTTTCAATGCAAAATTGTAGTAATTTCCTTTAGGAAACTCTCCCAGGGTCTACTGCAGAGCTTTTGCAAATTTGGGGAAGCAGCTGCACCTGGGATTAGGGCTGTTGGCATTCACCCAGTTCCTTAAGGATTGACATCATGTGGTAAGTTGACAAATGTAAACACTGGTCAAGGTCTGGCAGGCGCTCAAGGCTAGCGGAAATGCAGCAGTGAATGCCTGTGTGATTATGGTAGCAGGAGATGCACAGTATCTGCCAAGCCTTAGACTGGTATTTGAACCTTGGGTATCTGTGCCTGGGAAGACAATCTTGGTTTTACCTTTCTAGTAAGAGAAGAAATCTTAAAGACCTTGCTGTTGTAAGTGCAGCTTCTGTATTCATATTTCTCAGTTGTCTTCCAAGGGTGATGGGGAGGTAGCCTTTGCAACCGCTTTCTTCGTAGGAACCTCATGGGAGATAACAAAGGGATACAGTTCTTGTTGATGGCCCCAATGCAGCTGAGGAACCCCTGACTGATAGAGACTGCCAACTTTATCCTATATATATTTGGGAAGCCAACACTCAAATTACTCAGTCTTCCTCCACAAACATGCTCGTTGCAGACATGCACAGGTTTCCCTGCTCTCCTTTATGAGTCAGTGATGGTTACCATTGCCCTCTGGAGCTATGTCCTTATCTCCAGCAATATAGCATCCTGGGAGATGGTGTGTTAGTGCTGAATAGCAGATGTTAGGCTCCTTGATATCCAGAAAGTTGTGGTTCCATCTGTTTCTGTGATATGAGCAGGCAAATGGTGCACATAGAGCATGTGTTGTACTAAGGAAGTGTGCAGATGAGGAGACATGTAAGATTGTAGAATGGATACTGAGCACTGAAAGTGCAGTGTGGACATGAAAGAGTAGATGTGGTCTGTTTTGGGCTGCAAGAAGGAAACTGCTCCCCAGGGGAGAGGTTTGTGGCTGTGTAGATATAACCTAAGGTAACTGTAATGCAGTTTTTGGTATATAACCACATACAGCTTAAATATATACATCTAATGAGTTAAAGACATTATTAAAAGCAGTGTGTAAAGAAAGTCTGTTTTAAACCAGGCTTCTGCAAAGTGTTGCCTTTTACCTCTGGTCAGCATAGTGTTCTTTCAAACCAAAAAAGCTTATATATAATATATGTACATCATTATATATCCACTCAGGTGTGTGTTACTAACCGGGGAGGCCAACTCACCCGTAGCCATCACCATTCTACTTCTGATGGGAACACATAATGTATGTGCATAGGATGAACAGTGTGAACAGATATATAGACAGATAAATATAAAAAAATATGTACAGAGAGAGATATCACAGTAACAAGAAACATCGATAAAATTTGTTCTGCAGGAGGTCTTTTTAATCTCTAGTAATAAACTTAAGTTTCTGTGGTATGGCTGTATTTCATACTTTTTACGTGAAGTCTACATTAACAAACTCAGTAAACTGGGCCTACTTTAACAGCTATTAGGTGGTAATTAGTCCCTTTTGGGGAACAATTAGAGCTCCTCCTAGTGCTTTTGGAGTAATACTGTAGAGGAGCTGTACCAACTATGCTCAAAATATCTTGCAATTTTCACAGAAATAAAAAGTAATTAACAGCCTGCATTAGTGTTCTCATTATCTAAGTTCAGAACTGTTTCAGGGCTAGGATTTTAATTGGAAAATGATTGGAAAGCTTTCCCTTAAGAACTATTCATTTTTTCTTTTTATCTCTCTCTCTTATATAAACAGATTTTACAGTACTTGTTTATGATCCCACTGCTGGGGAAAACAGTTACATCTTTGCTTTATTAGAGTCAGACAAAAATGACTGGGAGAGCTGCAAAAACCTGTACATTTTCATGATGAGACTGTTTAAAATTACCCACCAGTGTGTGTAATTATTTTCTGTTTATCTTATATTTTCATAACAAGTCTATATGATAAATTATACTAGCCCATTAATTGTAGTTAGGACCTAAGCTTTGTATGCCATTAAATCAAAGTGAGAGGGAATTCTTCTAATCTACTTTATTTTATATTAGATATTCTTCCTAGACTCTGAATTGCTTTGTAAAGCAAAAGTTTGCTATAGTGAAGACTTACAAATGCTAAGTAACACTTATGTAATAGCATAACATTGATATTTACCATAATATTTATAAATACGAGTATACTTAAATTTTATGTGACATAGTTGAAGCATACTGGCAAGTTCAGTTTGGAAGTTCCACTTTTTCCTTGTGAAACTAGGGAACAGATCATTACTGACTTTGCTCATGTTAAAATCACGCTGCTGCCAAAAGGCAGCAGCAATAGCTTTCGGTTTGATGCAAATTCATTTTTTGGTGAAGTAACATTGTGGGCTTAAAGCAGGTGAAAATTTTGATGTTTGTCAGCCGAACTATTCTTGAGCTTGATCAAAGAATTCTGGCATTATATTAGGTACTTTGGCTGATTGCGCGAGAACTGTCCAGCTTTGGGAACTGGAATGTTTTGGCAATTGAAATCAGCTGAAAGAAGAAAAAAAAAAACCTTGGAAAGATTTTAGTTTTATCTCATTGTAGGTGCAAATTGAGAATGTCTAGGTAATTAAATGTATCACTCAAACATTTTCACTATGAATTCATCGTCTTGAGCCACACTTCTCTACTTTCCTGTATTCTTGTGAGAGCAGTTTTAAAAAGCAAGCAATTGCTTAATCCTTGAGATAACAGAGGATCCAGGGCTCTTGACAAGCCAGTGGACTCATTAGGACAATAGCAGATCACACTAATGAGTGGGGTACCAGGTGTCAAGTGATGCAGCACCTGGTGTTGGAGGTGTGCATGGGATGAAGACTGCCTTTCATCATATTTCAGCTCGTTATAAAGTTAGTCTCACTGACCACTTGGACGGTTTGTGCATTGCAAGGACCTTGCTTATGGCACTAAAGCAAGCAATCTGTTTTCAGAGCCCATTATCTTTCTTGCTGCTGAAAAAGCACTGCACCTACTTAGAAGCATTTTATGTTGCTATGATAAAACATTGCTTGCCTAGGGAGATAAAGAACGGGAATTTAAGCCTTAAACCTTTGAATGCTATCTCTTTTTCTCCCCTTGAGAGTCATTGAGTCCCTCCTAGCCTTTGAAAGCAGCCCAAAGTTGACTAGGATTACACAATCCTGGAACTAAACTCAGTAAGAAGAGGAAGCATCTCCTTTGCAAGTTACTGCAGGGATGGCATGTTAAAAGTGTTCATCTCTGAGTTATAAGTGCCTGTCTGATGGTAGTTTTCAGGACCACATATGTCAAAGTAGGATTCCTTTACTTGCCAAATGAATCTGTAATGAATCATAGAATCATACAATAGTTTGGGTTGCAAGGGACCTTTAAAGGTCATCTAGGCCAACCCCCCTGCTATGAGCAGGGACATCTTCAACTAGATCAGGTTGCTCAGAGCCCCATCCAACCTGGCTTTGAATGTATCCAGGGATGCCCAACCTGGCTTTGAATGTATCCAGGGATGGGGCATCTACCATCTTTCTGGGCAACCTGTGCCAGTGTTTCACCACCCTCATTTCTTCCTTATATGCAATCTAAAACCATCCTCTTTTTAGTTTAAAACTGTTGCCCCTGTCCTATCGCAACAAAATCTACTAAAAAGTTTGTCCCCATCTTTCTTATAAGCCCCTTTTAAGTACTGAAAGGACACAATAAGGTCTCCCTGGAGCCTTCTCTTCTCCAGGCTGAAGAACCTCAACTCTCGACAGTGAAGAAAATTTAGGCATAAGAAAAGATTCTTCCTGATGTTTTGATTTACAATATTTTCAGATCAACTGTAATTACTTCTTCTGAGGATGAGTAAGAGGTTTTCTGTTTTGGAAAGTAGTTCTGTATTTTCCAGCGTTTATTTAAAAAAAAAAAAGAAAAAAGAAAACTGAAAGCAAAATTCTTCTGAGCTATTGCAAAGGCACTTGTTGCAAGAATTGACATATGAATTATACTGCAGAATGAGTTGAACCCCATTGAATACAGACAGCTGGGGACTCCCACCCAGACATGCTTTCAAGTTGCATGTGGGGTGTTTTGGTGTTGGGATGGTAAAAATAACACTAAATCTGCAGCCTGTTTGTACCAGGCATTGCAGGATATATTTTCAGCTTCTTCCCTGCTGTCCCATTAATGAAAGAAAGCTCTCAGTTTGTAACAAGTCTTTAAGCTAATTCAGAAGTAGATAGTTCAAGTCCTGGTACACCTCTACACAATTTCTACCAACGTAAAAATAAGGGAATTCCACGTGATAATTTTTAACCTGTGGTTCCTTAAATGAATTTGTCTTTGCTAGTTGTGAAATTACCTCTCAGCCAAGCCTGATTTGTCCTGTTAGGGTTAAAAGGCAGACTCTAATATGAGGCAGAGCACAGAAAGTATACTGCCTTAGCAATGAGCTAATGAAAGCGTTTTCATCATTACCAATTGCGCTATTTGTATAGAAGGTATTATTCAGTTTGGGTAAGTAAACTGTGATATTTCTGAACTGACTTGGACGTAATTTTTGTAAGATGTCAGTTGGCTTGCAATAATCTCATCTGAGTCAACAATCACAGTTGAGATTAGAACCATATGTCTCAAACAGACGTTGACTTTCTGTATCTGTTGAATCTGAAGCTGTCGCAGTTGTAAGTATTTTTATAGCCTTTCTGTTTGAATTGTGGTTGAATGCTGACCATTGTAAAAGCAACCACTTCCAAGCAGATATAATTACAAGATTCCTAAATTTGGGTATCTGTTTCACTTGCCCCTATTTGCATTTGTTCAGAACTTTTTCTGTCTCCTTGGAAGTTTGAGCTTTCTGACTGTTGCAACTTGAAATGTTTCTGGTGACTCTGATGAATCTGTTCTCAGGTGTGACTTTTGATTAAGTGAATGGAAATAAATTAAAAGCCTTTAGTTGTGAAAAACTCCATTACTTGTGGACACGTAAAATGTTTAGAATGATGCGTTAAGTATTAAAAAGAAAGCTACACTTTTCCATTTGAGATGTTTTACTATCAATTTAAGGTCTAGTTCAGGGATATTCGAAGTATATACACTGATGGATTTTTAGTTGCATGCCATACATGATCTCAGATGGTGAAGCCTGCACTTTTTCATGGGACTTGTTGGACAGGGAACAGCAAGGTGTTTACGATGCATTAGCACAACGTATTCTGAAATACAGCATTTCTTTCAGGTAATTTTTGATTGCATGATTAATAGTCTCTTGGATGCTATGTAAATACTATTCTTGTCAGGTCAAATTCAAATCATTATCAGTCACATTGATGTTTGGTTGTTGATGTTAGGGTCAGGTGTTATCAACAGATAGTAAATCTGCGAAATGAATCATACTTTCAGAGGTTGGAGTGTGGCACTTATTCCTCTTAGATTAATCACACACAATTACTTTTGCTGATGTACAGATTATCTTGAACAGTCAATTAGATATTAAATATTTGTATTGTCACCCATTTATTGTACACAGAAAACTACCCATTTTTAACATCCTGTTCTAGTATTAGAAAATTTTTTTTACTGGACACACAAGAGGAAATACTGAAACAAAAATGTAATTGAGAGCACTTAAATTTAGGCTCTAGTTCTTTCCTTCCTTTCTTCCCCCTGTTCCCTTTCCGACGCAGATGGCTTCTAGCATATGTTTTGATAGGACTTGTACAGTTCATTTCAAAGCCCTGTGATTTACAGCCATACAAACATCTCTTTTATGTCTTTTCTTCCATCTTAACAGGCAGCGTATAGCTGTTAGTCACTTGGTGAATTGCATCTGTTCGGTAGTAGATGAAGAACAGGTAGAAAAACGGCTGGAGTAGTTATGAAGGTAAGAAAAACACATAAGTTGTCCTACCATGACCTGTATGTCATATTCCCTGTTCTTTTCTTTCAGCTGTTGAGTTGCTTTGCTACTATCAGTGTTTGTAAACCATTGCACAGAGAGTCACGAATGCACAAAAATAAGGTGTGACCTTAGACCTGTCTCCATTAACGTGTAGTATAGACCTTAGACCTTCATATGTAGCATAGACCTAGCTTTAGACCTATCTCCAATAATGTGTAGCATAACTTTGTCATATCTCTTCTTTGCTACTCCTGCTGTCAAAATTATTTCTTAATAGCATTCTTCAGAGGCTTAAAATTAAAGTAATCTAAAACACCTGTCAGTGACAGAAGAAAATCTATTAAACAACAGCAGGTGAAAATTTAAGAGATATCTTATGCTAAATGTTACCCACATTGGTTGGTATACCAGAAGTGTGAAACATGGTTTTGAATCATCTTGCAGTCTTGATTAGAAAATGATTTTTTTTCCATGTATTAATCCGTTCTGGAGCGAAATGGAAAAGACTTATGCTGCACGCATAAATCCTGTGCATTTAAACTAGCTCAGGCTATGACTGTGCATTAAAAAGCAGGCAATGAAAGATTCTGTTTTTCAGATTTCTTTAGTTTGACATTTTTAGTTTAACTTCTGAAAAGCAGACCACTCTCTCACTAGCAAGCTACCTCTTTAAAAACGTTTTGCTTTCCTGCATGGCCATTTTTATAGCTTCAAATTCTTAGTTCATGTCTGTTACTCTTAAATGCCATATGATTAAAATAAAGCCTTGAGGCTTTCTCAAAGCCAGTACTTAACATCTGATAAATACCATAGTAGTGTGTAAATATAAAATCATGGGGTTAACAGAATGCTAGTACAAAGAAACCTTGTGAAAGATGAAGCACTTGCTGGGTTGGTCTCACACTAGCAAACAAAACATATTTGGAAAGCACATGGGGCTCCATACTATTGAGAACTGGACTTTTTGTCATGCCAGGCACTGCTCTGTCAGGACTTGGGTCCACCTCTTGGTTCGTGTACTATGAAATTTTCCTATTGTTCCGTTCAGACAAGTCAACTGTAGAATTAACCTTTCCTTCTGACAGTCAGTTTAAAGGAAAAAACCCCATGCTTCTTTAGTAGATATCATGTTTAATCTGCGTAGTTCCAAGTAGCTCTGATAGTGACTAAGTGCACTTTCTTTCAGGACTGATTATTGACATTCACTCCAAATCTGGGTTTGCACATGTGGCCACCATAGCAACAACAGAAAACAACTTCTTCAGTAACAACTAATAGTATAGGTAATTTGGGTGGACTTCCTAGGCAGTTTGAAATAAATAATAAGATTGGATTAAGGATCTGGGTCCTGTTTCTTTACATTGTATTTGAGAGATTAACTTTCCTTGTCTCTATTTTTATTACCTTTTATGTCATGTGTGTTTTATTATATTTATAAAAGTTAGTGTTTGATAAACATTACCAGAGAGTGAAATACAAATTCAGTTCAATATAAAATACATTTATAATATATTACAATGTTTATAAACATATTTCTGTGACTTTAAATTCGGTTTAAAAGACAGGCAAGTCTCTGGACACAAAGGATGTGCATCAGAGGATAAGCTGTCCTCATAAACTTGCAAATATGGTTGCATTAGGCTAAGCTAATCACTGCTGAGGGAAATGAGCACCAGACTCAGAATACTAAAAGTAGCTTCTGGCCAGAGTCTGTGGTTCAAGCTGAGGAGAAACGTAGCTGGGAAAAAGCATCATGACAGGATCACATGGAAAGGAAAAGGTGAGGTAGTTTCTGTAGTGGTACAGACAGCCTCGTTATTTGGGGTTGATACGCCTGGGACCTGTGGCTACCAAGGCTGAAAAAGGAGAAACAACTACTAAAAATAGGGGTAAGAGAAAGAATTTAAAAACAACTAAAAATAAAACTGAAACAAACCCTGCTGGATGGTGAAAGGACTCTTGGAAGAACAATTGCATGACATAGGACTAGGAATGTAAGGTTTACTTTGTGTGATTGAAACGATTTAAATTAAGTCTTTACTGAAAGACCAAAAGGAATGGACTTGGTTGAAAGATCATGTCAGCCACTTATACTTAAAAAAAAAAAGAGGTCAAATAAAAATGGATGCAGCATACTGAGGTGGGGAGGGTGCAATGCCAGATAGTGTATTTGAGGTGATGTTGTTTCAATATATTTCATGGTGAGATTAACATATCTTTTATCACTGATTTGTCTTCAGCAGAGTAGACAACCCGGGATGTCAGCTTAGTCTGTTTTTCTTGTTTCAAGATTAACTTTCTTGATATAGTAATTTCAAAAACTGTTGAGTTTAAGAAAGCCACTTGCAACTATTTGAGGACTTGCTATCTGCCTTAATTCAGTATTTTTCTCAGGTACTAAAAAATAAGTAGTGTTTTGTAAAACAATTCTGAATACAAGCGCTGTTGTCATATTGCATATGTCACTGCCCTCTGGTTGGTAAGCAAGGTTGTAAGCATTGTAGTAGTGTTGGCATTGTACCTGAGAAGACCCAAGACTACAGGGAAAAGCTATACCTCTATTTTATTCATTTATGTATTTATTTTGTTATTTTTATTTGAACAAATTCAGAGAAAATTGAAATTGGGCTGAATTTTCTGACTGTACCACTAAGCAGCATACTTTATCCTATTTCAAATTATGGCCACTTTGACACTTGTGTTTTAATGCCCTCTCCAGCCTTCATCACCCTGCACAAGCCAAATACATAATTATCCCCCTAATCCTGCTCTCTGCTGAGCAGGCCCATGCCCCAGTCATTTTTGTGATTTTCTTTGTAGAGTCCCTGAATTTGGTTGTTAAGAGCTTATTCGTTTTCCACCAGTTATGAACATCTCTGTTCCTTCCTCAAGATCTTCACCAGCAAAGGCTTTGCCTGGATACTGTGTAGGAATCACTTAAGTCTGATGGAAATCTCATGGACATTTCATTGGGTTTCCAAGAATGCAAGAAATGCCCTGTGGGGTCAGACCGGTCTCTGGTGGCAATCAGAAATGCTGTTTAGGGGCAACACACAAATCTAGCTTGTTTCTGACGTCTGTTACACTTGTACTCCTTTAATATCCATATCATAATATCATTGTGTGAGGGATGTTAGAGGGGAAGGTCCTGGTCTGCTCCTTCAGTACTGGTACAATACATGTTCAAACCTTTTGCCTTGACAGCTTCCTGTCCTATGGCAACAGATTCTGCAAGTTCAGTGCAACCCATGAAAAAAAACCCCAACAGTTTATATGTTTTAAACTTATCTCCTACTATTTTCAGTAAGTGATTTATAGTTCTGGTATTTGAAGGATTTGGTGGATAAGTTGTGCATTTAACTTTTCCTCTGCCTTCATGATTTTGTAAGCTTTGCTTGTGTGCCCCCTCAGCATTTTTAGTTCTCCTTGCAAGTCAGCTGATCTCTCCCTTTCATCATTCTAGTTGCCCTTCTCTGTTGCTTCCCTATCTCTGCTACTTCCTTCCTGAGATGTGGAGAGTGGGGCTGCAAAAGGTGCTTGAGATGAGAGCTTAGCAAGGTTTTGCACGAAGATGGAACGGTGCCCTGTGTCTTACTTTACTGCCCTTCTGGGTACAGAAGACAAACTGCATCATTGGCTGTTCAGTGCTGCAGCGTGTGAACCTCTTTCCCAGCCATTTTCCTTCTGCATCTTCCTGATCTTGAGGCCATGTCTTGATGGTGCTCTCCAGAAGTGCAATAAGCATAGGCCTCTGAAATACTCTGGAGATGATTCTGACCCTGGCATGTGAATTCTTGCTTCTTTTGGGTAGGTAGGGTCTACCCCTCCTGCTGAGGGGAGGCTGACCACCCTTCCCCATGAAATGGTTAGTGACCGGGTTGATCCCCTGTGGGTTACGTTGGCGCAGTCACAGGGGTGCAGGGAGAGACTCCCCAGAATCCTGCTTGTGGTGGCTGTTGCCTGGTGGCTGCTCACACTGCTGGGCAGGGAGGGAAATGTCTCATTTCTGGCAATGAAGATTTGACTGTACATCAACTCCCACCATGTATTTTGATTTCCACATTTTCGTTCATGAAATGTTTAATTCCTTTGCATCACAGGCAGTTTTCCACATTAGCAATTCACTTTAATACCAATTTCTTTTGAAACTGTCAGATTCTGAGAAGAAACTAGTAAGGCTGAAATAGTTTACGTGACCAGAAACTGAAACCTGAAGATACTCAGTCATTTCTGCGAGATTTTCATTAACATTTATCCACAAATAGCTACGTCTATTTTATTTAGAAAAACATCTTATTCCCAGAGCCATATTACTGCAAAGCTAGGACATACTTCTTAGTGGGGCTGATAAGGAGTCTCTGAGACTCCTTGTCCCAAATAGTCCTCAGTGTTCTTTCTCTCCCACTCCCTGCTGTGGTCCAGTTCTGTTCATGTTGGAGGAAGATGCTGGGAATGGGAAAGTCCCTTTCCGACTTGGGAAACAAGCTGAGGTATCAGCTGTGGGGAGGCCTGTGCTGCTTTTTAGCAAGTGGGTGTTTGAAAAGTTATTAAGCATTTCATTGCGGATATCGCTGCTGTGGAATTTCAACCTACACAGATGTGATGGGAAGAGAGGGTATGAATGCATCTTAAAATGTATTGTTTTGGTTCCAATTTCTTTTGCGAATAAACACTCAGAAGTAATGCCTCTACTGGGCCCCGTGTGGTACCTCTGTGCCTCAAAAACATTATTAATTTTTTTCATGACATTTCTAAGTTTCTCAAGTGACGTTATGGCTCATCTCAGTTTGACAGGCCTCTATGTCTGCAAAGTTAAGTGTGCTCTTTCTAATTGCTAGCTACTAGCCAGGTTGTAGCTCACGATCCCAGGCTGCATTTAAAATGTTACAGCAGATTGCTTCAGAGGGACGCATCCTTGGTACCTGCCTCTTCTCAGAAAAAAATAAAATAAATATCAAGCTTACAAGAATGTTTCTTGCACCCCTCTTTGCTATCTTTAACGGGAATGCACTAAAATAGGAGCTGCTACCAGGTGCTGCCTTTTGCCCCATTCTGTTCCGTCCCAACAGGCATTTATTGTGCTAGTACTAAAGAAGCTGCTAGCTCTATGGGATTTTGGAATGTCAGCTTCCAAGTTAACTGTAACTTGTGACTCCTTTGGTCTTTAGTTCCTTGGGGAAATAAAAAGCCGACGCCCCTTTCTATGAGTGTCTGTTGCACAGAGGAGCCAAAGGTCAGGCTGAGGAACTTGTGGTTCTATAGTATAGCTCATGCAGGTACTGGTTAGCTGGTAGAGGGCTATCAACCACTAGGGTCTGCACAAAGGGACCAAATCTGTAACAACTGTCAGTACAACAATAAAATTGAAAAAGCTGAAGACAAGTAAGCAGAGTGGTCCTGGTCTCCAGTACCTGCATCCTTGCAGAACAGGTATTTCTACTTCAGCCTTATGCTTAACGGTCACCTTAGACTTCCTGTCTTCTCTGAAACAGCAGAGTAGTTTCTCCCAGTGGCTTCGTGGACTTCAGGCACGCTTGCACACCTTGCAGAGGAGCATGAGTTTGTCTGTGGTTGTTCAGGGTGCGGCCCTCTTGCCAACAGCTTTAGTGATCCTGCCGGCTGCTCATCTAAATGAACTGTCAGGCTCAGAGGCCCATGGCTCTCTCCTTTTTACCTCCCATGCTCCAGAAAATCTGGAAGAGGTTCCAGTTTTGTCCTCCAGCAGTGCACAGTGATGGCTACCCTTATAGGGACAGGAAAGCCTGACTACTGCATGTATTGGAGAGGTGGGGGGCTTCCTCTGTGGCCCTCCATGTGGTTATAGAGAAAGACGTCCCTTGAAGAATCCTGTTATTCTTACCCAGATGTCTGTGCGCACGTGGATGGGGTTCCTTTATGGAGCATGTATGCTAGGCTGTACTGGGAGGTTCATACTTATGCTGGCACTCATCAGAACGTTTATCCTTCTTTGCACAGAGATTTCCAACCCCATATCAAACCCAGCCTTTGCTGGGTCCCTTCACAGAAATGCCTATATTAATACAGAAAATGGCAAAAGACCAGGTGGAACTGGGTCTTGGAAGATGTACTGCGAAGGAGAAGTATGTAGGAGCATCCAGTGGGAGATCCAGGCCCTGAGGCCCTGGGATGCAGATGCCTGGCTGATGTACTGCATGTGTCACCACAAATACCTCCATGGGGCACTTGCCTGTAGGAGATCAACCACGGGGTCCTGTAAGACCTTCATGGGATCCCCTGCTCTCACCAGCAGTCCTCCTGGGTTTCCAGGAGGCTGTGACATAAGGCACTTGCACCTTATTGCCTCTATTTTTCTGACCTCCTAACATTCAGAAGATGAGGCAATTGGAAAGCAGCGTACTATTTTGGGGTGAAATGGGCAATCTATATCTTGTGTGGCATACCTAAGAGCAAGTAATCTTTGCAGAGTTTTCTTATGGGTATTTTCTCCCTTGAAGAAAAACACTACATTGAAAATAGGAGAAGAAACACGGCTTTTCTTCTGTACCTGATACTTCTCTTCATGTAGGTCACTATTCACAAACTGCGGATGTGTTACTTGAGAGCCTGTTTTAATTCCTGAGGCATTTTTGTGGCTATGTGATGTGAGCAGACTTTGTGTCTGTCAGCCTCATGTGGAAGGTGGAAACATATACAAAGGCACAAGGAAGCATCTGGATACATGGTAGGTGTTGGGTCTCTGCCAGAGGCTGACAAGGACTGATTGTCCCTAGTAGCTGCCTGGAAGAAGCTGAGCAAGGTTAAGAAGCATGTGAACTCTAAGTTCAGCAAAGTGCTAGCTTTGAATAGCTGGAGAGAACGCAAACCAGACAGAATGTGTTTCTCTGTGAAATCACCATGTTTGAGATGTTTGATAAACCACCCTTGAAAGTAGTGAGTTAGAAATTACCTGCTATGGAAGAGATTGAACAACAGCAGGTCATCTTACAAGAGTCCTATGATTTGAAATAGATTCCTCAGCTTGTCTGCAAGAGCCAGACTTCTGTCTCTGCCTTCTGAACATGCTGTAAAGCCTCCTTTAGGAGATTAGGAAGAGGGTTTATGCACCGTGAAGGTGCTTTTGTTTGTATTTTGTGGGTAGAGTGGTGTCTGAATGCTTGTTACTGGGGAGCCTTTGCTGAAGTGCTGGCTGGACAGAAGGATAATATTAGTGGCTTCAGTGTAAATGTAATGCTTTGTATGTTCAAAACCTAAATGTTTTAAACCATTTATTAAGGAAGGCAGAGGAAGAGGAGTGAAGATGGGAAGACTGGTGTTAGCAATCAATTTAAGTTCTAAGGGCTGTGGCTGCCTTTTCTTCAAGAAGCCCCCATAACTCTTCAGTTTATAACAGGGTTTTGATGTCCAGCAGGGGAGATGCACTGGGCTTCAGGAGTGTCTCTTATGTGTCACACAGAATTTTGATCAGCATTTGGGGAACTATAAGCTGTTAATTGCTATTTCCGTTCTCTCTCTTTCAGTCCTCGTGATAATTTTAGCAACTGCACAGGAACGCTCCATTTGGCACAAGCGCTCAGCATCCCTTGTTCCCAGCCTACCAGCCACAGCAGCTGTACTGAGTGAGGTGAAGGAAAAGGATACTGTGTGGAAGAGGTCTTCTTTAAGGCAAAGGGTATAGATTATAGGTATAGTGCATCCTTTCTACCCCCAAAGCTAAGCCAAACTTAGAAACAGGTCCTAAGTCTGTTGTTGGTCTACCCTTGGGCGCTATTTTAAGCTGTCTCACTCCAGGCTCCTGGAAGCAGTCGGACCTCCATACTGAGCTGCTGTGCCACAACCAGCCAGCACAACTAGTTTTGAACGTTGTTAGTTGTCATGGTAGACAGAGGTTCAAGACTTCAAATCGTAGTGCTGATTCCTGATAATAAAAATGTTGCCACTGAACTCACTTGACTCTTTTTTACTCTTTTATTCAAAATAACTTTTAAATGGTGAAGTGAAGCACACAGGAGAGAGATTTATAGTCAGGTGCCTCTTATTGGGCACGATGGTGTGATATTCAATGTCGTGAGCATGCTCTGTTTTTTCAATAGGACATTCAAACTGCTGGATGGATGCTCAAGAAAGACCCATTTAGGGCTGGGTGATCCTCATGTTTTTACTACTTCACAGTTAAATAATATTATTTTAAAAGTTTGTTATAGGTACGTACCTATCTGCAACTTCTTGTTTATACTGACTCCCAATGTGTTTTCAGTGCCTTAATTCCTACACGTCATCTTGAGCCAAAAATGTAAGTAGTGGAGAAACACCTATACATGAAGAAATACGTCCATGTGTATTGATTGAAAGCTGTGTCATTGCCCAGGATTAAAGCCAGAAAAATAAATAAGAAGCTGTAAAATGAATCTTCCAATATGAAATTTAAGAAGTATGATCTCTTCAGCTTTGAAGGTGATTGATGATTTTGTATAAATGCTTACATGTGGGAATAAGAAGTGATGAACCTCTCGGTGTTTTAGACAAAAGCATAATAGCTTGCAGGTGAAGCTTCCAGCTGGAAGCTGCAATCTGGTAGATGGGGATTTCCACAGGTGAGGTAAATTTGCTGGCATGCCTGCATGGTATAGGGACTTTAAAATGAGATCAGTCAGTTTTCTAAAAAATTATTTTATTCTATCCTTTATAAAAGTCCTTTGTCTGCTTTGTGCAAGGAAGCCTGGAAGTGCAGAACTGTCTCTTCTGGCATTTGTCCTGTAACTAAGAATGCTCAGTTTACCTACCACACCTGCATATGGCTTGTGTAACCATCTATGACTTGAAAGTCTTGGGGATTTGTTTCTAAATTAATTATGTGTAAATAACATTTCAGAATTCCATGGCATTTCTTTTAGCTAATTACTTCACCTGATGCTTCATTCTTTATATATTGCAATTTTAAATCAGCTTTTAATGCTTTCTCATTCACTAATATTCTATAAATTGAGGGAGCTGGCATCCGCTAGCTTAGTTTTCTTTTTAAAGTTAAAATCTCCATAAGGCATGGACAGATGTTGATATCAAAATAGCAGCTGTAGCACCACATTATTCTATTGAACTAAGAAGCAAAATGTTGTTGTTGAGGATTAGTAGTACTTTACTGTCAACGTTATTAGATAGAAGGAATGTTACTTCTTACAGTCAAAACTTCACAACCGCTTTTCTTCAAATCAGCATTGCTGTTTTCCAAGCATCGGATGCAATGGATTTCAGCACACAGGATCTATAGCACTTCCCATGTTCAAAACCTCTTATGAAACAGTTTTTAGAACTTAGCTGATAAAATACTTCTGTGTTTGTTTTAGTAGCCTGGGGTGCTGGAGGATAATTAGGTTTATATTTGGCCTATAGCATTTTGTTCAGGTAAAGCCAATCCCAAAGGAGATTGACTTTCATTGAGACATAGACAGTTGTTTAGTATCAAAAGTAGTGGTAAATTTAAAAACACTGGTCAGATGAACTTCAGTGATAGATTTTTAGACCAATAGATAGGTTTAGACACTAGATCATAACATTAAGAATGTGTTCAGGTCCCCCTAGAGCACCTAATTGGTACCTTCATTGGCTGACTTCAGTTAGGGAAAGCCAAAAGTGTCCTATCACATGCTGCAACTCAAGGAATGTGTACTTGAATTACAAATACTGTCTCCACATTACTACCACTTCCTCCTCTCGGTGGTAGCACTTTGAGTCCCGTCTGAAGGATGTTTGAATAGTGCTTTTTCCAGCTCTGTTTGGGAGTACGCAACAAGTAGGGTGTAAAACGTGCCAGTTACTTTTTTATCTTGTTCTGGTTGTTGTCAGGCCCTGAGCACACTCCACACTCCTGGGGGTTGTCTGCCTGTGCTCAAGGTTGGTGCTGACATGATGCTGTTGTGCAACCTTGGTTCAGGTGAATTATGTTCAGGTGAGATATGCAAGGAAGAGCTGTAAGAAGCATCTCCTTCACTCTGGAGCTGCATTTCAGCTGTGCCCCCTGCCCTTCTTTGTGCCTGAGCTACGTTACAGCCATGTCCATGTACTCGGTCAATTTGCATCTGACCTCTTGGCATGACCTTGGATCAGCCTCACTACTATGAACTTATCTGGCCATTACTGATTCTTGGCTGCCCTGGCTATCCTCACTGGACCTGATTCTGACCCTGATTTGCTGACTTGATTTTCCTGATTAACCTTGGACCTTAATTCTATGGACTTGGCTGGTGCATCTATGGATAGTGTGGACCCTGGTTAGTGTCACTGGACCTGCTCTTCTCATCTTGCCTCAGGTGCTGTGGGACAGCACCCTTGGCGATGACGTTACTGGCTGTGACTGCATTGCTGTTCCCCTCTGGTCCAGTCTTCCCTTCCCCAAGTATCTGTTGCTATAACTTTTCTCCCAGCACAGGGGTAACACCTTCATTTCTAGTTTTCTTTGGTAAATCTCTATCGTACAGAATAACTTAATACTTTCCTTTAATGCACTATCGTCTTTGGCCCATTATTGTATCCAGGTATATTTCCGAACATTTACAAGCTTCACCGAAAAGCCCAGAGCTTTTTTCTTGCTGAAAAGCAGGTATAAGCAAATCTGAATTAAACCATTACAAATCTTACACTTTTCATACATACTGAATTAAATATTTATACATATAAGTAGAATCCCTTGAAGCCATTGTGACTTCTTCGTTGAATTGTTTTAAGGATCAGTCCCCAAGATAAACTCATGTTGCAGAACACATCTGGTGGGGCAGTTTGCTGTTGTAAGACCATTGCTTACAACAGATGTAGTCCATTCTAGAGTGTAGCTGTTCTACTGTTTCATCAAATATGGACAGATTCAGGACACAAGATTCTTCATGACTGAATAAAAAGGAATGAATAAATTATTCTCCTGACACAGGAAAATTTGAGGACCAACTGCTACCATCTTCGGGTATGTCTTACTAATAGAAGATAGCTTATAATGCCTATATGAATTTGCAGTGTGTTGAGTGGTGTACACTAAGTGCAATAAAATGGAAAGCCATGAGCCAAACAATAGTGCAGACATGCTACTAAATATTCAGGGATTCAGTGGTACCTGGGCTACATCTTAAACATGGCTTTATTGGTGTGATGTTCAGCACTACATTAATAAAAACTCCGTCTGAATGACAAATTAGCCCGAGCAGAGCTCTCTGCTCGGGTGGCTAAGTGTACCCTGCTCTAGTTCAGATATATAGGCTTGGAGCTTCAGCACGTGGTGCGGACATACTCTCACTTCTTCAGATGCCAGCCACAGTTAAAGCTGTTCAGTGCTTCCCTTGGAAATAAGACAGTTATGACTTTATTAGACTGCAGTTTGTCATTTGTTTCAGTCTGGATTTTTCCTGAAAATGTCAGTAAAATTTTCCAAAGAGTAAATTATGGAAGAAACATTTTGATTTGACCATGTCAGTAACCAAATACTCAATTCTTACAATCTTGGGAGTGAGAAGACCAGCTATCTCTTTGCTTTGGACTCAGGAGATGGTGATTGCTGGGTAGAAAAGAGGACTTTAAATCAGCTGTCTGTTTTGCAATTTCGTAAGAGATATTAAAACCTTCCCAGAGGAAAAAATCATTGAGAAAAAGATTTCAATAGAGACCTGGGGGAGATTCTCAGCTTCTCAGAAGATGAACCTGATGTGAACATGCCCCAGTCCAGAAAGTCTGGCCTTAAGCAGGCATTTGTATTGCTCCTGAGCAACAGGTCTGCTTTGGTGCTTTTCATAAGCTCATTTGTTTTCTCAGGGAGTTGGTCAAAGCCTCTCTAGAATGAAACGTTCATCCCTTTCATCAATGAAGAAATCTTAAATCAATGGTCCAACTCACCAAGGCAACCAATTAGAAAATAAAACTAGAACAGGGTGTTGGTTCTAAATGTTGCATCAGAAAGGGAGAGTGAACAGAGGTTCCCAGAGAATAGCAGTGTTAGCATGCAGGCATAGAATCACAGAATTGTCAGGGTTGGAAGGGACCTTAAAGATCGTCTAGTTCCAACTGCCCTAACATTGGCAGGGACATCTCCCACTAGATCAGGTTGCTCAGAGCCCCGTCCAGCCTGGCCTTAAAAACTTCCAGGGATGGGGCTTCCACCACCTCTCTGGGCAACCTGTTCCAGTGTCTCACCACACTCATGGTGAAGAACTTCTTCCTAACGTCCAGTCTGAATCGTCCCATCTCTAGTTTTAATCCATTCCCTCTAGTCCTACCATTACCTGACATCCTAAAAAGTCCCTACAAGAAAAGGGCTTTCTTGTAAGGCCCCCTTAAGATACTGGTAGGCCACTATAAGGCCTCCTCGGAGCCTTCTCTTCTCCAGACTGAACAACCCCAACTCTCTCAGTCTGTCCTCGTAGGAGAGGTGCATCTCAGCACCTCAGAAGAGTTCCAGCTGGACACCCAATGTAATGGGGAATAGAAGCAGATCCCATCCCAGGGTACCAGTCCGAAATATCTTTGTCCTAGGTCTAATGAGTGGTGATCCTAGGCAATATCAGGAAGAGGCTGCCAGTGGCAGTTTTCATGGCCACAGACAAGGTAATACCTGTGAAGAAAGAACACTGATCATTTGCGATCCTCCCCCATACAAAAAAATCAATGATCTATTTTATACCGTTTATTTTCTCTCATTAGTAATTCTTTTCCTTAGGGAACTCGCACATCCAGGAGGATCCTCTCATCTCCTCTCTTACCCTAAGTTTCTGATGAATCCTATTTCCCAACCAGTTATGATAATTTGATGACTAAAAATTATTTTTTTTGTCCTTTCACATAACTCCTAAATAACTGATGCAGAAATTTCAAATGACAGGCACCGACGCGTTATAACTACAGAAAGTTGCAGTGTAATTTGCAGTGCTACAGTGCCCTGCCTCTCTTCCCTGTTCCTTTTTTATGAATGAATTTGAGGAATCAGCATGCCTGTTAGAAATAATCCATCTCTTTGGATGGATTATCTACTTTTCCTTCTTTGTCCCTGGTGGGGAATAAGGAGGACAGTGCAGGTAATGTAACTGCAAACCCTGTTCACGTTATATGCCAGCTCCATTTTCTCTATCTCTGGTTTTGTCTAAACTATAAACTTTCAGGGCAGGATCTGTTTTTTAATATGGCTGTTTGTTCAAAAAGCCTAACATTGTTTTGAGGCTCTGTTGGTCCCAAAGCACAATGTAATATACACAGCAAGATTATTGGGGAAAATGGAAAGATCACTGTGATGCTGAAGTAATTTTTCCTGTTCAAACAGAACTTGTCATCACACCAGTTTGTGTAAAGTGTGCTACCTGGAAGAACAGGAGAAACAAGACTGTCAGAGAGGTCGTTTCTACACAAAGAGCAGCAGACAGCCTGGTCTGCAGGGACCAAAGCGCATCTGGATTGGAGAGCTGCAGTTGAGGGAAGGCATTTGTTGTGAGGAGGCTGATCCCTGAAGGTGAGTCAGAGCCCGGTTCACAGCCGTCTTCATGACAGACAAGCCAGTCCTGGCGTCATCTGTGTCTCCGTGGTGAATGACAGTGGTTGCAGAAACCCAAGCCTTTCCTGATTTGGTGGTCTCCTGCTCTCTTCCAGTGGCAAGGGAGGGCTGGAAATGGCAGCTCAGATGCCTAGGAGGGACGGGTTTGCTGCGTGTTCACAGGCTGGGTGGGCTGCCCATCTGCAATGGGCTGTGAACGTCGCACCCACATTAAGGGGTGGTGCAAGAGCATGTAAGTCTTTACCCAGAGATGGCTGCTGGGCTGGTTCATCCACTCCCATGTGCTCTGCACTGCCTCCAAGCAAGAAGGTATGTATGCGCTGGGCCAGCCTGTATCCTCCAGGGATTGCAGCCTTCAGGAATGGGTTGAAACCTCAAACTGGCAAGGTACTAATAAATGCTTTTCCTGAGGCAGACTGTTAGGTGAATTGGTCAAGGTTGGTGATGTTCAGAGAAAGAAGGTTCCAAGTAAAGGGAACCCCATCTATTCTTCTTGTCCCTGCCTCGTAGAAAGGCAGGATCGGGGTACAACTCTAGAGACAGAGCAGCTGTGTGGTGCCTCGCAAAGGACCCAACTCGCAAGAAGGCTTGGGCAGGATCTTGACAGAGAATCATGTGCAGGCCTGGGTGTGGGGCTGACACTTGGAATCGGATCTAAAAAACACCCATTCGGACTACGTTTTCCTGTAAAGAAACCTAGTAAAAGTCTGTCCTGTGCTTCAGCAGAAGTTCCTTTTAACAAATGACAGCCTGGAAGCTGTTTGATACACAGCTCCACCACCAGATTACAAACAAATATGCTTGGGTTTCTAAAGCAATGTCAATCCCAATAGCAAGAGGGAGCATAGGGAGGGATTGTGCCACAAATGATTGCTTATTTACTCCTCTTCTTTTTCTTCAAATACCAGTGATGTTCAGACTTTTTTTGCCATAAAAGCTGCTGCTTGTTGATTGATTCTCCTTACCTAACCCAACCCAGCTGGAACCAGTATCTAAAACTTAGATTTCGACCTGTTTACTCACCATGTCTTTTTTTTCCCGTCTCTTTCTTTTTCTCCACCTTCACTACTTGAAAGTTTCCAAAAGCCCACAAGCCTATTTATTTGTTTGATTCTGACTTCCCCCTACTCTTCTTCAATTTTTTGCTTCCTCTACCATTTTTATCTTCTTCTGTTTATCTTTTTCTTTTCTTCTTAAAAGGCTGAGGGATTTGTGTCTCTTCAGTCTGGAAAAAAGACTGCTGAGGGGGGACCTTATCAACACTTATAAATATTTAAAGGGTGGGTGTCAGGATGATGGGGCCAGGCTCTTTTCAGTGGTGCCCAGGGACAGGACCAGAGGTAATGGGCACAAACTTGAGCAGAGGAAGTTCCACGTAAACTTCAGGAGGAACTTCTTTACGTTGGGGGTGGCAGAGCCCTGGGAACAGGCTGCCCAGAGGGGTGTTGGAGTCTCCATCTCTGGAGACATTCAAAACCCACCTGGACGTGTTCCTGTGTAGCCTGCTCTAGGTGACCCTGCTCTGGCAGGGGGTTTGGACTAGATGATCTCCAGAGGTCCCTTCCAACCCTATGATTCTATGATTCTGTCTCACTTTTATTTTATGTTATCCACCATGATGATATCAAACTCTGGTTTTCTCCCGTTCTCAGTTCCCTAACAGCCAGTTTTGGAGACCTGAGTGTAAGAATAAAATGACAACAAATTAATAAAATAACTTCCTTGTTTGTCACTGGTCCTGAGCAATAACCACCCCATTGCTCACAGAATTGTATTTTTAAAAACAGTATCAAATACATTCACCAAACCAAGTTCCTTGAATAGTTCTTGTTTGCTTAGAGATGTTCCAACTGTTTACTGTTAGAAAAATATAGACCTGTAAAATTCCCACTTCTTTATTAGGTGTTTCCCTCTGAAATCAAAGTTATTGTAAGGATTAGCATACAGCTGCAGAATTGCAACAAATAAAATGCAAGTTTATTACTGTTCAGAATAAGCACACACATTTCAGTGTAGTCAAAGCTTTTACACTTTCTTAATATGTTTTCAGTCTCATAGTCTTCTTGTAAGTAGTATCAGTCTCATTGCACAACTCAAGATGCAACCCTTAAATGTGTTCTGTTATTCTGTTATCTCCCCAAGCCCTTACATTTACATACCACCATGTGAGCTGTTTGTCTCTGTTCCCCTGGGACGTATTCAGGATACCTGTACTATTGATTAGCAGTAGGTACCTGCCATTTCTGTGTTAACTGCACACTTTGTGTCACCTACATGTGTCACTGTCAGAGCTGGAAGCTGCACGTATCCTAAACTGTATTGCTAATGTCTTAGAGGGAGGCTGAATACTAAACCATCCTTATTACCTCATATATTTCATATTAATACATAAAACGCATATTGCTTTATTCTCTACTGACGATACCATATGTTGCTTTCTGTAAGCCAAGACCTCACGTTTATGTCTATATTACACACGGGGCTATGCCTCTCAGGGACCCAATTGTTGTCTGTAGTAAAAGCTCTAGTACAGGCAGCATGCCCAGTTGCCTACATCAAGGTGGGTATTCATGCCATCTGCTTTCAGCATGTAAGCAGAAGTGCTGAGGCAGGAGCTACAGCTCCCTAGGTAGTCAGCAAAGAGAGTCTTCTGCTCTGCTAAATACAATAGCGCTAGTGAGTGAACACAAGTGCTGATCCCTAATAGGCCAAAGTGCAAAATTTTAGTTCACTCCAGCCTCTGTTTTGGAGTGAACCAACTGGACCTGAGACAAAGCTTGGGAATGGTTGGGGATGGGTTGCTCCTGGGACCACTCCTGGCAGCCAGTATGAACGTGGCTGCATCAGTTGTGGTTCTCTGCCTTGCACAGTCCTCCAGTGCAGTCCCAGCACCACTTGTGCCACGTGCGCTCTTGGTGCTCAACAAACACCACTTGCATGAAGGGCAAAGCTGTCTTCTTATCCAGGGCACCCCTGCGCTCCCTCAGATAAATGTCCCAGGAATAACAAGGAGCAACTTCGTGGCCTGGTGTCCATGGTACCCTGGGTGTCTGGGTCGAGCAGAAATGAACCTTTCACATAACCTGCCAGGGGCTGCTCCAGCAGCTCCACACTGCACTGAGCAGTTCTCCACATTAAGACACCTCTCAAGGCCACCTGCACCAAGGCTTCAAGCATTAATGAGAGATGTGGGGGAGCTCAGCACAGTTGCCACCTGGCACAGGTGAGCTTGGGCTCCACCACAACACTAGGTGACCTGCACCAGCATCTCTGTGCACAGGCAAGAGGAAGAGGGCACAGTTGGATACCATCTTCCCCCAGGGGATCAATCAGGCTGACCTACGGTTCTCTATATCCTTCTTGTTGCTTTTATTTTAAAAATCTGTGTAACATTAACCTTCTTGCAGTCATCGGGGTCCTCTCTTGCTTGCCATTATTTTCTGTAGATGATAGACAGGGACCTTGCAATGTCACTGGTCAGCAATATCGACACTCTCGAGTGACCACCATGGGTTTGAATGCATGCAAGTTGTCTCAGTGGTCCCTGACTGCTGCTGCCCCAATGCCCTTCTCTTCTCAGCCTGTGCTGATACCTGCAAAGGCCAGGAAGCACGATTCACCTGTGCGAACTGGTGCAAAAGAATGTGCCGATTACTTCGGCCTTTTCTGTGTTGTCTGTCACTCTCTTGTCTCTCCCATCCACCTGCAGACCCATGTTACACCTGTAGGTATCTTTTTTTACCTTACGACCCTTTATGTCCCTCACTAATTTTAGTTCCAGCTGGGCTTTACCCTCCCTGATTTGACACGTAAGTGCTTGAGCAGTGCTTTTTCCTCCCCCTTCTGCTTCGTGCATATTCCCTGTCCGTATTTCAGTTCATTAGGATTGTCCTTGCCCAGCCAAATGGGCTGTCAACTGAAGTTTCCTGTGCTCCTGCACAAGGGGATAGTTCATGCATGAGCTCTCAGTAAGTTCTCTTTAAAAGCCAGTTAGTTCCTCTGGGGACTCTTCCTCTTCACGGCTGCTTCCCACAGGCTATTTCCTGAATAAGTCAGTCTGCTCGCCCAGGGTCCTAAGTCTGCTGCTCACCTTCCTGGCTCTCCTCTGCATCTGTCACCTCGTGGCTGCTGCAGCCCAAGCCATGCTCCTTGACTGCTCTCACTCCCGCTCCTTCCCTGCTCCTCAGCAGGAGGTCAAGCCAGCATTAAGCAGAAGGCCATGACTGCCCCCCTTGCATTTGTATTAGGAAAATATCACCACTGTACTCTAAGAACCTCCTGGATTGCCTGCCCGATGCTGTGCTGCTCTCCCAGCAGACAACCAGGTGGCTGAAATCCCCAGTGAGGACAAAGGCTCCAAGTGGGAGACTTTGAGTTTGCAGAAAGCCTCAGTCCCTGCCTCCTCATAGCCATCAGTCTGTAGTACATCCCTACCACAACATCCCCCACCTAGGTTCCTCCTCACTCTGATCTTGACTCTCAGCAGACAAACTCTCCAGTTTGATACTGGGGCACCACATAGTCAAGGAGCTCCATGACACCCCTTGCTCTTTTCTGCCTGTCCTTCCTAAATATCCTGTATCCATCTGTGACCACATTCCAGCCGTGTGCCCCACAAAGTCTCAGTGACTCTGATGGTAGAGACTTGGCAACTGTGCCTGGCGGCACAGCTGCTCCCCCTTCTTGCCAGGTGCTGTGCCTCAGCGTATAGGCACCTGAGGGAAGCCTCTAAATACCTTTTTGATGCAAGCAAACCCAGGATGGGATCAAATCTGCCTTATTTAGGCATATAATTTGTAGCTATAGAGGGAAGCAGGTGCACAAATTTTCCATCATTAATGAAAACAGCCTGTTACCTTGGAAAGCCTCTAGAAAGAGACCCCGTGCGTTCAACTCCCACCCTTCCTCTTTCACCTGGAGCACCATCAGAAGTGCCTCCTTGATACGTCCAGGGCTGCATGGTAGCGTCAGGTTGTAAGCAAGAGTCCTCATTGAACTTACAGAGGTTTTTCAAAAATCAGTAGCATTACTTTGTGATGAATATCAGCGACTGTTCAACGCTTCCTACTGACGGCATTAACCTTCCAATGAGATTAGCACATACTCGTATCAGTTGCTTTGAAGGGGTCAAGAATCACTATTAATGCAATTTTCATGAGTGCTTAATGTTATATTTGAAATTATCACTGTGGCAGGTGTGATGCTTGTCAGGGAATTTGTGAAAATTGGTAGAGAGACTTCCATAAAACATTTCACAGAGGACCTATTTAAAAAATGCAGCAGATTTTAATACTCACAGCCTAACAAAATAGATTTAAAAAAGATGTCTGTCTACATTGGTGGAAATAGGACTTCTGAAGTACAGATACAGAAAGAAATAAGCAAGGAGTCAAATAAAAGTCTCAGTTTGCTGTGGCTCCATCCTGTTTCCCAGACATGGAAAGTGCTGGTTTTCATCTTCCACATGCCAGGATGATGTCCTGGCACGTATCAGTCGACTTTAGGCACTCTCTGTACGTATTTTGCCTTTGCACAGGGAATTCACGTGGTCCAATTTCCTTTTCAAACTTGCTTATCCCACACTGTACAGTTCTCTCCAAAAAAAACACCAAACAAGTTTTGACGGATTCGCCATCTGTCAGATCCAGAGGGTATGACCAACTTAATGAGTCAGTAACTGAATTCCTCCCAGCCTGTTTCGAGTTTCATTTGCAGCCTCGGAAAAAGCACTTGTGAATAGTGTTCTGCTCGGAGGCGATGCAATGTCAGGGTTGACAGCAAAGCCAGCTTTTCACCTGCTGCTTAAGACATATGGTTTCCGCTTCTTGGGACTTTGATTTGACGGTTACATTTTGCTTTGATGAGGTCAGAGCTTATAAAGTAGTGAACTCACGCTGGGTCAGCCGCTACTTTTCTAGGGATGCAGAATAGCCTGTAGTTGTACATAAGCCTAAAAGCCTTTCCAATTTATTTTTCGGTTTTATTTCATTAAATGATGGACAACTGATGTGCTCGTCTTATATAATCTGTAGAAGGATTTGGTTTAGAAGTACTGCCCACCTTTTAGGGAAATGGACTCCCATAAATCAAATTTATTTAGTGAACAATAGAATTAAGGGGGTTTGGACTAAAACTGATGGTTTTGCATGCGGTTCCCTTTTTCCTACATGTGTCTTTCATGTACACCGGACGCTAGGTATTGGAAGAGAGGGGCACTCTCTGATCCCAGGAATCTGAGCTGATGGAGAGACGAACTGTTGTTCTTCTGGGCCTGTCTGCAGCACTTAAAGAGGTTTCCATTTGGCAGACAGACAAACAGCTCTGTGTTGGCATACATTTGTTTGAAGATATGGTGTATCAAGAGCAGTGTTTCCCTGGTATCTTGTGGATAGTGTTGTGCCAAGTCCTTGATTTTCATGCTGTTTGGTGGTGTAACTAAGTAGTTATAACTTTTATAGGGTACTATGGCTTGATTCATCAACTATTAACCTAATACTGCCAAAACCACCACTAAACCATGTCCCTCAGCACCATGTCTACCCGCCTTTTAAACACCTCCAGTGATGGTGATTCAACCACTTCCCCGGGCAGCCTGTCCCAATGTTTGACAATCCTTTCTGAGAAGACATTTTTCCTAATATCCCATCTAAACCTCTCCTGGGGCAACTTGAGGCCATTTCTTGAGGCCACTTCCTCTTGTCCTATC
The DNA here is from genome assembly GCF_964199755.1 of Larus michahellis. Classification (NCBI taxonomy): domain Eukaryota; kingdom Metazoa; phylum Chordata; class Aves; order Charadriiformes; family Laridae; genus Larus; species Larus michahellis. Next base: position 16,697,770 of record NC_133896.1, read on the forward strand.
ACTTATTCCTTGGGAGCAGAGAATGACCCCCACCTCTCTACTGCCACGACTGAGAGACGGGACGCCCCGACACTCTACAACCTCCTTTCAGGTAGTTGTAGAGAGCCATAAGGTTCTCTAGGCAAAGGCTCCTTTTCTCCAGACTAAACAACCCCAGTTCCCTCAGCTCAATGATCTTAAACGTCCCTTCCAACCCAGATGATTCTATGATTCTATGATAAGGATTGTAACCTGGCAAACCATCTTTTCAAGTACACGAATGTAAAAATTCCAAATTGTATAATAATAAACGTCCAACTAAAATTCCAAATGGTACAAAAATAAGAGTCCAAATAAAATTCAAAATGGTGCAATAATAAAAATCTTTCTTCCCCCTCCATTTGGGACCGCCACTGGCTTTCAGCATGTGCTGGGCCCTGGTTGTTAGAGCCCTGCATCTAAATGGCCTGCCCAAATCTTACCTCTGGACCTCTGCGCAGAGGCGAGCACACAGCTCTCAGTTTAATGGCTGCAGACCCGCTCGGGGCACACTTGGATTTAGCAGCACGTTCCCACACGGGTTGCTGCTGACTCTGTCAGAGACTCTGTTTCAGTCAAATATCGTTAGATCTTTCGGTTGACAGCCAAAGGCAGACAGGAACTGTTCTCCTGCCAAAAATTGAGTCCCTGCTCTAAAGCATGAAAAAGATGGAGATCTTAAAAATAGAGAGAAAAAATTAACTTCAAAAAACACGTGTGTCTTACAATTGCATTTTCAATGGGTCTGAAGTGGGTTTGCTGGAATTTATATATTTAGCATGAGAGAGAGCAATTATGCAAAATGTGATCTCAAATGATTACTTTGGTGGAGTTACATGGGATTAAAACAGCCTGTGGTGTTAAGTGTTAGGCAACCTTAGCTGTACTGCTGCCAGCATTGCCTGTCAGGCGAGGAATGTGTCACCCACGGTTTTGTCAGCTTCTGCCTGCAATCACCACCATCCACACCCTTTTCCACTGCTAATACTGTAACTCTTCCTACTTGTTAAGCAATTTATCTCTTAACACTTGACCAGTAGGATTAAATGCGTGGTGCCAATCAGTTCCTTATGAACAAATTCTGACATCGCTTTCATTTTGAAAGGATTTTACGGAGGAGGTAGATAGTGTTGCCCCAGTTTGCAGATGCAGATAACCAAGGTAGAAGGTAAATAATTGGCTAAAAGTCACCCTGCTGGCCAGGACAGCCAGGAACTAAAGTCCCATGTAAGAGAGTGCCATCGAGGAGAGCTTGTGTGTATCTCAACTTTTGTTGAGATATTGGAGATATTGGAGTATTGAGATATTGGTCTAATCAGGATCTGTACATATAAAGGAAAACCCAAAGCAAACACTGGAAGGATTACAAACAACTAAAGCTGCACTGAGAGCTGAGAGATAGATACACTCAGATAAATTAAGAAAATGACTCTGTCAAGATAGTGAAAATGGCTGGAGAAGGAATGTCATGCAGGGATCAGAAAGATATGGAATGTATCGGAAGGCATCTGCTTTCCAAAGAGACCAAACAATGTTGTGAGAATAGGATGAGCTTTGGAACAAAAGGAAGGTTTAAGGCAATACACAGCTTATTTAAAATTGTTTCTAGTGTTAAATTCCTATTTTCAGTTCCTGGTTTTCTGTTTTAAACTAGATTGTTCCTTACAGTTCTTATATAAGTAACCTTATATCACCAATATGCACTCACAAACTCAGCAAACTGGTACGATCTAGGATCAGGATTTATGTCTTGTCAGAGGGCAGAAATACTTTTCTTATAAAATGGCACCTAACCTTATTTCTTGGCACGCTGATAATGTAAAATTCTGTGTAGAGAAAAGGTTTCTCAACCTTGATAACCGCATGCAAACTAAATTTGCCAGAAAAGGTTTTGGCATCACTCTCAGTGCTTTTCCAAGGTTTCAGACATTACATAAGCTGCTGCTACTATAAATGCTATTTGCTGATCTTTTTCGCATATTCAGTGAGATGATTTCCCTCAACCCAATGCAGTGGTATTCCTCAACTTACATGGCAACTCTGCTTGTGGCATAATAATATATCAGAGCAGGTTGCTTAGCAGAGCTTAAGGCATCATAACACTAATGAACAAGAAATTAGTTTAGGAGCCTAAAAACACACAAGGTTGCACACTGTATTGCTACATGAGGCTTGAAGCCCTTGTGCCTACCCCTTCAGCACTGACTGAAGTGGGAAGAATTCTTGGTTTGGGGATTTGCTCCGTGTATTATTCTCTTTTTTAATGCAACAATGGCTTGATGTAAAGAATATAACCATCATTGGCAAAGCTGGACCTTCTCCTGCCACAGCGTTAGATCCTTTTCTGCCTCACTGTCCATCTAGCCCCACGGCTCTTACGTTCTTGTCTGCACAGCAACCCAGTTTCCTTTCCTTTCAGAACCCATCTTTTCTGCATTTAATCTACAATCTTCTTGGGAGGTGAGAGAGAGATAGTTTTAAATCCCCCTGGGCTGAAGCAAATCTGTGATTTGGGTCTCCCACGTGCTGGGTGAGGCTACCACACGAAAGACCTACAGCATCTCACTGTGCATTTTGGCTGGACTGAAGTCCCCAGGAGCTTTAGGCATGGATCCACCTGCTTCTGAGTGCCAACGGAGAGACAGGAGCTGACTCCCAGCTACTCAGGCCTGGGGGAGTTCTGGGCAAACGCACAAAGCGCTCAGTAGTTTTCTGGAAGACATCTTCTGATGTATGCCATGTATCGACAACATAAAAACAGTAGAATCCTGTGATTGCTCCTGCTCTCTGCTGAAATGCAAAAAAAATAGCTTCTTAAAGCTGGACCAGTTCTTCGATCTAGTTCACGGCATCACCTTGCAAACAATTGTGCAAACACACCTTAAAGGAGAGAATGAGGCAGAGCTGTGAATCTAAACAGTGTTTCAATTTAACAGTTAATCTCTTGAAAGCATAATGTCACACCTAAAACCCACCTAAACCCTTTTGGACCTGACCCTCCTGTCTTAGATTACTAATCATACCTACTACATTTCACATGACTGTGAAATCATTTATAAGTCAGCTCTTATCATGAAATCCAGTGCTACAGAGAGATGATCATAATAATGAAAATCTACACACAAACCAAACAAATCCTCCCTCTTTCTGATGAAGTCAGTCTTCAGTGTAGCACGTCCCGCTTCTTTGTTGTGTTTTTTCCGGGAATCCTTTTAAAGATAAGCTTGACAGCATGATCTGATGAGAAATAATATCTGTTTGTGATTGTGTTGGGCCAGCAATTGGAAAAAAAGCGCTTTTTGTTAGCTCTCTGGAGTCTCTATTAACTGTAACATACAGAATGCCTCCAGCTTCTGAGATGGCTGTTAAAAAGACAGGTTGTTTTTGTGACAGCCAGCTGTTGTGACAATATTCTGTGAAAGCATTCCTTCTTGCTGGCTAGGGATTTGCTGTGAATATTTGCTGTTTGATGCACTGTCCCTCACATTCTTTAGTTGGGGCTTACATATAAAAAGTATTGGGTGCTGTGCTTGTCAGGCAAGCCTGGAGACTTCTGGAACATTACAGATCTCTCTCCTGATGGCGTTGTAGAGATGCAAGCCAGCCTTCTGGTGGCGAGGGGACAGTTTCTTGTAGCACAAGATGATAACTTCATTCCTACAGCCTGGAACCGTTTACTCTAGGGCTGTGTTGGGCCCTAATGGTCTGTACAGGGATAAGGAATGCTCTGTGCCAATCACACTGTAATATCCAAATCTTGATTAAAAACAACTGAACGTTAACATGTGTTTAATTTTTACCTAGTTTTCACATGCTTAAAAATGGAAGCTGACCGATTGTAGTTATAAATCCACTGCCACATCTGTCACTAACTGGATTAACTACACAGACAACTGTTAATATAATTCACTTTGGTAGCTACAGCTCGCTGCTTTATTTAGTTGGTATTATCTGGACCAGAGAATATCAGCATTTCACAGCTTGCTTTGAGGCAAACCACCAGGGAGGCCGCACGCAGCTGGCCACCTTAGGCTTTGCTCCCTCTTCTAATTTTTAAATTCCTGTGGCTATGACTAGTGCTGGTCACAAGGCGCGTGCTGACAATAACTTATCCCATTAATTACTGAAATTCTCCATCATTTGGCTGGACCCATTATGAAGGGCCTTTACTGGAGACAGTCAAGGCGGCAGGAAAATTTTAATACGTCCCGTTAGACCAAGCCTTAGGAGTGAGATAATTTTCTGATATGACTTCTTTTTCCTCAGTGTTTGCATCGCCCTGGAGGACTCTCCCCGCAGGGTGGCCACAGGGGCTGCCGCGATGTCGCCGCGTGTCAACGTCCCTGCCCCCCCCCGCCCCCTGCTCCCTCCCGCACTCGCCACCAGGCGGCCCCGCTCGCCCGCGGGCCGCGCCTTCGTCCTGCCGAAAATCCCCAGGAAAAGCGCTTAAAGACGGCATTATCAAACCGCTGCGCCCTACTTGGAAGTATAAACGTGAGAACAAGCTCCAAACTTTTCCTTCTATAGGGTAACAATTGGTCGAAAAACCTCCCTTTTTCTGCCACCCCGCACTTTAGAAACGCGAACTTTGGACTTTCTTCCAGCCATTACGTTATGAAATGAACGGTGGTTTTCAGCGGCGGAACGGGAGGGCGAGGCGGGCGAGGCCGGCGGCCCCTTCCAGCCCTCACAGGATGAGGGGGGGCTACCCCTCAGAAACACCGCCGGCGGCGGCGGGCTGGGCGAGCTACCCCCCGGCCTTGCGGGACTCCGTTGCCGCCGGCCCCGCCGCTCGCCAGCACCTCTCCTCGGGGGGCGCGGAGCCGCGCCCCCTGAGGAGAGGTGCTGGCGAGCGGCGGGGCCGGCAGCATCGCGGCGCTCAGTGCGCAGCCGCAGCCCGCCGCGCCTGCGCAGTGCTGCGCGCCACCGTGTGTGAGGGGAGGGAGTGGGGGGGGGGGGGAGGCCGCTGTCCCCGCCCGCCTCCGCCTCCGGCTCCGCCTGGGCGCTGGGAGCGGCGGCCGCGGCGGGCAACTTCCCGTCAAGTCCGTCCGGTGGCGGGGACTATGCGACCCGGTTGAGCGCGGCCCGAGAGGGGCGGGCGGGGGCGAGGACAAGCGCCGTAGCCAGAGTCGCCCAGCAGCCGCCCGCCTCAAGCCCACCCCCCCACCCGCCCTTCCCGGGGCGGGAGCCGCCGCGGCCGTCCCATGTCCCGCAAGGCCAGCGACAATGTGGAGTACACGCTGCGGAGCCTGAGCAACCTGATGGGGGAGAAGCGGCGGCGGCAGGCGGACGGGGCCGCCGGCTCGGGCGCGGCGGCGGGCGAGTGGAGCCTCATCGCCGCCGAGTCGTGCTCTAGCCTCAACAGCGCGGCGTCGGGCGGCGAGCTGGAGCGGGCGGCCCGGCGGCAGTTCCAGCAGGACGAGACCCCTGGCTTCGTCTACGTGGTGTCGGTCTTCTCCGCCCTGGGGGGGTTCCTCTTCGGCTACGACACCGGCGTGGTGTCGGGGGCCCTGCTCCTCCTCAAGAAGGAGCTCAACCTGGACGCCCTCTGGCAGGAGCTGCTCGTCTCCGGCACGGTGGGGGCCGCCGCCCTCTCCGCCCTGGCCGGCGGCGTCCTCAACGGGCTGTGCGGCCGGCGGCCCTGCATCCTGCTGGCCAGCGGCCTCTTCACGGCGGGAGCCGGCGTCCTGGCCGCCGCCCGCGACAAGGAGACCCTGCTGGGGGGACGCGTGGTGGTGGGGCTGGGCATCGGTGAGTGCCGCGCCGCCCCGACGGCTCCTCTCCCACCCTCACTCCCCGCGGGGACCCCAGTTCTTTGCCCCCCCGGGGAAAAGCACCCCTCCCCGGGAGGCGGGTTTAAGCGAGCCTAAAATCCGCCCGTTGATGTGAGGCAGCCCGCCAAGAAAAGGCGAACGTGGGCTCTGAAGCCCTCGTCTGCCGGCGGGGGAGATGCGCGGCCGGGCCGAGGTCGGGAGAGGGCTCTGCTGGGCGCGGAGGGCAGCGTGTGTGCTTCCCCGCCTCCGTTGTACTCCCGGGCGGTGTAGTCCTAGCCCGTGTTGGGGGAGAGTTTGTCAGGCTTCTGTGCGAGGAGAACGGTTTCGCATCCCTTCTTGGAAATTCATCTTCAGGGGGATCCTGTCCACAGCTCACACTGTGAGCTTTGCATTGAGGCGGCTCTGGGCAGTCAGGAGCGGGGGGGAGATGGTGCCTGTCGTTCTGAACTGTAAATGCCTCTCTTCTGATCCCCGCACAGCTTTGCTTTTTGCTGGGCACTAAAGGAACGCTTTTGGGATAAAATGAGGTAGTAATCTCTGTGGTCAAATGAGATGATGCTTGCTTTGGGTTTCGTTAACAGCATTCTGCAGAACTGAACATGAATTGCTGCTCTTAGGCTGCCTTCCTATATGTGTTGCATAACTTGCAAGCAGTAGGTTCTGATAAAACTTTATAGTTGTCCCGAAGAACTTGATGAGGAGTGTTTCCTCTAACTTTTGAGACTAGTTTCTCTGCTAACTATATCCTAAATATGCCCAGAATTTTGGTTGCCCTTCAGCTGTCATCCCGTCAGGCACTAATTTGAATGATACTCATTATGGAAGATGGGCTGTATGAGGTTATTCAGACTCCTCGGACTACAGTATGTATAGAAAAAAAAAGTAGTAAATATTTCTCACTGTGATCTTGCAACCCTTCCTATCTAAAAGCATGAGGACAAATTGAGAATTAGACTTGTTTTCCTCTGCATAGCAAAGTTCTGTTTCTTAGCCATTGAATATTTTTTTTTTTAATTCTCTGGCTTGTTATAGACACGCTTGCTGGGATGCAGTTTGTGGTCTGATTAAGGAAAAAAGTTAGTGAGTCATAACAAGGGCTGTCAGAAATAAAATTGTCTCCGTCCTTGAAAGGGCTCATGCTGGTTTCCCTGTACAGTAAGGGGGGACATCATCTTCAGGTTGCAGTTTTCCTACCCTGAGTTGGGTGGTTGTTTTTTATTTTTTAAATGCTACCTTCCAGCATTTTTTTAATCAAGACTTCAGACTGCAGAATGTTGATAACGTTTCTTATAATGTTCAGGAGACAAGAAAACTAAAGTTGCCATCAAAATACCTGCCAGCTCATAGCCAATATGTAGTACGTATGTTTAGTGTCAGATACTAAAAATATCAAATTCTGTGTCTTTTTGTGTTTGTAAAGCTTCTTGTGTTCTTTGTTGACGGTAACTGGTTACATTGACAACTTCAGGGGGAAGAGAGTGGAAAAGGATGGGTGGTTTTCTTGACTCGTGTATGTGTGTCTTGTAGAGAGATATATAGGTGTTGGAATTACCTATATACGTTGGTGCAAATGAATGATGTTGGTATTGTCAGAGAGATATGAAACTTGGGTCTTAATATAATTAATATATGAAACACAGAAATAGAAATTGAGAGCTAGGGGCTCTTCTTTTGTACAGCTGTAAATCTCTTTTGTGGTCTGGGGAGAGAGGTCTCTCTTTGCCTTCTTTCCATGTCAGGGACAGAGATGGTGGGTCTGCTGGGGCTCCGGAGAGCTGAAATAATGACTGAGAAATGTTCTCAGGGTTTTGGAGCACAAAGACACTAATTTATATTTTAAAAATACGGTATTCTGTCATTTTTATCAAAGGTTGCTCTTCTTAATGTGATAGAACTTATGGCCAGAAACAAAACATTACCTTAAATTGCTGTCACTGAAGCATCACAAGAGACTCCAAGCATCTTGGAGTCTAATACTAACAAGGTTTATTTTACAAAAGGAAAAAATATATTGTGGTTCAAACCTGTTCTCATACAGTAAACTGCAACGATCTCTACATTAAATCCCCCACCAGAGGGAGCCTGGATGATTTCATGAAGGCATTGGAGATTGGTGGAACTTTTAACCAGTTTCTTCCCTTTCTTCTCTTGGAGCTCTCTATCATTTTATGGTCCACAGTGAGAAAGAACTTACTAGCGTTGGTGTAAGGAGGTTGCTCAGTAACATGAACTGCTGAAATGTGAGGGTGTGATGCTGTAGTGTTATGAAATGCTTTCCTACCTGCATGCCAGTAAAAACTTCTTAACTGTGTATAATTTTATACCTTTTTGAGGTCTCTTTCCTGTAGCTCTCTGCCAATTGCCCATCAAGAGATCTACTCCAGAAATAGATGTTCGCCTGCATTTAATAAATGAATTACTGTGCTATGGGTAGTACTGTGGTGCTGTAAAAGCAGATGCAGTAATGGTTACCTATGGGACTTTGTTCCGCCCTTGCTGGTACAGTGTGGATCGTGTTAATTGGGTCCATGCGAGAAAATGGCTATTTTTCTCATGACTGTGATTTATAAAGGGCTATGGTTAAAATTTCAAGGATTAAAACCACAGGATATATGCAGAAATGACAATCATCTCTCACTTGTCTGTCTTGTCTGTTTTTTACCATTTTCCATAGAGCTGTTTTGAGATAGAAAAACTCTCCTTTTCACCCCAGCAATTACAGAAGGAGATGTTTCTAGAAAATAAAGACCTTCTCTCAAGGATAAGCCAAAGTCCTCTTTTATTTCAAATGTTGACCAGATTTTTGTGGTTGGAAACAGTTATGTTCCCTTTCTCCCTCCCCCCAACGTAAATACAAAATACAGGGAATGCAAAAAAAAGGGAAACCACGTTCAGCATAAGCTTAGAATATGCTTAGATCTTTTCAGGTCTGAATTTCAAAATACATAGTTCATGACAACTTCAGGAAAAATGGCTTAAGAAAAAGATTATGGCCATCATTCCCTCCCCCAGACCCACCCCTTCCCAAGCAGCTCTGCTGTCCCTGACTCTTTAGGAATTTGGTTGAGCCTGCTGTCAGGAATGCAACGATTGGATGGATATTCATTACAGCAAATGTGGGCAAAATTCAGACATTTAGGAAATTGTGTCACGTGTGCTCAGTAGCACTTTGTATGAGCTTATCTAGGAAAAATGTCATTGGTACAAAGCATATTTGGACCTTCTGCATCTGGTAACGCTAACGGCCTTCCCTGCTGCTGAAGGGTGACCAGGCACACTCGGTAGGGGATTGAGGGTCAGCATAGGTTTGCCTTGTGTGGGCTGCTGTAGTTTGCACACTTAGCAGGAAAGCCAGGTTTTTCACTTGGCTCATCTTCGGTCTGTCCTACCAAAGTTTGAGGACAGGCCAAGAACTGAAACACCAAAAGTTTGAGCTAGGCATGGCCATAGACAAGAGCTAATTCTACTGAAAACCTGCTGGTGTGAGAAGGGAGATGGAGAGTGAGTAGAGTAAGAACTGGGACTAAATGAGATAGAGACTAGAAAGGATAATAATGAATAGCTCTGTGAAGTCATTTCTTTCTTAGACTGTAATCAGTCCAGTGTCCTAATTTCACAATCACTTTGTTGTCTAAACATATTTGGATGTGTATCTACAACTCGACAGTCTGCAATGGGAGCAGTTCATCCTTCTGTCATTTGAGGATGCTGAAGGTTTTAAGCCTGCAGCTGATGTACGTGGGTGTTGGTGTGGTGTTTCAGGTAGTGTGCTGTTCAGATCACTTTTTCAAGAACGTTTATGTGTGAACACAGGGTTCAGGAAGTGACAGAATTAAGCTTGCTCGTGCAGAGTTGATCTCTATCTTAATGTACAATCATTAGCTGGATGATTAGATTCTCCTGTCTTGTTCAGCATGCAGAATAGATGATGCTCAATTAATGATCAGCTTCTCAGTGTTTTGTTTTCTTACTCAATGTGTGGCTTAGGCGTTACTTAATGCATACGGTACCCCAGCCCCTGGGGAAGCAGAGTTACTCCTTAGGACTACTGTGTGTGCGTATACTCTTGTTACATGCAATGCAATGGAGACCTGTCGGGTTAGGTGCCTTGTCTTCTCTCTGACCCCGTTTTTGCTGGTATGTGTTGTGTCTTCACCATGTAAGCCTGCTGCTCAGTGCTTGCTTTGTACTCAAAATGTCTGTAGTATTTTTTTTTTTTTTTAAAGGCAGTATTTGAATGTGACATCTGTGGTGTTCCTGGTAGCATCTTTTTACGGCATATGTAGGTCATTTTCTGAGCAGAAGAAACGAGATTGTGCACAGAATTAGGCAGGAGTGAAAAGCGCTGGCATATGGTTCAGGGCTCCTGGGGTGGGACTGGCTTCTACTGACAGTAGCAAACAGCAAAAATAACCAAATTTAACCAAAGGACTTGAATCGTGTAGTACCAGCTCTTTATTATCTTTACAGTGGTTAAGTAAAGGTCCACTGTATCAGCTGGACTACCATGTATGCTGTGAAAATACTGGAAAATAACCAGCATGACCTGTTGCTTATTAAAGATGAGGACATGTGTGCTGTTTTGTTATGTTTTTTTTAGTGTATGAGCTTTTTCAGGTGCTGTGTATTTTTATCTTGGAAAAAATTACAGATTAATCTCCTCCTCACCTCCACCCTCCAACCCCCATGGGAAGCTCTAAACCTTCAGTCTGTTTTTATGAGTGAGTGTCCACCACATTTTTTTTTTTTAAAGGAATTTATACCTTAGTACATTTTAGAAGGGGAAGTCAACCTCAGCCCCCAAATATGCTGTGCTGTTTCTGGCAGATGCTTGTAGTTTTCAATCCAGAGATTCAGAGACTATTTTTCCCTCCAGAGACAGCGGTTTGTTAGTATAAGCTTGCAGTGGGAATGGAGGGGAATGGAGAGACAAATAGCCACATTGCTGAAATGGACTCCTGTACTGCCACGGACCAGAGATGCTCGCCCAAGTTTCCAGGATCTATAGCTTCTGCCGTTACTGTGTGCACTCAGGGTTGGATCTCTGTGTCTTAAGAATTTGATCTGTTCTTGTGCAAAAGCATCTGGGAGGATAAATTAACTTCTGACTGGAGCTGTGATCTTACAGGGTACCAGGAGCACATTAAAATGCAAAACGGTATCTTTTGAAGTCCTCTAATTTTGTGTGCATTGGACAAGATACACAGTGCTATGCTCAGTTCACTGTTATGTCAATAAGCACCGATTCCGTATTGTTTTGTCTGCTGGTGTAATACCAAAAAATCAGCAATTTATACATAAATATTACTATCTTTGGCTAATATTTAGTGACCATTTCAGAGTAAAGTATTAAGCACACAGGGTTACATCTAAGAGAATTTTTGGATTTCTGATTCTTCTGGAAACTGTTTAAAGTCACAAGGGTGGTCTGTCTTTTTTTTTGTTTGTTTGTTTTTACCTTTGTTTTGGGCTTTTTGCTGTTTTTGTTTAACTTAAAAAAGAATAATAATTCCCGTAGTTGATAAACCTTGAAATTGATTTTCTACCTGTAAAACATGAGAATCTTCTATAATAGTTTTCCCTGCACTTGGTCAAACTGTTCTATCAAAACATAATTCCTGTTGTATTTCAGGTATTTTTGTTCATTTTGGAAAAAATACAATGCATCCAGTTCATATGTGACATAAAACTGAAACTTTTATGATCCTCTTATCTATATAAAAAGGCAACTTGAAGGATGCTTGCACAAGTGTTTCCTTACCTATCTTGAAAAATTCATGTGGGCTCCAGAGGTGGGCTTATTTTCAAGATGCTTTATTTGCTACAGGAACAAGAGACCAGTGGCATCCGCTTACCAGAATGTTAAAGACAGCGAATCATTCAGTCGGAACTCTTGGATTTAAGCGACTTGTTTGGCTAAAGCTTCTACCAGCCCCATCAGCAGCGGCACAAGGCAGGACATCTGAGGAGAGTCTGAGAAGCAGATTTGAAGTGTTAGCTGCTGTCTGCTGCTGTGCACTGTCAGGATATGTGCTTAATTTTTATTCTGAGCATACTATACTAGTATGTACTTTGCCAACTGTATCCTGAGAAGTGATGAAAAATGTAAAAATCCTGAAAGTAGATGCTGAAAAGGGGATTTTTAAATTATCTTAAGTGGGTTTTTATAGAGTATATTGTATTTCTAAATACATTCATTTTTTTAAAAATGTAGTATTTTAGGGATTATTCAATGAATGTATGGTAAGCTTTTGGGTTGCAAATCCTACGGAAGTCCTGAAAATTGATGATTTCTAATTAAGATGGCTGGACTCAAACTGGATGACTGTGGCTGTGCTGCATGCTGGTACCACAGAGGTATAATGGGCCTGATGGATAGTTTCGTTTGCAAAATTGTTTTATGGGTCTTCATTGGTGAAGAATTAAGTTTTTGTATCTGACCTGTATAATTAGTGTTGCTGGTGTGAAGGTTGTGAAGAGGCTGGGTCGGGTGGGACAGTCATTAAAGCTGCTGAAAGCCTAAAACCAGCAACTGCTGGGGGAAAAAAAAAAGAAGGAAAAAAAAAAAAAGTGTGTGTTAATACATGCAACTCTTTACCTTGGTCTTGTCCTTTAGTTGTCCCTCAGGGTTTTTTTCCCCCCCTCCCCTAGAGATGGGTCTTCCAGTTGCATGTATTCAGGAGCTGTCAGCTCAGCTTCTCTACTGGAACTTCTCTTCCCCCCTCCCTGATTCTTCCAGTGTAATTCAGCAAGGGAGCAGCTCTCTGGAGGAGGTTTGCCCTCTGTCGCTAATTTGAAAGGCTTCTTGGTTCTTGTTAGAGCTGATGTTTTCCAAAAGCACCTGGCACTGGCCTTGGGGTTTATCGTTTGCTAGTGATCATTTTACATCAGTGAGCGCGTTCTACTTCTGCTCCTGAGTGATGAGGCAATTTCAAGGCAAAAATATTTTCCAGGCAGTGTGGGGAACCGCGGTGATACCTGATGCTTTTAGCACAGGGGCTGACAGACACTTTGCAAGGCTGAATGGTCTTAAGGGAGAAGTGGGGTTTCCCTGGGAGGCAGTTGCTTCACGCCTCAAATCTAGAACTTTCTGGTCTCTTCTCAACACCGTGTATTTGGGGAAGGTCTGAGTTTTCACAGGTCTCATGCCAACTGGTAACATTGAGAAGCTCTAATCTAATCAACAGGCACATACAGCTGCGTGCTCAATTGTCTCTGAGGCAGTAATGAAGTGATTGTTCATCTCCAGACAATAGACATGAAAACAGAAGATGCCGGAATTGGTGGAGGACTTGCTGTGTAAACAAGAATGTGTACCTAAAATTAGATTCACCTGGCAATTGCCCATATTTTCATAGTCTAGACAAAATTAAATAGCTTTAGAAACCTATACCATAAGTGGCAGCCCTAAGGCAACAATTTTCCAGCCTTTTCCCAGAAGTGGGATTTTTCTGCAGACTGACTTTTTCTGTCTGCCCTTCTGTTTCCCTTTTCTTTTGGTCAGGAGCCTTGTGGGCATGGTTTTCTCCACTGTTGCTTCTCTTGCAAGCTTTCAGGGAAGCAAAACTAATAATTGTGGTTTTAATGTACCTATGTGCCTATAATCACTTTGGAAAAGATTATTTTCCTTCCAGCTGGAAGGAAGCATTTAAGGATGTCTTTGTGTTTAGCCACAGCTCTACTTTCCTGTTGTACCCTGGAAACCCAGGAGAAAAGGGTTCCAAGTTGGAAAGAGCAGAAGAACCTGCCTGGTGTTACACACTTGTATTGCCCATGCTGTGGGGCATGTGGTCTTGTAATTTGGGAACGTGTTCCAGTGAGCGCTTCCCTGAGAGAACCATGTACTGACATGGTCACTGGCATGTGCCAATGGAAGATGATCTTTAATTTCTGATTGCTCATAAGAGCCATCATTCATAAGCTATCAATCACATTTATTCTAATTAAACAGGAAAAAAAAAAGTTAGGTATTGGTAGTATTTGAAAACTGTGGTAGTAATCTTGATTTGTGCCCTGCTCTGAGCTGCCTTCTGCAGTTCAGCCAGGTTCTGCTGTGGCATCTGTCCCACTTCCAAGGGTGAGAGAGCAGCAGAGCTCCAGAGATTCCTCCTTTTCCCTGGTGCAGAAGCAGGGCAGAGCTGCTGTGCCCAGAGGAGCAGGAGCAGAGAAGGAGCACCAGTGCCATCCTGTTCCCATGCCCTGTGATGCAGTTCAGCCTCCAAAGCAAGACTAGACCAGCTGGTAGAAATAGGGAGTTCCTGTTCCTATCCCTCTGTTTTTTCCTTCCCTAAATTATCATTGATTCTGGTCCAAAGCATGTAGTACTACAATATTTGGTAGTTACCTGTGATTCTGTGGATTTTTTAGCCAACATTATGAAGGATTCAAACAGTATGGCCCGTTACTTTTTTACAGCTCTAATCCTGGAGGAACTGGCAGTACTTAACCTGGAGAAAACACAATTGTTGATTTATTGTCTCTTCAGCTGCACATGGAGAAGTGGATAGGCAGTCAGGATTCACTATTTTCTTTAAGGGAGAGTTAGATGATCCTGATGCTGAAGACAGCCATTTCTGAGCATGTTGGAGTTTTCTCTGGTGCTACTGAACTGGCAGTTGTAGCATAGGCTTCACATTCCACCGCTCAACGGCAAAAATAATCAGGGAATTATGGAAGAAAAAAATAAAGCTACTATCTTAAAGGTGCCTAGAGAAAGCTGGAAGCAAAAGCTGTGTATTGAAGCTAATAAATATACTTGATAAATTACTTATTCCTGAGCTTTTTATTGGAAAAGTGGTAGGTAACTAAATATATTGCATGAAAGTTATGACAGTGAGGCTGGAGCAACTTCAGAAAACTAGAAAGATAAGTGAAGCACAGAGACTACATGAGGTGTTGGAGGCAGGGAATGTTTTTGCTGGCTGTTTAAACATCTAACTGGAGTGCAGTTGGGAACAGGGAGAGCTGGGAACCTAAGTTCTATGGTTGATGGAGGATGGTATTTCAGGATCCTAAGTCGAATGCCTCAGGTTAGAGCTAGTACTCCTTTGGAATCTACTTGTCTAACATGTGATAGTAAGAGAGAAACACAGCTTCTTATGGTAGTTTTAGTGTGATTAAGGTTCAGGTCAATGTGCTATATTTGCTATTCCTAGCTGTATTAGGACTTACTCTGCCTAAATGTTATTTTGAAGTTAATTTTCTGTTTGTAGCTGCCCACCTAGGAAGTTTTGTTTAATCTGTGAGGTTAAGGAGATAAAATTGAAGGGGCTCGCCACTAAGTACTTGCTCTTGATTGGTTAATTTTTTTAGGGTTGTTGGTTGGAGCCGTGATGGATCCTGGGGAGAGTCTAACATCTGAGAAAGGCAGTGTGGTAACAGATGAACTAGAGCACAGTGAGCATGGAGGAAGTACTGGTTAAGACCAAAGCTGTGTGTACTTTAAGCATGCACTTCAGCAAATGTTTGCGTATAAGTGACCTTTTTTGTTTGTTCACAGGTCCTTGATTATTGGACTGTTGAGGTCAGTAGTAGCTATGTCAGCGCAGGAGTGGGGAATCTGCCTGAGGGGAAAAGGTAAGCCTGGTTTTATTCACTATAGAGTTCAGCAGCTAAGTCTTTTGCCTTGTAGACTCCCTGCTCCTGCATTAATCACAGGCGTTGCTGACCTCACCAGTCCAATTCACGTTGGAACAGCTTGGTACGAATGGAAAGCCAGAGCCACCCGGACAACTTCAGGATCTTGAAGAAAGGGATGGAAAAGACTAAATGTTGTACATAGGCGTTCATAATCTTTTAGCCCATGGATTCGCGCGTTGTGGTAATATGTTGGGCTGAATACTGGGGTCTGGTTTTGTACTGTATGTAGTTCTTGGGTAGGAGGAGAAATAAGGCTCAGAATGTAGATCCTTTCTCTTGTAATGATTGACTGGCATGTTCCTGGAAAAAATCACTGGTGCATATAGCAGAAATCTGGGCACACATTGAGTACAGCAGAAATACACAAATAATGTCAACTTTTCTTTTAGTGGGTGGGAATGTACTTTACTAATTTCTTTGAAAGCTTGGATGAGAAGGTATGTACTATTTATCTTAAAATCTAACTTTGGGGCAGGGTGCAATAGTTGTATGCACCTATATGCTCTATGTGATTACCTCTGTGCATCTTATATCCTGACAGTTTAGGGCTTCCCTTCCTCCCTGACTGCAGTCTGCAGTTTTACTAGCTAGAGTAAACAAAATGTTATCATGTTCAACAGTGTGTGTGCTTCTGAAAAAGCTGTAGGTTCAAGGCATATTTTTTAGGTCAAGCTTTGTTGTTGTTGTTTTGCTTTGTTTTGTGCATGCTGATGGTGACTTCAAAGTAAGAAAAGATGCAGCTTTTGTTTTGGCTTTGATTCTGCCTGTCCCCACCTATTTCGGAATCTTCCTTCCCTGGAGTCAAAAGTTGTCTGTCCTATCAGTCTGCAGGGCCTCTCCCTAATTCAAAGTTAATTGCTTTGCCTGACACCCAAGTACTATCTGGGCGATTAATCATTATCCTCTTAGATGTGGAGTGCTCCCTTGCACAGAAGGAAACGGTGCTCTGAGCTTATAAATGCAGCAGTGAAGAGAAGATTTTTCCTCATAGCTGGAGACCAGCAGGCCCGTCTCCTCTGAAATACCTACTGAATCTTTAGCAAGATCTGAGCCACCTGTTTACAATATTTATGTTTAATTATCAGCGATTCACCCTGTAATGGTGAAACTTCTAAGGGACTGTGTGCATGTTTTCTGGTTTTCCTTACCTAGAATCTTATAGATTCATAGAATCATAGGGTTGGAAGGGACCTCTGGATATCATCTAGTCTAACTCCCCTGCCAGAGCAGGGTCACCTTACAGCAGGTTACACAGGAACGCGTCCAGGTGGGCTTTGAATGTCTCCAGAGATGGAGACTCCACCACCTCTCTGGGCAGCCTGTGCCAGGGCTCTGCCACCCTCAAAGTAAAGAAGTTCCTCCTGAAGTTTACATGGAACTTCCTCTGCTCAAGTTTGTGCCCATTACCTCTGGTCCTGTCCCCGGGGCACCACTGAAAAGAGCCTGGCCCCATCCTCCTGACACCCACCCTTTAAGTATTTATAAGTGTTGATAAGATCCCCCCTCAGCCATCTTTTTTCCAGACTGAAGAGACCCAAATCCCTCAGTCTTTCTTCATAAGAGAGGTGTTCGAGTCCCCTAATCATCTTGGTAGCCCTTTGCTGCACCCTCTCCAGCAGTTCCCTGTCCTTCTTGAACCAGGGAGCCCAGAACTGGACGCAGTACTCCAGGTGCGGCCTCACCAGGGCAGAGTAGAGGGGGAGGATGACATCCCTCGACCTGCTGGCCACACTCTTCTTGATGCGCCCCCGGATGCCATTGGCCTTTTTGGCCACAAGGGCACATTGCTGGCTCATGGTCGTCCTGTTGTCCACCAGGACTCCCAGGTCTCTTTCCACTGAGCTGCTCTCCAGCAGGTCAGCCCCCAACCTGTCCTGGTGCATGGGGTTATTCCTCCCCAGGTGCAGCACCCTACACTTGGCCTTATTGAATTTCATAAGGTTCCTCTCTGCCCAACTCTCCAGCCTGTCCAGGTCTCTCTGTATGGCGGCACAGCCTTCCGGTGTGTCAGCCACCACCCCCAGCTTTGTGTCATCAGCAAACTTGCTGAGGGTGCACTCTATCCCCTCATCCAGGTCATTGATGAATACATTGAAGAGGACTGCACCCAGTACTGACCCCTGGGGAACACCACTCGTCACTGGTCTCCAACTAGACTCTGTGCCCCTAATCACGACCCTCTGAGCTCTGTCTTTCAGCCAGTTATCTATCCACCTTACTGTCCATTCATCTAACCCACTCTTCCTAAGCTTCCCTATGAGGATGCTGTGGGAGACCGTGTCGAACGCCTTGCTTAAGTCAAGGTAGACCACATCTACCGCCCTCCCCTCATCTATCCATCCAGTCATGCCATCATAGAAGGCTATCAGATTAGTCAGACATGATTTCCCCTTGGTGAATCCATGTTGAGTACTTCTGATAGCTTTCTTTCCTTCCACATGCCTTGAGATGATGCCCAGAATGAGCTGTTCCATCATCTTTCCAGGGATAGAGGTGAGGCTGACGGGCCTGTAGTTTCCCAGGTCCTCCTTCTTGCCTTCTTAACCTGTTTCTGGCTGGCTTAATAGAGCCTCTGCTCATGGTCATGCGCTCCCTTGGATCTTTCTTCCATGAGTATGGATTTGTGTGTGAGTGTTTTTGGTGGGTTGCTGAGGCGTAAATCCCTATGGCTGTGTGCCAGTTGGATGGGGGCAAGCCTGCCCTGACCGTTAGCCTGCTGTCTCAAGCTTTTTATTAATTCTGCTTTTCTTCCTGGTGGCTCTTTCCAGGATACAGGAAGTGAAACTGCATGCTAGGTGTGATGGGGACTTCTTATGGACCACTTTGTTACAGTCAAACTATTCAGTTTTTCAGTTTGTTTAGCTGCAACGGCTCCTTATCCCCAAGTTTCCCCTGTGAGGGAGCTTCATTTGGACGGGGATATAGGGAAACCACACTCCTTGCACTGATGCGAAGAAGAGGGAACTGGAAGTGTGGATGCTAAAGTGGCACTACTTGAACCTCAATAACTCATCTGCCACACTTGTCTTTCCTGGTGAAAAAGAATGTCTGATCCAGGCCTCCTAGATGGTCATGTTGGGAAGTAGGAATCCAGACATCTGGAGAGCTCTGTGTGTGTGCACACACAGGAAGAATTGTATAATGAAATACAATTATATTAGTGGATGTTTTCATTAGGAGTTGTTTGTATTTTTGTGACAAAAAAAATGTGATTGAAGGTGACTATGCAAGAGGATACCATAAACCAGTTGTGCAGGTTTTCAGGGTTAGTGTGTTGGGAACGTATTCCACAGCTCTGCTCTGGAGGACAGGAGAAGGTACAAAGAACTGCTTTGGGGTATGGACCTGTTCTTTCTGCTTCTTTAACTTTTTTTTATCAAGTGGGAATATATAGTTCTTGCCTCAGTTCTTTCTTCTTAAATTTTTATCATGTAGGGATGTGTAATGGACTTGTGTGGTCTAACACCCGCACAGGATAATTAGTTTTCATCTGTGCTGTGGCAACGAGCAAGAAGGAGAACTTCAAGAGGCCTGACGCAGCACTCCTTCACCAGTCTTAAGCGAGTGTGATTCCACTGACATCACAGCAACATTAATTTCTTTACATTATGATCTTGATAAACTACTAATTAGTATGGTACTTTACAGGAGATATGAATCTGTTCATTGGGTAATTGTAGGATCATATAAAGTCAAGTTTGCAGGGTAGATACAGATGTCATACTCAGCTACAACTGAAAAATACAACTTTAGGCAGATTTGTTAGAGACTTTATAAGAGTTTTAAGCTGATATTTGAAGATGACGCACATATTATTTCCTTGCAAATGCATATATTCATCTTCTATGATATTTTGCCTACAGCAATGCTCTGTTTCTTGCTTAAAGCAAATGATTAGGTTCGCTGTAGTAAAACATAAAAATGCCTGTGTGCGTACTTTTCAGTCTTGTACAAATGCATTCCCGGTGTAGCTGAATCATCCAGAAGCAATGTAGGACTCTTTTTGTTTGGATTTCTATTTGTCATACATTATCAGCACTAAAATACATGTATCCCTAAAGCAATAATAGGTTGAGAAGTGTTTGGTCTGCTGTGTCTCCTTTTCACAGTTGGTTTGCGTGTTCTTTGGTTTGGATTTCTATCTGTCATGCATTATCAGTCACTAAAATACATACATCCCTGAGGCAATAATAGATGGAGAAGTGTTTGGTCTGCTGCATTTCACTTTCACAGTTGCTCTGTGCGTTCTGTACTCTACAAATCTGTCCTGTTACAGGATCTGTAGCCATCGGTTTTCTAAGTCACAGTAAATTTTGCCAGTGCAAATACCAGCTTGGGTTACCTGTCCTAGGAGCTGGAACCTATGCAGTTTACTTGTGTGCTGTAGAAGCAATAGTAGCAAAACCACTATTGTGTTCTTGTAGTAGCAAGAAAAAAATATTATTTCATGCTGATGCAAAGAGCTAGAGACACATAGACTTGAACTCATCTTGCCGTAACATGAAGTTTTTTGTGTCATGCAGTTTTATAGTCTCAAGGCTGAATTACAACAAGCCTTATGTTAAAATAAGTTAAATACATGCACGTGGTTGTTTTACTTTGCCACTCAGAAGGCTTTCTAACTTTAAATAATCCAATAAGAAAATTATTTGTAATAATTCTGTAAGGTGGGGTGATGTTTGCTTCCATTTTTGAAAGGCATTCTTGGACTTATTAAAAACAAATAATAATCTTTAATTCTATCAGTCATAACCTGTTCAACACTACAATTTCTGTGAATGGACTTCATAGGCTGATTTTGCAGTTTCTCAGATGATTTCCTCTACAGTCAGATCTCTTCTTTCCTCTTTCCTTCCTTGCTGTGTGTTTGGCCTTTAGAGAGGCAGTACTGTCGGTGGTACTAGTCAGGGAAGCCTGATATTCAAAACTTACTGAAATGCTGGTAGATTATTTGTTCCAAATTACAATTAATGGCTGTTACATAATTCCCACTTGGCTTTGTAACTGTAGGTAACTCTACTTAACTGGAAGCACAAACTGTGCGTTAATAGATAAATATATACAAATCGTCACATACTTGTCATTGTACAGAAAATAAGATTGCCTAAAATCAACCCAACTCTATAAAGCATTAGGATTTATCTCAGTGGCATAATGTAGACTTAACTTCCAGAATGTAATCTGACATGCTGTATCACTAACTTTGCTTATTCTTCAATTACTCCCAGGAGCCTTTTCTGTTCCTTACAAGCAGTTGGCACAAGAGTCTTAAAGGACTTTGCTACTAAATGCTTTTGGTAATTCATACCTAAGCTTGAGTTTTCTGGTATGGCATATTGAAACACTACTCCAAGTGTCTGTACCTCTTAGCAGTTAAAAAGTCCTTTACGCTAAGAAAGGAGTGCAATGTAAACTAAGAGTGAACAAATGAATGTGGGTGTGAACTTGGCAGTATTTGAAAGGTGGGTCATGCTTCTCCCGCAGATAATGAGCAACAGACATTTGAATTGCTGAAAACACACACTGCATTGGAAGCACAGCCTGTGGGAAGTTTTTCTAGTGGTACTACTGTGGTAGGTCATGAGTATTACGGAAGGTGTTACCAAGGAGGTTGTCTTTGGTGTCAGGAACAGTAGTATTCTGCTAGAATAGAGGCTTCTTCCCAAACTCATCTACATATAAACCTGTCATCAACTTGTGTGCTTTGCAACAAATTGTAAAATTTTATAGGGAAAATACCGTGATTTTATTGTTTTCTTGCTGCATACAAGTATAAATGGTACTAACTGGGCAGGTAGGAGTGGGTAGTGAGTAATTCAGAAATCCAGTCACCTATGAGCTGTTTTGTGCTTCGTTGCTGCTTCCTAGTGCTTTATTAGAAACTAACACAACTGGTTTCTTTCCTACTCATAGTTACTCTGTTAGTGCTCAGTTTAATAATTCTCCTCCAGTGGGTAATTAATTCTGCCTCCTGATGCTGCCCACCTGCAGTATTGTCAGCAGTCCCTACCCTTTGTTTTGGAAAATAAAGAAGAGGATGTAGACCAGAGATGTTTTTAAAATGTAAATAAAAGTAATTCCTCTTACTTCTGAGTGGAAATTCTATTATATGTAGCTGGGTTTTACTGTAATTGATGTTTCAATTAGATCTTGCTTTATGAAAAGTTAATTAAAATATCAGGTGAAATGTGACCAGATTATAGGGAAAACCAAGGTGCAAGACTAATTATTTCATAGGGTTTCTTTGGAAAGAGTTCTGTGAGGATTTGGAGCGCCCTCCCCGCTCTGGTGTTAGGGTTTGTTTAAATTTATTTATAAACTTTCTCTGTGAAAGTAGAGAAATGCTGTAAGTGCAGAACTTGCAAAGTTTGTATTTCAGAGAGATCCTGGGTTTAGTTGTTTTTCTTGGTGGTAGCTGGTGCATGAATCTTTTCACTTAAAACTTGAACCCAACATGAGAATGTTGTCCTTTCGAAAGAGAATGAGGCTTAATTTTTAACTGTAAAACTTTCCATTTTAAGAATGGAATCCGCTTCTTAGTGGGAGCTGATTCAAAGGAATTAAACACAATTAACAGGAGGCTCTGCTTCAGAGCACAAAACAAGCTGGGGCACTCAGAGGCTGGGGGACAGCAAACTGAAACAGCAGAGTATTTCATTGCCTGGTTAGTCATGTTAAAACTTAGTGATTTATGGCAACTTGTGCAGTGCAAGTCACAGGAAAAGCAGATTTTATCTTAACAAGGATATTTGCTGCATCTATGTGAATTAGAATGGGACTGTCAGATATGCCATCTTAAATGCTAACTCCTAATTCTTCTTAAAATTTCTTGTTTTCACTATTCTCTTATTGGATAGGGGCAACAGAGCAGACTGCCACAAGGGAGAATCAGTGCAGTTCTCCGAGTTACAGAAGGGTATTTTAGATACCCATCTTTATTTTGTTTTAATCTTTAGGTTGCCTAGAGTTACCGGAGTCTTGTATCAATTAATGAGATTTACTGAGAACATTGCAGTGTTTGCCCAGCTTCCACTGGAAGCTGACCTGCAGCTCTTCCTGAATCCTCCCCTGCTAATGTGCCCGGAGAATGAAAACTGGGCAGGAAAGAGCCACTCTGCGTGGGACCTCGGGAGCTGTGCTCCTGTGATAGGCGGTTCTCGCATCCGTTTGCTCTGACCACTATTATTAATGAGGAGGTCTGCAAAGTAAAAGTTGGAGTAAAGCAACCCTGTTAGCAGAATTAAATCTGTTGTTTGGAAGATGGCTGTCCATTACAACATGCCCATAGGACTGCAAGTTGTCAAAAGCGGAAAGCCATGAGAGCAGCATCTCCCAGGTTTTCCTGGGATTTTCTTCCTCTACTGGTCTCTTTCCTGAGGCCTTGAGACTTGGCAGTCTTGTTTTTAACAAGCTCTTTGCAGTCTGTTTCCCTGATAAAATTTAGCAGTAGTTTCTTACTACCTGCAGCATCCGCCCACTCCTGGTTAGCTGAGACTCTGCTCAGCTTTTTGTCCTTTAGATATTGGTAATGGAGCGGTTGATCTGTTCCTTTTTTCCCTGTTAGCGCTTGACAGATATTGTCTTGGTTTTTTTTTTTCCACAAATGCAGCAGCCTCATTCTTCACTTGTAACATCTTTTTGTCAGTATAAGCAACCGATGAAAGTCAATACACACCGAAATAGCTTAAAGTACCCTTGTATCCCTTGACAGCTCGAGCATTACACCATGAATACTGCAGTTGAAACTGCTGATCTAGACTATTGCAAGTCATTTCTAGGAGTAAACCTACATGGGCTGAAGAAGTTCAGCCTTGGTTTGTCCCTCTACTAAGGACAGTCTAGTGCAAAATCCTTGTCCTAATAGTCAAAACCCTTTCAGAGACTTAACCGCTTTACTTGAGAGATACATACCTGGGATTTCTCCACAGGGTGTTCTGCTGTTACAGTTACATTGCACTGGCACCAAGCAGCTGTTACTGAAATGGTAGTGGGGAATCTCCAGACCATGGGAAGAAGTTGCGTGGAAGCCAGACATGGAAACTAGATGTTTAAGCTGAGCTGCTTCTCATAAAGCAAAGAAATGTACAGCACTTGGACTATAGACTTAAGATGTTGACTTAACCTGCGTGCACTGGGAACACCCTTATTCTTCCTAGCATGCAAAATGTGCACACCATGGAAGGTATCTTGAGGAAGTACTATACTGGTGTCCGCCACCACCCCCAACCTCAAACACTGCAAATGTAGACACCATTTATTTTCCCATATGGTCAAAAAATGTGGGTTTTTATCTCTAAATGGATCACTTGTGTTTGTAGGCACAGTCTTTTTTGTGTATGAAGCCTCTAGTATAGAGGGAAAGTGAGCAGTCACTGTGGCTGGTATCTTTTCATTATAATTATAGTTATACTTACATTACTGTCATGGGTGCTACTTGCATTATAATGGTAGAGTTGAAACTTATTTTTTAAAATCAGGCCTTAGGCTGTGAAAAGCTTACAGGCCTTTTGTTTATTTTTCAGAGCAATAGTTATAAAACCATATAACTGGTACCTGTCTTCCTACAAATCATGCTGTTTCTTGCACAAGTGGGTAACTAAATGTAGTAATTCATATCAAAATACAGTTTTCTGCATTGATGGTTGCAATGTATTTACCCTTTGCAAGCACAAAATTACTGGGAATGTAACCTAGACAGACAGTATTTTTATGAATGGCTTTCTAGAATAGCAAATGAACACATGCAATGTCACTTCATAGTTTTTGTCTGAAATACTAAGTTTGCAATGACGTTAGTCTTTCTAGATTAGTTTTTTTTTTTTTAATTAATGGCAAGTGGTAGGTAAGAAAATGCATTCTTCTGCGCATCTTCATCTGAAGCTGCATGTTTGGAGTCGGTTGCTGGACTTCTGATTATCTCGATTAAACCTAAAGCAGTTCACAGAAAAGTTAACCAGTTTAACTGTTTTAGTAAGTGCACTTGTAGAAAGAGGCACTGTTAAAACCAAGTTACTTCTTAGCTGAAGAGGGCTTTCAGGTATAATTGAGGGCATGCTTTTAGCTGTAGTTCAGCTTCTAAAGCTTGTTCATGTTTGCTTAGATATCGCTTCTCTTAGAAGTGTAGTAAGTTGGGTAAAGCATCACTGTAGTAGAACTAGGAAAGAAAAAAATGGTTTATAAACAGAAGTGCAAAGTTGGAAAGGAGTATTCATTTTATCTGTAGCTTTCAAATCATTACCTTTGTCCTCTGAAAATAAAATTTTTCTGCACAGAAAATCTTAGTTAATCCCAGAAGTGCTCAACTGTTATTCTGGGTTTTTTGGTGTGGGTTTGGTTTTTTGTTTTTGTCTGGGTTTTTTTTGAACCATGTGAAGATTGCATGGTGTTTATAATGCTGGCTTTCTAGCATATATGAATGGTTATGTAGATGAGTCCTGCCAAATATT
The DNA here is from genome assembly GCF_964199755.1 of Larus michahellis. Classification (NCBI taxonomy): domain Eukaryota; kingdom Metazoa; phylum Chordata; class Aves; order Charadriiformes; family Laridae; genus Larus; species Larus michahellis. The sequence goes on from NC_133896.1 coordinate 16,722,647, forward strand.
TCTGGGTCATTATAAAACCATACTTCCCTGCTGGAAACTGCTGTTTGCTTGGCTGAGTCAGTCGAATGAGCTGGATGGCCACTCCTCAGCCACTCAGTTTTGCTCGTTGTGATCTCGCGCGCCTTAGCACAAGTCCACGTCAGCTGCCAGATCAGAAGTCTCAAATGGGAAACGGAGTAGCTGAGATACAGATACGCATCCTGCTCTGCTGTGTAAGGGGAGGAGCTGCTGGCTGGGGAAGCAACTCCTTATCTTTGGCTGTGACCGCCTCAGGGCTTGGCCAATTTCATCTGCCTGTTTTTCCTAGGTGTCAGCAGGCAGCGCCTATAGCACATAGTCTGCGTGTGCTAAAGAATGTCTACAGTAAAGCACTGCTTACATCAATTACTATTTATTTGAACTAAAAGCTTCACTTCTAAAATAGCTTAAGTACTGTTTGTCTTACATGTCTATACAAGCTATCATAAAGATAACTACTATATTGTATTTATCATTTTCAAGTGAAAGAAAAATAAAATGCTCATATTTTCTGAAGTGAGAAACTTTTATAATATGGTAAAAATAAAGGTTGCGTTGAGTAGTACGAACATCTATGTTGCTTCACTCTTTCACAATGAACGGTCTTCTGTAGCTTGTAAGTTCATAGAATCTTTGCAAAACTAATTCAGAGATGAAACAAATCAGGGCTGTTTACTGGTTGCTTTTTGTTGCTTTTAGTCACTTTTGGGGCTCATTGTTAATCTTGTGTTGTTATAACAGTTCAGAAATGCACTTTCTCACAATTCCTGGTACCTTTCAAGTAGAGGGAGCCCTAGCAAATTCGATATTGATAATTAGTGATACTCCTTCCCCTGCATGCCTGTGTGCATGCACACACACTTCTTGAGAAAGAGTTTTTCCCATTTAGGCTTTTGTAAAAATGCTGTTCCAGAAGTAATTAGGCTGCTCCTGTCTGGATCACTTTAGAAAAAGAAGAAAATCCATTTCAGTGTTGAAAGTTGCTAAATACAAATTGCTAGCTGTGTAGGTGACTCAATAAAAGACTTTTTAACTCTTTTGCTTACTGAAAATGTAGGTGTAGGTTAGCAACCGATTACTTTGCTTATGTATTTTGAAGAAACTGTCACTGATGAGCTAGCTCGATTAATTACCAGTTCAGTTGTTTCATTTTTATGATGCTGTCTTTTAGCTGGATTTCTTTAAGGAATCATTCTGATTAATGTTTTGAAGTACTCTGAAACAGGGTAAATCTTAAAGCTAGATCTATGGATAGATTTGGGCAGCATAAGGGGAGTAACTTGTTTTAAACATGCTAGCTTTCTGGAATGGGATCTACAGCCATGAACTACAAGCGCAGGTTCCCGTTATGCCACGCTGTGAGAAGGAGGCCCCTCGGTAGGATACCCAGGAACTAGTGGGGAGAGTCTGACTGGGGTGTTTGGCAGCCTGGATTAAAAGGAGTACATGCTGGCCGTAAAGAAAGACTGGATATGGGTAACTAATTCTGGGTTGCTGGGAAGTGTAAACTGTGATCCAGCATCTGTAGTTCTAGGCATGTCCTTATGTTTTGGACAGTTGCGAGGATCTTTGCTTCAGGTTTTCGGGATGTTTAGCTTGATTATTTTGGCTCTGGTTATTTAAATCCCACTCTTTCCTTCTGACTTTGACACTCAAAATAAATTTTCTTTTTGCGTGTTTTTGGATTACTGTAACCTTGAATAATCTTAAAATAACTTTGGATAGAAGAAATGATTTGTATTAAAATTCCTCTTCCCAAAATGAACTGTTTTATGTATAGTTGTATATAGTGTGTGTATATATGTGTATATATATATAGTAATGTTGAGGCTGAGGGATGCTACAGTTACAGTGGTTCTAGCACTTATAAATAGTTATTTTCATCTGACCTTAAAAACTTTCTCAGTTCTGGTTGCTGTCATGTAAATTTCTCTTTCCGTTCTTACTGTTTAACAATTTTCAGTCAGCATTTTCAGAAGTATCTTTTCGCCCTCTAGTTTTCCTACTTACTCTTTTGGTGTCCACAGATTGTGGCACGTTTTGTATCCCCGTGTACATTGGGATGTTATTTGGTAGGGTAGTAGTTTTTAATTTACTGCTTGCGTGTTATTAAAGATTCCTGCAAATTTTTTGGTTTTTTTTTTTCAAGTTTTTGCTGGACTAAATTTTCTTTTAATAAACTGGGTAAATTAGGTTTTAATAAACCTTCACCCTCTAGCCTGTACATGGTAGGTTCTTGTCTATCTTTCCTCAAGTGTCATGGCTCACTCACTTTTTCCCATTTCATAAACCACCCAGTTTTCAGATTAAAAAGATTCCCTGGCTTGCAGAATTTTAGTGTAGGAAAATAAGTACTGTGATAAATAGTCCCTTCTTGATTATTCAATTTGTTGTATATTCATGTCTCTACTATGATGTGTGTTTTCCTTATACTCTTCTTGCAAGATACTGCTCTGGAGATGTCAGAGATAGTTGTTAGCGCTTTCATTATACAGGAATTGTACTCTGTGTTGGCATCTTTTTTTTTTTTTTTTTTTTTAATGAGTTGGGTTTGTATCTGTACCTTTGTATCTGTACCTAAAAGGGAGAGTTTGAAACTTAAAATTACTCCTGTGTGTAATGCAGCTCACAAAGACTAATTCTATCTTTTGGGCGGGCTGCCTTTACAATATGACAGATGTGATTGTTTCTAGTGGACACAATTTGAGGGTTTTTTTAGGTGAAAAAGGATTTTGTGTTCTTGATCCTTACTGATACATGCAACAGTGAAAAACTTTCTTGTGGTCAACAGAAGGAATTATTCATCCAGGCTCATTAAGATGTGATTGTTGTATAAATTTGAAGCAATATCAACTAGTGAGGAACTTAATTTCTTTTTCTTCAGATGGTTCTGGGCCTTGGACTGTTCCGCAGTTGGATGCCATATAGTAATGCAGGTTTTTGGCACTAATTATGATACTGTTCACTCTGGTTTGGGCTAGTGGCTAGATAGAGACATAAAGATCTGCAGTTACTTAGAATATTAAATGTTGCACCGTACAGGTTCTTTAACTATGATGAACCAGCTCTCTCTCTGATTTAATAAATTAGTGTTTAAATAAAATACAAGACTAATGAAGTCTGTTGACTTTGGACGTCCAATCTAGAGGAGATACACCCAAATCTGCCTGTTACTGTGATTTATGTTCTTACAAAGCAATGTGGGTTTAGTGGTGGTGGTTTGTCCCACTTGCCCTTAGTTATTTCAGAGCTGTGCTGTAGCCAAGTACAGTTGTGCCACTGCTAAGAAATGGACTTCTACTAATTTGATGTAGGGAAGAGACTGAAATAGGAAAGTGTGCTGTCAGTCATCCTTCAAATAACTTTCAGTAACCAGTTATAAACTCCTGATAATGCCTGTAGTAGATATGTGCAGTGGGTGGAAAGCCTAGATATTAGAGGGTACTTGAGCTTTCCCTTGATGTTCACACTCAAACGCAAGCTGTTTCAATGAAGACTTTGGTTTTATCTGCTAGGGAAGTGGTTAGTGTACTTAGAACAGTGTTCAAATGCACTGCTTTCTCAAGTAGTTCCTGTTAGCATGTTTAATGAGGCACTCTAGTAGCTCCTTAGGCTCACTGTCACTACTGAAAACTGAAGTGTTAACTGTAACAGCAGAAAAGGACTACGACAAGACTATGAAAAGTCTTAATTTTTGTTTAGATAGAGCCGTATAATTAAAATATGTTGTAAAGTTATCTGTAGAATAGCAGTGGCTGACTGCTGATGTATGTGTGTGTGTGAAAGCTAATGGTCTTTTAAAATGAATATCCTTGACAGTTAAAATGTATCTATTTTGTCAATGATAGACATTCTTCTCTCCACAAACTACTTAAATGGATTCTTCTTGACGTTGACAGTAAAGAATATAAAATTATTGTGGAACTTGTCACTTCTTTCAAAAAGTTAACCAGTGTGTTGCCCTTATCCGTGAATACTGCTGCTCAGATGTGAGCAATGTTCTGAAATTATTGGTTGGCAAGAATGCAGTTTTTGTTAGAAATAAAGTAAAAACCTTAGAGTATAATTTGTGGGAACACAACTGAGAGAAAATACTTGATGAAAGTCTCTTTGTCTGTATAATCTGATGTACTTCTGGGATCAATAGTGTTTCAAGGCACTAAATTTAGATTGTATGTCCAATATCCAAGATGTAAGAAGTTTATCAGATTTCCTGCAGGGTTCTGGAAGAAAACGTTAGCCTGATGTTCAGCTGTAGCTTGGCAAGTTTCCCTCTGCCCCTTTTGGAATTTAGTATTTGATTTAAAAAAACAAAACAACTAACCAACCAACAACAGCCAAACCTTAAATTCATATTCAGACTTTCTCATAGCATAACAATCCCTATTAAGCTGTTTATTAATATTTAATTCGTGATTCTCTTTGCCATAAACCTGCTTCTTCGTCAGGTTGCCTCTCCATCTGTGGAACCACATTCTAAAGCTGCTTGGAATCCTTACAAGTAGTACAAACCACTATGGGCAGCTTCTTAATGAAGTGAACTTTAAAGTTGGTTGCATTAAAGTTTAACTTTTTAATGAAAATTTGCTCTTACAAATTCATTCTGATACATGAAAAAACAAAACTATTACCTTGGTTAATTTCTCAGTACAGCTTTATGTGTTAGTGAAGAAAGACTCATTCCCGTGAGTATTCTGAAAGGAAATGTTTTAGTAACTTCTTTTTCTGCCTGTTTATTTGGAAATCCTAACAATAGAGATTTCTGTAATGAGCTGTGACTGTTCTTTTTTGTTAATAGAGATTAATGGCTCAGTCGCTGGACTCTGAAATAGGATCAAGGATATCTTTGCTTTTTGTTTTTGTGATTATTTTACATCCTGAATTTGGTTTCCAACTGGACAGTCTGGAGTCCCATGGCAATTTGTGCCAGTCTCCGTTATCATATGTAGTCCTGCCTGTGGGCCAGTACAGGCTTTTCATTTCATTGTGAACAGTTTGAGAGCTAAAAAAACACCAAACCCTTAATGGGCAGGTGGATATCCTTTTAGCTGGTTGTATTCCCTGGTTTACCTGGTGTTGATACAAAGGGTCAGCACAAGCTGGAGGGAAGGAGGGACAGAACCATGATGCAAAGAGACACCAGCTTGTGGACGTGCCTCCTTAGCACTTCTAGTTAGCCATCAGTCCTCCTTATGCCTAAGCATGAAAGGCCGATTGGGTTGCGCGCGTTTTCTTTAAAGTTGCCCAGGTCTTGCCACCTCTCTTGTATTTATGAACCTCGTGGGTAGTAATCTAAACAGCAACAACAAAAAATTGTCAGGAATCCTTCCCAATGTTTTTGTTGCTCCTGACGCTAGTTTTTGGTTGACACCAGTGAAATGACTGGCACTTACATCCCTGCTACCTTGGAGCTTTTTTATTATGCTAGGAGTAGAAGTGCGTCTCATTTCGTATCCTGTCTTCAGCTTTTTTTGCTCATCTGTTTTTATGACGCACCTTCCCTCATGTCTGCTAGACACATGACTGGAGCCGTAGAGGAAGTCCTGGCCTTTACAGGATATGTTTATATCCACCTGATCTTGCAAAAAGTCTTTAAAATTATTCCATCTCCCTAGTATTTATTCCCAAGAACTTGGGTTCTTTCTTTAGTCCTTTCGTTTTGATACCTTAATCTCAGTTCTTAAAATGTATTTTTAATTCTCCTAATTATCATAGGAGTTCTCCTTCATGACCTTTTTGTTTCTCCTGTCAAGTAGGCTTGTTGACTTCATTGCTGAACTTATTAATGTATTCTTTATAATGCTTATGAATTCATACCGAAAATACCTTTCTGGTTGCTAATGTGATGCCTTTTCACACCTGCTTTCTATTGATTGTCTTAAAATTGAGCTATGTGCTCTCTTGTCTCTGCTTTCCAATGGTAAGTCTGGAGATTATAGTAGCAGCTCTTGTAATTATTCTCCTGTGTGATCTTAGAAGTGAAAAAACATTTAAAATAATGATTTAAGTCCATTCTGTCATCTATTGCTTCCCATATAATAATTAGATACATTTTGTGGTCTGAATTTAAGGAACCTTCTATTATAGTTTTTTTTTTCTGAACTGTATTCTTTAATGAGAGCAGAAGGTTAATGCCCTGGTTACTCAAGTTGATAAAGATTGGGCTTGCCTGCTCTCTTTTCTCACATTTCATAGCTGTGGTGCACAATGTGGAGCTTAAACTTTCTCTGACAGGTTTCCAGTTAATTGTTTTAATTTTCTTTTCCTCACGTCTTGTCACTTATCGGCTTTATTAGTTAGGTAGTAATATACTTGCCTGCAGCAAGAATCTTTTATTTAGTGTGAGCAATTTAACAGTGAGAGCATATTAGAATGTGTCATCTAAGTGTAAATGAAAGCATTCTCATATGAAAGATTAAGGAAAGATTACATTGTAGTCATGTTTATTTTGCTAGGAAAGCTGTTCTTTGTTTTCAGATTTCTTTAATACCTATATATTAAATAACTACATAATGAATATTGGTTATGTATTTTAGAGATTTTTATAGTTGATTAACATTTAATGCCTTGCTTCCAACTGTGCCTTTTCACAAGAACTTACTCTCCTGTGTTCTAGTGTGTCTTAAATTGAAGTTAGAGGAGGAAAACATTAATGCCATCTAAGGCAATTGAAAGCAAATCTGTAATGTAAAAAACTTTATAGAATCTCAGACATTATTTCCTTGAGGTAGTATGATTTTTTTGCTTACTTTGAGCTGTTTCAGAATAGCTTTTTAAAGCCGTGGTGTTTTTGTTTTGGTTTTGGTTTTTTTTTTTTTTCCCCAAGAACTTTGCTTTTCTGTGTGAATGCTTTCTGGAGGGCAGCCAGTCAAACTGGGGAGGGTTTCCTAATTACCTCCTCCCGTTCCCTGAGACCTCCTGCTGCACTCTGTTTCAGGCTCGGAGTAGCAAAGCATATGTTTTGATATCTAAGTGATAACTGGAAATATGTAACACAAATTTATCTTCTAAACTGAGGTTTTTGTTTATATGTTTTGAACCTACAGGTTTTGGAAAACCCAGTAGAGGAAGTAAGGTTTGAGTACAAAGCTAAAAAGGCTGGTTTTGGCAGCAACATTGTGAAGAGTCTCAGGGTGAGAAAGCTGACATGGAAGCCACGGAATCATTTTGGTTGGATATCGACCTGTGGAGATGGTCAAGACCTAACTGAGCATGGTCCTGGTCAATCTGCTCTAACTTGAACAGGGGTTGGACTAGATGATCTCCAAATGTCCCTTTCAATCTAAACAATTCAGTGTAATTTTGAACTAATACTCCAGCTCCTTAGTTTTTCCTAAAAGATCACATACTGTTCATTGTAGGTTTGATAATAAATAATGTTAACTACTGTATTAATGCCAGCTGAATAGCTGGTACCGTTGGCTAGCTTGTTGAGGTGTGCAAGCTTCCCCTTGCCCTGCTAACGCCTGTAGTCATTAACTTTGTGTCAAGAACGCCACAGAAGGAATAAGCCTCCTCCTGTCATGGTGCCTCTTGTTCAAGACACTTCACAAACATGTTTTAACCTTCACACTACCCTCATGTTACAGCAGCAGGCTTTAGTTTTACCTGTAAATGGCAACTGTTGTGTTAGCTGGGGCTAACCGTGGTTCTAGCAGTGTCCCGGCACTGGTGGTGTGCGCTGAACGTTGGTGTTAGCTGTTGGTCTGATCAATGGCGTGGCTCTGGTTTTTGGATGCCTGAGAAGCAGATTTGGCTGGCATGTTTTGGACAAGATTTCTCTGCAGATCCTGTGTAAAATCACCCTTCATTAAAAGTTGAAGGGGGGGGGAAAAGGTAGCTTTTTTACAGAGTGTATATTGTTTTTGATTGTGCCTATCTTTCTAACTGCCTTCCAGTAAAATCCACATAGAGATACTGCCATCTTTACCTCTCAAACTAGCTGCACTAGTGATTATCTATTTAAAAGATAACCTTCTTGGGACTATGTGTTATTTTCTAAAGCTTTTAACCGTATCCATGTTTGCAGGGCACGGGGGAGGATGAATGCTAGGGACTGAATTTCAGTAGCTTCCAGGAGGAAGATGGAAGGTCAGTTTTCTCTTTGTGTCCCCGAAAGACAGAATCACAACCCTGTTTTTCTTCCCTGTACTTACGCAAGTCTCTGTTCTGTTTCTGTACCTGTCAGCTCCACGTTGGAGGGCTTGGTCTCTCATGTCATTCCTGCTGCTCTGCATTTAGTCATCTTCTCTCGTTTCCATGTTACTCTTGCAAACAGCAGGGGAGGTGTTTATGGGCCAAATGACAGAATAGCCACTGGCAAGCAGACTTCCCCCCCCACCATCTTTGAGTTACTATGGCTTTGTAGTGATGAATGATCTAAATAGAGTAGTGGAGAGCAAAGAATGGCCTCAAAAAACCCTTGAGAGGTGTGAAACGTCTGGTCCATTGAGTCTCGAATTCCCAAACCTGGTGATTAACAGAAGCTTGTTTAGAGTGTAGCAGGGGGATAATTTGTTGCTCGTTTTGCTGTTGAGCCTTTCCTAAGCCTCTACTGCCCGTTGCAGGCAGAGACTGTGGCACGGGGCTTTGGGCCTGGCCCCACGGAGCTGGCTGTCCTTCCAGTGGGAAGATGGCCACGCTGCGGTGGGGGAAGAAGCAGCCTGAACGTGTGGGGTGGCGTGCCCGAGGCAGAGGGGGTGTCAGGGGAGCGGGACGGCCCAGCCTCCTCGGAGCAGGGCTGCCGCTGCCGCAGGGCCCTTCCCTTCCCCTCCACCCCGCCATGAACCTCGCGTGGCTCCTCGGTGGCTTCAGTTGGCAGAAGACGGATGTGCTCCTGTGCTTTCTCATAAAGGCTTTTCCCTTATATGTGCGCTGTCTACATCGCTTTAATTATAATTGGTTCAAATGCTGATGTGAGGGAAATATCACTAATGGTGGACTGCGTTTGAAAAATTGCCTCTCTATCAAACATGCAAAGGGCTATTTGAATGCATTTTTCCCTGGTGCGTTTTGGTTGGTTTTGAGAAAAGGTTGAATAAATTCTTAATGTTTTTTTTTTTTTTTTTTGCTTCCTGACACTTTTATGTGGTGTTTTTTGTTTTCATTCCGTGTGGGCTGCTCGGTCAATGGGAGGAGGAGGCATTGGCGGGTCCTGGGAGGCTCTGCCAGGAGCTAACTGGGTTGTCATGCTGAGAGGCTGCTGCGAGCATTTACCTGTCGTAACAAAGGATCTGCTGATGCCATTTTATTATTAAACAATCTATATTCCTCGCTCGAGGTTTTGGAGGCTTGCAGGAGTTCTGTCAGGCTAACCTTGTTGCTAAAGACGATTTTGTGCTCTTAGTTCGGTGAGTCAGCTAGGCGGTGAGGTGCCAGCCGAAGCCTACGCCATTTTATGACGAAGCCTTTCTGCCATGACACGACCTAAGAAACAGTGGCCGAGCATTGGCATGCCTTTAGGTGACCCCATTTCTTGCTGGGCTTGCGGCAGTGGCCCATGCTGGTGTGGAGCTGTCGGTGGGACCCGGTGGAGCTGCCCCAGGATGGAAGATGTGATGTCTCTGCTGCTGCTGGGCTGTGCTCACTGTGCTCGCCTTGTATCTCAGCTGGCTTCAGTCGAAATGTGTTTTTTGTCTGTGTGCTACCTATGCGCTTTCAGTTTTAATGACAAAAGAAATTGCTGTTGGTTGTCACTGCTAGTTCTCTTAAGGAAATAGGGATATACATTTCCTTGAAATGAGAGTGCGGTTTCGTTAGTGGATTTGGCCACCACCAAAGCATGTACCGCACCCGACTCTGCTCTTCATATGCTGTTGAACTCCTGTTTTTACAGTTTGTGTTTGTGCGTGCTCCTGTGTGTGTTCCACATGGGCATTTTTGTCTTTTGCACAAATGGCTCATTTAGAGCCATCGCATAACTCATAGGAAATACTGCCAGTGTTAAGACAGAATAAAAGGCAGCTGTGCTTTAGCTTCAGTCCTTGCTTCCTTATGGTGGTAGAGTTTTTAGCATTGCATATGGAATACTTACAAACCAAGTCAAGAAACAATGCGTTCCTTATAACAATAATGAAATTACACAATAATAAAACAATAATAATAATAATGATGATGATGCTTGGCCTTGCTTTTTCTTGGAGGTGGAAACCATGCTAAAGTTCTGTTCAAACTCAGAGCTGTGAGCACTTGGCATCTTCAGTTAGTCACTTTGACTTATGTGTGCTTACTTGGATCGTAGAATCTCTTTTTTTCAAAACTATAAATACACTTATGCTTTTTATTTAATCTTAGTATACATGCAATGTGAAATGAAGTGAGTTATTCCTTCTATCATTACATCAAACTTTGAACTTGCAATACAGTCGCTAGCAACCAGTGTGTGCGCCCATGGGTATGCTTCTAGAGTTCATTAGGTGCATTTTCCTTCTTTTCATCTTTCCAGACCTGGAAATAAAATTCTTCCAGCTTGTTCCATTTAAATGGTGTAATATTTCATGATGTAAAAGGGATGTAGTATCTCTTTTGATTTTATAACTGTAATTTAATTTATTCTTGTAGGTGTAGCATCTATGACTGTGCCAGTGTACATCGCAGAAGTTGCTCCTCCACACTTAAGAGGCAGATTAGTCACCATTAACACTCTGTTCATCACTGGGGGGCAGTTTTTTGCAAGTGTCGTCGATGGACTCTTCAGCTACCTCGCGAAGGACGGATGGAGGTTTGTGAGTCTTCCTTTCTAAAAGCAAAACTGCCACGGTCGTGATTTCGTTGACAGCTATTCTAGTTCTTCATGGTAAAATAGAGTTTACATATAAAGTGGTAAAACTGTATGCTGAAATGGAACTTTAATAATTAACTCTTGCTAAATGATATCCATACTGCTTCCACTTAGGCTCAATATTCACAGTATTTTTTGACTTTGCTAAACTTTAAAATGGAGGAGCAATAAATATGCATCAACAAGCTTGAATGATTGTCATGATGTTTATGAAAGTAGCTTGCCTTTTGCATTTAGCATAATTATATGCTGATTTTTCAAAAAACAAATTTCCACTAAGTATAATGCTGTATGTGCAAAATACAGGTGTATTTCAAATAGTCTTAATCTGAGCAGTAGTAATCCAATCAGAATTGAAGTGAAGGATATTGTAGCATAACTTTGTAGTTAAAAGTTTAGGTTATAGAATAATATGAATCTGTTTTACTGTACTTTCTGGATATTGTGGTGTTCTTGTAGACATTGCTAAGTGTTTCTGGACTGCAGCCTTATACCTACTGTCTTTATAGTGGTGTGTAATTTGAGATTGATGAGAAATTTCAGTGGCTCAGTATTTTACTAGCAATGCTGACTTGAAAAAATAATTAACAGAAAAGTGTAGGAGGAATAACTTATACTGTACATTCCAATTTCTGGAAACTTGTGCTTAATTATGTGTGATTTTCTCTTGAAACGCTCTTGGGAAAGAGACGTATGTTGTTGTAGAGCCTTCGGTTTCTGTTGCTATAGCCTGGAATCATTGTGCTGTTTGAAAATTCTAATTTGAAGGATCCTCCTCCCATTCCCAAAAGCTTGCAACATAAATATTATTCTGTACTCTGGCTTCTAATGGAGCTGAATAGGGATTTCTAGGTGCGCCGACATTTGAGGTTTAAGTTAGGAACAATTAATCTGGGACTTGGTACATAGAAGAATTTAGAAGCTGATCTTTTTATAGTATCTAAAGAAATCTGACTTAAAACAAAAAGTAAATGTTTTCTTCTTAATGAATCCATGGTTTAATTTGTGTATGGCTGAAGGTTCAAGAGTTTGAGTTTTTACTTTTTGTCCATACTACTGTTTCTTTTGTCCCTTTCGTAAAAAGATGTCACGTTTTGACATCAAGAAAAAAGTCACTTCATGCTGATTTTGTTTAATTTTAATTTAATTTAATTTTAAGTTTTAGGTCTATTTTGTGCTTTCTGAAAATGCATTGGTTACTTTAGCTCAAATGAAATAGCATTTCAAGTTTTTATGTGAAGATTTTGATGACCTTTTCATTATGATGCAGCTGCATTTTCTGACAGACTGTGTGTCCGCTTACAGAGAATGGAGAAACAGCCTTCACTGAAAGAAAAACTTAGTTTTATAGGGTTGCTAATCCCCTTCTGGAGTTAAAGAAGTATGCTCAATTTTGAGAAAAGTTAATGGCATGCAGTAATGTATTTCTAGGTAAAATACAAACTGAAGTACTTGATCCTCAGTGCCAGTTATGCTAAGGATGTGTTTGTAATCTGGGTTTCAGTAAATACTAGTGTATTGGAAGAAAAATATAAGCTAGTATCTGCCAAGTATTGATCTTATTGGAGCTTTCGGTTTTTTTTTTTTTAATTGTTCAGATAAACTAAGATATTCCCTAGCTTGAATTTTTGCAGCTCAAAAGTAAACTTCTGCGCTTCTTTGGAAAAGATCAGTCAAAGAGCTGGCAGTGTGGTACAGGATGTATCAGTTTTCACATCAAGCAGTGACATAAGATTGAGAAGTACAGTTGCACGTAAATAATAATTTGAGTGAAAAATATCATTTCAGTTTGTTACACACACAAGTTACCATCTTTTGGTATGTTTCTAAGTATATTTTGCTAAAACGGAAGATTAAGTGGAAAGCAATAGTCATTGTCAAATGTAGATTTCATCTTTTTGTGAAACACTGGTGTTCTGGTATGCCGCTATAGCTTAAATAGGAATGAGGCCCCCACCCATTGAAAGGCTGCAAAACTGTTGCTGAGAACTTCTGCATTGGTGTAACTTATTCTTTTGTTTGGAACAAAAAATAAGCTACTCTGTTAAACTCAGGCCTTTTAACCTATCTGAACTGAAAAAATGAAAAGTAAAATTTAGAACCTATGGACTGAGCAAGGATAGGAGGTTGGGTGTTTGATCAGAGCTGTGTGAGATGCTGACTTTTGAATATCTCCAACAATGGACATTTCCATTTCTCAAGACAACTTGTTCAGATGTTCAGTCACTGTCACTGGGAAGAATTGTTTTCCCTCGTTTTTGATCTGAATTTTGCTTGTTGCAACTTGTGACTATTGACTCTTGTCCTCTCACAGTGTTCATCTGTCTTTGTCTTCTCTATGAGCTCCTTTTCTGTTCTGAAAGATGCAATTAGATCTCCTCTTGTTCATCTCTTTTCCAGGCAGCACAAACCCAGTTCTCTCAGCCTCTTCTTTTATGTCATACACTCCAGTTGCACAACTGTCTTAGTGATCTATTGCTGTTCCTGGGTTGTAGCTTGCTTTCATGTTGGTGGTCCCAGTCTCCCAGATTCCGCACAGTGTGTTGAGTAGTGAGGAGTAATTGTTCCTTGCATCCTGCTGGCTCATGCTGGATAACTTTTGCGAAGGCAGTAATGCTATGTTTTATGTACTTGACAAGTACTGTCCTGGATTGAGTGGATCGAAGTGAAGTGAAGCTGTTGACAATGCATTGGTCAGAAACTGAGGCTATGCTAGTGGTGAGGGATCCAAAGATTCTCAGCTGCGACGCTGGAGTTGTTAATAGGGGATTGTGTACTTGTCTGTCCTCGGCTAGTTCACTGCAACCTAAGGGAAGAGTACAGATCGTCTGTCACCTGGAAAGAGTGGCCAGCAAACGCATGGGGAGAAATCACAGATGTTCACTCCTGAGTCATCACATGAGAAGGAAAATTACATCAATTATTGTAGCTCTTAGTGACTGAATGGCTAAGCATTGGAGTGCTACAAAAAACAATAAGGAACTTCTCTGCTCTGCTTGTTCTTGGAAATGCTGGATATTAAATTAAAAATAAACCACAGAAAACAAATATTTAACCTGACTCTTATGTCAGGTTAGCTTTATAAACCCTGCTAATGCCATCTTAATAGTATTGCAGCAGTATGTCTGAGAAGCAGAAATGTTACAGTTACAGCAGACTTATTAAATTTCATGCTGGATTTTTTCAGGTCTGCTAGACATCTGGCTTCAAATGCCAAGTCTTGTACTCTGTATAGGAAAGAACTATATTAGATTTCTGAAAGCTGGCTCACTGCATGAAATGTCTAGAATTGCCTGCTTTTTCTCTAAATTGTTTATATCAAAATTGCTTGATCTGAAAATTGCAACAACTCTTGTACTTGCAATGGATGTATGCTCTTAACTGAGCATTTTCCTTCTGGCCTGCTCCTTGTACTCGACTTTGACCAGAAACATGTCGATTGGAAACTAACTTGAGTGAGCGAGCACTTCCCGTACATTTCTTTTTTATCTTGTCTGTGGTAAACAATCCAATAGAGTCCAACTGGTAGGTTTAGCAGGTTGGATCGAGCTTTCAGGAGCCTCAATTGATTTTGCCTCCTAAGATGATTGCAGGCACCCAGCTGCTTAGTTCTGGAGGCCCTGCTGCATTTAAGGGACTGAAGGGCTTTGCAGGAGCAGAAATTAGGTAATGCAAGTGTGAAGGACTAAATCTGTTTATTTAGATGCATTAAAAGATCCTTTCGCTTGCAGTTTGACACAATACAGTGACTGTTTTTAAGCTCTATGGTTTTGTTTTACTCTTCACTTGAAATAGAGAAGGCTTTCTAAATAGCACTGTAATGCAGATATTGAACATACAATTTGGTGAGCTTCAGTGGTGTGTGTGTAAAGGTGATTCTGTATACAGCTATCAAAATGTTTGTGGGGAGGGAAAAGCATAGGAAGAAATGAGGACATTAATGAATGGCAACATTAGAGAATGAGTAATGAGAACATAGTGAATTAGTGACACTTGTTAGGTATGTTGGCTGAAGACTACTCAACTAATAATCCTTCCACAAGCTTTGTGATTTAAATTTATTTTCTCCCTTCTGCTTTTGTTTATTTTTTTAACTAATGATGAACTATACCATTCTTAAAGTGTTAGAAAATAAGAGACTTGCTCACAGATTTCTTTCTGGAGGCAGATTTACTTGTATGACCTTTGGAAATTTTTGCTAGTTTTAGGAAGAAGGCGAGGGCTCAGCTTGGGGATGGAAAGACTGTACCGCATGCACATTGTCCTGGGATGGCCATACTCTTTGCATTACCTTTTGGGTGTTCTTTTCCGCATTCTCTGGTTTTCTGCCCTGTTGTACTGCTCGTGTTTTTCTTTGTTAAATCTACAAATGCCTCTAAGAAAGTCTCTTTCTGTTTTCATCCAAAATGCATTTGGGCTTGACAAGTACATTTGGTTCATTGCCCTGAAACAAGGTTTCCGTTAATGGTTGTGCTCTCTTTCCTGCTCTATTAGCAATCTCATTTCATAGCATGCTTTATAAAAACATCGAGGTGAGAGACTGCCGAATCATCTGTGTGAAAGCATGCATCCTGGGGTATGAAGAGAGGAGCTAGAAGAGAGATTAGCAAATGTCCTTAATCTCCTGATTGATGTCAAGGTGTGAACCTGTTTATGCGTACAGACTACCTCAGAATTCAGTCTGAGGGCTAGTTTCTGAAGGTGTTTTAATGATTACAACCACTGATGTGAAACCTGTGATAACTGCAGTAACGTATAGGTGACACTAGCACCATTTAAAGTCTTTATTGGAAGTGAAAAAAAAATCTCAGTGAAGTGCAAATGGGAAAAGGTCAGATTTAAAAAGCAGAACAAAATTATATGTTATTCTGCAATTCTTGTTATTCTTGTTAGTGTTTTATTGAACAAATATAAAAATATGACGTGTATAGACCAGAACCACCCATGAAAGTCGGTGGTATGCTGGTCTTCCACAGTCTTTCCCCACACTTCAGCTGGAGCACGTTGTGGTATCTGTGGATGTTGTCGCAGGCATCAGTGCTGATCCCTGGAAGCATAGCTCTCTGGCTGGAGGTAATTCTCTGTTCAGTAGAGAACTAGCCTTAATGCTGTATATAGTACACCCCGCTGGGGCATCTCAAATGCAGTTTTGATTTAAAACTTAACATCGCAGCTCTGGCTAAAGATGTAAGAGCAGACTCTCTAAAAGATGTAGTGTAAATTGCTGTGCTGGCGAAATTAACTTTTTTCAGTGTTTCTGCTAATAGTCAGAAATTTTCAAAAGTAAAAGAGGCATATTGCTTGGTCATCTATGTCTGTGTATATGTATTACATATACATATGTATATAATTAAAAATTAAGCATTTTTCATTGGCTGGTTTTGGTTTTGTTTTTTTTTTAATATGTCTGTAAAACAATTAGTGGGATTTCAGTCTAATTTTTTGCCATCAGCAGCATCCATTTGTTCTCTGTGCCTTTGGTTTCTCTTTCTGTTCATTCTTTTATTTTCACGGAAGGGGTAGTCGATCTCCAAACTACTGGAATATTTCAGGGTTTTTATTTAGTCCGACTTGGTGTACTTGGGACCAGTGGCTATAGGGTCAGTGGTGGCAGAATAGTCAACATGTCCTTGAGATTTCCTGGAATTGAAAGAGAAGATCCTGTTGTCTAAAATACTTGCAGAACATGGTTCTTTAGCTTCTGGTGATAAAAAATACAAGGGGAGGAGGGTTTGACTTGTAAATTACAGCTTGAGTAGCTGTAACTGAGCCTTCTCATAACATGTTTTTGTAGGCATTTATTTATTTATTTGTTTATTTCCAGGTACATGCTGGGCTTGTCAGCCGTTCCAGCAGTTATACAGTTTCTCGGATTCCTGTTTCTTCCCGAAAGTCCCCGCTGGCTCATTCAGAAAGGCCAGACTCAGAGAGCACGGAGAATTCTGTCTCAAATGCGTGGCAATCAGGCAATCGATGAGGAGTATGACAGTATCAAAAACAACATTGAAGAAGAAGAGAAAGAAGTTGGAGCAGGTATGCTGAATGCTTCTTAGCCTCTCTATGAATGAAGAGATAAAAATCAGAAGAAATATTGAAATCGTAGCCTGGGGGAACTTGACATTTTGCTTTTTTTTGTCTATTTTGCTATTGTCTGAAATATTTCATATACTGGTAGCTTCAAAAATGAACAGATGTTTCTATGATCCTACAGTTTTAAATTAGGTTTTGATTTCTTAAGTGAGGGAAAAGTGAAGTTGTGTAAGATTCTAAGTTTATACCACCTACGCGTATGTGAGAATTGCACTCAAAAAAGTACTCCGTTTAAGAATGCACATCTTGATGAGTGGAAATAAATACTTCCATCAGTGAAAAAAGGCAAAGCAGACACTAGGGAGGTCAGAAGGCATTTTACATGCCTGAATTATCCAGAGGCCGTATCCTGGCTGACCATATTCTAGATAAGTAGCCTTTGATTTACAAAACTAGGCATGTAATATAGAGATTCTTCTTCAGTAAAGGCAGCTTCTGAAAGTCCTTTTCATCTGCCCCCAAGAGAATAAGGCATTTAAATCAAATCCTTTGTTTACCCTTTTGTATCCTTATGCCATAGGACTTCATGTGTGTACTTATAAAGCAAGATTACCATTCCGTTGACTTTGTGTCCTCTACATATTTTTCCTTTGCTTTGTGCTGAAAGCATTAACGTGGGAACCTCAAGCAACGCTCTTAAGTAAGGCTCATCTTAATTCTTGCAATCATAAACATCGATAGGAAAATACTGTATTTCTCAGAGCTGGTGGAAAGAAAAATGCAAGTTATTTTATATCTGTGTAAATTGAGATTCAACATTTTATAATGCCTAATCTCATTGCCTCATTGAGTTTGATTTTGAGCCTTACAATAAATAATTAAGTATCTGGAAAAAGTTATTTGACACATATTAGCGAAGCAATTTTCAAAATACTCATCATTGGTGTGAAGCAGGGCTGGATTTTTTTTCACCCATTCTGTTTTTGAGGTTTTGGATAATTTTGTCCAGTTCTTTGGGGAGTGGGGGATGGGAAATGAAGTTCATTGAAGGTGATTTGATGAAAAGCTGAAGTGGATGTTCATAGAACAGCTTGGGTTTAAGAGTCTTGTGCTGAGGTTCTTGATCCTGATTAGGGATTGGGCTGTTCAGTTCTCTGGGAAGTGACTTAATGTCTAGTATTAAAGTTTTTGTGCTTTGTAGAAATAAAAGGAGCAGGTGTTTGGCCCATGTAGTCCCTTATTTTCAGTCACGGGGCTATAGGCATGACCTTGTTTTCCCTGTCAAATCTTTCCCCATGCAGCTGTTTCACTACTTGTAAACTAAATGTACAAGGACTGACTTGAGCTCAGTTGTTAAATTAGTCCTCTGTACATTTGTAGCTTGGACAGGCACGCTAATTATCAGGTTGTCGGTTTACTGGGGTGTGCGGATCTCTTGGTTTTCCCCACACACTCCCCCGAAAACTTATTGTGTTACTGGAGTTTTGTTAAATCAAGCACATTCCTAGAAGAAAGCTTGGTTACAGAGAATCAGTGTTTTCCACAGCTTCAGAGTTGTCACCAAAGGGCATTAAAAAAAATGAGGGTAGTTACAAGTATATGCTGTCCCACAAATGCTTAGCAAATTGGCATTGGATAGTTATGGTCACTCTCATTTTTCATTATAACTTGGTTATAATTGCCCTTGTTGTTATAAAAAGGTATGTTGTGTGTCAGCACCAAGACATACATTATTTTTGTTACCTTTCTATGACTTACAGGTGGTATTTACAAGTGGTGTTAAATTGTAGTTACTTTGATTTCTTGAGGAGTTGTCTGGATCCTCAGTATTGAATTTGGCATGTGTAATGTGAAAGAAACTTACTGTTCATGGTTTTGTTGCCAGGTGTTCAGGTATTGACAACTTCAATGTGTGCTACTGCATTGACTGCAAAAGACTTTGCATTTCATTTTGCTTTGTGTATTTTGGTTGGAGGGTTGTTTTTTTTTGTTTGATACATTGCTGTAGTACTTTTCGTATTCATTTCTCCTATTTGTGGCAGACAATGTTTTAAAACACTAGTTAATAGCAATGACAAATGACATTAGTAATTGCTATCAGACACTTTGGACGTCGTTC
The DNA here is from genome assembly GCF_964199755.1 of Larus michahellis. Taxonomy (NCBI): domain Eukaryota; kingdom Metazoa; phylum Chordata; class Aves; order Charadriiformes; family Laridae; genus Larus; species Larus michahellis. The sequence continues at coordinate 16,741,594 of NC_133896.1, forward strand.
CAGTTTTACAAAAAGCTTTAATGACCCTAAACTCCACAGTGTGTGTATGTGGCATTCAAAGAAAGATAACTTTGTAGATCGAAAATCAACTGGCTTACTTTAGGTAAAAGTGCCTTTTCCTTCCCTGTGTTTTCGTTTCTTGAAAAATAACAGGTGTTCTTTGTCATTAATTGATACATGAGCATCTTTGCCAGTTTCTTAGGGCATAATTTTCGAAGTGAAAATAAGCCTGTGTTTGACTCCTCTTTTGCAAGGGAGTAACAGAATGTAACCGTAACATATTCTGCAGTCCCACACTAAAAACTAACTGTTTCATCAACCATTCTTGTCACGGAAATAATGAATCACAGGGGAACTTCATCTGTGTTGTTTTAAGCTACTTTCTTAAAAGTTTGGTTTTAATGTCTGTCGTAAAAGGAGAGAAGTTCATTGCATTTTCCACGTGGTCATCAAGCAGTTTCTGTCTTGAAAATAATAAAAATGCCTACAGCAACAAACTTCTGTTTCAGAAGTCTTTTGTACCAATGTGGGATACCTGTTAAGCGAATGATTCACATTTCTTTATCCTTTCCAGTACATTCAGCCAAATCACTGCTGCTGATACTGCTTAGCAGCTTATATTTTAGTATTTTCAGATTGGTAGGTATCAGGATGTGTCTTTTCGACAAACACTTTCCCCATGACTGGTTATGCAAATGACATTTTTCTGTCAGTCATGAATACTGCTTTTGCGTGCTCTGTTCTGTGCTCCCAGTGTGACTTTTGGTGTTATAACCTTGCATTTTGTAAAGTGAAGGAGAGGGCATTGCATTCTGCAGCAACATTACAAGAGAAGTTGAATCTTATTTAAGTCCAGCTAATCATCGGCTGTTAACGTTACCCCCCTACCCCTCCGATGGTGGCACTGTAGTGCAAAAGGGAGGTGGTGATAGGAAAATGCAGGGTAGAGGGACTAATAAGGAAGATGTTAGAAAGAAGACAGCTCCCCAAGACTTGTGGGAACAGTAGCTTATAGGTGTGAAGTGGCCTTCCCCTTCAAATATGCTGTGGCTCTCAGCATATTTGGTGCTCGGGCTCAGAAGCCTTAAGGGAGAGAAAAGGGGAGAGAATGGTCAGAAGGGGTTTGCAACCAAGGGAAGGATCAAAGACATTGCTGGGAGAGCATTCTGGGGTGACTCTTCCTAGCAAAACATGTCTGACTTGCGCTGCTGCTGAATTGTAATTTTTAGTACAGGTAAGGCAGAGGTTCTGTACTGCACATTAGTTAAAAACAGGCAGTCAAATCATAGCAATGCAGGTAAGCACTGGCACAGTGACTTAATACACAGGTATAGATGAAATAGCTTGTGCTCCTAAGTGAATTAGAGGGTGGGATTTGTGATGCTAATTCTAGAGCCAGCACTTTGGAGTGAATTTAATGTGTCAGTTTTGTGCATAACAATAAAGCTATCTAGCATACCTTTTGTAGAAGTTTTACAGGCTGCCAGTGTAGTGGTCATTTCAAACTGGAAAGAAATCATTATAGCATCCAACACTCCGATGTTCAAAGCAAACGACCGAAAAGTACCAGTTTGTACTGTCTTTCTGGGCGAAAGCATCTGCAAACTGTACGGCTTTTCCTCATGCCCCTCTTGTAGCAATACTGAGCTGTGATGTGCCAGGATGCGTGGTATTCCACGTGAAATCAGTAGTGATGAGTATAGTACTAACTTAGCATCTTGACGAAATGTAGATAATTTGCATTAAGACCAGACATTTATTTTTCTGTAGATGAAGGATATGTAATGGATCATAATTACACTAGGAGAGCAGCGTAATCTCTAGCCCTATTTATCCCACATTTCTCTAGCTTGTGAATTAGGGTTGAGACTCTTGACCTTATCTGCTCGGCCTGTGGACCTTTGCATTTCATTATCTGTTCTTATCCATGTGTATGTGTCATGGGATCATGAAGATGTCTCTTTTGCACATGTTATGGTTAGTAATTCTGGCTGTGTAAAACTGCTGGGGCTCAGTGGTGCATGGAAACATGCTGCTTCTGTGAAATTCATTGAGTGATTTAGAAAATTGATCATTACACTGTAATATTGTTTAACCTACCATTCTGTGTATGTACCAGAATGTTATGAAATGGGCACTGCTTCTAAATCAGACACTTTCTTGTGCTTTTGTTATTTTTAATACAATTTTTGTAATAGCCTAGCTTTTTTTTTTTTTGTGAGACCAAGAAAAACGTATCCATGCTACTCTTTCACTCTGGTAGGATTGGCTCACTTTACTTCTTTGCTGAATTTCCTACTGCATCAGTGAGTCAGTCTCCTTTTTTAGGTTTTGTATTTCCCTCTTGGAGATAAATGTGTTATGATATAAAGGTAAAATCACCTCATTACCATTAGATTTTAGCTTGTAACTTTACCCAACTAACTGTCAGTTTGAATAGGACATTATCAGGCAGGAGATCCTTCCTGGTTCCAGTGTATTTCTATTTCTTGCACCTTTCTTCTTAAGTAATATTTTAACATGTTTGTATTCCTGGCTATGGCTTTGGAACCATTTGACATAGATCTTTCTAGGGCCATACTGGACCCTTGCAGTGTTTTCATTCTTAATCATAATTTTTGCTTTACTTCTGGGAGTCCTTTTTATCCTAGGCTGTTGCCTGACATGCCTGGTATTCAGATAGATATAGACATGCTTATTATTATCGGAAACCAGCTAGAATCTTATTTAATGAAACTTGGTAATACTGTGATGCTCTGGTAGGGCTCTGCAGAACTCTGAATCGTTCCATTTCCAGGCACTAAAGTCCTATTTGAAGTTAATTCCTCTTTTATGATATTAAGTGACTGTTGTTACCTGTAACCAGAAATTAGATGGAAGTCTTTGGGGCAAAAGAAACAAAGGAGTTGGACTAAGAATTCATTCAAGAAAACCCTAAATCCAATATGTTTGGTAGTCACGTCAGCCTGAAATTCTTGCTTGTGGCAATACCACGTGCCAGGGTCAGTTCCAGGTGGGTTTTGCTTTGGATTTTGTGGGAAGCGTGGGCAACGCAAGAGGTACTTGAAAGGAATGTCTTAGTTTCATTCTTGTATTTTAACCATTTGATATGTTGAATTATTTCTTTGTCTGTTCCCTTAAGAACAAAAATTCTTCCTGTGTATGTCTCTGTTGGAATTTGTTTTGAGTTGAACCCATAAAAAAAGCATTCCTCTGGATAATTTAAAATGCAGGCAATGCAGGCAAATAAAACATGGAGACATTTGATCTTAAGAAAGTATACTAACTCAATTCAGTGTGAGATCAGATAAAAAGAAAAAGCCTTCTACAAAACTTGGCAAGGAATATTGAAAGTATGAATTACTGTATTAAACAATTGATAAAGAGAGAGATTAACATTTTTGGCTCTCCTTTTATCCTTAAAGTCTTTTAAAAGGCTGACTTATTCTTGCAAGTATGATCTTTGAGAAGTATAGTTTATAAAAAACATTATTGTTTTTCTGCCTCTTATAGAAATATGACTGCTATATTTTAAAAATAATAGTTTGTTTCTGGTATCTTAGAGTTCTGCTTATACCTTCGGTTTGCATGCCTGTGAGTTTTGGAATGTTTGCATATTTTAGGAATCCTGGTATTAGCGTGTTTACCTGGCAGGGTGTTTGGAGTTGGCCTTGCTTCAGTGGCTTATGACCAAAACCAATCCCTTAATCTTTCACCTTGATTTTTCAATGTGCTGACATAAATTGAATGCTTACCTGGAAATGGTGGTTAATTGCCTGTCTGAAGATCAAATTATTTGGGGTAGACTGCTTCAGATGTATGTTTTGGAACAAACTCTTCTTTGCCTGAAGTCCAGACAGATTTTGTGTATGGTAGTCCTAAAGGGCAGGAAAAAGCAAAACTCTAGAAAACTTGTAAGTATAGAGAAGCACTGTGAGGCAGGAGGGTTTGGTTTGTTTTCGTTTCTTTTCCCCATTTCAGATTCAGTATGAAGTTTCTGGAAGTAAAATTAACTTTCCATTGACAGCATTATCAGCTTTATATTAGTTCACAGCTTCTGAAGCCTACAGAAAATTCAAGCTACAAGTCTGGAAAATGTAAGAAAATTAAAAAGACTTCATCTCTTACCAGTTCAAAAATAAATTTGGGCATAATGATTTTGTTTGAAGCCAAATGACTTTATTCACAGATTGAAGCTGAATTTGCTGACCTTCAGGTAGTATTAACTGCTGCTGTCTGAGGCTGCTTGTGGGACTACGTGGTTGTGGGACTTCCTGAGGTTGCATCTGAGGTTGCTTGTGGGACTACATGTCTGGAAGCAGCATTGGATTCCACTCCAATGCTAGTGCATCACACAACATTCAGCTGCGCCCTATGCTTTGTTTAGAAACTGGTACCTGTTTCATGAAAGCATGTGTTTCAGAGCGGAAAACAATGTTGGAAGAGTAAGACTAGGGATTGACATCCTTTCATGAGGGAATGTGGTTCTTCTAAAGCAAAAACTGACTGAAGGAAAGGCTGTGAATAAGGATAGTGTGTTTTGTTTCAGTCCTGTCCAGGGGACTAAGAATTTGTAACTTGTGCTTCAAAACCAAACAAATCCCTATACACCCTCTCCTGCAAATTTAACTAAAAAATTTTATTTTTCTTTCTTAGTATCAACAGCCAAAATTAGGCATTTTTGGATGGTTGTTCAGGTGTTGCCATTCTCTGTCTTTTTTATGTTTATTATCTGTTAGAGCTAGCTGCAGTACTTCAAATTTATAAGAAAAGTATCTTTTTACTTTAACACAAAACCTACTTTTTTTTTTTTTGTATTTAAACAAGCTTGTCCAATTGCCTTGAACTAGATCAGTTTCTAGAAGCTATCGGCTTCTGGCCCCAATTTCCATGCCTTCTAGGCATCAATTTCAGTTCAGTTCTAGAAAGCTGTAAGCTAGACACATTTCTTGGATTTTCTAGAAGTAGTGCTGAGCTGTATAACTGGGCTTGTTATTAAAAGTCTGCTATATAATAGCATAAACTATAAACAGCATTTGTAACTGTATACATTTACAATAGTTCCCTCCCAATCAGTCTAGGGGAAAAACCACAAAAATTGTGAGATTTTAGGAAAGCTGGACTAAAGACTCCTGGCAGAAGTGAATTTGAAGGACTTGGGGGGAATATTCTTGGTCAACAAAAAGAAAAATGGATGTGCATAACATGAATAATAGTAAAGGAGTGAAGCAAGCTGAAAAGACTAGAAGTAGAGAAGGCGGGGGGGGAAGATTAAAAAAAAAAAAAAGACCTGAAGGAGGTGGTACTTCCCTTGTTGGGAGGCAAACCTATTCTGAAAAGTAGTAAGACTTGTTCCTTAGTACAGGAATGGAAGAGAAAATAAGTGGTGGGAGACACTGTCCCTAACACACGAGGTTTGTTACACTGAGAACGGAGCCCGAGGAAGTGAGGTGGGCTGCAGAGAGAGAAGCCTGTGCTGGTAAATGCTGTTGTATGATTTTAATGCCGGGATAGGAATGAAAGGGCAGAATACATCTGCTCGTAGAAAAGCTACAACATTGAGCTTGGGGAGCTTGAGGCGTCTGGCAGCGGGCCAGCCTTGCCAGCAATGGCGGTGGGTGCGATAACCTCTTCCAACCTGCAGCGCAAGGACCTGTTGCTGCCGTCGTGCTGGCCAGGCTCCTGCCTCTTCGGTCTCCATGGGCCAAACCAGGACTCAGAGCCTTGGAGTCACTGTGCTGGAGAGCAGGTTTGGTTTGAGGGGGGACGTCTGGAGCGCGGTAGCTTGGTTCTGTTAGAAACAGGAAAGGTAATTTTGAATTTCCTCTGTACTCTTGTGCGAGAGATGGGCACGCACTGCCTTCATGGCAGAATTTGCTCTTTGGGCCTTTGTTTTTTTCTAAAATGATTACACTGATGTATTTGTTTCTCATCTGAAATTAGGGATCTACTTTTTTTTATTTCTGTATGTCTTTCTTAAGATACTTTTATGACTTAAGAAGTAATAAAATTATGGTGCCTCTAGAACTGCTAATGGTATTCAAGAGCTCAGTTAATTAAAAAAAGAAAAAGGAAAAAAAAAAAAAGGCCTAGTTCTTCATCGTTTCCCTGCTGGATCCAGCATCTGCACTGAATACACAATTCTAAGCCGAATGCTCCCACTTGAGCTGCCTGTTCACATGCAGCAGGGATTCAGACAAAATATACAGTGTTGTGTGAAAATGTTAATGGGCATAGGGGGGAAACTTTTTTTTAGACTGCTGAGGAATAATTATAACACTTCACTAAGCTTAGTAATACGATTCATTATTTAGCTCTTAAAGCAGGTTCTGTGGCAAAAGTTGGAGACAATCTTGCAGCTTCTTTGCTCTCTGACCTTGTGAAGATGAGTGGAAACTCTAAAATGGATTTAAGGTTTTTAATAACAATATTTATATGTAAATGCCACAGACAAGTAGCTGAGCAAACTTTACCTATTGATCCCATTTCAGCCTTTTCAGCATAATAATTAAATTAAAAAAGGTTTTGTTTTGGTTTGGGGTTTTTTTTGTGTTTGTTTGTTGGTTTTGGGTTTTTTTTAATTAATATTGCTTTGCAGTGTTGTAGAACCATGTCAGTGCGGAGCTGACTCTTCCTCTCCTGCCTCCTTTGGCTTGGTGACAGGCTTTGCACAAGGGCAAAACTTGATCCACCCACCAGATGTTAATGATCCTTCAACAGCAGTAGTTTTTCTTTGCCTCTGTGGTCAGGTGAATACAGTGTTTATACAGCCTGTTTAAATTGAAGTACTTTGTTAATAGGAAGAAACCATTAGGGAGGAAAAAGGGTTTTAAATAGTGTTTGCGCTTATTTCTCTTACATAAGGCCATATTCTGCTCCTGCAATCTAGTCAGGCTTTATTTTTTTCTGGAGACCTTCACCAAGGTATTGTCTGCCTGATTTTTCTCCAATGCGCATCTTCTTCTCTTGCCTTTAAAATGATGGCATTGGGTTTTTTTTACCTCTTCTGTTTTCAAGACACTTCATTATTCTAGCAAACCTGAAGGGTTTGGTTCAGAATAAGCAGCTATCCTTGCATGCCTCTCCATAGTTAATCCAAAGTATTCATGCACTGAGCATTTCAGTAAATCTTATCAACCAATGTGAAGTTTATCACAGTTGGCATGCTGCCACGTGTGGATTGTGTTTTGTTTGACTGAAGATGGATTTGCGGGGGCGGGGAGGGAAGGGAAAGGGTACTTTAATGAAGTTTGCTGCTGAGCATGTTGCTGCTGTGACTCCCAAACTATCCATTTCAAATGCTCTCATACACAAATATTCTTGGGCTTTCCATATGCTGAGAAAGCAAGTTGTTGGGATTTCTTCCTTTTGAAAAGAAATGAAAAATAGTGTAGTACTTCCTAGTTGACTATTTGACCAGAATATGTATTTAGATCTAGTGTTTTATCCAGGACATAAGAAACAGATTCTTTCTTCACCTTAATTCTATTTAACCATAATTTTTACAAGTGGTGAGCCAGTTCAGAATTGTGTTTCATTCATAATTTTTTGGTCAGCAAAAAGTTTGAGTTCTGCTTTCCTTTTTGGTGGTTTTTTTAATGGTATCCCTTAAGCCATAGTGTTGGCTCACTAACTGTGTAGCAGTGTGCTAGTCTTGCTATAGAGCCAGGAAAGAGATTCCTCCTTGCGTTATTTCACTCCAGAATAGAAGGGTGAGCTCTGCCTTTTCCTTGTTGTCATCTGAATGATTGTGTCTGTGGGCTTACACTTTTCTTATGGTGTTTCTGCAAGTGAAGTACTTTCTGGGAAGTTTTCTATGCTATTTGCTATTCCAAAATATTACTGTCTCCTGGAAAACGTCCATGTAGATTAGAGGGGGTTTATATGGTTGACGCATGTGTGTGTGAGATAACTAATGCTGCATGAATAATTCACAATGAATAATTTATCTAATTAATTTAGACTTTCTTTCTGCTTGTCAGTTGTCTGTAGGGAAACTGCAGTTTCCTTAGACATATTTGTTTTCTAAGTGTTAAAGTACTTCGGAATTTTTCTATGTGAAGCTGTAACAAATGCATTGCAAACTTGAAATTTTTAATATAAACTCTTTGGAAATTGTGGCTTTCACAAATATTAAACAGTATTTCAGTCATGTTCTAGAAATATCTGTACAAATAAAGCTCTGAATAGCTCAATTAACAAAATTAAAAAAAATAATAAAATTGAAAAAGCATCAGTAAGACCAGTCCCTCTCCACCAGGGGTTTCAGGTTTCCCTTTGGCTTAAAAAAAAAAAAAAAGCCAAACCAACCCCCTCAACAGACAAAGAAAAAACCCACCAACAGCAATTCCTTCACCAAAAGCTGTTTGTCATTTTTAGCACTCCCCGCACACACACCCCCCCCCGGCCCCGCTCCGGAAACCACTATTCTGTTCAATGTCATTTTCCGGTGAGGAAAGGCTCACTCCACTGTTCTAGTAGTGGTCAATTTGTATATGGCTTTTTTCTGTGATTGTTCAGAGGTAAATACTGCATTCATGGATAATGGTGGTTTTGAACTTTTTTTTTTTCTGATTCTGTACATACTTGAATGTTTCTATTTCTGTTGAATAAGAAATAATGTTTCAAAACCAGTGTAGTTCAGTGTCTATGGATATTCAAATATTTACCAAAAGTCATATGGAAAATGTTGTTATCTAGTCAAAGAAAGTTATCTCACAATGCAGCCATGTTGATTTATGAATGAAGAAATAATTTTTTCTCCAATATTGTGAGTTACATTTAGAATTATTCTGTAATTAAAGGTGGTGAAGGCTTGAAAAATTTCTCCTTTTCCCTGCCATACTTAGTAAGCATCCAGTTCCCCCCTTAAAGAGTTGACTTCAGGCCAATATTTAGTGTTGGCAAACCTAGCACGTTGTTAGTTTTCCCCTCTTCGGTTGCAAGGAGCTTGTAGAATTGCTAATAAACTGCTGAGAGTTCAAGTTGCTGTATTGCTAGTAACTGCTTAAATAGTTAATGAATAGAATAAACATGCTGCATGTTTATTCTGTCCTTTTACTGTGGAATGACAGTTTTTATCGTAGGTTACAAAACAAGCATCTTTGCTGTAACACATGATAGCCTTGCCCTGACGGCCATCAGCAGTGGTGGGCAGGGGCTGGTGGAAGCCCACTGGCATTGTGGGCTGTCTCTGTGCCCAAACCCCTGCGGACTGGGGCGGTGAGGACTTTCAGGCACTTCTTTGCCTTGTAGAACAGTATTTCAGGGCAGAAAGAGTGTAGATCTTTCTTTTGGTACTAAAACTGCATGAATATATTTGTTTTTTTATCAGTGCTGAACATCTTTAATTTTTATGCGCGTTCTCCTTGGCGTCAGTGGCTATAAAGAGAATAAAAATACTGCTTTATTCATTGTGTTTTGACCTGTTTGCCATCACTTATTGAGCATGGAAAGGTTTAATTACAAATGTTTAATAAAATGCTGCATGACTGCTTGAAACATTAAATTGCTATTAAAGCAAAAGTCAACTAAAGTATACTTGAAATTGGATTAATTTAAGAGCATAAGTAATTCTGTCCTTTTGTGATTATATAGAGTAGATTGCACTAGTTTCATATAAATATAAATGTTGTATAAATATCTTACATAACACAAAACGCATGTGATTTTTGTTGTATCTGAGGTGGACGCAGCTCACTTAAGAGAGTGCAAGTATGGGTATATAAATGAATAAATTCTATCTTCTGTAGTATATGATACAGAACGACGACTGGCTCTCAGCCAAGAGATTTCCTTTTTAGTAAAAGCAAACATACGTTTCTATGGCAATAACAGCAAATTTAAAATGTAGGTGGTTCTGACTGTTGCTAGTCTAAAATAAAGGTGGCAGTTGCAGAATAGTTCATTTCATAGCCAAAGGAAAATAAAATTTTTATTAAAGAAAAATGCATCTATATTACCCCATACCTAGTTTCGGAAATTTTTAAAGTGTAAGTTCTTTCTGATATTTATTTTTCCCGCCTTTTAATTTCTCCTTCTTGCTTTTCACTATGCGTAGCAAAAATTGGAGTCTGCATGTAAATGCTGTACAAATCTTTTGTTATTATCAAGTAGATTTAAACTTTAATGGTGATTTGTATTACCTTTGCATCTTTCATAATTTGTTGGGACTTTAAATTTTTAATGTTTTGTTAAGTGGTGATTATTTATAGTAGTACACAGAGACAAGAGGCATTAGTGTCTTATAACAGAAGGTAAGTTAAAGTGGTATTTACCAAAGAACACCAGATTGGTAGGGTGGGTAGGGGATAACAGGTTGCAAATAAATAGGGTTGAATATAGCGAGAAGTGTTTATCCTACTGTAATTACGGCATAGTATAACAATGGAAGAGGTCTGAGACACCATTTCATCTCTAGATTGGATTGTTTGGAGCTTCATATCCCTTAGAAGCACATTCCCAGAAGAGTGATAAATTACAGAATACCCAAATAGCACCTGTTTGTGAGTGAGTGGCCTCAAATTAATCATCCTGCCCCTAGCTGTCATACTTGGCATCCTTCAAGCTGTTTACTTTATTTGGTCTCCAGGTCTTCCCAAAATCAGTGGAATAGACTATAGGGGCCTGGGGATTCAATGTCTGTGGAGTTTTGGTTTGGTTTTGCTTTGTTTTTTTAAGAAGGGAGTATGGACAGCCTATTTCATATATAAGATGATGTTTTGTAGCCAAAATTTGCAATTACTTAAGCATAGTGTGTGCATACGTAAAAATCAGATAGTATCTATTTGGTCATTCATACTTTTTGATGTGTTGTGCCATACCCTGACAGGGACAGAGCTTGACAGGTGCCCAAAATGTCTACCTGTTCATTTGGCAGGATGGTACCAATCCAAGGTTGAAGCTGAACCTTTCAGTTGATCTTAGTGTCAGATTTCATTAAATCTTCTCTTGCAGCAACAGTCAAGACTTTCTTAAAGTTATAACTTGAGAATATTTAATCTGAAAATGTCACTACAAATTTGCAGAGATTCTGGTATTATCTATGAGATGCATACTCATTTCCCCCATCACAGTGGATGCTCTCTTGGTTGTCCTTGGTAATTCAGATAATCCGTGTTAACTACTCAGTGTGAAAGACAACGGATGAAATGCCACGGAAAGACACGTGGTCTGTGCCGGCTGACTGCTGCTTGTGGTGCTGGCGTGGTGGTTTGAGTGCTCCAGTTCCCATCTGACCACAAGAGTTGAGACATAACGAAAGGGCTCTGGGTATCTGAGCTGTCAGGAGCCAATGAAGCTTTTGCTGCTGAATGCTTTATTAGGGGAAAAACTGCCCAGTTTTATAAGATATAAATTTGTATAAATGTACCAAATGATGGTTAATGAATAATGTTGTAAGCCTACAAGTAATATATGTACTCCAAGGCTGCATAATGATAATGTTTTGATTTTAAATATTTCTTGACATGCTATATTAGATGTAAATCCTTTGAAATAAACAGAAAGACACATTTTTAAATGTAGCTTAATTTATTCTATATTTGAATGGAACTGTAGTGTAACCCAGCAGCATTACAGAGGAGGTAGAATTTATTTTTTTGTTATTTAGTTATTTTGAGGCAAATTATTTGTATTTTACAAATTCAAGAAGTCATGGCTCAGTTTAGCATTCTGTTCTCATCCGAGAAACATTCTCTACCATCTGCAGCCAGTCGTCTGTTGTGCTGTGTGAGCCTGGCTCCAAATACAAAATATCAGCTGGTCTGTAGAGCGCTGTCTTTGACAATCCTCCCAAAATGTGACTGATGGAGGTCAAGATATTCTCTGTTCAGGTGCAGGCAGATCCGTTAAAAATGTGAATTCTAGAAAACATTCACAGGTCTTTCACAGATGCAGCTGCATTTTACTAGACTGTGCCATTTACAATGGGTATGTTAGGAGATACTGCATCCCAAAATACTTTAAAATAAGGGCTTCTAATATGCTTTGAGTTTTTAATTTTTTTTTCTTCTTATCAGCTGAAACTCGTTTTCAAAATCAACTGAGAGTTATTTTGAAATGTAGTTTTAATAACCTTTCACTCTTCTGCCCTGTTGATTAAACTTCTGTTCCTTTCTTCTCTAACTCCAGTAGAGAGAAGTTAACATGCAAAACCTGTTACAGGCCTTTTCCCACCTGGTATTTTGGAACCTCATAAATCTGAAGAGCTGTCTTCAATTTTAGCTCAGCAGTTTAAAGCAGTTTTCTTTTATCATGACTTGGATAATTTCAAACAATCCTCTCTTCCTCCTAGGGTTCTTCTTAAATGTATTAATTCTATTTGGTGATAAAATTTCCCCCTCTACAATCTTAATATGCTTGCAAATTTGAATGTTGTTTTATGCTGATATCAGTATTAGACCTATTTTTTTTGCTTACATTTTGTAATAATGATATTGAGACATTAGTGGTATATTACACTATTAGACAAAATTTCTGAGTTCTAATTGTAAGACATAACCATTGAAAACTACTAACCAATTTTGTGTAAATCCTTTACCATATCATGCTCAAAAGTGTAGTATTTTGTTGCTATGGTGATGAGCACATAGGTTTTTTCATATCTTTTTTTTTTTGCAGCTTATAATAGTTGAAATGGCTACATTTGAGTTCCATTGAGAATATAAACCTTGAATGACATATAAAGTGTTTTTACAATATAAGTTGCCTTTAGGGCCTGAGTTGTAGTAATGCATTATATCCAAATTTTACTTGTACAATAAACTCGGATTTAACACTTAAATTAGTTCAAGAAGATTTTAAATGTACTTGTTCAATTGGAAAAATTCTTTGCAAGTGATTTGCTTGAAGGATTTGATTATATGAAGTGCATACTCTTATTTGTCTTTAGAGAGAGTCTGTGTGTTGTGTTTTTTTTTTTAAAGTCATTCATTCTTCTGTGTAGATAGAGCAGAGAACATAGGGTGTAGCCTGTAATGGCTGTATATATTTTTTCCTCTTTGTTATATTTCTTAGTAAAACTGTGCAAGAATATCCATTACTACAGTAACTGAACCAATGCTGTGGTAATACATGAGCAAATTTATGTGCTTGGTAAAGTAACTTGTAATTGTGGGCTAGTGGTGATCCTGAAAACAAGAAAATTTTGCCTTTTCTTCTTTATTTTTAAAAAAAGCATTTATTGTTGAACGGCAAAAATTGCACTGTGTTCGTGAACTTTTGGGAAGCACAACATGGAGCCCAACTCCATGTTTTCCTTCTACTTTCTCCTGTTTTCCTTCAAATGAAGTATTTTGGGCAGGGGGTGTGTAAAATGGGCTGGAAATAAAGGCTTCAGTTCCTCTTACAACTCTTCCAGGTACTGGATAGCCTATAGGTAGTGGTCCTTATACAGCTCCGTTGATGAAAGATCAAGGTCAACCTGCTATTTTATGGAACAAATAGTTGAGGCAGTGTGATTTAATTTGTGGTAGAACTGAGAATAGACCCAAGGTATTAAGTGCTTCGACTACAGCACCTTTCTGAGACACAGTATAGTTCATATACTGTGCATGTCACCTATGAAATATGCTTACAGCATTTACTGTTCGGTGTTAAATGGCACTTTCTAGTGGTAATAAATCTGCTGCTAGATGGCTACTGCTGTCTCATTTACTAAAGATAATGTATGGACTGAAGTGACTGGAGACAGATGCATGATTTTCTTAATTAACAAAGCGTATGTGTTGGTAACACCAAAAGAGCATTCAGCAGTAATATTTGAAGGACATGCAGAAGTCAAGAGAAGCATTCACACATTTATGGAAATGAAGGAATTAAATTGCCTGTAATTCTGCTTACATGTTTGTTTATGTAGTCCTATTAGCAGCAGCCAACAGCAAATGTCTAGGAAAGAGTGAGAAGAAGAGCCTGAGCATGTATGATATTTTACCAAAGTACTCTTCCTGTTTGGGATGACTTTGGATTTATCATCCATGAAATTGCTTGATCTCCCCATGCACACTTCTAGTACATGACGCATACTTAAGCTTTAACAATAGATTAACGACAGCGTGGAACAGAAATGATGGTTTTAGTTCTGTAACTTTTTTTTTATTTATTCTGAGGTTTTCTTCAGCTTCTCAGGAGATGTTCTTGTGTTTAGATGTGGGGTTGTTTTAAGGTAACAACTAAATGTTCCAAGAGTTTACAGCAACTAATTTTTTTTCAAACTGGTTTTTGTAGGATTTGCCTCCAGTTAACAAAATTCTTCAGCCTTTTTCAGGAAAGGTATTTGTTGTTTTGCAATCTGATTAGGAAATGCCCCTATATAAAAAGTATGCACCTCTTGATTTCTGAATAACTGTATTTTTAAAATCCGTAATGCAATGAAGTCCAACTAATCCCACTCTTTACAGAGAGAGTACAGGCAAGGGCTTTGCACTAAAGGAAGTTTCCAAGGGTTGCACGAGGGATTCAGCTCCGACAACTACCCCTGGCAATACTAGGCTATCCTCAAAATTTTATGCTAAAGTACACGAGCGTGTATATGCACCTTGAGGGGAGGGCAGAGGGTGCGTGCCAGCTCTGGGCAGAAGCTCTTCAGAAGCTCCAGGCTTCTTCAGACACTCTGGTCAAAGGTACCCAAATAGGTGCTTCTAAACCAAGTGAGTGTTCAGGCTGTTATTCCATGGCTTAAGCACCTTGGTCCTTGAATAGAGTCCCACTTAATTTGGGGTGATATTCTCTTGTATACCCTTGTTTGGAGGTTGGTCTGGGTAATATCTGTATGGGTAAAACAATGCCAAGTTATTACTGACTTGTGGTGGGATACTAGATGTCTGTGAGGTGGCCTGTAGGTCTCACAGGGGTCTGAAACACTCAGATAGTGTGGGACAGGGGCTGTCACAGACATCTGCCTCAGCTGGCGTTACTGTTGAGTCAAGCACCAGGCTTCAAATACGTGCTCTCTCACAAGCTTAGGGTGCTGTAATGCTTTTCTCAAGTGTTTAGAAACCCAACACCATCAATGGACCCTGTTCCTGTGCTCTCCTTTTGCAAGCTGAGCTGCCGTGCACAGACGCAGTAACACTCTTACAGTCTCTTTAAAAATTAATACTAAGCAACACAAAAACCTTAAGAAATTATCGCCAAAAATTGCATTAGATAGCCAACTAGGTAAATGCCTCCGCAAAGACAGATGCGGACAGACAATCCACATGCATTACATCTTTACTGGTTTCAAGATGAAACATTTGTATGAAAAGCTTTCTAGTCAAAACTGGAGTCACAAATTAATCCCTGTTACATGTTTGAAGTACAGACCTCCTGAATCAAGCTGTGGGGAATGCTTGTTGTTCTGTAGCTTTTAGTTAGTTCGTATTTTCTTCATTTCTTTAACCTGTTTTTATTACTTCTTGAGATCTACTGTTTTGATTTCTTTAATTCTTGTCATACTTTATAGGGATGGGTACTTCTTGTTTCTTCTGTTGTTACAATAACAATGGCTAATGAATTGGTATCTACAAGGAAAAATTGAAGTGAGACGTGCTGCTTGCAACTGAAGGCTTTGTTGTACTTTAGGGAAATCAGAACTTGAAATTTTGCCCATGCTTACTTTTGGTCTGTATCTGTTATGTCAGCCTGCCTTAAATGAATTTTCTTTTCTTTTATAGTTTATTTACTAAGGATGTCACATCCAGAAGGACACAGTCCTTAAGCTTTGCCTATGTGTTAGCAGGAAGTAGTGATCGCCTCTGAGGTTAGGGTGGATGTCTGATACTCTCTGTGATAGCATCATGCCATCAGGTAACATTTTCAGTAGAACAATTGCCATTTAGTGTAGTGCATCATTTTTTGAATGAGTGACACAGGGATGCGTCTCAGCAGTATCCTACCCCGGTAAGGGTAGGGATACTTTCAAGAGACCGGTCTGAGCACTTTGCGCACGCCGTACTGGAGTGAAAAAAACCCTTGGGCTTGTAAAAGCCACAGCTGAAGTTTCCCCAATAATGCTGAGAATCTACAATATCAGCACGAACAACCAGACTCTGAAAAAGAGCAGGGAGAAGGGGAGTGCTTTCTTGCTTGTTAAAAGTGAAGTGTTTTAATGACAGTTAAAGTTATTAATGAATCTTTCTGCTCAAACCTTTTTTGGCTATGCACATCCTGAAAGATTTGTTACTTCTGGGGCTAGTGAGGCCATCAGATGCGCTTCTTTGGTATACCTGGAAGCGATGGCTGAAGTGTTCATTCTGAGTACGTACCTGTATATACATTTCCAGGTTAAATTTACTTTTCTTCAGTTCTTGAAACTGAATATGTCCACTGAATGTAAGCAATTTTTTTTAAAATACAGTCGATGGGGTTTTTTTTCTCTATTTTGTATATAAAACATGAAGTGCACTTTAAGGAGCAACTGAATTATTTGTATAGTTCATTCTGAGGAGTCTTGCATTATTCACTTCACTTTTTTCTTTGATGCCAGACCGCTGATATCATGGTGGTGCTCTTTGAGAAAGCAACAGCAAGCAGAAAATAAATAAACATTTGTTCCCCTCTTATTAACTGAAAAGCTGTTGTCATGCTGTAATTAATTTTGGTTTTCTGCTCTTTAGTATCTACATGTCTTTGAGACTTGCCTTCCAGCATATACCAAATGTGAACAGCCAAAAGTCACTTTTTCAGTGACAGATCAATGTGTTTATTACCTTCTTAAGTATTTCTTTCCATCCTAGTGAAATAAGGGAGAATGTTGGAGATGCAGATGTTAGATCTGTATCACAGTGCTTGAGATTGGAATAATTTAAATTGGTTTTAGTGTGAGGACTTTTCTTTAGCTGTGTAAAAGTTATACAATGCATTTGTGGAAAATTTAAAATCTAGACAATCTTTCCAGTTGGCCCTTTTGGGTTAATGTCACAAGGAGTTAGTGTCATTGAGTGTGGTTGTAGGAAGGGTGTTGAGACATGATTTACGTAACGAAATTGGATAAGAAATACTGAGTTAGGGGATTGTTCTCCTACAGCAGTACATACTGGGAGAGCTTCGTGGGCTGAACAGTCAGGATGGTTCAGTGTCACCTTGCACAGAAGAAAGGGCCTGCTAGCACTCATTTTTTATGCTGGTAGTCTGAAGTGGTTACTTAAATGTTGGTGTCTCTCTTCTAGACAGAACTATATGTTTTTGCTATTGTTATGTCACATTGGCCGCTTTTGGGAGCTTTTCCCTAGCAGAGGCCTGAGAAGTGTGTCATGTAGGTGACATTTGTGATCATTGTCTTTGTCCACTGAGAATAGAAAAGCCTCCCGTTTTAAATCAATGTCATTGCAATAGCATCTATTAGATGTGAACGGTGAAGTGAAATACTGCTCTTCTCCATCACAGAATTGAGTTGCCGTCCTTTATTGAGGAAGGTCACTTGTTTAAAACCTGAATTCTTGTATTGTAGCACAGTGGGATGACAATACTTTAATTTCTTCTAGACTTAGGCTTACAGGTTTAGTTTACAGAGTGAATTATGTGGAAGAATCAATGTAAAAAAAAATGTTTAGCCTCTTTTCATATAAATAGCATCATGCATCACATCTTTGGAGGCTTGCACTTCCTCCATAAAATCCTGTTTCTCTGTAGCTGTGATTGAAACTGGTGGAAGATTTAAGCACACGTGAGTGAGCTGTGTTGCCGTGTGTTTTTGAGGTAAACGCTTGGCTTCTCAGCGGCATAGGACGGCACCATCACTGCAGGCCATCTGTAGGCAGCACAGAAGAGAGAGCAGTTGCCTGACTCAGCTGCAAAGCTTCCGGGCGCTGGAGCCAGATCTACCCTCCTGTGTCCTTTTCAAGTAAGGGCAACGTGTGCTGATCTCCTTTTGCTGGTATGTGTGTGGGTTCACTCCTCTGGATCTGTTTCTGTCCCACAAGCTGCTGCCTCCTCAGCTCCTTTTGTAGAGGCTGTTGGTTTTTTGAATTTGGAGTGCCTCTTGCTGATGGAAATGTTGCTGGGTCCCACATCTTCACTGCTTCTCCCCATAGCATTGTGACTTATAGCCTAGCCTCAGTATTTCTCATGGGAAACTCGTATGCTTTCCTCTAACGATAAGTGATGTTGGACTGCTTCCATTTTCACATGGTATTTTAAAGATGTGGAATGTAGTGTGTAGTGTTCCTGCAAAATGCTCCATTGAGTCACCCAGGTTTCACTGTCACCTGGATGACCTTGTCAGCCAGCTGCTGCCCATGATACACAGAATGACCCACGCAGAAACGGCCGCTGGTTGAAAACTCCTGTGTCTTGGACTGGAAGTGAAAGAGCCAGCATTCCTCTTCCAGGTGCGCTGCAGACCTCTGAAGTGCCAGCTGTAAATGCCCTGATGTGCTTTGAGTCAATGTGTGAGAAAACAGTTGTATTTTTGTGGCACAAGTAAACATTTTCCCTAAGCTCTCTCATCTGACAGCAGCAAATAGTTTTCTTCAAAACTACCTCTTTGAGAAACTTTGGTGGTCGTCTTTTTCTTTCTTTTAGTAAATTACAACTAGACTCACAATCACAGGTTTCTGCTTTCCTTCATCCCAGTTCCGTCCTGGCTCTTGTTCAGCTTCTTTAAATGTGTTGTGGATTTTTCTTAAAAAAAGAACTTCTGGACAGGGTGCTGGGCCATGTTGTCTAGATTGTGCTTTTGCCAAGAAAGATTGGATCCTTGAGGTCCCTTCCAACCTGGTATTCTGTGCTCTATGATTCTTAATACTGCAAAGGATGGTTTGAAATATGGAAAAAACTTAAAAAGTATGTTGTCTTCAGTCAGCTGCTATCAATTGAGCTCATCATTATCTAAAGCCAATACAAAATCCCCTGTCCTTCGGTGTTTCCAAGCAACCGGCACTGACTGGTGAGGGAAGTGTGAGACGGGCAGGAGCTGAGACCTCACTGGCTGTTGAGAAATGGCTAGCGGCGTCTGCAGGGTCAGGCTGGGAAGGAGGAGGTGAGCTGAGGGGCTGTAGGTGACTGCCAGGATGGAACACCTGCCTTGAGACTTGCATTTAAATGGTCAGAAGGTGTGTGCGAGTTGGTCTGAAGAAAAGGTAGTGTCGTCATTGAGCAGCAGATAGTAAAGTAATTTGTATTTGATGTGAAGGACAGTTAAAATGCACTTTAAGAGTGGCCTTCCCTGAAGTTGGAAGTACGGACATATGTGGCAGTAACATTGATAAGTTAATCTCTTCAATGTTTACATTGCTCTTGGCTTAGTAACAATAATGTGTACCTACGTTTGTTCCTACTAGACAAGATTTGTTTTTTATTTGAATTGAAAACATACTTTCAGTTTCCAGCAACTTTCAGTAGCAACATGGTAAACACTTCTTTAAACTGATTTTTAAAAGTAAAAGCCAATTTATTCAACCTTTCCATACCTCTTCTGATGGATCTATTCTAAAATTATAAATTCATTTTCCATTGTTGGTTGTCCCTGAAAATCCAGGATGCAAGAAGAGGACTGTGGTGGTTTGATTGGCTGGACACCAGGTGCCCACCAAAGCTGCTCTGTCACTGCCCTCCTCATCTGGACAGGGGAGAGAAAATATAACAAAAGGCTCATGAGTTGAGTTGAGGGCAGGGAGAGATCACTCACCAATTACTGTCATGGGTAAAACAGACTCGACTTGGGGAAATTAGTTTAATTTATTGCCAATCAAATCAGAGTAGGGTAATGAGAAAATAAAAACTAATCTTAAAACAGCTTCCCCCCAACCCCTCCCTTCTTCCTGGGCTTAACTTTACTCCCAAATTGTCTGCTTTCTCCTGGGGACGAGGAATGGGGGTTGCGGTCAGCGCATCACAGGTTGTCTCTGCTGCTCCTTCCTCCTCATGGGGAGGACTCCTCACGCTCTTCCCCTGCTCCAGTGTGGGGTCCCTCCCATGGGAGACAGTCCTCCACCAACTTCTCCAATGTGGGTCCTTCCTATGGGTTGCAGTTCTTTATGAACTGCTCCAGCGTGGGCCCTTTCCGTGGGGTGCAGTCCTTCAGGAACAGACTGCTCCAGCCTGGGGTCCCCTGCGGGGTCCCAAGTCCTGCCAGCAAACCTGCTCCAGAGTGGGCTCCTCTCTCCACAGGTCCTGCCAGAAGACGGCTCCAGCACAGGCTTCCCACGGGGTCACAGCCCTCTTCAGGCATCCACCTGCTGCAGTGTGGGGTCCTCCATGGGCTGCAGATGGAAAGCTGCCAGCTGGCGTTGGCTCTGTTGGACATGGGGGAAGCTTCTAGCAGCTTCTCACAGAAGCCTACCTCTGCAAGCCCCCCTACTACCCAAACCTTGCCCCTCAAACCTGATACAAGGGCGTAGAACATAACCAGTTCTCTGAACTTGCCTTTATTTTTCCTCTGTGTCCCCCCAGCCCCTATGTTTTTTTATCATTATTTACTAAGCTGGTCTAGTAAAAAGGTGTACAGCTGTACTGGAGTGAATAGGACCTTAAAATTCTGTTGAGGAAAGAAAATTATTCTACAGGAAAAAAAAAAAAGTCTTCTGTTTCTTATCAAAACCTAGCAGCAGTAATGGTAAAGGACCTGAAGTGACTCTCAGGTTTAAGGCTGAACTTGCAAAACTAGTAATGAGGCGGGGGGGAAAGACAGGAAAAAGAATAAAACTCAAACCCATAGGGAGCTGCTGCACGATGGAATGTATTGTGCTAGAGTTACAAAATACTGAATTAATTTTGTCCTATATTTCTTCTAGATTAATTTTAAATAAAACCTAATAGTTCATAGGAGCAGCTTATATTGCTTTTTTTCATAGTGTGGTTTTATGCAGAGCCATTCCAGTTGCTGTCAGCTACTAAAAGATGCATTGACTGCATCTGCATTAGCATTTTGTCTCCAAACAGCAGCATAGCTCTGCAGTGAGTCTCATCTCCTGTCGTCACCCCCATGTACTGTTTGTTCAGATTGCAAAACAATGTCAGTGCCATGGAATAACTTCCTTCAGGGGGGAATGAAACCAGAGGCCCGCTCCAGGGATGCATTCAGTGTGCTCGGACTCTTTTGGAGATGTGAAGGTTGAAATCAATGATAGAGTCTCAGGGCTGCTTCTAACAGCTCGCGTGTGGCAAAGTTCTGCTTAGGGGACTGGGCTAAGTCTAGTCTGACATAAAACCTGCAAACAGCATGTCATGTACATCTGGAGGCCTTGGCTTCAAACGGCTTCACCTGGTGATCCCTGCCTACTGCATTGCGTTACTTGACAAGATGCACGTGGTGATACTGCTTCCTAAACTGTGCGTTGCCCAGGAGAAATAGTGTTCTTTATAAATGAGTGAACTTCTGTGTTAAAATATGTTGTGTAACTTAGTGTACAAGCGTACTGTTAAACTTAAGGATAGCTGGGTGTGGGGGGTTACGTGCATCCTCACTTTACCCCAGTCAAAGTCAGCACTTTCTCCAAAGAGGAAAGGACCTCGTAGTCCTTTCTCTCCTTAAGACAACTACTTTCTTTGTGGATCTTAAAGTTACCGTGCTATGGCAAAACTTTTCATCCCAAGTCTTGTGACTTGAACTAGCGTGTTACGCTAAGTGTGAAATTACAGTTGAGTAATTTTTGGTAATGCAAATAATTCATTTGTGTTTTATTGTGTTAGATGCAGTGACCGAGTCAGATGAGTATTATGTCTCAGTGTTACACCGCAAGTTTTACTGTATTTGATCTTAAGCATCCACTGTTCCCTTCAGATGAATGCTGGGTACTTGTATGATGATTCCTTTGCGCATTCTTTAGGCTGGTAATTATCTTTGGCAAAACAGTTGCAGAAATCGGTTTATGGCTGTGGGCATACTTTGCCTTTTCCTCATCTATCAGTGTTTCTATGAAAGATGACCATTGTCTGGTGTGTATTACCCTAGTGCTCTCCAAAATGGAAAACTTCCTCAGTTTGTCTGGTTGTCAAAGTCAGCCTTAGAGCATGAACTCGTCAGAGGTGGTGTCATTTCTGTGTTGTAAACTTGATTTTCCATTCTATTTGGTATTTATGTACTTTTATATCTGCCTTTTTTTCCCCCATGTGCTATAGTCAGGCAAGTCATTCTTACCTCCCCTCTCCACCTTCTTCCATGCTTCTCTGGTGGTGTCTGCATCCTAGCTGTGTGGGCGCAGAATGCATTTAGGTGTATATAGGTGAAGAATGCATATAGATGTGTATAGGGGTTCAATGAAACTGAATTAGCTTCTCAGATTAACTTCACAGCCTGCATGAGCAGAAGCAGCAATTTCTCTTAGTGACTAAGTGGCAGCTCAGAGAAAGCCAGTAAATATGAGGTCAGTGAATGGAGATATTTGGAAATCCATCCTGAAACGTAGGTGGCCCAAACACTGCAGCTTACTTCCAGCTTTGCTCTCCCTCTGTCTTTGTTTACAAGTTTCCCCCGGACTTCCTGCCCAAGAAATCTTCCTTTCAGCCTGCTTAATAGGTTGGTGACAGCTTGCAGAAGGCACAGTTGGGCAATGATGCTCTTACTGAGAAACATTAAAATATTTTGCTGGTATCCATATAAAGATACAGATGCTTCTTATATCTGACATTGAAGATTAACTTTCATTGTTTCCTGACCCAATCCAATGCCAACCAGGCTGTTGTAACTTGTGATGGTACGAAGCAATTTTGCTGATGCCTTTACGTTCGTCAGCCTCTGCAGCCTGACAAATTCTAAATGGAGTAATTGCCCCCTCCCTTTTTTTTTGGTAAACAAGAGGTAGGACCAATACTATTCTGTGTCTTTTTAGAGCTTATCCTTGAAACATCTATTTTTCATAAGAAGTTGTTTTGCTTCTGGAAAGTAGTTAAACATCCTGGAAAAAGGAGCTCCTGTGTATTAGAGAGGACATGCATGTCTAGGTAAAATTCTGCCCTTTCTCTGTGCCACAGCCAGTCTTTCTGGCTGATCATGGGTGAGAAATCTGCAGTTTGCCCTGAAGCTAGGAAGGTTACCTGAAATTCCAGCCATGCTAGCGATAATTTTCGCCTTCAAACCTAGGAAAAGCAGGAGCTTCTGGGGAAACTGAAATTCAATTCAGTAACTAGCTGCTGAGCACATCGTTCCACTGGGATGTTGTGAATCGCTACATAAAGTTTGTTGTGCATCATCTTCAGCTTTCGGTAATGCATGTGTGTTTCTGAAGCCCTGGGTAGGAATTCATATTGGTCCTAAAAACAGCTTCTTCCCTTAATGCAGTTCAGGCTCTTACTGCCTTTAAGAGAGGAATTTGAGTCCTTTTTTGGAAATAGTGTTACAGCTGAGAATGCTTGCTGCATTTATGCAAGTCGTAATGTTAAGTTGAAACCTTAAAAATATCAACAAGATGGTAATGCAGATGGTTTTTCCCCAGGTATTATTTCTTAGCTCCAACAGGCTTGGCCTGGAACCTAAGCAGACCAAAAATATTTAAATAGCAGGTTCTAACAGCATATTCCATGTGCAGCAATTAGCCTAATGTGTAGATTTTCTTGTGTATTTTACATATTTATTGATTTTGTTATATGTGCCCTAGTGCTGCTGTAGTTGCTGGTTCTGTTTCCATCGTTGCTGTTTTGTCTCCCTGCAAAAATGAGCATTAGCAAATGAAATTAGGAAGAAGCTGAATGTAACATGTTCCTGTGTAGCATCTTTAGGGACAGCTGGGATTATCTGGGAGCAGGTTGCTGGCACAGATGTATAGACCCAGGGACATAGCTTTGGGGAGTAAGTAGTGCCTACAAAACCCAAAGAATCGAAAGAGTTTGTTTTTAGATGGTTATGTTGATTCTATTAAAATAGTGATTTTCTTTTATAGTCTGGAGGATGTGTGTAGACAAGCTCAAAGGAAAGGATTGTTTTGGTGCCAGTCCAGTTTTTACTTGTTTTTTTATTTAGTCTTCACTTGGCAACTAGGGCACATTCCCTTGTGTTCTTCAGCACTGTAGGGCGTTTTGAGTTGCACAGTGGTTTTTGCCCTTGTTCAGAGCTGGAGACCAAAGTACCCGTGCACAGGGTAGGCTGAGCCTTGATTGAATCTGCCCCGTAGAGAAAACAAGCATAATTTTTACATAGAAGTCAGAAGCTTCCATTCCTTAAAATAGTACGGAAGTGAATCAAAACCATGTCTGTCCTAGATGATCTTCTGATGAAGACACAATTGTGCCCTGCACTGATACCCTGTGCTTGATGTGGCCTTGGGGGTCTGCAGCAGGACAGCTCTTGCCTGCCGGCAGGACCTTTGCACTGCGCCCTGTGGTACCTTAGAGGGTGACAGCGGTGGGAAGGGATGAGGGACAGCCGTGCCTGCTCCTGTGGGAGGTACAGCCCCGAGAACACAGTTGTAGGAATGGACTCTGCTGGTTTGGCAGTGCTGTCCTTGTACCATAATAAAAGGGGGGAAAAATCAACCCTTGCCAAGGAAAATGAGTTCAAACAAACTCTACTGCCAGACCCCACTGGATTTTTGGTAGCGTCTTTCCACAGGGGCCTCCTGTGTCTGCCTGAAATCGCGTCTCCTCACGTCCCGGTGGACAGCAGTGCGCCAGTGACAGTCTGTGCTGTGAACGTTACCTAAACCCAACCCTTCATCTTTTGGTGTGTTGGGGCTTTCTTAGTGCTTTGTTCCTCTCTGGGAAAAATGACATGTTAAGTTTTAACATAATGTATGACGGTCCATGCAGACAGCCGGCGTGGTCTTGAAGCAGATCACCTTTGTGAGTGAAGTAGGTATATGTGCTCTTCCCTTAAAGTGCAGCTTTTTGAGTACAAACGCTGATCTGTCTTTGCCCAGGGCATATCTGGAGATCAGCTGATCTTCGTATGTCTTCTGGTAGTGCGACTCCTTGATATATACATCAAAATGTGTGTAAATTTTTTAAAATATCCCAGTTTTCCTGTGAGTCTCACATTTGTTCTTACTGGCTTGCAGGTCAAAGCTTGCCATGCTTCTTCTCACTACCACATTAAAACTTGTTTGTGTTTACTCTTAACACTGAAGAAATCCTGATGCTTTTAAAAGCTTTTAAAAGCATTGCCTTTTAAAAATTTTATATTTATAAAGAAACTGCTAATAAACATGGCATTTAGGCAATATCATTCTGTCTTTATTATGCTGAAAATGATCAGAAGGATTTCCACTTGGTGTAAGGCAAGTAGCTTGCAGATTAGATGTATTGCATAATATACGAGAGACCTTGAGCTGTCCATTTTGGAGTATTACTTGTATTTTCCCTAAAACCAGCATCATGACATGGGAAGATGCCTTTGCGGCCTAATGTGCCGCGTTGTAGTATATCTTTTTAAAATTCCATTTTATCTAGGAGCCTTTGTTCACCATCTTAGTCGCAGCTGATGATAGAGGACATCTGTGTGTCAGGTTTTGAAATTACTTTAAAAAAGATTTAATGAATGGAAGACCTACGGTATGTTCTCCTATTAATCAAGAGGCAAAAAATATTTCAGTTATGCAAACAATTATACATAGATCCTGCTACTTACTGTTAGTCTTGCTGACACTAGCAAGAAAAACTCTGAAGTTTATGCAGAGGCACTCTCTGTCTTGCTAAACAACAAGACTTTACTGCGCAGTGGAGGTACATTAAAAACAGTCTGTGCATCTTGCTGGAGAAATTTTGTTGCTACCACTGGCAGCATTATAAAATAAATCAAAAGAGGTTCTGATTCTCCATAGGCTTTCTTCTTTGGGCAAATAGAAGTAAACTGCTTCCGTGCTGGTTTTGCATTGATGCTAGTGATTATATCTGATGCAAAATTGTGAAGAATCGTACTTTATTGTGAAGTACTTTATTATATCTGAAGCTCTAGAGTGGCTGGAACATAAAAATTCACATAGGCTGTATGTGAATCTTCCAGAAATTGGAAGATTTGAAAACTGTTAGGAACATCAGCTTTTCATAATCTCCGGTTCTCATACTAAAACACTACTTGGAATCATAGCCCAAGAGATCATCATCTGTTCTCCACGTTTTTAAATTGTAAATTACTGCTAATTCAGCCAGTAATAATACTTAAGAAGGTGGTGGTTTTGCAATCATTGCTCCAGGGAAATATAATCTGCAGTAGCAAAAACTTGGCCCTTTGTCCCTGTCTTCTGGACCACAGACAAGAACCATATGTCTACTACACTGTGGATTTTTTGCACTTTGGTAAAAACGGCCATGCTGTGTCAGACAAAGTCTGTCTCACTACTGTTCTGTCTTGATAGTGGCCAATGTGTGGTGGATCATAACTGTGCTTTTGGTTTTGCATCTGCCATTTTATACAGCCCTTTTTCTGTCTTATCTTGAAACAACCATGTTTCTATTTACCTTCATCATGCCCTCTTTTTTTTTTTTTAATGAAACTTTTGTTGTATTCCCAACTTCTAATCCATCTCCTTTCCTCCAGCTTGAAGGATGGTGTACTTAGTTTGTTGCTTTCATCTGTAGCTAAAGCAGAGGCCTGTTATACTACTGAACACAGAATCACGCTAAACTGACAGTTAATATTAGCTTGTTGTGAATCCAGACATAAGTACGCTAATATGGTATAATTGTATGTGCATTTTAGTACCCAGTAAAATGAGCATTGCTGCTGCTGTGTGTTGGAACCGTTCCATTACTTTGACTGTTCTTTTCGCCTTTTTCTCAATCTTTCCCCATTTCTATCATATTACTTTTTTGAGATGAGGGGGAGAATGCAAAGGGGACCAGAACTTTGTACAGCTCTTAACAATCGTAGAATCACAGGATTTTGGATTGGAAGGGACCTTTGAAGGTCATCTAGTCCAATCCGCCTGCCATGGGCAGGGACATCTTTCACTAGATCAAGTTGCTTAAAGCTCCATCCAGCCTGTCCTTGAATACTTTCAGGGATGGGGCATCCACAACTTCTCTGGGCAATCTGTTCCAGTGTTTCACCACCGTCAGAGCAGAGAATTTCATCCTTATATCCAATCTAATCTACTCTCTTTTAGTTTGAAACCGTTACTTCTTGTCCTATCGCTACAGTCCCTTGTAAAATGTCTCTCTCCATCTATATTTTAAGGCCCCTTTATATATTGAAAGGCTGCAATAAGGTCTTTGTTATTGCTCTGTTGTATTTCATACCAGTTATGGGAGTTGTCAATTGAGTATTTTACACTTGCCGATTTCAATATTGATTTGTGTTCTCTGTGGAGGTTATAAAATCAGGGTAAAAACTGTCAGTCTAGTGTGACTGACAGGTTCTCAATTAATGAAGCCCAGGACTGAAATTGCAAAAAGGGATGCATCTGCTGTTGGCAGTATGGAGATGGCAGAGTTTTACGCAATCTGTATGTAAAGATGCATTCATTTTTTTTTTACTACCATGAAGCACGAAGCTTACTTTTTCGTGGGGTCATAATAACCAGTGTGAGCAGAAATATTAGAATGATGTAGGTTTCATGTAAGAATCGTGTAGGTGACCTCTGAGTATTTTCTAATTCAATCCCTAATCAAAGCAGGACAAGTCAGAGCAGGTTGCTCAGGAACTTTTTCAGTGAAGTTTTGACCGTGACCCGTCTGCATCTCTCTTCCTGTGTTTGACCATTTCCATGGTGTAAAATAAATAGACCGCATTGCACCTGGTCTAAATTTTCTGCATTCCAGCTTGTCTGTTGCCTTTTGTCCTGCCCCTGCCCACCTCTGAGGAGCCTGGGGTGGTCTTCTCTTTGTCCCTCCACTAGGTAGCTATAGATACTAGAAGCTTTTCCCTTTACCTTCTCCTTTAAAGCTGAACAATCCCATTTGTTTCAGCATCTCCTCATATGTCACGTCCTCCAGCCCGGTCCACCTTGGTGGTCCTCCTCCAGACTCATGCAGCAACGTGCTGTGCTGCTTCAGCTGTGGGTCTTGCAGGCGCTGGGTAGAGGGGAAGAACTGCTTCCTTGACCTGCTGGCAATGCTCCTGCTCCTCCTCCCAGGATGGAGTTGGCCGCCTCTGCTGAAAAACGTGGTGGTGTTGAGTGGTAATGGTTGCCTTAGAGCCCTTTGTGTTTCTGATAGAAGATGATTAATACTAAAATGTAAACTAACTAAATGTACTAACTAGCTAGTTCAATTAAATGTTTAAGTGTGTATCTGTCCTTCTGTCTTCAGTGGAACTCAACTTTGTGCTCAAGTTTAAATGCTTCAATTAAAAAAAAATAATAAAATGTTGAAGCAGTTTCTTAAGACTTACTATTTTTAGTTTCAAACTGGTCTGCTGCAGTGTCATCTATACATCCATTGATGGTGCTGTCTTGTAGTTGGGAAGCCAAAGTTAAAGTACTTAAACTTTAACCTACAGTGACTTTGTTTTTTCTCCTGTCTGGTAATTTTGGAACCCAACTGTGCTAAAATGATATTGATTTCAAAACAGCTTTTCAAAATCTGTTTAAATATGGGCCTCATGTCCAATTTAACTTTTTTCTTTACTTTTATTTTTAATGAAGCTCTTACGCTTCTGAATTTTAAAACCTGAGAGGAGTTTTTCAGACCTCCTAGGTAAATTGGTTTTTTAAAACTTTTTTTTAAGGAGATGTTTTAAACTAAATGTGCTGTTAAAAAAAAAAAAAAAAAAAAAAAAGAGTTAACATGCAACAGATTGTATCCAAAAGTTCCCATGGAGACTCTCATTGACCTTCAGGCTACTTTCTCAGTTATATTATATTTCCTTTTTTCCCCTTCCCTCCTGGGAACATGTCCCCGTGTCTCATTCTGTTGGAGGGCAAGGAGTAGAAATTTATTTTCACTATTAAACCACTGGCTTAGGGCAGGAACAGGGAAGGATATTTCATTTGGAAACATGGGATAGAGGGGAAAAAACCCAACTCAATAAAATAAGATTTTTGGCAGACAAAAAATTGCAAGAAATTTAAGGCTTTAAGTGTGTTGCCCAGGAAATAAAATACAATGTCTGTATGGGTGTTAATACAGTAACAGCTGGGAAGATCAGCTTGAGAGTAGGTTACTGACTGGGTTGGGGGGAACTCTGAGTCACCAGGTTTTTTGGTGCTCTTTTAATTGAAAAGCAACAGCAACACCACCACCAACACACACACAAAAGCAGTACTCCTGAAACTCCCCTGACTGCAGTTTTAAGTGTCTTTCCTCAGCTTCGAATGAGAGAAAAGAAGCTTTCTAATTGCAGATTGCTAAATGCTCTGCTCTGCACTGCACTTCATGACTTGATGAGACAGTGGAGTGGGTAGCTCTGCAGGCTGTTACAACACTTGGCTTACTTTGGTTGTGCCTGTGTAATACTAGTTCCATTATCTTATCTTTCCTCATCTGCTTTCTCCAGCTTTAAGTGAGGGTTGCGTTACTGTTTCCTATGTAACTGCGTCTAGAGCAGACCATGAAAAAAAATGTTTGCTAAAATCACGTCGCACGCTGCAGGTATGCATACCCCTCTGCCTTATCTAAGGTGCTTGACACAGCTAGAAGGAAAGCACAATGTGATCCTTGCTTTCCTCTGTCCCTGCCCCAG
Organism: Larus michahellis; assembly: GCF_964199755.1. Classification (NCBI taxonomy): domain Eukaryota; kingdom Metazoa; phylum Chordata; class Aves; order Charadriiformes; family Laridae; genus Larus; species Larus michahellis. The sequence continues at coordinate 16,771,067 of NC_133896.1, forward strand.
TTTTCCTATCAAAGAAATGGGTAAATGTCCCTCTCCCTCTTTCCCCTGCTCCTCAGGTCTGACAATACCGCACTGGAGTCCCTCTTACACGCGCCTGAACTCGGTCACGGTGGCCGCTTGTCTCAGCTCCTGCTGGCATCATGTAAATGGCCAGTCTTCTCTGTTTGTTATCTGTTTTGTCATGGTTTCTCCAGGTTTAAAGGTCTTCATTACAGTAGTTTCTGTTTTCTATAAAGAACATGTCATATAGAACCAAAAATGCACTCCTTTTTTTGCTTCCCCGCTTGCTACTGATTCTTGTCCTATTCAAAGGTATTTGTAAGTGCTGCTGCCTTTGTGCAAGTACTCAGTCATATAGATTTTCCGCCACCAAAGCTTTATATCAAAGAATGTGGAATCAAGGTAAAGATTTTTTTTCCTTTTTCAGATAAAAGGAAATTGCTTTGTTTTCAGGCTTCCCAAAAGACCAACCCAATGTACTGTCAAAACACCAAACCTTTATTCTTAATGTTTCTGTTCTCAATGTGTGGCTTAAAAAGATCATTTGGAGAGACCATTTATTTGAAATCTAGGTTTCCCGAGCAAACAAAAAAAACCTCTTTCAGTTCAACTAGGCGTGGAAAAACTCCTTGTGCTACTTAACTCTCTAGAACCAAAATGGTTATGTCTAATTAGCTTTTATTTGCTTTTAGAGCAGGCTGTCTTGTTATACTACTAGATGTATTTGCTGTGGGAAACTGAAAAAAATTAGGCAAGCTGACAGTCTTTTCTCATTCTTGGCTGATGGAGGACTAGACTGCTAAAAAAAAAAAAAAGGGAAAAAAAAAAAAGGAAAAAAAGACTCAAGCAAGCTTTCTTAAAGTATTAGAGAACTATATGAGGGTAGGAAGCTTCCTCTAGTGTAGGGAGTTGTTCTTCCAATGTTACCGAAAACATTGAAGACAGAAGAGCTTGATACCTGGGTAAAATTGTGTTGTATCTTCTCAGGATAAATAATGCCGTTTTGATCTTAAAGCTACTTCTATTTTCTTGTGATTTGGTAAATTTTACAGAAAGGAAAAATGAACGAAGTTGGTACGTCTAGAAAACAATCATGTAATAGGCTAGGAGGGGGAAAGGGTGTTTACTGTAGTATATCATTCCTATGCAGAAAATTATAGCTAGCTCTGAGTGCTTTAGAGTGTTTAGGAGTCTTAGGTGGAGGAATGTTCTGCAGGTGATGCAGTGAAAGCTGGCTGGAAGCTGTCCTTTTGTAAGGAAGGGCAAAACAGAGAAATGGTTCCCATGTCTGTCTTCTGTTACCCTGATCACCAGACTGATGTTTCTCTGTAGACAGGTTCTTTGAAGGTTTGTCTGGATGGAAGAGAGCGTATTGATTGGCACTAGGACAAGAATGGGTCTGAGAAACTAAAACGAAGGTGGAAGTTTGTAATAGAAATTATTATAAACAATTATTTAATCTCCTTTTAGAACTAGGGGTTTATTTGTTTTGTTGTTTTTGAAAAGTTGTCTTTTAGTTGGCATTGGATCACACCCAAGCTCCTATGATTGCCATACAGTCCATTTTACCTCCAGAGGAAAATCAAAATGCCTTAGCAGGTGATTCACGATTTCTAAGCCTAATTTACTTGTGGGTTATGCTTAGTAACAAGAAGAGCACCTAAAATATAGGAAGCTGGCATTAAAAGTTTCAGGTGACCACTCATAAAATACGACAGTTGGAAGGCATCACTTGATTTCCACAAGTAATGATTTGATAAGAGCAGCTCCTCCTCTGCTGTTTAGCTCAGTGTAAGCTAATATGTTTTTTTTCAGATGTGAAGCCAAACGTCCAAATTCTGTTTTTGCCTTTTGCTTGTAAGACTGAATGTCTAGGTAGGTAGACAGTTTAGAGCAGGCTAAGAAAAAGCCAGTAAGACCACAGCGATACGCTTCATGTATCACCACTTCATGTAATGTCACCTTCTGCAACAGCAGTGTCCTTATTTTTCCATTGCTCTTTACCTATTGCTGCCGTTTGGCACCCTCCCTACAGCAAGCTTCAGCTGCCCTTTACAGTAGCATATTTGGAGCCCTTGTAAACATATACATTAAGGAAATTTACTTCAGCTAAAGTAATTATCTGAAACCACAGCACAAAAAGTCCAACCAAATCTAACCTCATTAAATTAATCATGACATTAGGAGGTCTCATTCTTTTGACTTTTATTTATAGATTAGAAGGAGGAAAACAAATATCTCGGTGGTTTCTCAAGTTCAAATGCAGGAGTGTTTCTAAATCTCCTAGCTGAAGAGAAAACAACAGCAAATAAGGCAGAAGTATCATGAACAAAAAATACTGACTTTTGGAGACAAATGTCTATTTTTTCCATTGTAAAAATTGCCAAATGTTTAATTTTTTTGTGTGGTGTTATCTTTGGCATCATCTGTTTCCCTCTAGTTTTGGGAGAAATTAAGTTGCTCTACTTTTAAAAGATTTAATGATTTTATTGTTTTGTGCTATTTTAATTTATTGTAATAACTTCCAGCAGACTTAATGGTTATCAGAAACTCCTGAAGCACAATTTCAGTTTTCAGAAGGCTTATTTTCAGAAGAAAAATGTATTTTAATTCTGAAAACTTGCTTTTAATTTTCCAGTTTAGACACATTCTCTGTTGTTAACACTGTGTTTTGCCTAGAGTTGTTTAGTTTTAAGGCTGTAGTATATGAACACAACAGAAGATGGATGGCAGAATTGAAATGCAAAAGTAGTAGTTAATTTTCGGAGTAGACAATTTTAATAAAATGTTTCACGCTAATTTTCTGTTTTAAAAACAGACACCTTGCAGTCAAAGTCCTTTGGGTTTTTTATTGGAGTTTGTAAAGCTCCTTTAATATAGAGATTAATGATTTCTTTTATTTCTTTCATTCCATTTATTGGTTTGTAAACCTGAAGGCTGTGAGCTTTATGAAAGAAAATCCTTTAATTTTCTGTATGCCTATTGATATGTGCGGTTGCCATGGTACAGATTTGGAGTGAAACTTTTAAATCTCTGACTTGAACAAGCATGATGATTTTTAGCATCATTTTTCTGATACAATTAATCAGAAGTCTGAAAAATTACAGGTACTTAAGGAATTTAACTTACTGGATGCTCTAAATGTCTGAAGTCTAAAGTTCCAGAGTAGAGGCCTAAACTTTGCTATGTGGTCTTAACGTTTTTGCAGGGCCTCATTTCAGGCATACAGACTGATCTGGGTGATGAAGTTTTGTTGAGAGTTCATGACTCTTTCTGAGTTGCAAGCCATTGTCTGGGAGCAGCTGCTTCAATTTCTAGCTATTCATTTCAATGCGTTCTTTCCAATTGTTTTGTACAATGCTGTATTGTGAACAGAGTTTTATGTAACTTTCATCAAATAGCTGAGTAGATCAGGAATTGTTAAAAACTTCACATCAGTTCCTCAGGACATTTCTGCTTCCTTTCCTAACAGCCCCTGCTGTAAAGTTCTAGCTTACTCAATGAGCAGAGTCATTGGTGGTGGACTTTGAGATTTAGGTCAGCTGTAAGGTCCTTTGAAGATAAAGATGGATTTTGAACTCCATTAAGGACTTTATAGGAAGTTTATGAAGAACGGGAGATATCTCCTAGGCATCGAGCAGCCTGGGTTCATGACAGATCCTGCAGAATCAGTTGCCAGACAAAGGTTTTTAAGCCCAAAGCCTCCATGCTCAGGTGTGATGCCCAGTGTGAAAACCTGAGGGCTGTTTTTCATGAATTAAGGTTCATGGTTGCATAGTAAATCTTTTTCCTTTATGAAGCTTGGAGTCGAAGAGAAATCTAAGAGTTATGTCTGAGCTCCAGACTGCTCCTAGCTAAGAGGGAGTGCTGGTTTTGTTGGTTTTCCACCGAGGAAATGCCACTTTGACTGCTGAATCCTTTGATATACTTGTCTGCCCAGTGATACTATGTGTCTCGCTTGAGAATGTCTTGCCAGATACATATGTTGGCTCTACTTGTCAGTGTATTTCACTCAAGTAGAGACACTTTGAAGGTAGTGGTGTGTCTATATGGAAGGGCAGGTGGGACCGTGTATTGTCTGAACGTTAATGTTACTTGGAAGCCAGCTGGAAATTTTGTCAGACTGCATTCTGCTGTTAATAATAAAGAAACAAAGTTAAGTGGTGATGCAATTGAGACATGAATTACAAATACCTTAATTTTTAATGAATATAGGTTTTTCTTAGGCAGGTCTGATTATCTTTCAATGAAGAAAATGTTATCTTAACCCCCTTCTTAAGTTCCGCTATTGCAACTGTTTACAGATTGTCAGCTTTCTGACGCTGAAACTTTTTGCATGTAAATTATTCTTCTCTAACAGACCCATATAGGTTTTTATGCTGAATCAACACATTTAATATTTTCTGCACATTCAGGAAAGACTTTGGAAATGTAAAAATGTAGATCTTCTTCACCTCCTTTTTCTTTTTTTTTTTTATGGCAACTATTTTGAATTGTACTTATTGTGATCTATATTAGGTGTTCTGAGTGGGTACACCAGATGTGATAAGATGTATAAAACATAATTTTTTTCACCAGACTATGTTCTGCCCTAAACACCACTCTGGGCAGTAAGAAATTCAAGTAAGTGAGGGAGTAAAGTGTCTTAAATTTTTGCCTGATGTCATATAGCTTTCTGTATTACTTTTTTTTTAATAGGATAGTATGAAAATTTAAAATTTACAAAGAAGAAAACTTTCTCTGTTTGCCAGAAATTTTTGGGTTTCTCTTTATTGAGAAACTGTTTTCTGCATTTTCTGCTCTCGTACCATTGCTGTCAAAGGTATGGAAAAAAAATTAATTAATTTATGCTCCCTCTGCTGGTGTTACAGCTGTGCAGAATAGATCTATCCCGTACCTTCAGGGTACTCACACTTGCAAGTGGTATGTGGAAATTGGGTCTTTGGAGGACTAGGGAGAACACTTTGTCTGCAAGATCCAAATCTGAGCAGTGAATAATGGCATTTCTGAAATAACCTCTCAGTAACAGTGGGAGCTTTTAGAAAGGAAACAACAATGATATTTTGTGATAACTTTGAGTACATTCAGCTGCAGCAGATATGCAGCCGGTTAGTATGATATAGGAGAAATGTACATGTGCCACCAGTAGTGTAAGTATACGCTGTGTACAAAAATGGTTTCATTTTTTTTGCCTGGGCTTCCTGATAATCTTCTTTGTACAGTTCAGAAAAGCAGAACTGAAATGATCATGTTTTTCAAAAATAATTGAAATAGTCCAAGTTTGTTTGAAACTAAGGTGCAAAGCCTGTTATGCCTGGGAACGTTGTCTTGATAGCGATCACTTAAGAACTATTACGTATTCTTTTGTTGTTGTGTGTTTTTTTTTTAAGCTGGACCTGTGATCTGCAGAATGCTAACATACCCTCCAACTCGAAGAGCCTTAATTGTGGGTTGTGGTCTGCAGATGTTTCAACAACTGTCAGGGATTAACACCGTCATGTATGTATTTACTGCTTGCTTCTCTTTATAAAATGTAAGAAAAAGACAATTAGACCATTAGCAGTTATAGATGGGCTTCTGGACAAAATCTGAAATGTGAAAAATTGAGTGAGTGAGCCAGAATGCTGGTTTGAAATCCAGATATTGACATATTTGGCGTCTCAGAAAATTGGTACAAGAGGATGTTAGTATAAGGGCAAATGTTTATATAGAGATGAGGATGCAAACTGGGGGATGTATTACTATATGTTAGGCTTTACGGTCAAAGCTACATATGTCTAGATAAGAAAGTACACTTAAAGCTTGAACGTATGTGCAAATAGATCCAAATACTGTGAGGATTAAACTGTTGACCGTGTAAATGAGATGGAAACTTACTGTGAAGTGCTAAAGGAGGTAAGATGCTGAGGGAAGAAACATTTCCTGTTATTACACAGTTCTGTTATGTGTATGAAGACTCAGTAAATGCAGAAGTGAAGGACAATACATCATGTGTTCTGATAAGCTGTCAGCTCACAAGAGGAGCAGCTCTTGGCAAATGTGCAGGGCACAAGACCTAGTTTAAGATTAAATTACTGTTGAGCAACTCTACAAGAGTAACTGTAACAAATACAATTTCCATATTGTTTTAAGAGCAAGTGTAAAATATATTGCAGTAATATCTTACGGAGAGAACTACATGTGAGGGAGCAAGCTTGTTGGGGAATAGTTAAAAGGAAGAGCCAAAAGGATAAAGCTTTTACTGGTATCAAGAGCTGCCATGCTAAATGTTAGAGTAAATACCTCTAAGTAAATAAATGCCATCTATCACAAGGGGGGAAAAAAACCCCAAACTCAGTATTGGTAAACTGTAAAGGAGGGAAATCTGTAATAGGCAAAAAGAGACTTTATCAAGTAGAAATTGTAACCAAATGTGGAAAACGGGAGAATGCGTAACTGGTAAGTTATGTGTGAAAACCAGAACACAGGCTCGGAAAGGAACTTGGAGAAATTCTACAGGCACATCAAAAGCAAGAGACCTAATAGTTTCCATGCCCAGTAAGGATCAAGACATTGTGAGAACAGTAGCAGAAGATAAATCTTTAGCAACAAATCTTACAAAGACTCTTTTTGCATATGTGTTAATTATGGAGGAAACATAAAGGTTCCGGCACTGCAGCTTACTTGAGGTGTCTGAGATGGTCTGTTTCAAATTCAAGTGTTAGGGGAAGGACTTCTAGAACAAGCTGATCAAAATGAATAATAAAAAATTGCTTGGACTAATGAGGGTACACCCAACAGGTCTAGAGTAATTTGAGTACATAGTCACTGAATTCGGAAATGTAGCATAATCTACATGAAGCTAAAGCCCAGAAAGATTTTTTTTTTTCCTGCCCTTATCAAAATGAATTAAAACTGTTGTAGAGCCAAATGAGATGATGTGTGTTTATAAATATGAAAAATGAACGTGTACATGGAAAATATAAAATAACAAAGAGCCAACATGATTGTTATAGACAGATTATAGCTTGCAGTTTGGTTGGATGTGAATTTGCGGTCGTGTTAGAACTATATATCTCATATGCACTAACCATCCTACTCCGTGACAGTTGATGCTGAAGTTTCTTGAAGAAACCAGATGGTCACAAAAGTAGGAGAAAAGCTCTCTCAGGTTAATAACTTTTTAAGATAGGAAAAAAGAGGGTAAGAATAAAAGATCGGTAATAACAAGCCAAGAGTAGACTCCTACAGGGATCTATGTGGAGATCTTTGCTGCTTTAATGTCTGTGAAAGGAGCTAAAGAGCAAAATAACAGCTTGCGCTCATACACCATTCACGATATTACGATCCCCAAATCTGTGAACGTGAACAGTTGGGGGAAGATAGTACAAGATAACAAATTAATAAAACGGCAAGTGCATTAATTATACAATATTATGTAATAATGCTTGCAGAGGGGAACTGGCTAACATGCATGGCAGTCTAAATTGTTACTACTCAAAAAAGAGGCCTTGAAGTTGCGTTATAGTCCTATACAATCATCATGGTGGCATCCATGACTGACCTGTAATAGTACAAACAATTGCAGATACTCTTTCTTTTAGTAAGGATAAATGAGATTACGTATGGGGAAAGAGATGCCTTTGAACAGGATGGTTAGGACTCTGCAGCTTGGAAGAGAAATGAGTTAGAAAGAAATGCAAAGGTGTATAAAGCTACTTATCTTAGGGAGAAGATGGAGAGAACATGAGTATTCATCATTTCTTATAACACAATTTTGATGACTCTTACCCAGCAGTAGGTTTAAAATAAACATTTTTTCATGCAACACATAATTACATAGTGGAACTTACTGCCACGGGATGTTACTCATGCCAAATGTAGAAGTAAGTTTAGAAGTTAATTAGGGAAACTTATATAATAAACTTTATTAAAATGTTATTAAACATGATGTGGATGCAACTTTTGGCCAAGGACAGTCATTCTCACTTTTTGGTTCTTACGACTTTAGGATGCCTTATTAGGCTAGCAAAATTGACTGTTCACAAGGTTTATGACACTGGTAGGTTGACTTCGTTTATTTTAAACTTCATATGTTTTAAAATCTCAAACTCCTTTCTATGTAGGAGGTTTTAAAATAGTTTGGAATTGACCTAATTTGCTTGTGGATGTGTAGGAGGACAGAACTACAACTATAAAACATAGTTGAATCTTAGCTTTAAAATAAGAAAATGCCTATAATAAACACATGAAGGCACTGTTGTTAAAGGACTGGCTTGTAAACCATTTGCAATATCCAGTATTTTTTTAATAATCCAGTATAACTAAATATTTAGTTATCAGGTATGCAAGACAAACAGCCTCCTATGAAAGGACATTTTTCAAATATAAGTAAGCAGCTGTCTGTTGATGGTTTGCTTACAAAGAAATTGGGGATTGCTTTTTAATGCAGTAATTAAATGGTACCTTAAGGAACCGTCAGATTGTATTAGCTCTAAGCACTATTTTTCTCTCCATGTTTCGTTGTGTCATTCTGGGCTTGCTGTTCTGTTGCAGCAGGAAAACAGGCATTGGTTATGGTTGGAGGATTCTGTGGACAGATTCTGTGGACTTTCCTTCTGTGGTTTTGCAAAGTTGCTTACCAAAACCAGCCCCCAAAATGTTTTGACGGTCATTGTTCATTGTAACTTTGGTTCTGCTTTGAATCCTCTTCTCTGGGTATACCCCTTTCTAGGCTATAGGAGAAGGGGCTGATGACCCCAACTTGCTGTTGCCTGGCTTTGCCTGGCAGAGAATTTAGCCTCTGGTTGCCCCTTTGCCCCTTATGTGTTTCCATAGGACTCTTCTATACTGTGACCAGTGAACTTAACATGGCAGCATCCATGATGGGCCCTGACTTGTTCTAATCTTCTGGCTTGAGGTTTTCCACTATTTCTGATATAAAATAATTAGTTAAATCTTTTATTTTGCTGTAAGAAAGTGAGGCCATAGGAGTGAGTTTGTGTGTGTCTGAAAAACTCATTTAAAGGGAACACCACATAATCAAATCACAAAGCAGGAAAATGAAATGAAAATATAAGGAGGAATTCCTTATAGAATTGTAGAATTATTTAATACTTCCCCAATTTGTAGATGCTTTACTGAGTAACTCTTCCATTTAAGAAAACAAAAGTTTGAATCAAAAAGTATGGGTGTTAGAGGTAGGAAATTATATAAAGGAATTTTGCAGGGGTCTAAAAATAATTGCTGAGCGTACCCAGGAGTAGAAGAGATCCTAAAAAGCAGAAAAATACCTACAAGAAACACATAGAGACAGCAACAAACATCTTGACCTTCCACGCTTAAGAGTTCAGAAATCTATGATATATTTTCTAGTTAAAAGTTGAGTATCAGTAGTGAAGCCAATGAGAGCAACAAAGTCCACGTGCAGTTGGATTTCTCTCGAGGATGGGGAGAGGAAAACTAGGAAAACTTCTGTAAGAACTGTTGAGGGCTGTGCTCTGTCCATCCCGTCGTGCCATAAGCTGATCTAGTTTTGGCACAGAAATAGTTTTATATTGTACTTGAATCAGCCATGTCTGTGCGTAACATCCAACCATGAGGAATCAGAAACGCTCGTCACGAACAGGATGTTTTTGAAGTGGTGAGAACGACATGAGGAGCAACCTCTGCATTGAGGAGGTGGATCTAAAAGAGAAGCAAAATGCAAAAATAGGCTAAGGAGAGTGTGACTCTCACAGGAACAAATTCTAGCATGATACATTTAGTCAGTAAAAGAATAAAGCTCAGTGACCTATTGCTTTGATTCCTTTTTTTCCTAAGAACAAGGATACCACTGCTGTTTGACGGAGTGCCTGAAGTAGAAAAAACGTTTCCTTTTTGTCATGACTTTTGCCAGCTTAACTGACCTGTAAAAAGTAAAGTCATACAATTTCAGACAAGCATCTCTCACACTGCTGCGAGCAGGTCTGAAATGGTTTAACTTTTCAGTTTCTTATCATTCTGATATTTTCTCATCTTGAAAACTGAAGCTCACCGCTTCAAGCGTGGAGACACAAATCTGGCTGACAGGAGACTGAAAAAGGCCCTGTGAAGAAAGTTATATTCCAGGAATGCAGTTACTGCAACTTAGCTTTTTAATAGTAACATATCCCAGAATTTTGTTAAAACAGTGTTTAGATATTTTCAAGCCCACAGTGGCCCATGGTTAAAACTTGGGGTAGGAGGACCATTTTAAGAGTAAAACTTGAAGCTAAATTTTTTTCATCAGTTTCTTCTTTAAAAACCAAAATAATATTAAAAAAAGTAAGAAATTTCTTTTTTAGGGATGCTGTAGGAAGAGGGTGGGGCTGGAAGGATTTGCCTATTTCAGATTGGTGAAAAACCTCAATAGAATACGTGGATGGTTTAGCTCTATTCTCACATTCCTGCAGGACTAGGACTTCTGAAGACATTTCTGGTACTGTGGAGCTTCATTGCAGTCAAAAAAAAAAAAAAAACAAAAAAAAAACAACGGGGAAGAAAACTTTTGGAAAAAATTCTGAGTTCTCTTGAATACTAAGCAGTAATTTAGCCGTACTTGGAGTGAGTTCAGTATTGTCTTGTCAGAACTGCACATAGATATTGTGGCCTGCGCTGGCATTTCTGCTGCTCTTTTGGGGGCTTGCTAGTTTTGAGTGAGCTGATGGACGTTCACGCAGGCTGCCTGTGCCATCGAGACTATAAATCTGAGATAAGATTGAAGAGACAGCTGTATCATCTTGATTATTCCTATTCTCACAAAACTTTAAGTGGACTTGATGAAAGCCAAACAAAATATTATGTTATGCAGTTGAAACACTAAGCTTGATGTGTGATGCTGGTTTAGTCATTTGCCACTATCTTTTCACATTGTGTTAGAAAAGCTTTCTGCAATAGAGAAGTGGTATAATGTGTCAACAGGGAGAGCTTATGGCCCTCAGCGTTTTTGTTAAGCTTGTTTTTTTGCTGGTGTACGCGATCTGTTATTCCTAGTTAATAAAATGTTTTTTTATTGTTAAGATATCCTTGCATCTCCTAAAAGTTAAGTGAATCCACATGTAAAATGTATTGGTGTTTGGATTTGGTCCACAGATGCTTTTGAGCTCGAACAGTCTTGGTTTTTTAATCTGTGCAAGCAAAAAAAAAGAACAAAAAAAAATGGAGATGATAAAAAGAAGCATCTTTTTTCCAGCTGGCAAGAAATAGAGTGGAAGAAAATACTATATGGAGAAGGAAAAAAAGCTCAGACTAATGAGAGAGGGGGAAAAAAGCTGGATAAAAGAAAGAAGGAAAAGACAAAAGAGGACAAGAGGAGGTTATGTAACGAGTGGAAATTGAAGGTTTAAAGATAAGATTATTAAAACAATTAACATGAAAAGTGAACTAATATCATACTGAATGTGAATGGAAGAATGAAAGAGAACAGGAGTGGGACTGGAAAGAAGCCAGGATACTTCTGAAGTTTAATAGAGGCTAGAGAGGAGTTGAATGGAAGCAAAGCACATTTTCCGACAGGTTTAATTGCCGGGTCTATTGTGCAGCAATTGCAGAGCTGGAACCCAGGAGGAGCTGTAAACCTTCGCTTCTCTGCGCTGAAGCAAGCGTGGGGCAGCACGCACCTCTCGGTAGCCGTGGGGCTGAGCAGGGCTTGTAGCAGCGCTTGGTGCTTCTGCTCCTGGGGGTGGCTGCCTTGACAGGGACGTGTGACTTAACACCGTGAGGGATGCTGAAAGTCGAGACTAAGAAACTTGACTTTAAATTCCAGTTTTTAATTTTCTTCAAATGAAATACTGAATAGAAAACATAGGACAGTGACTGCAGATAAATCATTTAATTTTTTCTTGAAGTTTCTTGAATAAGTACCTTGTTTTGTGAATTACAGCTCCAGTAGTAGCAACCTTCTCTCCTCCTTCAGCATCAGCAGCCATAGACAGATTTATAATTAATGAATTAACATATTTACAAATTATGGCAGTTTTATAATGAGTAGGTTGGTCATTGAAATGAGACTTTGCTAAGTATTGACTGTTGATTTGGATATTGGAGAATAGTTGTTGAGATCTGTGAACAAAAGTTCTACTGGCAGAAAGTAATGGCTGTTCACATTTTTCTTGTGGTTTGTATTCAAGCCTTGTTTTTTAATGTTGTATACATTTCTGTTGTGTTCTCTGGCTGTGCATTTTAAAACAAAATGCAGAAAGTAGCATACTTCATTAAAAAAAACCCAACCAAACAAAAAAAAACCCAAAACAAAACCCAAAACCAACAATAAACAAACTAAAACAAAACCCAAACTTACACAATGCTAAAATGTCACCCAAGTTGCACAGCAGTTACTTAAGAACAATATATCTCTTATTGTAGTCTCCACTTAAATTTAAATCAGGCCACAATAATTACCAAGCAGACTGCCATGTGGCCATTGTTTTTGCATGGCCAGTAACTTGTCACCTCAGGTGTTCTTCAGTACTCTCAGATCCAACTGTGCTTTAAGTCTGACTGAAGGAGGGAGAATTGCATTGATGTTTTTTCAGATATGAACTTTGTAATGTTGTCAAGAAGGTTTTGAGACAGCTTTGTAATTAACAAGTCTAATTTTCTCTGATGACTCCAGAACGTTGAGGCTGCTCTCTGCTTAGGTTTTCATCCTTCAATATTTATTTTTCTTTGAGTAAACTGTCCAGTTTATATCTTCCTCTTAAATTTTCCCCATAGACTTTAGAAGATGTTTAATAAAACAAAAAGAAATCTTATGTTGCAGGTCCTCTTGCTTTTCAGATAATAATCCCTTAAATATTTTATTAGATTTTAATAAATCTTTCCAAGAACTTCTTTTGGAGGAGTGACCCTTAATAATACTTTATTGTCCTTCCTCCATATTGCAAGATGCTTTATATAGTACTGCATGCAGACTCATAAATGTAAAAAACTTCAGTGGAGAAGAGAGATGCCTCTTTGGACTTATACAGCCTACAGATGCTTTTTAGATAGACTACATATTTTTGGAAAAACAACTAAATGGAACTCTGGTCTAGTCAAGCACACTAGAAAAGGTGACTCCTGTTATACCAAATGTCTCTGTTACGTTTGATACACAGAAATAATGTTTTTAATTTATTACAGCTCTTGAGAGGAACAAATTGTAGTTAATAAATAAAGTAATTTCGTATTACTCAATGTAAAATATTCTAAATGAGAGTTTATGGAAGCTGCCTGTATCGATTTCATAGTACTCGAAGGAAAATGAAACCCTTACTCTGGTATTTTGAAAGTTTTGCACGTTCAGCAACCATTTTTCCGTAGGCAATTAAAAAAAGCTCCAAACAGCTGATAGTCGCCAACTTGTCCTTATTGGATACTAGTTTGTTGCATAGAAACCAGCCTATGCTCTAAGTTTTCTAAGCCCTGCAACATAGTTTTTTATTTTTATTTTTTTCCTTCAGTAACTTGTCAGGTCTGAACTGAACGGTTAGTTTCTTTGTGGAAATCTTTCCACTTAAATTTGGAAAATTATCACACAGCCTAGAGAGAGAAGCGATGGCTTTGGAACTCTGAGCAGGGACAAACTGATTTGGAGATTAAATTGTTGCTTGAAGTACAGGGCCTTAGTTTGGGCAGAAGCGGTTTACAAGCCAGCAGTGAAGATGCTGGTGGAGCAGGTAGCAGAAATGTTAAACACCTTTTCATCAAATGCTGTCTACAGGAACCAGAGGCTGTATTTACAGCACCTGGGAAATGGCCATGTTGGCAGAGTCAGTCCTTTCCATTCCCTGTTTCTGTTTGCCTTCTCCTCCCCCTCGGTGCAGGTCAAGGAGAAGTCTGACCATAGTTTCTACAGAACCATTTCTGATGTTGTTTCTTCTTCTCGGTCATTAGAAAATACCGACGTGGGAAGGGAGTACAACCTGCTAAGGGGAGTGTGCCTTAGTAAATCCGCTATGAAGTGGCTGAAACACAAATGTGTTGATGACAGGATGCCAATAGCTACATCCAAGAACTAAAAACCAAACAGGCAAATGAAACATTTGCTGGCTAAGGAAAACAGCAGCACGTTTGAGGAAAAAAAATTAACTATTTGCTCCATGGGGAGGAAACAGGCTGCTAACTGCTTCTGTTGGGAATTACCACGACCTGCACAAATCCTAGTTCCTCCTGACAAGAGGGTGGGGGTTGGTGGTGGGTATTGGCCATGGAGAGGGATGCGGAGAGAAAATAGCAGGTCATACTACTGGGCATCTTAAATAGCTCTAAACCTGTGCAAGAATTATGGCGAATAGTTAGACCTTAGCCTTCATTTTGATTTTGTAATTATCCAGCAAACTGCAAGACTGAGTAATCTAGATGGATGTATCTTGTGCTTGAGGCACAAGAACGCGGCTCAGTAAACTTGAACATTTGGAAAGCTGTCACGATGTTGCTAAAGTTTATGTATCATTTGCTGTGTTTTCAAGACAACTTGTGCTATAGAAGTTTTGTTTAAAAGGTGAAACATTTTTCTTAAATATTCTCATGTGTGCTTGTTGGAGATGGCCTACAAAACCCTGCGCAGCTTAAGGGTTTAATGGCTTAGCTCCAAAGGCTGTAATTTATCAGTTGAAATAACTGTGAGAGGATGTTTAGGATACAAGTAAGAGGGTAAATCTGTATTAAAAACAAGTCGCCTGTGTATCAGTGTTGCTAGCAGTGAAACTATACTGTGCTAAGTTTCCAATTAAAAATAAGATTAAAAGAAAGTGAATCTTTCTTCTCCTGTTGTGCTGGCCTTGTGTGATGGCCAGAAATCGATCTGAGACAGTTTATAAGTATAGATTTGCAATTCACCATAAACCAAACAAAAATCTGTGACTTGGGTTATTTGGGCAGTGCCATACATCAAGCTTCAAGGTTCCTTCTCAGGCTGAAGCTTCTGACTGCTAATGCCTGTTCTCAGCGCATTTCACGTTCTCATTCCTTTTGAAATAGAAAAGGAAAATCACAGCTTTAAGCCACTTAAAGACTTAAAGGGGGGGGGGGGGGGAGGAAAACAAACCAGTGAATCATGATGGAGTTATTAACTAGATTAAAGCTATAAAATGTTCATCTTATTTAAGAAGCTGCTTGCTTTGTCAATCTAACTAGCCAGAGCTTTTGGAAGATGGCTTTTACAGATACATCCTTGTCCTAAGTGTTGCAGATCAAAGAATAGGTAATTCGGGTATAAAAGTCTTGAAGGTTTGAGTACCAGGAATGTCTGGGAAGTAGTTCAAAATGATATGTAATGGGAGTAATAGGATGAAATTAAGTAAAATCTAGAATGATTATCAGAACATAGTTTAGTACTTAGAGATATTAGATTGAGTGTCTCGAGGGAAGTAGGAAACACTCATCATTTCTAATTGCTTACACTTTTACAACAACAGAGGATGTATTAGAAATAACATATTTGGAGTTTCTTGGTGTTGGAATTAATAGACATACAATAGAAGATGACTGTAAATTTAAACGAAAAGGCTGTTTTCCTTAAATTAAATTTTTACATCCCACTTTTCTTCTGATAATTCTCATAATTTATCCATTTATTATTAAAAAAACCCCATCAAAACCGAACAACCTCCCTCTCTAAAACCTAGACAAATGTAAAACATCCTGGACTGCCAAACACATTAAATGATATTGAGGTGGATATTTGTTTGCATTATAATTTTCCTCAGGTTTAAAAATTAACAACAAAAAACCTTCTCAAAATGCAGAGGAAGCAGGTTCAGGGTGCTGATGTGAGGTGCTGTAACAACTACTTAACTATAGGCTCTCATTCTGTTTTGAAACACTGGATTATTTTTTTTTCCATTTCATAAATCTTTAAATATTAGTCTTGTGCTTATTTCTCCGGTTCTGAACACCTGTTTGGCTGGGGGTGGGGGGGGGGTTGTGTTTGTTTTGTTTTTTTTTCTCCCCAAACCTGAACCTTTAACTTAATGAGTAGAAGAACTACCACAGGAAATATTTTCTTTTTTCTTATCTTTTTTGATTGCTGTCTTGGGTTATTGATTAGATGAATATATAGTGAAGAATGGAATAGTATGAATGAAAGTAAACCTCATGGTATGACAGTATTATTAGCCACAGTCTGGACACATCTACTAGAGGATCTGCCTGATGTTTTGGTTAATTACTTTTAAAATGTTGCAGATGTATCAAAAAGGATTTTTCTGAGTATTAACTGACATTTCAATTAAAAAAAAAAAATATTAAAAAGCCTGCAACAAAACCCAAAGTTTCTTTAATAAATCAGCATTTTTTCAGTGCAATGCTTTCGCAGAAGTAAATTCCTTTTCAGTTTTGTGCTGAATGTTACTAATACAAAGGCTTGTAATACCTTCATTTGGAAATATTAATGTTTAGTTTTATAACGTGTTCAAAAGACACATGGTCAAAGAACTGTATAGGAGTTAACATGCCAGGTTATTTTAAAGGAAATCCTGCTATCTGTCTTCTCATTTGGAACACGTTTTTAAATAAAATGTGCACCAGTGCACAATTTTTAGCCCCAGTTTTTAATACAGTCTTCAGTGGTAAACTAGCCAGAATGTTGAGACATTTGTATTAAAACATTGAAAAGCAACTAGCCATCCTGCTGATTGTACTTTTGTTTTGTTTTGCCTTGATGTGATTTTTTTTTTTTGTTTAATGGTAAGTGATAAAATCTGTTCCTATAGTTCTTCAGGTTGTGAAACCTTATTTAAAGGACTGTCACTTTCGAGAAAACTTGAAAACAAAGTACTTCTTTAAAGAAGAAATGTATTCAAACCAGTATTTTTTACCGGTTTTTTGGTTGTTATTGAAGGATTTGTGTCTTTAACAGAAATTTTTCCCTTTTTTTTTCTTTTTTTTCTTTTGGCTTCTACTCTCCCTTTTGTCTGTGGTGAAATCATAACGCTGTTTGATTTCTATCTGTTGCCTTGGTAATAACTCTCATGTCACAAATCCAGTATTAACTTCACTGCAGGGCCATACAGGAGGAAGTGTGTGAGCTGCGTGAGTGGGAGCAGAGTCTTCGCTGAAACATATGGCTTGGGTCATTAGCTATTATGGTAAAGAACCTATGTGAAGTAAGCTAAAACGTCTTTGCTTTATATCTAGAATATACACGGTATAACTCTTAAGTCAGTTAAAGGCATCTCATTCACGTTGTTCGTATGTAAAGCCAAGTAATGAAATGAAGTCAGAGCAGCGATGTTGTTTATAAATCATTCATGAATGATTGCTGGAGGAACTTCCCTAAATAGCAATACTGGTTGGTTGGTTGGTTTGTTTTAATGTATTATTTGTCTAGATGGCTCCTGGAGCACGTTTTGGTCTCAACGGTTTCTCTCATGCTATTGCCTTTCTAATAATCTTGTAAAAATTCCTTTCTTATGCAATTGTTAATGTTTAATATGCATCATTTTGTTGAACTGTACATTTTCGTTATCTCTAGCAAAGGCCATTTTTTGTTTTTGAGACTTACCATGAAATCTGATACCAATCAGCGACCAATTTAATTTTTTTTTTCCTTGAGGCACAGTAGAGTGGTAAGGGGAGAGGATTTTGCCTGTGTCATAGCTTTGCTCACTTGTGAAAACCTGGAGGGCATGTATTATTCAAATGTTGGACTGTATTCTTAGCCATAAGAAAGTGTCTCCTCCTTAAATGAAAAAGAAGGAATATATAAATGTGAAACAATTCAAAGCTCAAAATGTAACCAATCTTGAAAAGACATAAAATTAAACTGTAAAAGGTCAGCTGGTTAGGTGCTGCCAGATACAGCAACGTGAACAACCCAGTGAAATATATTCCTGATCCCATTCAAACTTAAAGTAAGAGATATGATGCCCTTTAGATCTGTTTATTCACCTTTACTTTAAGGGCATAGGAACCAGTTTTGTAAATTGGATTCTTTGGAGTCTGTCAATAAGAGTTAAGCCGCTGCAGGCTAGTCAAAATGTCTTGTGCCACAGAGGTTGAGACACACAAAAAAAGGTTGAAAGGTTATGTGCGATGCAAAGATTTACCATAAATTACAATAACCCAGAAGTGGATCATAAATAAAACATGGTGGCATCTTAAGGCTGATCAAGACTTTGTTGTGAGCAGTCTGCAAAACAAAGAGATCACTGTGGTCAAAATAGCCCATATGGAAGGTGCTGTATGGAGTACAGCCACCAAATCAAAAGGAAATAAGTAATCACTGAGGAGGCTCTTAATTTCTCAGCGTGGTAAGAGAACGCTGTGTGTAAGGGCAGCGAGGAGAACCAGGTAATGAGGAGAGCCCAGGAAAGGAGCGGGATGTCAGGACGGGGAAACTAAACAGCTCTCAGCTTCTCGTCTCTGGAGGGGCCGGCTCTTTTCTGGAGTGTCTTCCAAGATCAGCTGTTGTCAGAGCTGGAGGGGTGAGTGTTGAGTCTCAGCCCCTGCAGGTGAGGGGGGACTCACCTGGGACTGCTTAAAATGGTTGTGGGGTTTTTTTTCCCTGGAATACTAACAAGTCTGTGGGAGCTAATAATACTTCAGAGAGTGATTTGGGAACTTTTTCATGAAAGAGCAAAATCTTATTGTGATATTGAATTTCCTTTTAATAGCCGCTTGCATATTGCACTCGCCCAAAGTAAGTTTTAAAGAAATAGAAAAAAAAAATTGCCAGGCTACACTATTACCGACAGAATTTCATGCATTTTACAGAGATGGCTAATTATTTTTTACATTTCATGGGGTAAAAGTCGAGTAGAGAAATACTGGACTGCAGATTGAAACAGCGGAGGGAAACAAAAGCACAGCAAAAATAATCAGTCAGGATAATTTGGGCTTTCTTACCCCACTCTACTCCCGGTTCCTAGTTACTCGGTTATATTATTTCTACGGTACGTTTGTAGACTGGGGAAGGAGATGAGAAAACTAGAGCAGTTAAGCTTTCATAGATTTAGTACCAAAATAATGAAATTTGTTCTTCGAAAGAATTAAAGTTTGCTGAAGATTGTGAGGAAATGTTTAGATTCTCATTTTTCTCTTTGGTTTGCTACTTTCAAGGCAAATTGTCTAAACCCACACAAGATGCAGTGGAGTCGGTGTTGGCGTTGTAAATACACCCTCACAGCGTGTGAATGGGAAAGAGGACCAGATTGTCAGGAGAAAAAGGAGGCAGGTCCCAGCTTTCCTCTTGGGTTTTCTGATCTACATCATGAACAAAGAGGAACGTTTGTCTCAGATGTTTTCATCCCTGGAAATGTTACCTTTTCTACTGGGCTTTTTAATATGAAGAAACAGTTCCTTCTGTGTAGTAAAGAAATATTTGTTGCCCTTGTGTGTGGGTGAGAGGGGGAAACCCATAAAAGTACTGAAACAAGGACTGAAACACACTTTGGTATCCCGGGGTGTTAGGAAACAGGATAAAATCTCAGTAAAACTTGGACCAATTTGGCTATTTTTTAACAAAGTTTTGACTGTAACCTTGAAAACCTCCTTCTACCCTACCTTTGAGCTCTTAACAGAGCTTGAGAACAAGGGACTGAAACAGAGTGTAACCACAGTTTAATACCACAGTGAGATACAAAGTACTAAAAGAAATCTTAGCACTTCGCTGGGTCGGCAGCTGCGACCCATTTGCACACAGGAGCAGAAGAACAAGAAGTGTAAATTATGTTTGGTAGCGATCACACTTTCCCAATTTCACACTCAAAAATTTTAGATTTTTCAACAACCATCTTAGTATTTAAGAACCAAGTTTACGTTTTTGTCTCAGATTGCAATATATGCCTGTAATGTCATTCATTTACAGTGGGAATAAAAGACAGGACACAGGCTGATGTTTTTTCTGGTGCATGCAAGAATGGAGAGTGACATTTTAGTGAAACAGGACAGCTGTTAAGGGGAACAGGCACTCATTCCAAGTCAGATTTTCCTTTATTTTCCTTTATCTTTCATGCAATAGTAGGGAAATAATCATAGTGTTAAAACATTTATAATTTGAAAATTATGAAGTGCAGTACAGTATTCTTTTCTATCTTATATGCTTTATTGAATAAGTAAAATTAGTGAGACTTAGCTCATTGTATTTTCCAGGGTATATAGTCCTATTTTGAATGGTCGTATCCTACAGCAAAGAACAGTTTTTAATGATTCTTGTCACATTGTGCCAAATAAACTCAGGCACTGCCAGATTCTGAGTAGTGGCAGAAACAGGATTTCTTGCAGTAACGTATGTGTAATGGGATGGACTATACTGAGATCTGGAACACAGGCCCTGCAAGATACCGATCTGGTCTCCGCAGGTATTTGTATCTCACTGTTTGTTGATTTATGACATTTGTTAACTTGAACTACCTAGAAAATAATTTAAACAAATGCTTGTATCTTCAAATTCCTTCTCCCTCTGCAAACTCTGGTCTCTAGCTTCTGCTCTTCAGTGCAGAAATGCATATTAACCAGGCAGTAAATACAGGTAAACAGCCTGAGATAGTGGACTTCTGTCCAATTTTGAAATCTTAATTCCCTTAATAGTGTAATTTGCTTCTGGAAACAACTGGGTGTGTCAAGGAGACTAGACAGTGCTAGAGAGGGGATTAATAGAGAGCAAGGGAAATACAGGAAAATAAAAAAAGGACGTACAGAAAGAGAAGAAAAAGACATTATCTGAGATGGAACGTGCTTAAAAACGTATTGGAGATCTTCTGTTGGAAAAAGAAATGACTTCCATGGTTAGAAGCTTAGCTTGCTTGCCCTTCCTCTCAGAATGCAAGAGCCTTATGAAAACTAAACAAGTTGCTCTTAGTTACCTGTCACAACACTTGAGCCCTCATTTCTGCAGTGTCTTGTGAGGATATGTTCAAGCAAATGGTTGTGTGAGAGAAAAGAACCTATTATTTAACTTCTGTTCTTTCTCAGGTTGCTCTGAAAGCTGTGCTTGTTCTGTTGACCATGTAGGAAAAGAAGATCTCTATTGTTGTTATTTCTGAAAGTTATTCAGCCAAGGGACAAATGAAATCAGGACATTCCTGCAAAGAACATACTGTCTTGCCTCCTGTCCTTCTTACAAGGAGTTACAAACACCGCACTGGTCTATATGCTTGCAAGCAACTTCAAGCACGCTTTCTAGCTCAGGCGAGCAGTTAACTGCCCTTCTCTTAAATGACACATCTTAGCCTTCCTGTGGTGTGTTTGTAGTATGCATGTTACAATAATATTCACATAGTGATAAGATTTCATAGTTTTGAGCTTCTCTTTTTAGTCAAAAGACTTGTTCGGGCTGGTTTTTAGCTTGGAAGAAATTGTAGTTTGACTCCCATAAAGCTCTTAGTCTTATGAAGTCTTTTAGCATTTGGAGTTGTGTGTGCAGGGTGGCCAGAACCGTACGAGTGTCATCAGCCCGGGCAGCTCCGAGGTCTGTCTTTCATCACTTCCTGCAGTATCAAAGCTGATCTCTGGCTCATCTTTTCAGTAAATCAGCTTTTGCCTTCTGCTAACAACATAATCTTGCAGTGATTCCATGCTTGCTGCATGGTAAACCATTGTGTACAGAAGCACTGCAGTAAATTTGACATGCACATTTTAACATTTTTATTAATGTAAGCATGTCTTAGGTTCTGTGCGTGAGCTTATTCTTACACTTCTAAATATAGTTATGAAGAGATTATAAGCAACTGTTGTTTACGATATCTTTCTAAACTAGGCATTCTCCGTAGAGTTGAAATAATTTACTTATTTGGGGATTTATCCTGGTTTCATAAAAGACGTTTTCCTTTCCTGACAGCAAAATTCTGTCTGGAACAAATTAACTGCCATTCAAGGACTAATTTCTTCCTCCGTGGCAGAAATGTCTTCCTCTGTGGCACTGCTCTTCAGAGTGACTGCTACACTCTCTGTCACAGACGCTCCCCAGGGCTTTCACATCAGAATCACATCTGCTGCTCTGAGTCACAACTTCATCCTATCCGGTGCGGCTTCAGTGTTCATTAGACTAATTAATGATCGAGCACAGCAATATGACATGGCTTGGCTGTTTTGCCATCTTAGTTAGCTTTCTTGAAAATTCAAGGTATCTGATGTTCTCTGTGTCTAAATGAATGTTGGATTATATGCAAGATTTTAAACAAGCAGCTTTTGCACGTTGTCATTAAAGTCAGAAAAAGTACATTGCTGCCTGGTGTAATCTTGCTTGAGCTGTACAGAGGTATCTTAAACCCAACAAAACCTGTATTTGTGAAAGGGAATGGCCAGACAGAAACCACTCTATAAGGCTTTTTTTCCCCCCCCTATGTAAAATTAGAGGTATTATGAGATGAGAGGAGGGGAAGGGGGAGAATGGGAGCAAAATTTAATGCTGAAATTAGTTGTTCTCCTTAATAAAGCAGAACAACACGCAGCGCTGAATCTGCTGCTGCTTCATTGTGGCACTGTGGGTTTTACATGTAAGAACAGACTCCCCATCAGTTTGTCCTCACCTCTGTTTAGGTACCTATGCGTTCTTATCAGGTTTTTGAGGGAAGGTGCTGAGACAGAGTCACCTCGTAATTCTCAAGATAACAATACCTAATTATATTGTGTGCCTAGGTAATTATTGTTTATACGTGTTATAAATCTAACAATGGATAAATGTTAAAATTGTGTTAGTTCTTATGTATCCACAATTATGTACATCACGTATCTAAAGTCTGTAGGCTTTTGCTTTCTCTGGGCAATTCTAGAGATTCAAATAAAGGATGGGAAATTTTAGGTTAAAGATGAAAGAGGAGGACATGGAGTCTTTCTAGATAGAGAAAGGTTGAAGACACGGCAGTTTTAAAATAAGCTATTGTTCAAGTAAGTAGAAATAGATTGAATTCACTTTGCTTTGATTCTGCAATGTGTGGGTAGGAACATAAACATGTAAAGCATTCCTATTGTTGATACTGATGAAGGTGTTTCGTGTGTTTAACTGCCTGCAGTGTTTGCAAATAAAAATTATTTACAAAATATGTGTTAGATACGGTAAACACAGGAATCTTAGTGACTGCTGTATGTCTGACCTAAATTGAACTGATTGATAGTAGTATGCCACTGTCTTCATGGAAGAAATAAGGGAGATCGCACTGATGACTGATATAAAGGGCATAGGTTTACTGGCTTTTGAAGAAGATTGAAAAACTGTGTGACCAGGTGGTGAGAAGGCATTAAAGCAAGTATTTATCTGTCTATCACTGTTCAAGGGTTTTGACCCTGCAGTCTTCTAAACCCACGTTCTCAGTCCACTGTCCTCGAAGACTGACTTGACTGGGAGAGCATGACCTTCGCCTCCAGAGATGCCGCCTTACTTGTGGGATCAGATTTCCCCAACAGCGTTAAGGAAGGCTTGGTTTCTAATCCTGTGGCTAGGTATTAGCCATCAAAGGGCAATGTATTAAATAATATTAGTCTTCTGTTACTTGCCCAACAAAGTAAACTGATTTTTCTGTGAATTATGCAGTAATTCATTTGACGTTCTCGTGACACAACCTTTGAGGAAATTTTCTTCCATGGCATATCTGCAAATATCTGTGAAGAACACTGGAGAGAGGCATACTGTCATGCTGAAGGGCACGATTATTTGCTGTATGCATACTACTATTTGATATATTTTAAATGCTGTAAAATTTTTGAACTTGAAACCTACATTGACAGGTCTGCCAGATAGGTATTGTTTAATATTTTTTTTCAATCTATTTTTCAGATATGTTTTCTCTGATTTTTTTCCATGTGAGAGTATAATTATTAGTAGAAGCTAACATTCTTTCAGTATTCCTTCTTCAGAAACTGTGTTTGTATCATACACTATTGTCTCTTCTCAGACCTATACAAGTTCTGATTTCCTCCAGTCTCCCGTTATGTGGGAGTCTCTTTATGCCTGTAATAAATGTTGACAACTCCCAGCTCAACAGTTATTTCCGTCAAATGCAGACTGTTATGTCACTCGGATTTCTAAGTGCCAGCCCGAGGTAAGGACTTGAATGAAAAGGCAGCTGGCGTAGGGTTTGTGTCTGGAGAAAATACTGTTGAGTCTGGTAAGGGGTGGCAGCACTCTAAAGCGAGGGCAGCATGTCAGCCTTAACCTTCAGGGATGCCCAGATCTCCAGCATTCAAGGACAAGCATTGGCCTCTCTCAGAAGTATTTCTGATAAAACTTGTGAGCCGGTGAGAGGTGGTGCTTGCTGCTTTCCAACACGATGATGGCACGATGATCCAAGCTTTCAGCTACTCTGAACTAGGCTGCTCCAGTGTTTTTTGATTAAGAACAGTGTGTTGAGCCCTGGCTTATTCAACACACAGCTGTCTATCCGCTAGACTTGTCCCCATGGGCAGGACAGTTGACTGTAGCCAGTGGGCTAGATGTAAAGAGCTTAACATAGCTTTTTTTTTTTATTTTTTTATTTTTTTTGTACTTTCTCCCTACTCCTTAAAGGAAGAAGTTGTCAGGTAGATATGCTGTGCAGTTGTACAGTGGACCACTCAGGAAAATTGATGTTTCCTTTCTCTGCTACACCCATCTTGTGTTTCCCCAGTCCAGGTATTTTACCTGTGTTATCCATTGAAAGCTATTCACCTTTAATTTTTTAATTTTCTTTGCCCCTGCAGTGCAAGTTTTCTTCCTGAACCAGGTTCTTAAAAAAAAAAAAAAAAAAAAAAAAAAAGGTAACCTTCTCAAAGAAAAATCTCCATGACTCCATGAGCAGTAGAGGTCCATGGTGTCAGTGTGGTGGTGACATTGTCACAAGTCAGGGATTAGCAGTGCTTCCTTGTTATCTCATCTCTCCCCATCTGTCATCATCTTTTTAGGTTTTTTTGCCTTGTGATTACATTGCAGGCTTTCTGGGAGAGGTCATTTAATTGTTCCGTATTTGTACAGCACTTAGCACACCGAGTCCTTCCCAGTGGTGGAGACAGCTATTTCAGTAATGCAGTCAACCTTTAGGAATGAGGCCGTGTGATGTTTTGCTTCCAACAGTGTAATTTTGCAGACAGTTCTCTTCTAAGTAATTGTTTTTATCCCAGTGCGGAATCTAATGATTTGATTTCTCCCCTCCTCCTTCCTCCTGATGCCCACTGATGGAAAGCTTCCTCTGTCCTTCTCCAGGCTTCCCTTCCAGAAGGAAGGTCGTAGCCTTGCACTGCCAAATGTCACAGACGGCAGCTTCTGCACTGGCCCTCAGTATCTCATTTCTCTAACAAAGTAGTCTTTCCATTTAAAGGAAAAAAAAAATCAGCCACATAGATAATCCTTTCTATTTCTTTTAATGAGAGAAAGGAGCTACTGATGATATGTGACACCCTTTTTAATAAGTGAAGTTGAGATTTTGAATTCTCTGTGAGAAAATGGTTAGATGTCACCCTTTTTTTGCCAGTGCATGTGCAGTCTGGCAGTTGCAATGTCAGTGTTGGTGTCTGAGGGTATAATAGTTATCAGAACTTATTTTAACTTTGTAACCCCAGAATATTTGTATTTGTATTTTATTTTGCAGTGAAATATTTAAATGAAGAACATACATGACCGTCTAGTATTAGATTTGAGAATTTGACAATTCAGGTATGATAACAATTTACTGATCTCTCAGGTATGCTTGTTTTATGTGCACTTCTTGATAATCTGTGCACTTCTTGGTAATCTGAGTTGTTTGCCAGACAGTGCTAATTACACCAGAAACTGCAGAAGTGCCCTCAGTCTTCTCTTCTTGATGTTAAAACGATGTGCAGATCCCGATGTCAATCTTCGGCAGAGTGCCAGGCTCTTCCCTGGTTGGGAGCCGTGGACCTGCTGAAGCCCCAGTGGCCACAGTGAGATGACAATAAAAAGACCAAATTTTGCATGATGTAGAGAGATGTGGAGAATCCAAGGCTGAGACTGGAGGTCAGACTGTGAGAGGAAAAGGTAAAATTTTGAACAAAACAAATGCACATTTAGTATGTCTATTGTTGAACTAAAAAAAAAAAAGCAGCAGGTTATACGAGATCATTGCAGAAGTTTTATTTCAAAAAGTGCTTTAACATCTCTGCTCATTAAAATTTGTAATTCAGATATGGAAATAAAATATGTTGTTGCAGGTCTGTGATGTCATTAGAAGCAGTGTTACGAGGGACAGTGAAACTGCACATATATAGAGGGGTCTTGGTACTGTGTTTACACATACTGTTTTTCTCTTGGCAAGGATCCTCAAGCAACCTTTGGTTTGAGAAAATCAATCTGTGTCTTAGACTTTGACTTTGGTTTACCATGGATGTTTTTCTACATGTGTTAAATAGATTCTGAGATGGAATTGCGACCAAATAAAAAGCCAAGAAGAGTGAAGACAAAGGCAGCAATCAGCAGGGAAAACCAGGCAGAAGCACAAGCAAGAGTTCATATGAATAGTGGAGTTCTAGCATGCTGGTGTATCTGTTAATTTGTTATATTGGCATGGAAAATATTTGTAACAGACAAGAACAGAAGTTGTATCTTGATACATTAGACATTTCTTTATATCAGATAATAATAGACCATCAAATTTTTGAGGGATTGTTTTACAGCCTACATTTTGCTCGCTTTTTAGTTTTTCTATTGTCAGCCAGTCACTGTCTGGCTGGCCCTGTGTGTGACTAATGCGTTACCATCCATCTGATTGTACTTTTTAAGATCTTGTGAAACACTCTAAATCACAAAAGGTGGGTTGTGACAAAACAACAGCATTCAGACTGAATGACTGGGAATGCAGAGATGACAAGGAGACCCGGATTTTCTATACGCAGAGATGCTTTGCTTTGAGTAGGAACGAGCAGAACAAAGGCAGCGTCATCCTCCTAGTCATTCACAGTCACCTGTTGACAAATTTAGCTCTGCCTGACCTTAAAAAAAGAGAAAGAACAAAAAAAAACCAATGAGAAGCTAAATTACTTGATCCTACTCCATACAATTAGTTTGTTAACTGTTAAATAAATAATAAATTTATGTATATGTATAATAAATATAGTACACAGTTTCAGAAGAAGTAGTTTGCCCCAAACATTTTAGGCCATATCTGGCATAATATGTCCAGGACAATCAGTGCACATACATGGATTACCTCCAGTCGGGATTTTTCCCTCAAAAGGAGGAAAAGCCTATTCAAGAGTCGTTTAGATGTGGTGTTAGGGGATGTGGTATAGGGGAGAGCTTTGTAGAGTGGAGTTGATGGTTGGACTCGATGATCCCAAGGGTCTTTTCCAACCTAAATGATTCTATGAACAGCTTTGCTTGCAGAGATTTTTACTATTCCCTTGCCCCATAAGTCAGGTGTGTCTGCTCAGTGAACTGCTCCTGCTTCGTGTTTTTGTAGATCTCCATCTTCCATTTGCCTTTTGTTTCTCCTCTTGTAAATGAAAACGTGCTCTCAGGACTGCTGATTTGAACGTCCTCAGGCAAGAAGACCTTTCCTTTGTGCCAATGCAGAAATTTCATTTATGTGATGGGTTTTCTCCTCTCGGTTTCGCTGTTCCTGCCCCTCTGGGATTAATTTTTCTTGACCATTTTGAGAAGAAAAGGAGTTTTATTCCAATGCTATTTCTAGAGTCCTTCTTAGCAGACCGACAAAGCCAGTGCAATGAGGATACATAGTCACAGTCCGCAATTGTCTGATGCAGAATATTTTGTGAAACAGTGAATTGACCGTCTTGCACGCCACGAAGGCAGTCATCTTCCATCAGCTGGGCTGTCAGGTTGAGATGTAGTTTTTATTCAGGGTTGCTATTTCGAAAAGGACCTTTGGGGAGAATTGACTTTGTCTGAAAGCTGATGCCTGTTGCCCTGTAATTGCTACTTCATTAAAATATTTCAGTTCAGATTCTTCTATGCCCCTAAGTTCTCTAGATACCTGTCATGAAAATTCTCAAATGTGAAGTAAATTTTTGTTCAATGTGACATTTTGGAGCAAAATCCCAGTTGCGGGATTTAAATTAAAGTTGTCAAGAAGACTGGTTTTCTCTAGAGACCTTAACAAGGCATCTGATAACAGAGTTTCATGCGTGTTCTCCGTGGAGTTTTCATGTAGTTCTATTATTTTATCTTAATAAAACTTTCACACATTTCACATTTGAAGTGTAACCTGTTCTAATAAGAATTGATAAGTATTCACCAGATAATCAGTTCTGCAGGACCTACTGGATGAAGTTTGAATATAAACCAAAAGAAGTTTGTTTAGACATTGCGGTCTACAAGCAGTCCACAGAGAAAAGACCAGAAGAAAGAATCAAAGTTGTTTTGTGCATTTTTGGTAATGCTTTTTTGTTGTTCCTTTTCTTATGTTATACTCAAATGGGTAATTACTCTTAGTAGAGGTGAAGTAGTAGTAGTAGAGGGGAATTACCTTTGCCTGCATAAGAGAACTCAGGCGATATTATGCTGTTTGATATTTACTACGTTATTAACACAACCCCCTAAAGACTCTTATAAACAAACCTTGTGTAGCTTGCCATGTGTTTTTACCTGCTGAGTGCGGTTGAGTGATGAAAAATGTGTATAAAAATAATTTCTGTGTAAAATACAATTAATCATATGAAGAAAGCGATGGCATAGTCATCTTCGTTCTTCATTGTTCACACTCTAGCGATTGGACTTTTTTTCCTCTTCTCTAATTCCATGAATTCGAATGTTTGACCTTTCTGGCTTTCTGCATATGTAGTGTTGTATTTTAAATACTTGGTATTGTTTACCAAAAAAAAAAAAACAAAGGCAGAAAAACAAATTAGCAATGACTGGTGTGTCATTTACTAAATGTCTTGAAAAAGTACTTTTTTTTTTTTCCTTTCCCAACCCAGTAATAGCTGAATCATAGCAAGTTTCAGAAGAAGAGAATATTATATCCATTAGCAACAGCTTTACTATTGGCATATGAATACAGGAAAACATAGAATTGTTTCATTAAATGGTGGGGAAAACGGGCAATTTTGTGGTAGCCAGCCTCAAGCCTGATAAAACATATTTGCATTTTTAAAGGCATATTTGTTGAGCAAGACAGTGCTGCACTAAGTGGTGTAGAAATATAGAGCAGAAAGACAGCTCTTGTTTCAAGAGATTACAGTTAAAAATTATGATAGAATAGTATCTGAATACAGAAGGAGCACAAGCAAATAAAGCACTAAAGTATGAAGAATAATTGGGTAAAGTAAGATGGGATAAATAGGATACAGTGCATTGATTTAACGAAGAAAAATCTAGATGTAGACCAGCCAGATACTACTCTTGGAACAAATAAGTGGTTTTGCTAGAAGAAGAAAATGTTGAGAGTTTCGTTTATCTGGAAAGTTTTGATTTTTTTTCCCTTGAAAACTTTTTAGTTATCTGGCATTGCTCAAGAACCGTAAGATGAGTAAAGGTCTAAGCAAAGATAATGTGACAGAAGGTTGGAAGAAAAGGTGCTGTACTGGAAAGACTAATTATTCTCACCTTATTTAGTATTCTTGTTATAGTCATTAGTGCAAAAGGTTTCCTTTTGCTAATGAAATTGAAACAAAGTTAGGATCCACTGCCACTGGTGATAAATATGGGGTCGAAATCAGAAGACAGTTCCTAACTGCTGGAGAAGGACAGTTATGGAGCATAATGTAAGGTGGAGCTTAACTGATTTTATGAAGTGCATTGTGGTTTCCTGCAATAGTGCAGATTTAGGAGTCTGATTCTCGCCCTTTCTTTTAGATGAATCTCAAGAAAATTAGAAATGGTCTTCATATGTCTTAAATGTCTGATTATGAAAATGACTGAGCAGCCTTTAGCTATTGAGTTAATTTATAGTGAGTAATGTAAATTAGAAGGAACATCTAGAGATCATTTGGTCCACCTTGCTATTCTAGTCAGAGCTGCCTTCAAAGTTAGATTGGGTTGATCAGGGTTTTACCCACTTGAGATTTAAAAATCTCTAAGGATGGATTCCGCCTCCTTGGGCAACCTGTTTTGATGCTTAACCATTCTCATGGTGAAGAACTTTTTTTGCGTATTTTTAGTTGGAATTTCACTTCTTGCAGCTTGCGATGATTGTGACTGAGACTGACACCACTAGTAGCCGTGCTTAGGTTGTGAAAATACCTGTAGTCTTTTCCAGACTACACAAATCCACCTCCCCCAGCCTCTTCCCATATGCTTTATTCCTGTCACCGTGGTCCTGCTCAGGACTCTCACCTGGTTTGGTACTATCAGAGACCAGATCTTTCGTGGCTTAAAGTGATGTTAGAGCTTAAAGAGGATAACTTCCCACAATAATATGCAGCAGGCTACCTGCATTTTGAAGTTTTTATTTTCAGCGCTGTTAAATCTTGTTATTGTACACCGGGTTTGGTGGAGCAGCAGTAAGATGGAGAATCCCAGGGCCCTGTCACCATACTAAGGTACATGTAATAAATCTTTCTTAGAGCAGCATCTTCTCCTTAACTCCCACTGAGGCCCCTTGTTCTGTAACTAGCTGAGAATTGTATAACCAGAGGTGTTACTGTTTGGTGTGTTAAATTGATTTCCAGTAAGACAGTACATCGATGGAAGCTATAAAATAGCTTCTTCATCGAGGTTATGATTAGATTAATTTTTCATTAAATTGTGGAATTAATATGCAATTAAATAAATGTAATTATTCTTCCTCATATCTTCTCTCAATTTCTTTAATTAAAAAAAGAATACCTTTGTTTTTCACTTTGCTTTTGTGATTAATGTTTGCCAAATGCAGGGCTTAGTGCTGATGTTACTAGTGTAGACTTTTGAAGCATTTTTCAACTAGTCGTCACTTCAGCACATCAGTGCTAAAGTTTTGTTGAGGATTGTCATGTGTTATCGTCAAAACAGAGCCAGTCCCTGCAGTCATTCTTTGCAGAAGACGCTCCTCATACGGAGTGGAAGATGATCTTGATAGTACTCTCTTACTGGAGACTGAAAGGTAGCAAAAGACAATTTTAGCTTCTTAACAATTTAAGAGAAACATCCAGATTTCATTTTCATTGCCCTGTAAAACAACCTCACTTCCCCCTTTTCGAGATCACTGGTGCGGTTCGCTGTATTCCTAAACTAAGGCAGACCTCCATGTGGTGAGCATTAGGAGAACTGATCAACGCCCACCTTTGTTTCCTTTCTCTTTTCCAGTTGTTTTCAAGTATCCACGTACGAATCTTCTCATGAGAAGTGTGCAAAAAATATTTAAAAAGCTTTTGCAGGGGAGGAACAAATACAAAGGAATGAAAGGACATCTCCAAGGTTACAAAGGCATAGAACTGGGATTAAAATTTAGATTTTTGATCTTGGCCTTGAGTTCACATGATGAACTCTGAAGGACAGAGAACATAAATTGTATGTAGTTGAGCTGTCCTTGAGTGTAGAATAATTGGTCTGAATAGTGTAAGCTGCCAGGGATTTAAAACTTGGCAGCTTAATTAGTTGCAACAAGGAAATGATAAACATGAAAGTGATCTTTACCCAGAGGCAACACAGGAAAACAGACAGCTGATATGGAAAGTATTTGTTTGAAGCAATTAAACACAAAGGCCGTTCTGTATCTATCCTCTACTAGGTGTTCACAAGTAACAGTGTTTATTTCAGAGGGAAGTTAAAGTGCAGTTTCAAAAGGGACTCTTAAAAATGTCTAGCATAGAATCTTTTCAGCTATTTATTGACTTTGTGTTAGAAATTTTCATGCAATTTTATCTTAAAGTTTGTTTTATATGTATTTTCTAGCAGCTTCACTGAATTTTAAATTCAGAGTGTATGTAAATATTATACATGACATACAGCAATAAAGGGTGGCATGCACCCTTAATACTGAACTGTATACATTGTATAAACAGTAAGTTCTCTCCTATGTGGTTAAGTCATATATAAGAACATTTTAAAAGTGGCCTATGTAAATTTAGAACAGAATTTCCCCGTCAAATAAAAGTATACAGCGTATAAGAGACGCTAGAGATTATCAAACAAATCTGTTGCCTGGCATATGGTTCATAGATTAAAAGGCTACTGTTCTGCACTGTAGAGAATCTAACTCTTTGTTACATTAGCCTTTAACTCTTTATTACGTTAGTCTTCACAGTACTTTGTATAGCTCTAATAATTTTGATGTGGTGTGTAATTGCTACATTTTGTATTGAAGAAAAGAGTAATGTGTTTGTCCTTTAGAATAGGTAGCATGTTCAGAACGCATTGCTTTGCTTTCATTGCGCAGGCTATGTTGAAACATGCGTTCCCCAAATAGCCATTCAGTGCTTTTCTAAGTACAGTTTTATTTTTCACAGTACATTAGAAACGTATTGGAGTCCTCTGCTAGAAGTCTATTTTGTAGCTGCTTTAATTTTCTCATTGCATCCAAAGGGTAATGATAATTCTACTTAGCATTTATGAATGGCCACCGGCGCAGAAGTCACAAACTTCGCAGCAGTGGTGAAACATAGCTGCACCCACATAACAATTAAGAAAGTACAAGCTAAGAGCTAGAGCCATGGAGAAGCAAGTAAATTCAGTTTCCTCAGTTAAATTCCAGATGTCTTCACGTAGAAAATGAGTAGACTGAGGTGTCTGTGAAGGGGATTCCCAAAGGTTGGTGGCTTGACCAGAGGACCAGCAAGCCATTGCTGCAGGACAGCAAGGGGAGCAATAGCTCCCTCTAGAGCAGGGCGATACCTGCTGCCTCTTGCATTTTCAGCCATGAATCTCTTTTTAGAGTGAGGTGTCTAACCTAGGGTAGGTCTTTCTCAAAAGAAGTCAGAAGGGTCGCCTTATGGTGCAGTAGGGCTTGGTGATTCGGGCACCCAGTGCGCCAGGGGAGCCACACTTGTTGAAAGGAGCTCAGCTTGTGCAAGTGATTCTCTAGATTTGGTACTGAAAGCTTGTTCTGGGTCTTTCCCGCTGATGGTGTTACATTTTTGTATTAAACTTTTTGGACTGGGAATTAGAATCTAGTTCTTTTCACCTCTGCTGTAAGCAGAGAACCTCCACAAAGCACATTGAGGGCACAGAGTGAAGCAACGTGGGTAGGAAGAGGTCTAACTTGAGAATCTCAGGGTAGAGCATCAGAACTTTAGATTGATGCTTTGTTTAGTTACCGGCAGAAAAGCAGAAATGCATACTTGGCGTGCTTGCAAATTACTTTGTGGTAAGAGGCAAAGAACTAGGCTGTTCAGGCAATTTTTACTGTTGAAAGTGAAAAGGAAATTTCCAAAGCAGCAGTAGATGTAGCATTCAGGTAGATTAATCATTCAAACCTCAGACATCAAACCCTTTGGTTTTCTGATTGTCATCTATATGCTATGTTAACATTACTTCTGTGTTTTTTCCCATCCTGAACATGAAAGGAAAAAAAAATCTGTGTACATTGGTGATACTGCTCTAAGGAATTCTTTGGGTCTGCTGTAATTTTTTCATTTTTCTGCTGGAACAGATGGGACGAAAGACAACAGAAAAGACTGTGTGTAATAGAAGCAGACACCGCCAAATTAATATTCACACTGCACACACTTAAGTTTGCTGTGCAGTTAATTTTGTTTTCTAAGGAAGGAGAAAATACAAGTCTGCCGAGATCTAGTCTATGTGCAATGTATGCCTGAAATGTATTGCAAGCGTAATGTTTGATTATATGAATATTAAAACCTGAGATTTGATTTAGAAATCTCAATTAAATCACCACAAGTGAGTGTGGCGTGAATTTGAAAGACACTGAACGGTTGCCATTTCTGCGTATTTGGTGCCAGAAACATCTGAAAATGTAAATTCCTGAATGTAGATTTAGAATGGTCAGTTGAGGCTGTCAACTTAGGATAATTTTGCCAGAACCTTTTTTGTACTCCAGAAAAGGATCTCATCTGCCACCATGAATAATGAGCTCAGATGGTGTCACTCCAGCATTACTCTTTTGTGTTTGTTTTTTAAACAGTCGTAAAATGACTGTTGATAATGTGGGTGCATCTGTGCATTTGAGCCTGGGGAAGTTACATTTTTATTTATTTTTTTTTACATAGGACATATGCTTAAAATTGTTACTAGTAAGGGCATTGTGCCCAGTAGTGACTGCAGTACTCATATGCACATATGCATGCTGTTATTCCTCATTGCTCGTCATGGAGTTTTCCCTGAATGACTGTGGGATTGGTGCCAATAGATTTTTTATTTTTATTTAAGTTTTTTTTGTGTGTGGTGCTGTAATAGACTAATTCAGAATGAGAAAAAAATGTGTATTTGCTGCGACGTTCTTAAAGTAGGCTTCCACCATTTATTCCAGCATCACTGGGAGTATGTGTTAGGGTCGTCACGGTGGCTTTAAGAGCTCCTCCTCCCTAGCAGGATAGTGATGTTAGAGGCTTCTGTGGCACTGCCCTGGCTGCGTTGCTGTGTGCTTGGGCGCTGCCATCCTGCACCCCATGCCAGGCCTTTGTCAGCCGTGCTGACCTTGCCGATGAGGTTTTTTTCCTCACTGGGTTGTTAACTGTTGACTTTCTAATTTCTGCTGTCCTTTGTCCAACCTTATGTCCCCAGCAATGTATTCTGCTACTGGTTCTATATTTCCTGTTTTTTTTCATTGATGGAATTTCTTGACACTCATTTGTCTCAGCATCCTAACTTCTGATTAAATTAATGTTTTTCCCTTGTGCATCTTCTTGCCTTTCCAGAAGTGCAGCCCATTGTCTGGCCTGACACTTGTTCTTCTGGAGGGATGGGGATGTTGTGTTCAAGTATTTTAAACCTGATCCAAAGAAACCGAAAGCCTTTAAGACAGTCGCAGATTTGCTGTTGGTTTTGAGCTGTCTAGCGCCATTTTTAAGAGCAGCGCTGTCTCTGGGCACTTGGCTTTGATAATTGTGTCATTGGGACAAGTAGGAAGTTGCGGGCTTCCTCGGTTTTAAAATGGACATGAGCGTGTAGTTCAGTGACCTAAGAAAGGAGACTTGATATAGCAATTAATGATTGCTTTCTACTGCTTTCTACAAAATCTACAATCTACAGGCAATATTTGGATTTAAAAGTTCATAGGAAATCTGTATTAGAAGGTCAATCAGTATCTTAAAATGAATGAATATATAGCTTGATAGACACAAAGGCTTTATTATGTCTCTGTTAAATTTTTCTTGGTGATCAGAAGATACTAAGTTGACCGATTCATTTTTTTAGACCAATTTTGTGGATTCTTAGCAAGAATTCATTACAATCTTTCTCATGGGTTGAGCTCTAAAAATGCTAAGCTGTGCAAGATAAACATTGTTAATGCAACATCTTCTAATTAAAATTGAAAAGGATGGAATATTAATAAGATTTCACATATGAATTAATACTTGTAGTGTCGCTGGAATATTAACTAGTTTTTATATGCCATGGACAAATTATTTTGATCATTTGTATGATTTCAATATGGAAATAAAGTTCTGTATGTGGAAGACTGTGTTTTTAGTAAAGTAGTTACAGATATGAGAGATTTACAAAGATCTTTTTTCTTGTTTGAATATTTAAAACTCTGTGAATGTTTAGATTCGTAGTGGTGTGTTGTCTGTAAGTGAAGTTAGTGATTTAAAAAAAAAAAGAATAAAGTGTGGTTTCCTGGTAGGAAGTATTTTTCTTTTGAAATCTAGTCTCCTGTGCTTAGCTGCTCAGCTTTCATAGGATCCCCCTTACCTGAAAACCCAAGAATTGGAGGAGTGAAGGATGGGATTGGGTTGGGGTTTTTTGGGTGGGGGCGGTCTTGTTTGTTTTTTAAATTACATTTTTAAAAGGTTGTTAAGTGACTAGCAGGAGTGCAAGGTGAAGCATTCAGAAATGAGGAGATAAATAATTTACTCTATGCAAGGAGTGAAATGGTAGGACAATCAGAGAGCAGGAGCCTAACAGAGCTTCTGGGGCAGAGGAAAAGGGGCAGGAGCTGGTCTGGGCACGGGGGCTCAGAGCACCATGGGGCTCAGTGAGCAGGAATCAGGAATGAGTGGCAGAGTGAGTGGGCAGTAATGTGGTCTCTCTCATCTGTAAAGGTTGTGTTGTATTTCATTACACCATCAAAGGCCCAATTAGGGCTTTGTGGCTGTAAGACTGATTTATTTAACGTGTATTCTACAGCTTATGAATATATACTACCTGTCTTCTCTGTGTGGATAGAGTACCATCTCTGGTGTATTCTGTACCACGGTCTTTGAAGAACTGGCAGAAAATGTTACAGATACCATTTGTGAGCTAGTAGTCCTATCTAATCACTCTGAACTAGCTGCATTCTCCCAAGGAGTTGTGCGATGCTTATGTCTTTCTACAAGAAGATGTGTGTATGTATATTAATGACTTTGTTGCTGAGGGGAACAGTAGAGCTAGTGCTCTCAGGATTGAGTCATGTATCTCAGCCATGGAAAGGGCTATTGTTAAATGGACATTTTTAATGTAGTTCCCATTTGCATATATTGAAATTATTATTCTTAAATATATATGTATTTGTCATATGCTTATAATTAGGAGAAATGTAAACAAAACTCAGATACTCCAGTGGTAGGTGACAATATGGTACATCTGGGCAGTTATTTCAGCGCTGTCTAAGAAAATGTGAAATGGTTTTCTCGAGAATCTCCACCAACAGGGGTACTCAAAGATGTCCTTTGTAAAGCTCCACAGAGTGTATGTGGGGAATCTGACCCTGTGAGGGTAACTAAAAGAGTTAGAGGTGCAATATTTTGAAGATATACTATCTGAAAAGAAGTGCTGTGCAAACTGAATAACACTTTGCCTTGCTGTGTGTGAAAAATATCCTCTTTTTTTCATAACTGAAAGATCAGATCCTATAAGGAACACTGAAATTACTTTTTTTAAAAACACTTCATAATGCATTTATTAACATATGGTTTTCCTTCTGGCCTGCCTGGAAGGGAAGTTTGGGACATTTAGCATGATTCCATTCAGATACTAAACCATGGATGAAAAGTTGAGGTTAAATTGTGATGTTATCTTTTTATTATACATAAGCAAAAATTGGAAGTAGTACATTTTTTCCCAAAAGATAAATAAATATTTAGCACAGAAGCTTGGTTCAAAAGCCTGTTTCATTTTTTTCATTACTTTTTGAGATCCCATTACTCCCAGCTTGCCAACTCCTGGTTCTTACAGTGAGACTGTAGTGTATATCATCCCATTGTTTGCCACTGGCCTTGGCTTAAACAAAGGGGCTAGCTTGATTGTTTTATTTTTTTTTTAATGCTATGTACATTTAGCAAGTCTGTGGATTTTAATGAGGACTGATTTAGTTTTTTTGGGATCCCAGACAGCTTGTGGCAGGCATTAGTGCTTTGCAGTGCTAGAATGCCCTGGAATATTAAACATAATTTAAATTAAACTGAGGTTGTCAGAATAAATGAATAGTTGAATGAGGTATGTTTTGTGAAATGCCTGGGGGATTTTCTTTCCCTGCTTTTATGCTTACTAATTTGCAGAGAGCGCTTACCTGCAGTGAGAGTCTGGAGTGTCATTGTTCTGCCGCAGGTAGTACTCGTGCATAACTGCAAAGAGCTGTCGGTTTTCCTCCTCTTCCCAAAAGCCTCAGTGGTCTCCATTTATAAAATAGGGGATGATGGTGATTTTCTTTCATAAATGATCTGTTGAAGAGTTAGGCACTTATATGTTGAGTGAAGACACTGAAAACAAGGTGAAAAAGTTGACATTACTTTGCTTTTTGTTGCAGTGCTAAGCATATGGGTGTTATGGATTCGAACCTATTTGTTCTGTGCTGGAAACTGCATCTCTCTTTTGGGAAGAGGAGGAGGATGGTCAAGACTTTGTTCCTCCCAGTGCTTTTATTCAGTTTCCATCTCTGCCTGTTACTCTTCAGTTTAACTCTCCAGTTAAATTTAACCTACTTCTTCAATGAATTTAACCACAGGGTTCTGTCCTTGAATTTACAGAGCACTTTGTTACAGACTTATGTAGGAGTTTGGTGTTATTTTTCTGCCTGAATTTTTTTTTATTTTATTTTAAGTAATAGTTCTAACTCCTCTTTCTCCTTGTATTTTACCATCTTTTCTATTATGAAGAAGAAAACAATTCCCTCTCCCCATAGTTTCTTGTGAGACCTGGGAAGGACCCACATAGAGGGGTGAAATGACTGCGCGTGACAAGCACTCTGGCTGTCTGCAAAGAGGTATCTGCTGCAGAGCAAACAAGTAAAAAAAAAAAAAATTTCTCTAATCTCACAGCAGATACTGCAACAGTATTTTCAAATGACCCAATAGCTGTGTGACAGTATCTCGTTAACTTAGGGAAGTGAATTCCCTTGTGTATCTTGGTGATCTTAAGCCTTTAAAGGTATTTTTGATCCCTGTCAAACACCAGTACACTTACTTTGCTTAATAGCTATAGAATTTATTCTCTTTCTTTGGACACTAAAAAAAATTCCTGTGTTTTCTTAATTAAATGGTAATCCTTAAAACCTTTTCATGTGCCTTGCACGTAGATAACGTGTGGTGAATCAAAGAACCTATTGGGTGTATAGAGTTATCTGTCAAACAGTACCAAATGATGAGGTTTTTTATTATCAAAATGTACTGGTTCTAATAAATGGCATACTCTATGCTGGAAGCATTTATAACACCATACATCATTACTGCTAAGTGGGGAATTTGAAGGTATAATTACCGTAGGTAAGCGTACAGTGGCACTCCCCCGGCTCGCCTCCCAGGCACTTATTTCAAAAAATCCAGTATGGACTTTTGAGATGATACATCAGCCTTTTCCTCAGAGAGCTCTTTAGGACTTCAAAAGTAGAAGTATGGGAAAGAACATTCAACTGTTGTCTTAAATTGGAATCCTACAAAGCAGCAGAGTCAGTATGAATCAGCAGGCTTCAGTAAGATTTCAGGATCTAGTCCTTAGATATTTTGCCTTCTTAACCTGAAACTAAAGGTACGTGTACCCAGTAGTCCTGTTTTATACCTGAAGTCTGGTTGCCTGAGGAGCTAATGAGCTGGAAGGGTCTTATTGACATCCACTGGATAGATGATAAAAGACTTTTTGTTTGTACATTGTCATACAGGCACGTCTCATCTCTGCCACGAGAGATGCTGTGGACACGTACAAA
This sequence comes from Larus michahellis, assembly GCF_964199755.1. Lineage (NCBI taxonomy): Eukaryota > Metazoa > Chordata > Aves > Charadriiformes > Laridae > Larus > Larus michahellis. The sequence continues at coordinate 16,810,090 of NC_133896.1, forward strand.
CAGCAACGTCTTATAATAGATTGAAATTATTGGCAAGTATCTTTTGGAAGACAACAGTAAATATGACAAAATGTTCCCTGCTGCCCTGCTACAGCACGTGAAGTAAAACAAGATGCATTGCATTTAACAGAATGTTAGCCACAAAGTTTGAGTGTGTGTATCTAATTGCATGTGGAGTCATATATATTTAAATATATGTATTTTTTTTTTGGTGTAAATATCATTGTTCACATTCTCTGTGATTTTTAAATGGAAGAAGGTAGAATCAGATTTACTAATATGTTGGAAACATAGCATCTGTTACTGTTTTAGAGAACAGCGGAGTGTCCTGCAGGAGGGACCGGCACTGAAACAGTCTTGTGCAGAGCAGAGCCTTGAGGCAGGCTAATCCTCTGCTTGCTTTGGGTCCTACAGTCTCCAGTAGGGCACAAGTCTAGGCCGTGAGGTACGTTTTCAAAATACGAATTGAAGGAAGGTGGTATACACGCTAAAGGGGAAGGCAGTTAAGTCATGCGATTTCAAGCAAGAGGCTGTCTGCGTAATTCTGAAAAGTTAAGTAAGTGAAAAGGTGACTAAAAAGTTTACAATCCAGCTGGATTGGAGGAGAGCAGAGATTGGGAGGGGATCGCACAAGACCTGACAGCACTAGTTTGGCTGAGCAGGTTTGCCCTGTGTGTCACTATATGAGCTTTCAGAGGGTGGTTGAGGTTGTTCGTTACTCCCTTTTTCAATTTAACAGTTGACGTTTTAAGGTTTTAAGTTTTTAAGGAATCTAAAGGCCGTAGATTGACTAATGTGATAGTCCTGGGACTGATGCTGAATTGTAGTGATGAAACGGATTTTTACAGCTTTTGTGATCAACTTTGTTACATGTCTAATGTCAAAAATAAGGTTAGTTCTTAGCCTTACTGTGACTTTCCATTTCCATTATGCATAGCTCATGGAGATTCAGCATCACAAAGTTTTGTCTGGCAAAGGCAATTCCCATTGAAAAGTAGATCTATGCTCAGATATTTCATAATATCAGTGCTACTGTTGATATTAATATTACTAATTTATATAATAAGAGTTCAGAAAGGAGGCGATCAAATTTGTGTTTCACGGAATCACAGACTGGTTGAGGCTGGAGGGGAGCTCTAAAGGTCATCTGGTCCAATCCACCTGCTCGAGCAGGAGGTTTAAAAAGCAAGGTAAGAGATTAGGCAGACGTGATTAGAGATGTAGACGGGGAAGTAGCAGAGTTTCCATAACTGCCCAGGTCTTCAAACTGGTGTCCGTGATTGCTCTGAATGCAACCTCTGCAAGTGGAAACCACCACATCTCCCTTATCGCTGTGGTGTGCACAACATGAAGCTGGGAAGCTGAACCACATTATCCAACACTCCAATTATATTATCAAATGCTGCTATAGTGCTCTGCACTCCGTATTTCAAAGAAGTCTAAACAAGGGATATTTTCACTTTGCTGCATCTACAGCACTTTGCCAGTGTGCCTTTCCCTTCCCCAGGCTTCATATGGTGCTTAGCAGGGCCATAGCATCCCTCCTGTTGGAGAGCCTCCACATCTGGAGCATCTGCTCTCTTTGGCTCCTTCCAGGTATATTAACTACTTCTTTTCATTTCCAGTACTTTGGCTTCTAATTTCCCATGCACTGCTCATGCTTTCTCCTGCTGTTTCTGTGAGTTCATCTACACAGACGAGGTGCCACGGTTTAATCTATTGGCGAAGCCATGGTAATTCTGCAGGCGCTTCGTGATGAAAGTGTCAGCTTAAACTTTCTTGATTAAATTCCTTTCATAACATAGTTGTAAATGGGTGGGACAGGCAGATGCAAGCTTGCCCTTTCCATAAGGATGCTTTGCTCTATAATCTGTTATCAAGCTTATATAATTCATCTTTCACTGAACTGCAGTTTCTTGATGTGCCTGGCCTTTTTCCAGCAGTGGTAATTCCAGTGGGAGTTTCCTGGCTCACGCGTGTTTTTCCTTGAGCACCTCTGAATCTTCAGAGTCAGTATGATTGTTGTGTTTAAGCTACAAACAAAAGACTAAAGAGGAAGACATGTACATTTGCAGGATTAGAAGCAGTTAATAACAGTAGTGCTATTATAAAAATTCATTTTCAGTTCTCAGAGCAAGTATATCATGTGCAAATTCAAATCAGGCCTTCGAGTAGGTGGAATGATTCAGGAGCTGTATGTAGGGGCCTGTGGTCTTTCCCCATCTCCTCCACCTGCAGCGAGTGGGACACAGCAAGCTAAGCCAGCCACTGCCCAGCCTTGTGGTGCAGCGGAGGTTCTGTATTCCACGCCATGGCATCGCTGTTTTTTTGCTGCTGTTGCCATTCAGGTTAGCAACATGTAAAACCGCCGTATCTTTTATCACATAAAGGTGAAATGTTAAGGATGGCTTAACCTGTTTTTCTCATTGTCATAATATATATGTTCAAAGCATGTGTCAATGAGCTGTCTTGGAGAACACTATGGCTGTCTTTACAAGGGACATGTGATAGTTTGTGAAAGGAGGGAAACATGAAACAGAAGGCTTGTAGATTGAGTTGGACACTTTTGTTCGAATCAATATGAAATTTGAATTGGCATTTGTCCCTCAGATGTTTTTTACAAGATGGCATCTGTCTAAATGGTCCAGCTTCCCGGTTGGTGTTGGCATCACCTCACAGTGATGCGGCTGCCTGGCTTGATGGGTGGCACCGTGGCCAGCCTGAAAGTGTCTGTACCTGAAAATGTGGACCTGTCGCTTCTCATGTGAACCTTTCCCCACTTTGAAAGTCATCTGGGGGACAAGATTCCGTATTCCACATGTATATATGCTGTAACATGTTGCTGTTTTTTGAATAACTAGGCTTTGTCATGCTCGGCAGCACGGGTCGCTCCAGTCGGGGCTACAGGCGGGAGAAGGTTGTGACTGGGTTTCCCTCGGTGTGGCAGCCCTGCTGCTGGGGGCCAGGGACACTGCAGCGCCCTGGGTGCCTTGGCTGGGTAACGCTGCACGCCTGGCCCAGCCAGCACCCGTCTAATGCAGTTCCCGTGCTGGAAATTATCAAACTTGGTAGGAATAAGCTTTAGTAATTCCTAAAGGAGCAGAGAAACAGGTTGAAGGTGTAAATGAAACGTGCTTTTGTGAATGTGGAGCATGTTTTGTTATGAATACTTTTGTCTGTCTTAGTCCAATAGTTGTAATGTAGAATAACCTGATAGAGGAGAAGGAGAGGATCTTTCTTTGTGCACAGTTGCAGAAAGAGCATGTAAGTCTGTTGAAACTGCCACCATTTTGGATTTTCTCCAATATGTAATCGTTCGCTTCTCGGCTATTGCACTACTTTCCACTTCATTTTGCGTTATTTCAGTTGAGTTGAGAAAAAAAGATAGAGGATTTCATTATCTCTAGAGACTGATTTTCTTGGACTGAGTAGTTTGAGTAGTTGGACAATGATTCCTGAAGTACTGTGCTAGAAAATGTTAACAAACCCTTGCAAAGTAATGCCAGAGTACTCTGGTTTGTTGTGTTGTTTTGTTTTGTTTTGTTTTTTTTTAAAAAAAGCAAAAATGTAAATGTTTCCAAGATGTACTTCTGAGTTACTTACATTTATTCATTATTTTTACCAGAATTACAAATTCTGCCCCAAAAGGCTGACACCCTCAGACAGAAACTTTGTTGGAGTAGACTTGATAGAACAGGTGGGCTGGAGCAGCCCCTCGTGAAAGACGGGGACAGTCGAAGCTGTGATGGCACACAGCTGCCAAGCCTGGCACGGTGGGCTGCTGCTCTGCTGCCGAATGAGCTAACCCAGGAACCTGGGTGCATCCGGAATTGTCCGTAAGACCTGCTTGGGGGGGGGGGGGATTCTCCTTTTCTTTAAACATTGGATGGCATTGCTTTAAAAAAAAATACTGACGCTTTAAAGGAGAAGAGGGAGGAGAGTGTTTGGTGTGCTTCCTTCAGTTCCTCCGATACTGCTCGTTTTCGGTATATAGTCAAAGGATTAGTCTGAGTAAAATGCGGAAATGTGTCAGGGTGTTTTTTTTAACATACAGCAACTCTTGGTAGAACAACTTCATAACTTTGACATCCTCAGAAATTATCAATATTTAAATATTTCTGTATATATCTGACTCACTTTGTGTGGCTTTGTAATTGTCTGTAGTTGTTTGCTTTCCAAGATACAGTACTTGCTTAAAAATTCCAAGAATACACACGTGCTTTTGTCATTTTCTTTACATTCTACAAAATAAGCTAGGACTGCGCAACTTTGTCACTGAAATTACATTCCCTGCAGGACCTGCAGTATTCACTGGGGCTGTATAATATCACAACTTGACCTTTTTCTGCCACATAGGTTTTTTTTTTCCTTGTCAGGAAGAAATGATAAAGACCTGTCATCTTGTTAGATTAATCGGCAGTTAGGGCTGCACGGGTTGGTATAAAAAATGGGCATGCTAAAATAGGTGAACTTAAGTGTATATATTTAGTAGTTATCATAATCTATGCAAGCGTTCTTTTACATTTTTGAAATTAGATTGCTATGCCATAATAAACATGAACGTCACTGCCAGCACCCAGGCTTTGGTAGCTTGGCATTTGGATTTGCAGAATCTAAATTTCCCTGGTTTGTTTTCCATAGAAATGAAATATCTTGTTTATTTATGGATAAAAAGTAAGCTGCTAGTTGAGAATATATAACCAGAGGGTGCAATAAACAAGGCTGCCTATTGCAACCAGAAGGAATGTCGGGGGCAGAAGGTGCCTGTTTGCATAGATCAGGCAGTAGACATCTACGTGCTTTTACGTGATTCTTTATTCTTTGCTTTTTTAACCATACAGGATCAGGATGCTATACATTGCTGCTGACAACTGGCAATTTCTGACTTCCCAGTAGAGTTGGATTTTGAGAAGATTTAGATGTGTGGAGTTAAACACGGCTTCCTGAAGCCTTGTCTGTTGGAAGTAAATAGGAGTTTCAGCAGGTGTCAGTGGGCCGAGACTTGACATTTATTGTTATTTTCCTACCCTTAAGAAGAAAGGTGGTACTGGGAGATCAGAGACTACTTGGGTGATTTTGTGACTACAGCAGCGCAGTAGGATATAAATTTTGACAGGCAGTTAGGAATTTAATTTAAGAGAGCCTTAAGAAGTGAGGACGCGTTAACATTAGCGTTTTAATTCAGATGACGTCTATGCTTCATGAATCTTCATCTCTCCAAGATTCACATCCTTGCTGGGACGTCAGAGTGTGTGGCTCTTTCAGACAAAATGAGCCTGGACGAGGTGTTGCAGTCCCTAACGAGCAGGCAGAGCACGGAGCCAGGCTCATAACCCATGTGCGTATAAATACCAACAGTTTCCCGCTGGAGGTCTTCTCCTGCCGCACCATGAGCCTCAGGTGGCTGTACTGGTGGGGAAGAGGAGCCGGGGGAGCTGTGAGGATCTAAATACTTGCCTTAGCCAAAGGGGAGGGCCATAACATCCAGCTGTAGGCACAATCATTTATGGCTGGTAGCGTCTCAAACGGCTCGAGCTCTTTTGTAAGTAGTCAGTTGAGCATATTGATCATCCTGGATTATTGGTTTGAAATACAAAGTGGTTTATGCTTAGAATAGAAAAGTGTGGGCCACAAAAATTTCTAAGGATAACACATCTGGGCATTAAGACAAAAGGGGGACATTTAAAGCAAGCTGCGTTTTGACCAGGAAAACGCAAAAGTGAACTTTAACATTTCTGATGGTTATTGCTGTGTGAAAGCCTATAGGCTGCTAGGTGTTTGAGGGCATGAATATTCAGTATTTCAGAGAGCACAAATTAAAAGAACAAGATGAAAAGCGCTTCTGCAACATGAACAAAACTACTCCTGTGTTTTCTTGAAGATTTATTTTGCTCTCCCTGAGAACGTAGACACAATATCTGTATTCATTTGATTGCTGTGAAAAATGGGAGAAGGCTTCCTTTTTTTTTTCCCCCTTTTCATTTTGCTCAGTTGATTTATTTATGAGTTGCTGTTTGTGTGGAATGGTTGATTCGTTTTAGAGAGAAGTGGAAGCTTCTGTCAGACGCTCCTGTTGGGTGTCGATTCACATCCCTGCAACACGGTGCTGGGGCATTTCAATGCAGTTGTACGCTGGTTAAGACAAAAGTAATACAATGGAGAAGATTTCGGGCGCTTCAGTGGCAGTGAAATAAAACTGCAAAACCTCAAACCAGGAGGTTGCAAGTGTCGCTTGTTGGATGCCATAGATTAGTTCTGTATGACCTTTAGCGGGAGTGAAAACGTATTTGATTTTTGAGCTATCTTTCCCTAGACAGTACTCAGAGTGCTAAAATCCTGCATGTTTTGGCAGGAAAAAAAAAAGATAGTGCACAAAGCAACGGCTGGATTTGAAAACCGGATTTATTTAAATTAAAAATGCAAACCCTGCTTCTGGCAGAATATGATTGACCATTGAAAATATAAACAGCCAAGGGAATGGCAATTCGTCTCTTGATGTCTGCCAGTCAAAACTTTAGTCAAGTGCAAGTTATGCCTTGGTTATGCCTGATTTCCCAGGGTAATTGGGTGTCAGTCTGCGGCTGCATTATGCGGGAGGTCACACTTGGTATTTGTTACGATCTTTTTCGATTTAAAATCAGAAACTCTAACATGAGCCAAATTGAAATCAGCAGTGTTTGTATTTGTCTCTCCCTCCGCTCGCAGGTACTACAGTGCTACCATTTTGCAGATGTCAGGAGTCGAGGACGACAGGCTTGCAATCTGGCTGGCCGCACTGACAGCATTTATAAACTTCATTTTTACTCTCGTGGGAGTCTGGCTCGTTGAAAGAATGGGTCGTCGGAAACTTACACTTGGTAGCTTAACAGGTGAGTGTTTAATTGGTGTATTGTATTTCCCTCATAATTAGTAATTGTCCTGGCTTGAGGTAAAACAGAACCACGACATTAGTAAAATGAAAGTAAAATTTCAAGTGCTAGTTTTTTCGAAGTAGTCCTTTTTAAAATAACAGTTTTGGCCCCATCTTCTCCCTGAAACCATATGGCTTTTCAAAACCAGTTCTACAGTACCACAGCTAAAGGCTAATTCAAAAAAGAGGGGTTTAGCATGTTATTTTTTCAGGTGCCATTTTTCATTCAAGCCATGTTTGACAACGTTTTTATTTAGCTTTTTTTATGCGTTTTTTCAGTATAAGGAATCAAATGCTTGGAACTTCGCAACTGATCAGTTTTGTAAAATCTCATGTATGCATATGCGATAAGTAATTTCTGGCTCATTAATGGGAATTCAGAACATATTATGAAGAACTATGCGTATTGCATAGCCATTGCAGCACTTCTAGAAATGTAATGCGGTTCTTTGCACGGTTGTCTGAAATACCATACAGTAAATACCTTACCTGCACTAAGGTCATTTTAGTTAGTCTCCTGTATGAGATACTAAAAGACAGAATTTTGGATTTGTACATTTTGTTGAAATATTGAAACACTGTAACTCATCGCGAAGCTGTCTCTTGGAAGCAGAAGGCAGAGTGAGCAGTCTTGCCTACACTCAGCCATGTCCTGCCCTTTACCCAGTAAATCCCTGCCTACTCCCACGTTACATGCTTGTTCTGGCTGAAGTGATCTGTGACCAATACCTGCCTCTGGCTGAACGTCTGAAAGGTTTAGACGTTTCCAAGAACAAGGTTTGGAAAAGAGAAACATTTCCTGCTCCTCTTGAAATAATGTTCGTAAGTGTTTAGCCGGGAGGGTTTAATGTCTTCATATTTTGTTCTGTTGTCGCTGTCAGGGATCCAAACCTCCAGTTAGCGCAGCACAGCAGAGTGGGGGACCACCTGCCAAGTCGCTGGCCATTTGTGGTTCCCAAGCGATGGGAGTTAATCTGCACTCACAGTATTTGAATGCATTTATATAGGCAGAACAGTGGCGGCACAGTGTCACATCTGGTTTGATACGGAGTTACCCAGATTTGTAAATGAAAACATGCAGTGTGGAGGCAATTTGGTATTTCCAAGTTATAATACACCTGCATTTGGTGTATCACCATTGTGATTTGGGGTTGAGAAACTTGAAGAACTGACAAACACAGAAGGACTAGTGGAGGACTTTAAGGTTGGGGGCACCCTAGGTTGTAGTGATCATGAAATGATAGAGTTCAGGATCATGGGTACTACGCACAAAACAACAAGAAGTAAAATTACAGCCTTGGATTTCAGGAGGGCTAACTTCGACCTCTTCAAGAAACTGCTTGGAGAGATCCCGCGGGCTAGGGCTCTGGAAGGCAAAGGGGCTCAAGAGAGCTGGTTGGTATTTGAAGACCACTTCCGCCAAGCTCAGGATTGGTGCATCCCTAAGAGCAAGAAATCGGCCAAGGGACGCAGGAGACTTGCATGGTTGAACAGGGAGCTTCTGAAAAAGCTCAAGTGGAAGGAGGAAGTTTACAATAAGTGGAAGAAGGGACTGACCCCTTGGGAGGATTACAAGAATGCTGCCAGGGCGTGCAGGGATGAAACAAGGAAAGCCAAGGCCGCCTTGGAATTAAACCTGGCCAGGGATGTCAAGCTCAACAGGAAGGGCTTCTACAAGTGTATTGGAGGCAAAAGGAAGACCAGAGAAGTTGTGGGCCCACTGTTGAATGAGACAGGAGCCATGGTGACGGAGAATGCGGAGAAGGCAGAGTTACTGAATGCCTTCTTTGCTTCGGTCTTTACTGCTCGGCCCAGCCCTCAGGAGTCCCAGGCCTTGGGGGAAGTAACAGGAAAGAAGAAGACTTCCCTTGGGTTGAGGAGGATCGAGTGAGGGATCAATTAGATATTCACAAGTCCATGGGCCCCGATGGGATGCACCCGAGAGTGCTGAGGGAGCTGGCGGAAGTCATTGCTGGGCCACTCTCCATCATCTTTGAAAGGTCTTGGAGAACAGGCAAGGTGCCTGAGGACTGCTGGACAGCCAATGTCACTCCAGTCTTCAAGAAAGGCAAGAAGGAGGAGCACGGGAGCTACAGGCTGGTCAGCCTCACCTCCATCACTGGAAAGATGATGGAACAGCTCATTCTGGGCATCATCTCAAGGCATGTGGAGGAAAAGAAAGCTATCAGAAGTACTCAACATGGATTCACCAAGGGGAAATCATGTCTGACTAATCTGATAGCCTTCTATGATGGCATGTCTGGATGGATAGATGAGGGGAGGGCGGTAGATGTGGTCTACCTTGACTTAAGCAAGGCGTTCGACACGGTCTCCCACAGCATCCTCATAGGGAAGCTTAGGAAGAGTGGGTTAGATGAATGGACAGTAAGGTGGATAGATAACTGGTTGAAAGACAGAGCTCAGAGGGTCGTGATTAGGGGCACAGAGTCTAGTTGGAGACCAGTGACGGGTGGTGTTCCCCAGGGGTCAGTACTGGGTCCAGTCCTCTCCAATGTATTCATCAATGACCTGGATGAGGGGATAGAGTGCACCCTCAGCAAGTTCGCTGATGACACAAAGCTGGGGGTGGTGGCTGACACACCGGAAGGCTGTGCCGCCATACAGAGAGAGACCTGGACAGGCTGGAGAGTTGGGCAGAGAGGAACCTTATGAAATTCAACAAGGGCAAGTGTAGGGTGCTGCACCTGGGGAGGAATAACCCCATGCGCCAGGACAGGTTGGGGGCTGACCTGCTGGAGAACAGCTCAGTGGAAAGAGACCTGGGAGTCCTGGTGGACAACAGGACGACCATGAGCCAGCAATGTGCCCTTGTGGCCAAGAAGGCCAATGGCATCCTGGGGTGCATCAAGAAGAGTCGTGGGAGGTCATCCTCCTCCTCTACTCTGCCTTGGTGAGGCCGCATCTGGAGTACTGTGTCCAGTTCTGGGCTCCCCGGTCCAAGAAGGACAGGGAACTGCTGGAGAGGGTGCAGCAAAGGGCTACCAAGATGATTAGGGGACTCGAACACCTCTCCTATGAAGAAAGGCTGAGCGATTTGGGTCTCTTCAGCCTGGAAAAAAGACGGGTGAGGGGGGATCTTATCAACACTTATAAATACTTAAAGGGTGGGTGTCAGGAGGATGGGGCCAGGCTCTTTTCAGTGGTGCCCCGGGGACAGGACCAGAGGTAATGGGCACAAACTTGAGCAGAGGAAGTTCCACGTAAACTTGAGGAGGAACTTCTTTCCTTTGAGGGTGGCAGAGCCCTGGCACAGGCTGCCCAGAGAGGTGGTGGAGTCTCCATCTCTGGAGACATTCAAAACCCGCCTGGACGTGTTCCTGTGCAAACTGCTGTAGGTGACCCTGCACTGGCAGGGAGGTTGGACTAGATGATATCCAGAGGTCCCTTCCAACCCTATGGTTCTATGATTCTATGAAGAGCTTTTCACAATCCAAGTTCAGAAATGTGCTCATGACAGAGGAGATCGGAAAAGCACTTTCCTCACATCTTAAAAAAACAAACCAATAACAATGTCAAGTTGCTACTTTTATCACAGTCTACCTCCAGATGAGTTAAAATACATCTCCCCTATAAGTTCTTGTATGTCTCCAGTCAAGTCTTTCAGAGTGGAAAGACCCGGTTCTGTACCATTCCCCATGTTCAATACCTTCCCCCCACTCTGCCCTGTGATACTTGCCTGTTGTCTTGTCTTTCCATGAAGTGGATCCCTCCTGGCACTGCAACTGGTACTTCTGGTTCTTGGCTGCTGCCTGTCCTTTATATTCTATTGGAATAGAGTATTATGTATTTGGCCCCGACACCTCATACACCTGTCCAGCCCTTTGGGATTTTATTGCTTATCGGGACCCAGCCCCATAGGTGTGACTCCCACGTCGACTTTTCATACAATCACAGAACTCTTTGCTTTTTGACTCTGGTTGTTTGATAAAAATATTCTTGGTCCTTCTGTGGTCAGATGCCAGTCTGCAGTGTCACTTGATGCATGCTGCATTGCTTGCACGGTTCTTTATCATACGGCCCCTCCTTAAGAAAATACAAATAATGACAGTACTGAAATCATATGTCAACTCTCTGTACTATTTGGAATTTTTTTATGTAATGTTTGTCACTTTGATTTAGGTAGTGGTGGATGTGATGTATTTTCCTTAGCAAGAGGGCTGTTTAATAAAACGATAATTGCTAAATCTGCTGATGGATCTGTTTTCCATGATGAGTTTTCTCATGGGGTAAACTTAGATTTTAGTGCTGTACTTCGGTTTACATTTCTAAGGACATTGGCTTTCACGCTGAGTTATTACTGGCTTCTTCTCTGGTCTTTGGAGAAGCCAGGTATGCCCCGGTCTCCCATTGCGTAAAACAAAGACTAGCTTTGCCTGCTGCTGCAAGGTTGTGGGGATTTTTTTGGTAAAGGTTAATTGATTTGATGTTTGTTAGATGATAACCTACAAGAATAGTCACGAGAGAGATAGTAACATAAATATTTTCATTAAAAGCCAACATACCGTAATTTAATTTCGTAAACTCGTGCAGCTTTTCCTGCTTTCTGAAAACATTTGGGAAAGAGCTATTTTAAATTCAATTTAATCTATCCTTATAATTTTCGAAACATTAGCAACTTTTGAAAAATTGAGCCGTTCATATAGATCCAGAAGCATTAGAAAAATTATAGTAAACTGCTTCTGCCAAAAAAACCCCAATGCACACCTTTTTATTCTCTTAACTACAGTTACTGATTCGTCTTAGTTTTCCATTCATTTTATATCTTGGCATCATTTCTTTATTTTGCTCTCTTTCTTCACGTAATGTCTTTCTTCAAAGCTTTTAATTGGGAAATATGCAGGAATTTTGACAAGTGCAGTATCCATTTCATTTGTGTTTTTCCCCTTCAGAAATTATCAGTTTGAAAGCATGGTGCCACTTGGTCATTGGACAATTTGTATCTCTTTTTGTAAGAGAGAGAATCTAAAATTTCTTCAGGATTATTTCCTTTCTTTTTTTTTTTAATCTTAGCTAGTGATGTACTGTCGTTGTTTGGTTTTGTTCATCATAGACAAACTTCCCACAGAACAAAAATATTTGATAAACTTAATTTGCCAAGTTTACATATTCAGTACTTTTCCAAAGAAATAAGACATTTGCAGAGGTACTGGAAGTGAGTGGTACTGTATTTGGTTAGCTTAAAAGACAGACAAAGCATATTTAGAATGAATACGAATAAGGTTATAGGCCCTGTCTAAAGATATTTGCTGTCTGGTTTATGGCATTTTGAAAGTACAGTAAATCTAGTGCAATATCCAGCCTGCCCCAAAACCTGGGGTACCTAGGTACCCCAGCGTACCTACTAGCCATAGCAGTACAAAGGCAAGTATAAATAAACTGAAATCACGTTTTATGGTGAGTAGGTGCTTTCTCCCCATACAGTTTATGATTGAGTTTAAGGTCTTAGTTGCCTCGGTGCAGGTAAATGCGTGGTCCAATCATCTCCAGTTCATGCATATTCATGCCTATTAGCCATGGCTGCTGCACAGACGCATTCATGAATAATTTTATTACACAGATCTTGGTACTTAAGATATTATTTATATCTCAGAAAAAAGTTTTTCACATACTTGGTGGATTTGCCTGCTAGGAAACTCTTTTCTCTCCAAAAACTCTGTCAAACCCACCCCTGAAACTGCCGAAACTTCTCCTCTGCCCTCCACCCACCAAAAAAACCCAAACCTCAAAATAAAAAACAGATAATGTGTAATTTCTTAAAGATTACCAGAGTGACATGTTAAGGTTTTTAATGTAGAGGCATTTCTAAAGGCTTGCACAGATGCATTTCTGAGAAGATTACTTACACGCTTCTAACCTACAGAGCAAACAGATGATGAGGAGTATTTGGAATTGAATTACAGTATCTTTCATTTGCCCTCAACCATTAAGCTGTATCACTGCACACTTAATGGATGCTGTCTTCCAACTGGGATGTGCTTCAGTGGTTTGAGAGTCTGTTTTTGTATGGTAAAGATAATGTTATTAGATCGTTAGTAACTAATTCATGATCATAGAACCATAGAATGGTTTGGGTTGGAAGGGACCTTAAAGATCATCTATTTCCAACGACACTGCCATGGGCAGGGACACCTCCCACTAGACCAGGTTGCTCAAAGCCCCATCCAGCCTGGCCTTGAATGCTTCCAGGGATGGGGCATCCACAGCTTCTCTGGGCAACCTGTTCCAGTGTCTCACCACCCTCAGAGTAAAGAATTTCTTCCTAGTATCTAATCTAAATCTCCGCTCTTTCAGTTTAAAACCATTACCCCTTGTCCTATTGCTCCACTCCCTGACAAAGAGTCCCTCCCCATCTCTCCTGTAGGCCCCCTTCAGGTACTGGAAGGCCGCTATCAGGTCTCCCCGGAGCCTTCTTTTCTCCAGGCTGAACAACTCCAACTCTCTCAGCCTGTCCTTATAGGAGAGGTGTTCCTATCCTAACGAATAACTTTATTACTAGTTTTGTATTTTTAAATCAGAATATACATGATAATAAATAAAACATGCCACATCCACATAAATAGTGAGTATAGAAATAGGTATACAGGGTATTTTATACAACATAGAGCTCGATGCCTTGTCAAGTAGCAAAATGCAAAGGTTTTATAAGTCTGAGTTTGGGATGGTTGGAATAGTATCATGAGTAGTGAAGTATATAAATTTTCATTAAGATGATACAGCATATTGTGTGTGTGTGACAAATGAGGTAGGAGAACTATGGGTTATGTTCTAGTAATGGCCTGTTGCACTTTTTTGCCGTCTTCCCTCTCGTCACTTTGCCCAGCTTGTACACAAGGAATTTGTTGTCGGGGACAGGAGCAAATAGATGGAAGGGGGCTTTTTCCTAGCAGATGCTATGTGTGATCTTTGAAACAAGATCAGAAATTGCAGGTGGGCGTTTTGGTGGTGTTTTTATGAAAAGTCAAATTTCTCTCGTTTCACAAAGGGAAGCAGAGCCAATGAAAAAGCTGATGCTATTTTCTATTTTATAGGAAAGCCTGCAAGTCTGGGTGTGGGAGTGGGAAGAAGTGTGGTGATTTTAAAGTCACTATTAAATATTACCTTTACAGCATTATTTTCAACACCAAAAAGAATATATCCGTTCATTCATGCAGTCTTCAATTCCACATATTGAAACAAAAAGCCTCAACCTATTAATTTAATATCTGGACATTGAACCTGATGCGCTTGACTTTAACATCTAACCTAATTCAAGATGTGGATGTAGCAAAGGGTATTTTTCTTAGGTTCTCATCACAGCTCCTTAGCGAATGCCGTGTGCCTTGCTTTCCCAAGCGTAGTTCATAGTTCAGTTCAATAGCAAATTATTTCATGTACTCTGGAGAAAAGTATCACATTGTTCTTTATCTGTATTTTTAGGTACTGCTGTAGCACTCATTATCCTAGCTTCGGGATTTTTGCTATCAGCTCAGGTCTCGCCAAGAATCACACTTAATCCACCAGATCCTTCACATCAAAACTCTACCTGCACAAAATACAGGTGAGATTTCATGATCATTCATCCAATCTTCTGGAAGATTGTTTTCAGTTAACTGCGTTTTACAACCTAGTGTGAGTAATAGACAATTATTCACAAAGTCTAGAACAAGGAACTAACTGGATTAAAATTAAAATCCTAACTTCTGTCAACAGAGAAAATTAGACTCTGTTTAAATGCTCTGAATAATCCATTGGAGTTTCTTGGACTAAATAATGTGGTTAAGCAGCAAACTCCACAGCTGAAATCTCCTTTGTTATATCATACCTGCTGCAATTTATAGTGGACGCAAAGTTAGGAATATTTAAAAAGTAATCTGTAAAAATGTTTGCTGTCATTAATCTACTTGTAGATTTGTCAAGTATAACAGCTGTAAACTCTTCAAGAAGATGTTGTCTTTGCCTTTTGTTTTCCTGAGTGGAAAAGAAATCATCTTCAGATAATTGCAGACCAATTAACAATTAAAATGAATGTGAATTTTTTGACCTTTGTTTCTATAGTGGGTAGAGGAGGCAATTTCATGTGCAATCATTGTTTAAAATAACATATCTTCTAGGGTGTTAGGAATGTGTCATTTTCTGTATTTCGCGGTTTTTATTCACATGTGAATGCGCTTATGTTCATTTAGCTGGCAGACTAGAAAATTCCCTGTTGAGTGAAGACTAATAAAAAAGCTGAAGAAATTCTTACTTATGTTCAAAATCTGTTTTATGTGTGCTTGCAATAGAGATAAATATCAAGAAATGAGACTTCTAGTTTCCTAGCGATACTGGCTAGAAATACGGCTCATGGCTTTTCATATGCCAGCACCATGTCTTACGTGAAAGATTCTGAGGATCTGAAGCTTCCCCCCTGGGAAGGGGACAGAAGGTCTTCAAAAGAGTATAACTAGGTGTTAATAACTGCAACATTAGATACTACCAGATATGAGGATCCCTAAATGCAAAAGCTCTATTTTTAGTTGTTTTCTACTGCAGAGCCAACTATAGTTTGTGATTTTTGAGGTGTGCCTATACAGATTTTTCAAACAGCAAGTAATCTGGTTAAAAGAAGCAAAGCGGGAAAGAGCTTCCAAATGCTTTTCTTTCAGAATAAGATAACATTAATAGCAGGATATCGGAAGGCTTTGCCTAGGACTTAAGTTAACTATTTAGAAAGGATGTCTGGAGGGCACAGATGCACCGTTTGCAGAACTAATTATTTTTTATCTAATGAAGCTGGATGATCATATAACTTGAAACAGTATAAAATCTGCGTAGAAGAAATGCGGCTAGTCCACCTTAAGAAGTAATGAAAAATCATCCGTCGCGGTTTTCATTTTCCATTTAACCACAGCTAGTCAGGAAGGGAATTTAGACTTGCTGCGGCTTGCTCAGTGTGCGCTTCTGGGCAAAAGCATGAAAAATTAAAGCAGGTGGTTCTAGTAAAGGCATGTCGTTTCCTGAGGTATTGGAATATTTTAATCTGTCATAATTTTCTGACATAAAGTGAGGAAAAGCAGATGTGATAGAAATTCAAAGGATCTAGAAAAGAGCAATAAAAGAATTGAAATATGTTAATTTGGGAACATTTTGAAATAGGAGGACCTCTCTTTCTTTACAGATAAAAGTGAACTCGTAGAGGGGGATGTGAAATAATGAACAACGTATAAGAAAGCTTTAGTTGCTCCTATTTTAGTCTTGGAACATACTTTGGTAAGGAGACACAAAAGCCAGGAGAGTTGAAACTAATAAATGGATGCAGTTGCCCACATATCACAGATTTAGGCTACTGCACCCACTGTTTAAAAGGTTTAAAAAAAATAGGCATTTACATGGTTAATAACAACTTTCACACTCATGTATCTAAAACCATAATTGGGATATCATTTTTCATGCTTCAGAACATCACTAGACCCTGACCTTGCTACGGCCGGAGGAAGAATATTCCTTCAGCATCATGAATATTAGTGTCCATTTTGGGAGGTGATATCAGCCACTGACTCCATACCAGGAAGTCTCAAAATTCCAAGTGTGTTCGGCCAAGAAATATTGTTTGCTTTTGGCATGGATCAAGGGAAGAAAAACTTTTTAAACGTTTTTGTCTCCAGTGATGTCTTCAGAGGAGCTTAGTTTCAGCTTGCCTTTCTACCAAGTTCTTGTAGCTACACATATGGAACATACGTTAATTTATTCCCTTATCTAAATTATTTCTGGAGGGGATAACATACAGGCATACCTTGTATTCGACGTGGAAAAGTGGCTGTTCAAGATACGGGCATGCCTGCTTTCTGTGCACGTGGTCAATAAGCTGAATGAAATTTTAAAAAGTGTTTTTGTAATGAGAAAGTAGATGGTGTCTTCACCATTCCACTTGGGTTAGAACTTCAGCATAACATGCATGGTCTTGGAAGGAAGAGGAGGTGGGGACTGCAAGCCAAAGGAAAGCTAAAGGCTGGGCTGTTTTTTGTGGGGCTCGCCTCTCTCCCTTTTGGCCCTGAAGGTATTGCCCACGGCAGTTATGGAGTTGGGTCAAAGAGATTCTCAAGCCTGAGGATTTGGAAATAAAAGTCTACTCTGCATAATGTCAGCCTTGTGTATTTTTTGTGCTACTCTAAGACTAATGGCATTAAAGGAGCTGTGCAGATAGCCGCCATGTAGGGTAGCAAATATTACTGTAGGAATAATTACAAATAAGATATCCAATCAAAGTAAAATGAAGTCATTTAATGGCAGTGGTCTCTTGCCATTTAATCCATATTTTAGCTTGCTTCAGTATAACTGCTGGTATCTCATATTGCTTAGTGCTGTATCTTGCAAGCCTTGAAGAGGTCTCAGTTTTTGAAAAATAAAGACAGCAGGACTTCAGAAAATCAACACGTAATGCCATCTCCCTGTAGCCACCGTAACCACTTTTAAATAGGTGTGCTACACAAATGCAGCTTGTGGTCTCCTTCATCTAAAGGTGATGCGGTGCCTCTCTGAGGTGAGGTACGCTCAGTCAGAGTGTAAATCTGTTTGCGGCTTTGCCATCTCAGAGTATGGGGGGGTTTCCGAAATATAACTTGTGTTTGTCTCTGTCAAAATGTATTTGTAAGTTACAAAATCATCAGTAAAGTGTATTTTGCTGACAAAAGTTTCACTGATACCGTGCAGAGTAAAGATGCTTTTTATGTTTGCAAATCCGTTAGGTAAGTGTGGGTGTCCATTTTGGAAGCCTTAGAGCTACTACAAACAGTCTGTTTGTTTGTTGTTCCCTCAGATCTGTATTCCTCTGCAGAGATTAATTCCTGCTGCTAGAATAACAATGAAGATAGAACAGAGTAGCAGATAAAGAACACAGTCACTGTCCTGATTGAAAAAAGCACCTTCAATGCTACGTTCTGAAAGAGCTGTGCCATGCAGAGAGAGATACAGGCTGCCTGTACGTGCTTGCAGAAAACAAACCAGTAAGATAGGCTGCAAATATCGAGGAAAATATTTTCATTTGATGTAGGGACATATAATATCGTAGTTGGTCAACAGCCAAAAAATAATCCATAAATCAGTGAAAAAAAATTGAATATAATCCTCATTCACATGGCCATCATGGAAACAACACAAACCCAGCAGGACAGCCTGAACGCTGAGATTCTCCTTGCCTCCTCCCAGGTGGAAGTGGGTGGGTGTCTCACTGAGGAAAGGCAAGGTGAATGCCCGTCTCTGTGCCATCCTTAAACTCCACTTTCACACTCAACCCGTGTAAGGTTGTGTAGATGTTTGTAGTGGGACCACTTCTCTTCTTTGATCGTAATCTCTTCAGCAGCTGTAATCTGTTACTTATCATCGAGGCCACAGAGAAGCTCAGAGGTAAATTTAGGAGTACAAAAGAGTATCGTCCCAAAACTTTTAATCCTAAAAATTAAAAGATAAGTTAGCCATTGTTATTATTATTCTGACTACTCAAAAATCTATAAACATGTTCCTTGTTTTACTGGGGACTTGTCAGTAAAGGAGACAGCTTCTGGAAGGAGGCCAAGGTTAGGGCATGGACACTAGTTACCCTACTGCCTTTTCCCAGTCTTTAAAGAATCAAAGGTGTGACTGTCCCACTCTGCCTTTCTCTGGGATATTCACCCATCTCTGGAAAATGACCATTGGCCTGTTGCCTTGTATTTTTGGTCTTTTTGTGTCCTTTCATCATGTGTCTGTCCCTCTTACTGCACTTCTTGGGACTTGGTCAGCTGTAGAAGACATAATGTGAACTTGTTCGGCTTAAGCAATATTTTTCACCTCGGTTACTATACGAAAATGGTAACTTTTGTGTTAAGCTTAAGTTAACCTTGGTATCCTAGGGAAATGATACCTGTGGACAAGAACTTTCTCAGGTTCCTTCCTGAACTGATTGTTTTCAGAGTTTGATTAAAATGCTACAGGCGGTGCCAGCTGTGCGGGGCACACAAAGGCTCTGCTGTTCATCTTCGAGTTAGTCAGCCTCATGCGGTTAATGTGCCGAAGCTCATTGTACAAGTACACACCACTTAGATGAAGGCACCAATGTTTAGTAATCTTACATAGCAATTTCACAAGAGCTAATAGGCAGAAATATATTTTCTTTATGAATTTAGCAAAAGTATGTAACTGTGATCAGTCTTGAAAAAACTCAGCTAACCTAGTAACGGAAACTGGTTTTATTGTATTTAATAGCCTTAGGATACATACAGTAAGTCTGTTAGTTATCGTACTTCATTTTGTTAACTCATTGACAATCTGATTTATCTGCAAACTAGACATCGGTATTCTTCATACTGTCACTGTATCAGAGAACCAGTATTTTTTAAAATATGATTCTCATTTTATGTTTCTAATGTCAAAGTGACTGAGCTACTTGTAATTCTCATAACAGAATTGCATTAATAAATATAGTAATGTGTTTCTGCTATTAAGTTCAGAAAATTATGAGTGTTTTGCCTGCTTTTATGAAATGTAATTAAAATTCTGATAGATGGTTTATGTTGTAGAGCTGTAAAATGACCTCGACGTAGTCTGGAAATATTTTAAGTAGATAATACAAGGATTTATGACTTGGTAATAATGTTCCATTTGCTGGCATGTTGCTCCTATCAATCAAAACTTGTAATTTAATTTAAAATCATAAGGGATAGGAAGGAATATGTCAGTTCCATGTAGTAAGCATCGTTAATGTGAATGAGGAAAAACTCCTCTCGTCAATTTAAACACAAAAATCTGAAAAGTGACTTATCTGAATTATAATGTCTGTGGGCATAACGCAGACCCTGTAACCATTGTTAACATTTCCACTTACTTTGTCTTTGAATCAAACTCTGCATTACTGAGGGAACAAGGTGTTATTTATATAGTAACCTATTAACACTTCACATCTCTGCTAATACTTCTAAGACTTTGCTGTTTAACAAAAGCTGAAACAATACTTAGGGAATTATTTTGTAAAATCGTCTGAAGTGATGGTGTTATACTTTATATGGTCTGCAGGTTTTAGTCACACAAGGATGATTTTAATCCAGTTTGAACAAGGCTTGTAGCTGATCTGCCCGGAAGCTGGGAGTATAGGATGTATGTGTAGGGTCTCTTTGCAAGAGTAGTTTTAAAAGCAAAGTATTCTACGGAAACTGCCATTACGCTCAAAATAAAGGTACATGTTAGTCAGTTGTTTCTGTTATTTATTGTCTGTGTTGCTCAGATCGAGGCATAAATCAAGAAGCCGTTGTGCTGGGGGCTGTATAAATTCAGAAAAAAAGATCATCAAAGACAAGAGACAATTGATACCTGTGTGCGAATAGATCAGGACACTTCGCATGTGGTGTCAGCGTTCCAGTACAGTCTGTTGTGAAGCTCCTTATAGTAGTAGTGGTGTGGAGCCAGGATGATCTGAGGACTTAAGCAAAACAGGGTTTGTAGAGAGTGGTTTTCTTTATAGGACTTTGAAGGTAGGAAAGATGGGTGAGCCATCAGGGTCCTCTTCGGGTCTAAGGCAGAACTAGCAAACACCAAGAAGATGAAAACAGTTGCTCTGAGTTTATATAAATTGTGTTGCTTATTTGAGACATGTGAATCTTTGGAAAAGAGGGCTTAAGGAAAGTTTGAAGAGAGCGAATGTATTTATATGTGACTGGCATATCAAGAAGGATAAGGATTGAGTACTGGTCTGGAACTTACCTGGGAAGGAGTCACTGAAGAGCAGTCCCTGAACTAGATGGAGCAGGAGCCTGATTTGAAGATGAGGAAGGGTTGATCATACTTGAATGTAACTGCGATTTAGATCTGTTGGAATAGCTGTGTGGTAAATTACAGAACTGCAGCTAGCTTACGAGTACTGTGATTATAAATGGTAGCTTTTCCTTTTGAACATCACTGAGTGGATACATGTTACCTACTGGACTGCCAGTAGACCTCAGCAAATAAACTTCTGCCTTTGGTCTCCTATAATAGCAGGAAAGTGCTCTTGAGGTCCAAGTGGGTTTTTCTCATTCTTCATTAAGTACTGTATTTTCTGTGTCCCAGATAGGACAGCTTGGAGTAGTATCTTGTAGTTACCGTGCATTTTAATTACTTAAAGCATCCCCTATATTCTTGGCCAGTGATACTTAATCAGATTTTAGTGGTTAGCTTTTGGAAGGAACACGGGAATCATTAGAAGTATAATGAAGTGCTTGATTTCATGCCTGAGGTGCAGTGAAGCATGTGCCTCAGCATAAGACCTCAGACATAAGCATCAGGCAGTTTTAAACAAGGTCCTAGTTCCTAACTGAAATGAGTTTGTATTTAAAAATGAAGTAAGCCATTTACCAAAAAAACCCCTAGTGCACCAATGTGCACTCATCTGTCAAGAGCGCTGATAAATCTACTGCACTATTTGTCCAAAAGTCCTTATATTTTTATTGAGTTAAATATCATGGCTGTTCCTCTTGTTTGGATTCATCAGTTGCTGTGTCCTTTCTTGAGTCCAGTTGGATACGCATGCTCTTGACTGGTGGTGCTCAGCTCAGCTATCTTGGCCATTTTCTTTCAGCTGGGGCTGGAGCAAGACGCATTTTCTGGTTGTAGACAGATGAATACAAGCACAGAAGCAAGGAAAGCTTGATTTCAGTCTGTTGTTTTTCTATAAGGAGCTGGAAAGCAACTACACCATATGCTAAGGGAGGTAGAGGATTGTGTCCATAACCAATCTTGAGCGCAAAGAGTAAACCTGAGGGCATACCAGGTAGGATGAAAGATCCACCTGGCCTAGGATCCTGTCTCCAGTATGGCAAACAGCAAGCTGGAAGGAGTAGAAAGCAGCACGATCAAAGTGACGTTCCTTTCCAGCCTGCGGTGATTTGCAGCTTATGTTCTCTTTGGGTGGTATGTGCTAATCCTCAGTAGATACTGCAAGACCCTCCTGTCCCTGCATCAAGGCTTTCCTGCCTGGGCTGTTTTTTTATTGTTCCTAAAGTTCTATGAGGAAAAACTTTTTCAGCAATATGAATATTTGCATCTTGCAGAGCAGGAGCAGTGGATTCAACAAGCTCACAGCAGGAGAGGACAGGGCATGAGCAAAATGTCTTGCATGTTGTGAGTGTATCAGATTTTCACATATAGATAGTTCTTCACGTACAAAGGCTGATTGTGCAACGTATGCTCAGTGAAGGCTGATGAATGCAAAACAAGAAGAAAGTGTCCATCCCCAAGAAACATCAGTATTTGTGGACTTTTTGATACTCTTAAGAGGCTGTTCATGCTACCCATGTAGTAGAATATTATGAAATCAGGTGTTAGGTTCTAGAAAAGAACTAGACATTCCGTAATATATTATCAAGCTCAGCTCGTATTTCTGTAACTAGATGATAGTAACACATTAATATAGTTTTATAATTGGATAACAGATTATGGAAGACAAAACGAAAAACTTCTTAAAATGTGGCAAAAGTGAGAATTGATTAAGCGTTTTGAAATGAACAATTCAGAAATTGAAGTTCAGCTTGAAAAAGACAAAATAATCTGACAAAAGGAGAAACAGCACTTGCAGAGCAAGGACACTGGGCAAAGATCTTTTACTGTTAAATCACTCAACAAAAAGTGGCAAGGTACAATTTGCAGCTCAAATTAAGAGACTCATGAGAATTGTAGAAAAGTCGTTACTTACAAGGTCATTATATGAATTTAAAGCACAAAATATAATGACAAACTGTATGTAAGTATGGAGTACTCTAAGCAGTGGGGTAAAAGCAGGGGAAGAAGCAATTGTGAACTTTTCATTGGTATTTGAATTTTAGGAAAGCAAACTTCCAGCTGTTCAGGGAGTTAGTCAATAGGACCCCCTGGGAAACTGCCCTCAGGGACAAGAGGGCAGAATAGAGCTGGCAGATCTTTAAGTTCGCTTTCCATAGAGCACAAGAGCTCCTGATCCCCAGGTGTAAGAAATCAGGAAAGGAAGGGAAGAGATTGGCATGGCTGAGTTAAGGCCTGATGGTCAAACTAAAAGGCAAGAAGGAACTGCACAGTCAGCAGAAGCAGGGACAGGTATCCTGGGAAGGGTATAGGGTTCTGTAGGGATGGGGGTAGGAAGGCTAGGGTGCAGCTGGAGCTGAACTTGGCAAGGGACTCAAAGAATAATAAGAAGGGCTTCTACAGATATGTCAACCATAAAAGGAAGGTCAAAGAAAGTGTATGCTCCCTGATGAGCAAGAATGGCAAACTGGTAACAACAGACAAGGAGAAGGCTGAGGGACACAACAACTTTTTTGCCTCAGTCTTCACTGGCAACTTCTCTTCCCACACCTCTTGAGTGGATGGACTGCAAGACAGGGACTAGGGGAGCAAAGTCCCTCCCACTGTAAAAGATCAGGTTTGTGACCACCTGAGGAACCTGAACATACAGAAGTCTATGGGACCTAACAAGGTGCATCCCAGAGTCCCAAGGGAATTGGCTGATGTAGTTGCCAAGCCACTCTCCATGATATTTGAAAAGTCATGGCAGTCAGGTGAAGTCCCTGGTGACTGGAAAAGGGGAAACATTGCACCGATTTTTAAAAGGGGTAGAAAGGAGGACCCTGGGAACTGCTGACCTGTCAGCCTCACCTCTGTGCCTGGGAAGATCACAGAACAGATCCTCCTAGAAGCTATGCTAAGGCACATGGAAGACAGGGAGGTGATTTGAAGCAGCCAGCATGGCTTCACCAGGGGGGCAAGTCCTGCCTGATGAACCTAGTGGCCTTCTGTGATGGAGTGACTACATCAGTGGACAAGGGAAGAGACCTTATTGTGGCCTTTCAGTACTTAAAGGGGACCTACAGGAAAGATGGGGACAAACTTTTTAGCAGGACCTGTTGTAATAGGACAAGGGGTAATGGTTTTAAACTGAAATAGAGTAGATTTAGACTAGATGTAAGGAAGACATTTTTTTATCATGAGGGTGGTGAAACACTGGCACAGGTTGCCCAGAGAGGTGATAGATGCCTCATCCCTGGAAACATTCAAGGTTGGATTGGATGGGGCTCTGAGCAACCTGATCTAATTGAAGATGTCCCTGCTCATTGCAGGGGAGGTTGGACTAGATGAACTTTGAAGGTCCCTAACAACCCAAACTATTCTGATTCTGTGATCTGGAGGGTCACTTTAAGCAGGTCAGAGATTTTATTCAGGCTTTTTAGAGACTGCACTGGAGGCTAGTAAACTACACTTCAGTAGAAAACACACAGTAATTTTTGTATCAAGAAAAATGTACACAGTCAGCCAATTAATAATTCATGTATATACTTTAAATTCTCTGTGATGGGGGAAGGAATTGTGATCTTTGGGATCAACCTGTAACCTCAGGAACAGTTAATCGGGCAGGCTGCTCCAGAGCACAGCATCGTGAAAGCTGGTGGTGCTCAGGCTGGCAAGAAATGGCTAGCAAGGGACCTTCATGTTAGTGCTGTCAGGCTTGCTAGATATTCCCATTTGGTCAGATGAAGAGGATATAAGAACATGGAAGCCTCGACTGAGTTGGCAGAATCAGAGTTGGGAATTGCAGGTTTGGGGATATCTGGTCTCCTAGCAGTCCGTCAGCTTGTCAGTAAGCGTGGTCTGACAATGAGGCAGGAACCCTGAAATCCCATTCCATGGCAGTTCCCAATAAACTGAGGGGCCAAGCTACTGAGGCTTTTGTTTTGTAGACTTCATGTCATTGATCTGCAAAGAAGCTAGGCATCTTTGGACTTCAGGAGCCTCACATTCCTGTTTATTGTTATTCTGCTACATAGGCTGAAGCATCTGAAGTCTAGACGCTTGCCTTCTTGTTGGGTTGCCTAGGAGCTCAGCTGGTAAGCAGAGAGGGAACCAGGCACATCGTAAAACCTTTCTGCTGTAATGCTGCCTGGTTTCATCAAAATCAAATCATCTCTCTCAAGTATTTCAATCTTGATGAGTTGTCAGTCTCTGATTGAGAAACATCTTGCCTGGGAATTTTCAACTGGCTCTTCACAGAGGAACCTGTTTCCAAGGCACGAGCTCATAACCCTGGCACGGATATAAATATTCCATGATAAAGTACAGGAAACATAGCTCCCATTTATAATTGGATGCAAATTCCTTTCTTAACATAGACATGCTGGAGTGTTCTTGTATAGGGCTTTCAAGGCCATAACTGTTCCTGTGGTGTAGATTTGAAGAAGTATTTTTATGATTTTATTCTCTGACATATATTTAAATAGATCTGTGCTGATAAGAAGGTACGTTTGAGGGCAGGGAGATCTGTAGTAGATAGCTACATGTCAACATGCAACACAAAAATATTGTGCATTTATTTTCCTGGTATATTGTATGTCCTAATTTATTTACATCACTATGAGCATATATGTAAGAATATGTGCTCAATTTCAAATTACTTAAATATTTGTGTTTAGTAAATAGTAATGGGGCTAGAGTGAAGAGCATAAGCCTGAAAGTACTATATATTTTATTTCCATTTTTTGAGAGAGAAATTCAAACAGCCTCAGCCCTTGATTTTTTTTGTTGCTTTTAAATTGCTTCTTTTAAAAAAAAAAATCTTCCTTTTTTTATTTCATGCTGCGTCTTCAATTATCATTAGTCTTTGTTAACCGATACAGATTCCTTTACTGTGTTATGAAACAGTTGTAACGTGTATATTTTGGTATTTTGGAGGAAAAAAGCATCAACCTTCATCTTGGAAAAAGCAGTTCCTGTCTGCCTCATCATAGTCAACATAAACATTTTATATCAGTGATGAAACGGGGCACAGAAGAATGCTTGATGCTCTGAACAGCAACCGCCTACCCTAAGTCTGCTGGGAGTTAGATTTGGAAGGGCTTTAAGTCTTGTATATTGAGTTTCTGGGTTTCCTCTGACACAAATTGGCCTTGTCCCTAAAACCTGAAGTCAAAGCCCGATTGTACAAACTCGCTCTATGGGTGAGGGCAGAAGATCCTGACCCAAAGGTAAAGGGTCTTTAAATATTTGTTATTTAACTTTTCAACCTGTAAGACAAGCTTCAGAAAAGCTGTGGGGAAATAATAATTTTAAATTATTTAAACTGTTAAGAGTAACTATAATCTCTGGCATTTGGCATGACATGAGATCCAGCAGCCTTTATTAGGTCGAATGCCAACTGAAAGACATGGTTGTGCGTACCCAATAAAGCCCGAGGAAAAGATGCATTAACAGCCATGTAGGCAGACACTGGAATCGATAATCAGATTTCTCGACTTTTTTCTGGACTGCTGGAGGGTGAGGGAGGAATAAATGAGATGCCTTCTGCTCCCTGATTGACCAATTACTGATACCCAACACCATATGAGGTTATGGGGAGTTATCCGTAGAGCGAGGCCAGTGGGACAGAAGAGGCAATGCACGGTTCAGTTCTGTCATTCATCTTGTGCATCGATTTTTGCGCGGACATTGAAGGAAATGATGAGGCTTTCAGTCCCCATCCTGTCCTCTGCTGGCAACACTGTAAAGACGACAGTCATCCCTGTGTCTGGTTGTCATTCCCCTGCATTCCTGTGTCCTGCTGATGTTCTGGCTGGTGTTGGGTATTTGACGATATTTCTGCTTGAAGTAAAACCTAAAAAGAACAAATCTAGAGAAACCTTGAATCCTGAAATTTTCCAGAAAGAATTGTTGCCTAACCACCACTTTAATGTGTTAAATTTTGCACGTGAATATAATTTGCATATAGTTGACTTAAAAATCCACCGCTGCACTTGGTAACATGTAGTATTTGGAAATGTCTGCTTTCTGTGCCAGGCTGCCATGCTGGATGTGCTACCACCCTGCGTCTTTTTAGGAATTCATGGTTTTAAAAGGTTCTTTGAAATACAACGTGATTTGAGTGGAAGATATCTCACAATCTGAAAATCATAGACCAGCATCCTGTTTGATATCATTGAGTTCTTTTCACTAGAAGATGCTATATTTTTTTTCAGTTATTTTTAATATTATTACTACATACTTCAACACACTTGTGATTTATAAAAATATTTTTATTCATCTGCAGTCTTCTGTTCCTGTCAACTGTTTTGGTTCCTGCCCATTGCCATCCTAATATTGATTAACAAAATTATAACTAAGTCTCGCTAATGTAATATTGGAATTGTCCTTTCATAATTGATAATGGCAGAGGTATCATTTTCTTGTTTATCTTTGCAAGAGAAGAAATGTTTACTACAGTTAGGTGATTGACTTCTACCTGAAAGTTTTGTTTCATCTCCATCGTAACAGTGTTTTCTGCCGTTTATATCTCTATTTAAAGAGCTCATTTAATGCACCTTTCCTAATATAAAAAAATGAAAAGCTGTTCAAACCTGAATTTGACCTATCAGTTAAGCAAGAGGAGGGTGTACTTAAAATAGAGTTATTTTCTAAAAAGTAGACAACATGAAAATTCTGCAGTAATTTGACTATTCAGAAGGCACACGATAACAAAGAGGACAGATTTCTGAAACTTGTGAGGAGGAAAATGCAGATGAATACATTGTTTTTAACATTTTCCCAGCCCTCTTTTTTGCCAGCTACCATATGAATTGACCTTATCAAACTCTTTTAGAAACACCATAGTAAGGAATGTTTGAATGAGTAGATTTTAAGCACATACTTTCAGACTTTTTAAATCCATATAATCTGCTTTACTGATTTAGTTTCTTGGGGCTTTGTTATACAGTTACTTTTACTTTTTCTCATAATGGTATAGTAGTTTAAGCAGATTATTTCTTCATTCACTAAGTCATTGTTATGATAAATATACACAGTCAGAAAAGATTATTTCCTTGATTTTGTTGTTACAGGGATATATGTTGAAGCTGTTTTCGTCACCTGAATTATACGTTTCCAGATGTTACATTGCGAAGTTTAATTTTGATTTCAAATTTCCAGAATTACTCCATGGTTTACAGTTTTTCATTTTCCTATTTTTAGCTCCTAAAGTTATCCCTTAGAATATATCAGGGGCTTTACTGATGAGAATATATCTCCGAATCTGAGGTGGCTTCTGTGGAAGATAAGCACCGTGGTAGTTTAACCACAGTAGCAACGATCTTGAGCATTTGCAAGATCTGGAGAAGCTTGTGCCAGAAGCTTTCGGATAACTTGCACTACCTGAAGGGTTTTGGAATACCTTCCTAGCTCACGTGCCCAAATACCACTCGGTTTGTTCTGAGGGCAGGTTTTGGACTGGCACCTAAGTGGAGTATCTCTGGGGCACTTGGCCTCTCTCTAGGCTCCCAATAGTCAGTGGGGACGTGGTCAGTGCAACCAGCGGAGTCCAGAGAACAGTTTTACTGTCTAGTCACTTGAATAACTCGCAAGATTGCATTGAGGAAACTTTGCCTAAATGTGAGCATCTCTTGCTCTTTGAGACTACCAAGGAAATCAGAGCTATCTGTACGGCGCTGGCTGGCAAGCGCGATGCACAGGAATGATCTGTGAGAGCACTGCACACCCTGCAGTGGCAGGTGAAGGGCAGGTAGGGTATTTTGGGGCATTAGAATCCTGTATGTGAATTGGCTCCATTGACATATTGACACTGTCTGTTGAAAGTAATGGGAACTAAGGAGCCAAGTTCCCACATGGAGACCGATGGTATCGTGGTCTCAGACTGACTCCCACATCCATATGTCCCCAAATCCTACTTTGGTTATTAGGTAAGATGTATGATTCTTTCTTTTCAACCCTAATCTTTTCTTTTTTTTTTTTTTTTAATTAAAATTCGTTCCATGGATGAATTCCCCTACAACCTTATCAGGTATCACTGGGAGATTTGCAAAGGGCCACCAAAATGTGGTGCAGAAGAAGGTGAAAGCCATCTGTATTAGTTTTTGGGCAGTTTCTATTATCTTGTCTCCAACAATGGCAACTTGACTATGTGCATCCCAAGATTGATTAGGAGATGCTGTTGTTTTTGACATGTACAAATGAATAAAGTGTAGTTTAAGTATTTATTTATTTCTCTTTCAGTTATTGTAATGGATGTATGTTAGATCCAGACTGTGGTCTCTGCTACAAATTGAATAAATCAAGTGTCATTGAGTCCTCATGCATTCCTGTTGATAAAGATTCCACGATGAAAGCAGCGTGGGGCAGGTATGTCACTTTTCAAGATTTTCTGGTCTCATGCTCTACTGACAGTGTATCTTAAGCTATTGAGAACGCATTTACTTTTACATAAAATGTTATTCTTAGGATATTCTGGAAGAAAAAAATAACTTGGCCTAGTCAAAAATGTGTGATTACATTCTCACAACTGTTCTAAATAAAAGCCTTGACCCTGATGTGTGCAGCCAGTTCAGTACAGTCTGCCACTTACAAAATATGTCAAAAGTACACTAGCAATTAGGAAAATCACTTTTCCCCAATGTCTTCGTTTGAGGGACATATTTCCTAGATATACACTTAAAACCTTATGAATTAATTTTCATTTTAAATGCTTTAATTAAACCACACTTCTAGTATTGGCCTACTAAAGAAACTGGGTTGCTCAGCTGAGTAATCTAAAATGATAAAAATCTGAAGAGTTCAAATTGTCAAAAGCACGGTTTGTGGCCACAGATTTCTGTGTTCCTGTGCTTAAAAGCGGCATCATGCCATACGTTGCACTTGGGATGTAAAAATATGTGCGTTCATAGAAAAATCACAATGCAACTGCAAAACATGTCACACCTCATTTTCTTAAGCAGCACAGAGATTCCCTGTGAAGTCACAGCAATCTTCAAGTTTTCTTAAGCATTGACTATCCGTAAGGAATGGCTTTATGAGTTGGAACAACGTCCTGTAAGGGTTTTATCAATACTTTATTAGTGATTAGTGCTCGGGTTAGAGTTTAGAATGGTTCAGTGCCACAAGGGAATTATATAATTGCTGCTGATAAGATGTGTAATTACTGCTGATAAAACCTCCTCGCCATTAATTCATCTATGCCACCTACATGCCATAAATGTACCTGGGAAACACGCAAAGGTTTGTGGGGTGGTTTGGGCTTTGTTATTATTTTTGCTTTTTAACTTTTCTGTGTATTTCTCAGAAGTTAAAACAGAGTGCTTAGTGGCAATGAGTCATATTGGACAGAGGTTGGAAGGTATGAAAGTATCTACTAATTGTAAAATCATTAGTTTAAAATTACTCTAAAATTGCCCTGCTTTTGAATCAGTACTGTTAGAATGTTACGTCTAGCATTTCATTCCAAATGCAGAAGAGGGTAGCTTATATTCTTTGTAATCCTAATTTGAAATGTGATCATTTTAGAGCTATTACTGTTTATTAATAAGTAACTGTGAAAACTACAAAATCTCATCCCTCTTGCTTGTTCTGTGACTATCTTCAATGGCGCGTTATACAACATACCTTGCATATTACCTAATATCCTGGTGTGCTCACCAGCACTTGGGCTCTCTTATTTGTTAGCTAACGGATCTCTCTTTGTATTCCAAATTCATATTCACTTCGTGTATGCTGTACTTCTAAGTAGCATGTCTGTAGTTAGCAAAATCAAACTATTATGTAAGAAGAAATAAATGGAAACATAAACTTGTTACGAACAGTTGATAGATAAACTGTTTATTAGGCAGTGTTATTGTATAACGTGTAGTAAATGTGGGCATCAGTAATCCTTTTGTATTCATGGTTCGCTCTCACATAGCACTCCCTGCTGTACAGACTATTGGAGCAAATTAGGGAGGAAAGAAGAAATATTTCCTTTCCACGTTGCAAAACACAATATTTCCATATTGTACACTAATTCCGTAGCATAAGGACCCTGTTCAAAATCTTTCAAGAGAAAATGAAACAATTTTAAATTTGTTATATTGGTAGTCACTAGAGTGAAAGTCCTGCCTTAAGAAAGAAAACCAATGAAATACCCACATTTCTTTTTCCAAAGATTGTAAGTTCATCCCCATTTTTAGTGCTATTTCATTAATTTCTAATCTCACCTCCACCTGGTCTGTGTAATCAGGCAGTTTTCTAAAAGCCAGTCCTTCGTGCTGGGAAATGTCAGGTGGCACCTTCTGTGCCTTCCGAGCCCTGTGGGACAGGCAAATGTTTCACCTCCTCTTCCTCCTCTTCCCACATACGTGTGTTTCTGCATACTGGTCCAGATGGAGTCCCCATAGATTTTGACTTCACATTCACGTACCTCCCCAGCTCTCCTTCCTCAAATCCTGAGTCTGAGTCTCAAATTGGTCCCACAAAGCCGTAGGATTTCCTCTCCGAGTGAGAAGATTGCTGCAGTGGGAACGGCGTAGTTACATCCCCAGTTGTGTCTCAGAACAGCAGGAATCGTCTATCTTTCTGGCAGCACAGGGAGAACAAGTGCCTGAGACAAACTAACAGCACTGGGGAAGAAATTACCTCTGTGTTGATGCCTGAAATTGCATCTCTCTGTTTCACGAAGTTACTTTGTCACATGCTGGATGTACAGTGGCAGTGATTTTCAAAATACATGGCATTTTTATGATCAGAAACTGGTTTAACGTTTTGAAAGATGATCTCGTGATCTATGGACATCTGATAACCATAGTTATCACATGCAGCCTCCTTGCAGCTCCTGTGTATTCTGGTGGCTTCGTGCCATCCAGTATTGGCTGAGTAGGTTTAAATGGCTTGAAACCTCCAGAGTTACACTGGCCTTGTACGGCCAGTTTATTTTGCCATTAATCCTGCTCAGGAGAGAAGGAAGAGCTGAGCTATTTGTCTGGGATTTGGTGGACCTCAGTTTGCCTGAGCATTAGCAAAAGCAGCAGCTCTGGCTACCTTGGCCTGATGCGGGAGGGTCAGAGGAACGGCTTCTGCTTGGCTCGGGTTGACGGTGCCGTGCAGAGCTTTTCACTGCCGCTGCGACCGCATTTTGTTTATGATTTTCCTGCTGGAAGGCTGGGGGCTGCAGCCATGGCGAGGTGCCAGCGGGCGCATCACAGGATGTGTGCGCGGCCACGGAGCTCTGCAGCCACCGTAACCCCGACCAGCCTGACACTCCCTTGGGAGCTTATCAATTCCTGGCGTGTAACCTACCGGCGAGGTGAGAGGTGCTGAGAGGCACCAACAGAGAAGGCCTTGTCATATTTTTTTTAAACCTTTCTGCAGCAGCACAAGCTGACATAGAAAACCCTCCTATTTACACATTTATAGCTTTGCACTGTTCTTCATAGTTGATCCCAAGGTGCTTCGGTAACACTGATGTAGCAGGCAATGTTTTGACTGTTGTTATAAAATGCTGTAACGTATTTTTATTTGCGAGAAGTTTCCCCAGTGCCAGCCTGGTGTACTAGACACCGTCTCTATGTTTATTGTTAATGATATTTATTCGGTTACGGTATGTTCTACATTGAGAAGTTCTGGGGAGGGGTGGGGAGGGGAGAGAGCAGAGATTTCAGCCTCCTGTGGCTGCCAGCAAGGCTGTTTATGTTGCTGTGGTTGTCATAGAAACCTAGGGAGACAATTAGAGCGTCCAAATGTTTTTCAAGGAGAATATAGCATTTTGGTTCTTTTGAATATAGGGAACGCTGTGACCAGCAGTTGCCCTGGGGGTGGGGGGGAGACCGCGTGAGAATAAATCTGACCAAGTCCAAGTCAGGCCGTGAAGCAGCACGAGTAATGCGCAACGGGTGCACTTGTAAGATCATAAATGTAAGACAAAGAATAGAGATTGATTTATTTTTTTATTTAATCAGTTACATAAGCCTGACTGTTACAGTGGAACAGCACGGCGAGGAGCCTCCTGCCCAGGGCACCAGCACCATCGGGTGCTTCGCTGCCCTCGCTGTTACTGAACCAGATAACAAAAACAGCCATTGACATGCAAACCTTGCTGCCTCCAGCTCTGCCCAGGGACATATGAAGGATGGTTTCAAGACAGTGAGCAAGAATATTCTTAAATTATTCACTTTGTAATAAAAGAAGAAGAGCTGTGTCTTCTCTCTCGGTGTGGTTTGAGGGTTCTGTGTTGGGACTCTCTTCTCCAAGATTTAGGGAAGTTTTGCATTTAGCAGCAGTACAGAAAGGATTGCAGTTCTGTTCTCTTCATGAACATTGAATTATAAAATCCCCATGAAGTTGATAAAAAGCATTATCTCGCTTTTACAGATGGGGATGCAATGGGAAAGTTCTGATATGAAACTCAGGTGGCACGACAGAGGTCATGGGCAGAGTCCGTCTCTCAGCCAGGACTGACTGTGGAGGTGATTGCTTTCAGTTCTGTGCTTTCAGAGCACAAACCGAAACCTAATTTTTCCCCACAATTGCAATTACTCCCACAGTACTCTCGGAAACCTTGAAACTTCTGTCCATGTAATTGCAATAACCCTAAAGGCCAGCCAAGAATGCTCTAGAAGTAACTTTAAATTGCATTAATATTCTTACAGTTGAAAGAATAACCACACAAGGAGAGGAGCCACTAATAGGGCCTTGACATGACATTAACCTTGACATGAGTATGTTGTCAAGACCACAGCAGGCCCACAACTGCGAGCTAAAAGGCGCTTATGAGTGACTCTGAGCAAATCTCCCTCTGGAGAGAAAGATGTTGACTTTATACAGTAAACAATTATGAAGAAATAATAACATCATCTGCAGATCAGAGGCAAGCCTAGAAGCCATCCTGTCCACAAAATTAGCTGGCAGGTCTCCACAGTCCCCGAAGGAGGACGATTGGGAACAGAAATCTATAAAGGGAGAGGAGCTGAGTGATTTGCTTTCTTCAGCCATTTTTAACTTCGTTAAAAGAACATCTTTCTGCCGCAGGAGTTTAGTGCTTCATGGAAAATCCTGCTTTCATCAATATAAAGAAGCATTCTACTCTCTAAGGACATTCATTGCAAAGGGAAGTCCAAGAAGAGCTCTGTGTTTGGGAAGCTCTTCGTTTTCCTCTGGCCAGTGCTCTTCTGAGCTCCTTCCTTCCATCTAAAAATTAACGCCATGTTCCCAGATGCTTGGTAGCGCTGTTATGTGTCACTGTGTGCTTGTTGCTTGTATCCATCAGGTTCACCGAGGAGTTTAACTGTATCTCAGAAACCTGTTCTGGGGAAAATTTGGTTTAAATTACCCAGGCAATGTGAGGAAGCAGGTCAGGCGGGCAGTCAAGCCCTGTCTCCCAGCTTCAGGAGAGTTTCTACCACAGGAATGTGCCTGACGACCGTGGCATTCGAGCCTAGATGCTAACTAGATTCCAGTGGTTAAAAAAAAAACAGCCATGAGAGTTCATTAGCTGGATTCTCAGACAACAGCCTGGTTTATGTCCAACGGGGGACTTGCCAGTGCCTGTCACAGCCTCGGGAGTATTCTGGGGAGCTGTACATTCATACAGTGCTGCCTGTTGTCTAGTGCACAGCAGATGAGACTGTTGAAATGATTAGAATACTTTTTCTTTGTAGTAACGCTGGATTTTTCTAGAAATGTCAGGTTCCTTTTGCTGCTTGTAAATAAAGACAGACATAAATACGTTCATTACACTTGTTTTGCTAGTTGCTGTCTTATAAAGATGCTTTTGCAATGTGACAAGTACATTTGTAAAAGTTGCTGTGACTGCTTTACTAATGTCAAAAAAATGTATGTGTGTATTAACACATTTAAAGGCTGAGAATCTGTTTTCAGCACGTCATGGGGAGCGGGTATCCAGACCTTTCCTGTTACCGCAGAAAGGCTGGCACCAGAGCAGCCTTCCAGGAATGAAGTGCTCTTCTGTCCGTGGGTAGACATTGCTTGTTTTGTCATGCAGGAACTATTGGTAGAAGATTTTATTGCTGAAATGTTGATTTGGAATGTTTCTACAAGGGCCTGCATTGAAAAGCACTGCATAATTCAGCAGCAATTAGAGGAGAAACTAGTAGTTCTCTCGCTAAGTCTTCAGATCAATAGGTGAAGGTTATACGTAGGATTATGGTTCTCACATTTACAAAGTAGAAAGGTAGTAAATGATTCAGGAGAGTAGCAGGATCTACAGAATGTTTCCATCCGCATGTCTATTGACAGCACTCAGAAGAGCTGTGGTTATAGCCAGTAGTCTTGGAGAAATTTCTTTCTGGACAATATGCTAAACGTTTACTAAATTGAAATATTCATCACTTCAGTAGGAACCAGAATATAGAATCCCCCCCTATCCCCTCCAGGACCATTTAGGAAAGAAAACCAAAATATATGCAGTTTCAAATAGAATTGATTTTTGATTGTCTTCACTGTTGCCAGCAAGTATGGAAACCTGGAGTGGCCGAGTGCCAGTGCGCAGCGCTATTTGTCCTATTTGATTAGGAGTACGTACTTCAGCATAATAATATATCATACATGTTAGTGAGGTGTGCGAAAACAAAAATGAAAAAAAGATCTGAAACTGATTACGGTCTTCTTTCACCTAAAATCTAAGGCTCAAGGTCTTTTCTGGGAGGAGGATATTAGACAGTGAAATCAAAGTCTAGCGGTTGCACATACTGGTGTGATTCTGGAGAGCTGGGGAGGTAGAGGAGGAACTTAAGAAATCTCACATGCATGTTTTAATGCCATCTCTGCTAACAGGTAAGAGCAAATAGGAAGAATAGGAGGATAAAGTGATGCAGAATATTGTGTCCTCGATCGCAGATGAAGCTGTGCTATTGGTGATGCAGGAGCAGGTAGCAAAATAAGTGCAATTTTAATGTTCTCATCCTTTCAGCCACTCAGATCTTTGAGTGATCTTTTCAGATATTTGAGACATCACGTTTTTAAGTTGCTTTAAAAAGATAACTGTTTCATGGTGGGCCTGATAACCATAAGATCTCTTAAAAGCACTTAAAAATATGGTATAATCTATATATGTACTTAAATAATTTAAATTGAGGGTGGAATTTTGTTGTAACTTGAACAGAAGATACAGTCTCCTAATTTTTTTTTTTACGGTTAAAGGAGGGAAAAACATTTTTTATTATTTTATTTTTTACTGAATCTAATGCCTGAAAATTAAGGTCCTTTGTATATTGTATCCGCATTTTAATGAGCAGAGCAACATGATAATCTAAACTGAAACTATTTACATTCCTTTAGGGTAATTACTTAGGAATTACTATTAATAGCTGTAACTCATTATATCTACTCAACCAATGGCAAATTCTGGATGCTTGAAAGGAAGGACAAAATATACTCCTCGTCAGTGTTGTTATGAAGTGAACGTATTCTTACTCAGGGAAAGTTTAGTTTCTATGCTAAAGACAAAATTTATTTGTTGGAGACACACAGCACAAAGTAGGATTTGTATGTGTGTTCTCTACCTGTATCGCACTTCGCTGCTGAACGCTGCTTCTAGATCTTACTCTGAGTACTATTTAAAAGGCATTCTGGTAGGGAGTGATGAAGAGACAGATGCTGACAGCTGTTTGGGTTACTTGTAACAACTGCTTCAGATGCTGTAGCATTGACATAACTGGAATAGAAAAGCAAAAGTGGCCCTTGAGCTAAAACATTCCTGAATGCTGGTTTCTGTCAGGAAAAACTGTGTTATTTAAATGGAAAACTGTTTGAGTCAGTGCTCTTCACCACTTAGAAGTGGTCCAAGGAAGTAGGTGCTGTGGTTGTTTAAAATTTGAATTTAACATCCTGTTGAAGGAGCAAGCTTTCTGCTCATTTCACTCCTTCTGTGGTCAGCTGAGATGGGACTAGAATAAATTGATCTTGTTTCCCGTTTAAAAAGCACGTTTGCTTTTCGATGACAATGGAGATAGATAGGCAGGCAAGTGAAGGAAAGAAAATGGCAGCATATATGAGAAAATTGGCAGAAAAGAGTCTTTCATTGCCCATAGGAGCCCGCTGCTAATTAGCTTCTTCAGCTGCTCATCTTTTTAGGGACAGATTGAAAGACGTCCATGCCTCACCTGGGGGTTCTCCCAGAGAGGTGTCTCAGCAGGGGCAGAGCCTGGCCCCAGCGCTCCCCTTGGCAAGGGAATGGGAGCGAGGGGCAGAGGAGGATGCTCCATCAGGGAGCATGAGCGTGCAGGGAGCTGCTGCTTCGAGAGAGCTGGGGATATTCCTTTCTGCCTTGGAGCCAAAGCAGAAGGAACCGACTCGTATTTGGGAGCCTGTGGATTTTATTTTATTTTCTGAGAGAGGAATACTTCCAACAGTTTTTTTCATGTACATTCAGTTATTGACTCTGAGGTTCAGATTTAAATAAAAATCATTGGTGAAAACTGTCCGAGCAGATTCTTTTAGGTTTTTTTACACTCCTTAAATTTACTAAATTGAAATTTTGTCTGTTTTGAGGGGGAAGATATTTTTGAAAGGTGCGTGGGATTGGGGATCTTTATTGATAAAGAACATTCAGCAGGGTTGAACCCAGCCCTCCGTATGGCAGCTTGTACCTTTAACAGCATCCCTAATCCAAATCTTACACGTCTTTATTCCATAATAAGTAACTCTTCAATAATCACATAATCTGATATAGTGAAATTGTGATCTCTTCCCTTCTTAAAAGGATGAAGTTTTCAGAGTATTTTTTTTCTTTTGGAGAGAATATAAATTAACACATTTCTGCACGAGGACTGTTGAATAATTCAATATGTTTGATGAGTTTAATTCATATAAATTATTGTATGTGCTGTCGGCGTGTGTGGTTCATTTCCTTGAGAACGGAGGCAGTAAGATCAATCCCTCACTGGCACAAGATGAGCTGGAATTATTGATTCATTTGATTTAAAGTTGTGACCTTATTTTAACTCAGCTCGTCGGTTCGTACGGGCTAGGAAATGGGCAGTCTGTTAGATGGCAGGTCGTACTTCTGAACAGCAGCACTTTGGGCATTTCTTCTTGCTTGTAGGATGTATAGAGTATCTTTTTTTTTTTCCTGGAGCTTTGCACAGCTGTCACATTAGCTTTGCATAGATGATAATGAGAGATGAGTTTGAGGCTCCACATGATTATTTAGTTCTTCAGACCTGTGATTCAGATGATGTATGTTCCCATTTAGCATATTTTCTTGGCAAAATAACTATTGTTAAAAGGCACTTATTTATGTAAAGTTCTTTTTAGTTGTCACAGGCCATGCAAAATAGATGATTACTTTGATTTCTGCTGAGTTCTAGTACTGCCAGATCCCAAACTTTGGAGTTTCGTGTAACAATGAAGACTTTGGCACCCGATGTTTATAAATGTCATAAACTAGAGACAGGTAACCGCTTACTGTTTCTGTATTTTATAAAATTCCTGAGATTTGGCATAGATATTGCACCTGCGTGCACAAATCAAAGCAGAGCAACACTCTGTGTTAAGTGCTCACTCCCACAAATCAGGCGTGAAATAATTATCTTGTTATAAGTGGTCTTAGAGTATTATTTAAATGTCCTTGGGGCTCCATTTTCAGTTACGACACTAATAATTTCCGGTGAATTTTAGGGCTGACAGTGGAGGAATCATTCTTTGGATGGCTCTGGTGGTTGATTTAATTCGGAGGCTCCCCAGTAGAGCGTGCGTGGGCAGGGATGCGGTGCTTCATTCCGCTTCTGAAGCACCGGTTTTTCTGAGCTTCCTGGGGCCTGAGCGTTTAAGGGCAGAGCTATTGCCACCTACTGGAGTCAGGGAAAAGCTCCGTTTTAAAAATACTCTTCCGTTGTGTGTTTAAAACAATGAACGCAAGAACTCAAATTTTCAATCTGGATAGATTTCAGTTGTAACGGCAGAAAGACAGTTGCTGGCAATAGTTAAAATGTACTGTTTGTGTCGAAATTGCTGTTACAGAAATGGAATGTAACAGCTCGGCGCTTCAGATGGAAGGTTAGGTTGGCCAAAAGGTTCTTGTTAGAACTATTAAAAAATAAACTTTATATCAATAACTAGGAATTAAGGAGAGTAGGACAGCGCTAAAAAGGTGTGCTAATACATGTAATATTCATCTATATTTTAAACTTCTTGTCCTTACAGTTTTTTGTCTCGGGTTCAACAAAAAAGCAAATTCAGGAAATTATTTTTAAGCCCCCCCACTTCCCTTTGATTTCAGTGGAAAATTCAGGAGGATAAATATTTCATTGTCTCTTAACTTCCCGTTCAAATATGCGGTTCATTCTGATTTTAAGATTTTAACAGCTCAAGGGAAAATCATTTCTGAGGAGTGCTGGTTTGGCAGACTCTGTAAGACGCGGGGACCACTGCGTGGTATAAGCAGAAAATGAACCAGGTTTAACACCTCAGCGGTGCGGGGGCAGC
Source organism: Larus michahellis (assembly GCF_964199755.1). Taxonomy (NCBI): domain Eukaryota; kingdom Metazoa; phylum Chordata; class Aves; order Charadriiformes; family Laridae; genus Larus; species Larus michahellis. The sequence continues at coordinate 16,849,175 of NC_133896.1, forward strand.
AGCAGAGCCTGGCCCAGGCGTCCCGCCGGGCGCTCTGCTGGCCAGGCAGCAGCCGTTCGGGACCGGAACTTGGCAAGTCAGTTATTTGGAAGATGAATTGTATCGGTAACGCTCACCATTCAGTGCCACATCTGGTAACTTGGTATAATTGTGGCAGCGGTGTCCCATCTGTGTTTTGAGTTTGGGGTTTGGGTGGGATTTGCTCTGTTTTTCTAAATTGAATTATAAAATCTTGACATTCTCTACTAAGTTGATATGCCAGGTTTCAACCTCAAAGCATGTTTTTTACAATACCTTTGCATGTCTGAAACTTTGGGGTAGTTGAAAGCAATACATTTTTTTCTGTTTCTTTATTGTTTTCTGGAGTGTTCGGAAGCATTTGGAAAAACAAGATCAGAACACTGAACTAGAACCTATTTCATTTGGAGGTTGAACTTCCAGTCAATATTTCTGCTAAGTTACCTTCACCCTGAGTTACAGCAACCACCTTGATTTCTTTGTTTTCGGTCTTTTTTGACCATGGGCTTAGAATTACTTTTGGCAATTGTAACTCAAGTGATGCTTTTGAGATGCTGATGACATTCCTTTGGTAATACTAGTGACACATGGTGAACCGTACAAGCATCAATGAAGGTTACTTGTAAGTGCAAGTAAGAATAAGAAGCCTGGGTAGAGTTTGTCTTGCTGAACTTTGGATGGCTAAAATTTTCACCTTGAGCTGTCTTGTAGTGCCTTGACTGATGGAGTAAAAGATGCTGTTCCTTATTGTTCCTTATTAGCAGCCGGCCTTTGCCTGTGTTTTACAGAATAGACTTTGTTAGGTCATGCCAGCAATCCTTGCACACTGTTCCGTTCATAATACTTTAATTAATATTAAAGTATTGATACTTGTTATTACTGAGCCCAACGCTCAGCCCTTTCCACCAGTATTCATGGAGGCAATCTGTCTTCATATACCGTAGGAAAGAGACATCTCCTGGGAGAACTGATACTTGTGCAGTGAATGGACAGCTGGTTGATATTTCTGTTGTAATAAAAGAACTTTACAAATGCTAATTATTAAGTAAATTAAATGTAAAAGCAGGTGAAAAAAACAAATGAGATTAAACATTAGGTAGAGATTTAGTCGACAAGAAATTTGCATGAAATTCTATAATGCTGCATTTGACATCATAATTTTCAAACCAATTTGTTTCAGTAATCTAATTATTAAATATTCATGCTGCAAGGAGATACTATTGGAAAGACTAAATGCTTTTAGATCTGGAAACCAAAGCTAGAAATTCTCCAATTCGATTATCCCAGTTCTGTCAGTAATTTGGTTGGAGACTGGTTCTCCATCCATAAACTCTCAAAAATGTCAGAGCAGGGATGACCCAAAACTTCCTCGCGAAAACGCCCAGAGCAGCAGAACTGCTCCAGTCCAGGAGAAGACCGGGAGCGCTGAGCTACAGAGAGGGGTTTGCACACAACCGAAATACTTAATATGCTAGTCTATCACAAATGCTAAATACCAGCCTGTCTTTAACAAAAAGTACTGGAGAATCCTATGTTTATGAGCATTTTTGTCCTGAAAGAGCTTGAACAGAACGAAGCCTGCCTGCCTGCAGGCATCTGTGAGTGATAGACAGATTTGGTCACTCTCTGGTTTTCGGTGGAAAGCATTGTGCGGCACAGGTTAGCTTTGGGAGCCCAGCGGGGTGGCTGGTAGCCACCTTCCAGTTAATGCTCATCACTGAGATCCCCCAAAGGTTTGTCTGTCAGAAGAAATGGCCAAACTGTTAATGAGCACTCCCTCTTTTCAGAGAAGTAAGGGAGGCCATCAATGACTGGATGAAGGGACGGGTGTGTGTGGGTGCTCATTGCTGAAGCTGGTTGTTCCAAAGCTGAACTATTTCTGTATAACCACGGAAAAAACGCTAAACAAACTATAAAGCACGTTCTGGAGTCACAGGGAGTCCACGAGTCTTTGTCAACCCTGATGGCTGCCGAGAGGGAAATAATAGCTCATTCTGTTTCCAGAATGCCTCTGTGCTACCTTTGTGCGGGTTGTCGTGTGGAGATAGCTTTGTGCTGGGGGTGTTTAGAATTTGTGAAATGGCATCTATTTCACGAGTGATTAAATATTCCCAGATGCCATTTCTTGCGAGGTCTTGCCGTGTGCCTGCGCCCGTGCAGCGGCACAAGAGGTTTCTTTTCAGTTCGTGCTTGATTGCTGTGAGCAGGGTTGAAGGGAGGATTTGCGGCGCTCCCCGAGGTGGTGGCAGCAATAATTCTCTTGTCCCACTGACTGCAGTGTGTGCAAGCCACGTCATTGAGCCACAGCCCCATCACACACGTCACATCCCCATCCAGACCTGCACACGAATACCTGATGCTTTAGGTGTTACAGCAGCGGCTCTTGCCCTCTGCTACATCATGGCGTTTTTTCCAGTCCACCTGGTAGAATGCAGTGTTTTTCTTACATTTCTTGATACTACTGTACTACTAACATAGCTATTGATCATGACAAAGGCTTCAAAATGTTGGCCAGTATCACCTCGCATCATATTCACCCAAAATTCTGAATGTTCTTTGCTGATCTGCACCTTGGTGAAGTTCTTTGAGAGTTGTTGATACTTAAAGAATTAATGAAAACTACAGCATTTAACTGATTGAAATTTTTCAGTATGAGAATTAGGACTGAACTAACTATTTCTCTGTCTCTTACTGGATCTTGCTCGTTGTGAGGATTGGCTTAGACTTTTAAAAATATTTTTTAAGTACAGCACTGGAATCTGGGAGTCTTCCTGACTTGCCAATGGCACTCTACTGTGTTTATAAAGTGGTTGGCGTTCTCATGCTCATCAGTAGTTTGAAAGCTGCAAGAAACAGTACAATCTGTCTTAGAAGAGGAACCAAAGACCCAAAAGATTTAGGGTTTAGTAAAGTTGTTCAAGGACATACACAAACAAAGTTTTGTGGTGAAGTGAAATTTCAGTGGAGCAGCAGGCACAACCTCCTGTAGAAGCACAAACTTTAGCAGCAGGATATGCCGGTCAATAAAGGGGCAAACCCAAGGCTTATATGCATGCTAAGAGTATTTCAGTAAGGAATGTCAAATAGTTTAGTGCTTGTGAAACATCGTGTGGTTATTTTTATTTTTTGAGATCAAGGTTTTGTGTTCTACAAATGAAAAAGCAGTAAAAAACACTGAAGGTCTTGGTCTTTAAAGTACACAGATGTAAGTTGTCTGTGAACCGTCGGAGTACATCCTTCAGAGGGGGAAAAAAGGCAGAAATCTTATATTGCCTGATATTGCCTTCTGAGCCTTACCTGAAACGGTGCAGTCTTTCATTGCTGCTTTTTCATGCTCTTTGTTAGCTTGTAAATATACAGAAAGATCTTTAAAATTGCAAAAATACATTCCTGTTGCAAAAATAAATTCCTTAAAATTGCAAGAATATATTCTCCTGAAAACATTTAGCAGACGTGGGCTTTGCTTCTCCTTTAATGTTACCTTGCTATAACTTTGACCTTGCGTGATGTCTAGTTCCAGTGAAACTTTCTCTGATATTTTGGAGAAACATTTTCTGCAACTAAATATCAACATATCAAGCTAGTGAGTGAGTCATACTTTACATTGAGAAAAAGCTCTTTAGAATATATATTTAAAAAAAAAAAATCTCGGTCTTTACAAAGAAAAGTGTCTTTAAAGTATTTACTCAGTTTTATGAAGGCTCTATCCAGAAATAATTACCAGATTGTACTCCTGTTTATTTATTGTATACACTGGTATTTGATTCTCCATCTTAGAATTATCACTCAGTGCTGTCGGTGTCACTGAATTTTACAATTTCAAACCTTAAAGTAGTTTTCTGGGTGTACATGATAAACCCATTTTTGTCATGGCTTCTTAACTTGAGAATACTGCATCTAATTTTTACAGCTGTGATTTCAACCTGTGAAGCCCTTAGCTGGGTGTTAACCAAGTCATCTTCTGCCGGCTCTTTGTTGAGTGTAGTCTTAGACTTGGGAATAGATGGATATAGATTGGACCCCTGCACACTTGGTTTGTGCAGTAAGATATTTAGATATTTGAGGGGTTTATTTAAATTATTTTTATAAGATGCTGATTTTCTTTAAATATATAAATAAATATTTTTAATAATCCTTTTCCAGAAAACAATGCAAAAAGATCTTTTTTAACAAGAACAAACCAAAAAATTTATGATGTTTCGTTCCTTTCTTTTTCTCTCGTTTCATTTCGTTGTTGAAAATTGTGGCAATTTTGACGTTTTTCACAAAAAGAAGAAAGAAGCCGTATTCCTTCTTTTTTTTTCCTCACCTGAGCAGATAATTTTGTACCTGAAAGTGTCCAATGTTAAAAAGAAACACAAAACACCATGTTTAGAAACTGTGACCTATTGTCTAATGATTAAAGTAGTTAAAGTGATCATAGGTAGAAATGCGTGAAGGACAGTGATATTCAGCTAAGATGCTTATGCTCAAAACTAATTAAGATTCTGCATTTTGATCAGGTTCTAATTTGAATTCTGCCCATTAAAATTCTGTAGGTATGACTGATAGTTGGTTGTTAAGTGAACAGATGATTATTTGTAATAGCTGTATGACCTCTCACAAGCTTATGCATTATTAATATATTTGAATTATTTATGATTTGGTCATGATTATGAAATAATACAATTTAATTATTACTAGTTAATTTTAATTTGTGCTGGGGTAAACCAAGTGTGTCCAGTCAGGATCAGAGTTGGGACTAGGACAGGGCACTCCATAGAGCACAGAGACATCAGATGTTTCCTGACACTTTTATTACGATCTGATACTTTGGAAGAGTCGGAAAAAGCTTGGGAAGGAAAATAAGTCAATCTATGTGTAGTGTGGTTAAGGTAATTGTATGTCCTGTAAAAAAAGAAGAGGTATTTGCTTATTTCTGCTCCCAGTTTTTAAGTGTGCTGTAGCTGGGACTGGCGTACATGGGTACCTAATGGGGGCTGTCAGCTGTTGTGAAATCTCAGGTGGTTGGGCTTTAACACTAGGTATAAACAGTATTCTGCCTTTTCCTGGTTTGAGTCCATTTCTCAAGGTAAGGAGAGTGCAAAAGACGAGAGAAGCTTGTCGGACAGTGTTCTGGTAGTATCAGAGGTGGTCTCTCTCCCCTCCTGCTAGATATGATGAAAAACAAAGCTTGGAACACTTGCGGTGTGATAAGGGAGTGGGAAATTGTAGCCAACGGCCTGGAGGTGGCCAGCAGGGCTTGGAAGGCACCAGTATAGGTTAAGAGAAGTCTAGTGGAGTAGCAGACTGACCTTTGAGAGGACAGGAGTAGGATACAGCAATATGACAGAGGACGTTCAGTCTGGAAACAAATCCAAAACTGAGCATCTTTCATCAGGAGATTAATGTAATCACACAAAAGCTGCTTGCTCAGACCCACAGCTAACAAATGTCCTAACTGGCACTGGCACACAGCTGAGCTGCTTCCTTTGGCAAGAGATGCAGGAACTGTGTTGTCCACCCTTCAGAATCCACTAATATGTGGTTACAAAGTTACTGAAACATCCAGAACGACAAACAGTTAAGAACCCCTTTGATGTGATTAATATTGGAGAACTATTTGTCATGGGGAAAAATTGCTCCTGTTTTCAATCATTTGGTAGTCTGTTGCTTGGTCTATTCAGCTTGAACAACAGCTCCAGCACTCTACTGGCAAATTTAATGGGCAAATTCAGATGCAGTTGCAAAGCTGAAATTTCTCAGTTTCGGAAAACGCAAGTGTTTGAATTCAAACCTTATGAAGATTTTTTAGCTAAATAAATATTACTGTAAAAAAACCCCAAACGTTCATCTGTGACCAGGTGGCCAGGAACAGAGGTAAATCAGAACAGCATATTAAGCTTCATGCAGGTGTGCGTTCTGGCGTGACTAAGAATCATAGAATCATTTAGGTTGGAAAAAACCCTTAAGATCATTGAATCCAGCCGTTAACCTAACACTGCCAAGTCCGCCACTAAAGCATGTCCCTAAGTGCCATGTCTGCACGTCTTTTAAATAACTGCAGGGATGGCGACTCAGCCACTTCCCTGGGCAGCCTGTTGCAATGCTTGACAACCCTTTGGGTGAAGAAATTTTTCCTGCCATCCAATCTAAACCTCCCCTGCTGCAACTTGACCCTGTTTCCTCCTGTCTTATCCCTTCTAACTTGGGAGAAGAGACCAACCCCCACCTCGCTACAGCCTCCTTTCAGGTAGTTGTGGAGAGCAATAAGGTCTCCCTTCAGCCTCCTTTTCTCCAGGCTGAACACCCCCAGCTCCCTCAGCTGCTCCTCACAGGACTTGTTCTCCAGACCCCTCATCAGCTTCGTTGCCCTTCTCTGGACATGCTCCAGCGCCTCAATGTCTTTCTTGTAGTGAGGGGCCCAAAACCGGACACAGTATTTGAGGTGTGACCTCACCTGTGCCGAGTACAGGGGATAATCACTTCCCTGGTCCTGCTGGCCACACTATTTCTGATAAAAGCCAGGATGCTGTTGGCTGCCTTGGCCACCTGGGCACACTGCTGGCCCATACGCAGCCGGCTGTCGACCAAAACCCCCAGGTACTTTTCTGCCAGGCATCTTCCCAGCCACTCTTCCCCAAGCCTGTAGCATTGCGTGGGCTTGTTGTGACCCAAGTGCAGCACCCGGCACTTGGCCTTGTTGAAGCTCATAACATTGGCCCATCAATCCAGCCTGTCCAGGTCCCTGTGTAGAGCCTTCTGACCCTCAAGCAGACCAAAACTCCTGCCCAACTTGGAGTTGTCTGCAGACTTACTGAGGGTGCACTCGATCTCCTCATCCAGATCATTGATGAAGATATTAAAGAGAACTGGCCTCAGTACTGAGCCCTGGAGAACACCACTGGTGACGGGCCACCAACTGGGTTGAACTCCATTCACCACAGCTCTTTGGGCCCGGCCATCCAGCCGTCTTTTTACCCGGTGAAGAGTACACCCATATAAGCATGATGGAAGGCAGTTATGTCTTAGAGATAGGTATTTTTATGAAGTAATTATTTCAGTAAGGTCTTCTGCTCGGGTAAATTAAATATTAAGTAATTTTTTAATTTAATACTGTGTATGAGCTATAGTGAAATATTCCTTGTGATTGATTTTAGGAGATTTTAGCAGTCTGTAGAGTCTCTTTTGTAAGAAAGAAGATAAAAGAGGGATGAGAAGATAACAGCCAGTAAAAGAAAAGATGCTCAGTGTGAATAATTGACAGTTATTTCTCTATGTGTTGCATGGCTGCCTCCAAGCAGATCTGTAAGAAGTGCTGATTTAAAAGCAAAACCTTGTTAGGAAATCAGTTCTTACCTGCAGCGTACAATAAAGAAGCCATCTCTAAACTCTTTGGCTCTGTAATGGGCAAAGCAACCAAGGTTCTGGTGGTTTGTGGTTTGTTTGGTTTTGTTTTTTTTAATTTATATTTGAATGTGGGCTTTTGGTTTCCCAGATGCAGAGTATGAAGTGCCAGTCATTCAACTCGAGGAGAATAATTTTCTGGTTGGTATTGTTCTAGCCCTAGCAGCTACAACTAAACTTACTGGGCATGGAAAGCATTGCATAGAGAAAGGAACTGGCTTTGTCTCTTTGGTTTAAGATTTTTTAAAATATTTTGGACAGCGGCAATTACAATAGCTGTTATCCATTAAAGTGTCCTGGTTTCTGTTCTTTGTGCAGGATGTCACCCACAGCTCTATAGGTATAACGGGTAGATCCGATAGCGGGGGGCCTCAGCGTGATAAAGACTGCTTTTCAGTCATGTGCAAATGCATCAGCAATCTGCTGAGGTGCAGTTTGCTTTCTTGCTGTGAACGAAACTATTTTTCCAAGTTTTTGAAGTGCGTGCTAATATTTTAAAAATTCTTTGCCAGTTATAGCAAAAGGCTTCAATGAATGTCCCAAAACGCTGCTGGTATTTTTATGTAATGAAGGTTAAGCAATGTCTAGCTGAATACCATGAAATTTTATGGGTACATTTTTTCAAGGCTGCATCTGTTTGTTCTTTTCTGGTTCTTTCAATTGCCATCATCTGGCATAAGAAGCTTCATCTGCATATTTTTAGCAACATCTGGTTTAACGGAGGAGTTATTTCTCCGTGTAAACTACAAAGTCAAAGCGGTGGATGCAAACTTCTCCAGAGAGGCGTGGAGCTACAGCGCGTCTTCTGTGAGGCACAGAATCCAGTAGCTAGGGGACTGGAGAGAGCTTAGGAAGTATTGATTCAGACATTAGTCAGGTTTAAATTAATCTGTTCGCCTTCAGGAAAGAGTTACGCTTTGCTCAGTACTTCAGATAGCATCTTACCGTATCTATATATAAAAATCAAGGACTGAAAGGAGCAGAGATTTTTCTTTAAATCAGAACGTACTGGTTTGTAGTGAAAGTGTAACTTATGGTTTCACTGGTTTCTATGGGTTGTGCTAATGTAACTATTTTGAACGTATATGTGTGAATTAGAGATGCCGCTTCATGGACAGGACGGAGGCAGTTTCCAAGGCTCTCCTTATTTTCTTGTCTGGCTACTGCTAAATTATTACACAGTTAATCTGGTACCTTGCTAAATTCTGTCCTTTTTTGTCCTTGTAATTTGAAGATAGTTAGGGGTCTGTTCAGACAACTAAATATGTTTATCAGAAAAAGAGAGGCTTGAAGTTGTGAGAACTAACCCAAACAGGGTTACTACTGGAGAGTAGTAACAGGGAACTACTGGAGAGAGTCCAGCGTAGGGCAACAAAGATGGTTGAGGGATTGGAGCATCTCCCTTATGGTGAAAGGCTGAGAGAGCTGGGACTCTTTAGCCTGGAGAAGAGAAGGCTGGGGGGAGACCTTATTAACGTTTACAAGTATCTAAAGGGTGGGTTTAAGGAGGACGGAGCCAGACTCTTTTCAATGGTTCACAGTAACAGGACAAGGGGTAACGGGCCCAAGCTGGAACATAGGAAGTTCCGATCAAATATGAGAAAAAACTTCTTTACAGTGAGGGTGACAGAGCACTGGAACAGGCTGCCCAGGGAGGTGGTGGAGTCCCCTTCTCTGGAGACTTTCAAGACCCGCCTGGATGCAGCCCTGAGGGATGTGCTTTAGGCAATCCTGCTCTAGCAGGGGAGTTGGACTAGATGATCTCTAGAGGTCCCTTCCAACTCTGAAAAATCCCATGATTCTGTGATTCCGTGAAATGTCAAAGTCCAGATTCTTCCACAGGATGAGTAATTGCTTGTGGATAAATAGTCTTAGTTGTTCCCAAGCATCTTCCACAAAAACCTTTCTCAGTCCAAACAGTAGCTACTCTAAATTATGCCCGTTTGGTCCTCTGTCCTTTCCATGACCAGGCTTCAGGTGAAAAGATGAGTCAATAAGCCTGACATCATAAATTTATATTATTCAATTGTATTGGCATGATATAAAAATCAGCACTTCACACAGGAGCCTTTAAAAATCTCTATAAAGGAGACTTTTTTAAAATCCAATGTATTTATGTTACACTGAGTTGATAAATTGTAGCTTATCATCATTTTGATAACCCAGACACAAAATACTGGCATAGGAGCAGTTTTTAAGTAGTTCTACTCTTGTTAGAACAAAGAAATGGGGGGTTAGTGAAACTGTGGATTAGGTCTGAAATCTTTCTGTACCATCAGCACTCCATGTTAAAGTTTATCTCAGAACAGAATGTGTAATTTTGAAATAAGCCTGTTCTAACAAACATTTTAAGGACATGAACGATCACGTTGGTGATTTTCTTTAGAAGTAATTTATTTCCTTAGCCTGATTTGATTGGAATTTTGACCTTTTAAGACTTTTGATCTAAATCCATTTAAGATGCTTCTGAAGTGCTTAAAAGACAATGGGAAGTCAGCAGCTTTCATATTAAAAATATGTGAACTGTTCAGAATGAAACGTTTAATTCCCACAAAAGCCGTATCTTTAGGGCTACACAGTCCTCGCTCTGCAGCAAAGCAAAAATTAATGGAAATTTGAGGAGAAAATCAGCAGGGTCTGTGTTGTGCTGTGCTCACTTGCCTGTGCTGTGTACTGCCTAGCCATTTCCCGATCTGTGGCTTTCAGTGTTGCGCTTGAGAATTATTCTACAGCCAGATTGTCTCAAGTATTAGGAAAAATTAGATTGATTATGAAGGAAGTGGTCTTAGCCTGTTTCATCCTCTTGTCATTAGCAGTAACATTTTAGACCACCCACACCGGCTTTTCTTCTCTTACCTTCTTTTATGTGCCATAAGAATGTAATTTAAGGAAGTGGGGAGCAAAGCTTTAGATCTTCTGAACTACAGACCGCATCTGATAGAGGATGGATTCTGTGATTATGGAACCATATAATGCCCATAATTTAGAAATCTGCTGCCGTTCTGATTTATTTCCAGTCAGTCGAACTGTTCTCATCAATTGTTGGAATGTCAGGTTTTCACTAATTAGAACAGATGTGCATCTTAAATTATCTGTGGAAAATATGTAATGAAAGAAAATCACAGTAAAGATTTTCAATGTAGCACTATGATGTTTTCACTTTGGCAGTAATTTCAGAGGAAATGATGTGATGTGTCTTCGCTGTTTATACTGATATGACTATTACCCAACATATTGGTATTTACAAACTCTTTGCACTGGTACCCGACCGCATCGTTTCACTTCCACGCCGTTTACAGGGCATTTTCCTCTGTGCATTTCAGCTTGTGAAGCGATGGGTAGCTGATCGTCCACTTTCCATCATAGATGCTCCCTTCATGCAGGACAAAATTCAGAATTTTATCTGATAATACATTATAAGTAATTATTTATATATTCTACAGCAAAATAGTAGATCTTGTAGAAATAGTAGTATAGCAGTGCAATTAGCACAGTAACAGAGCTTGAACAAATCCCCAGTCTTGAAGGAGTGTTATTTTTGAACGTACCCAGCGCCGCAAGGTGCCAGCAAATGTAGATATCTGTGCTTTGACTCGGTGTACCATGCTGGTGTACTACTGAAGGATAAACAAAGCACAGTTTATTACTGCAAGGTTGCTGTTAAGTCTAGTCTCGAGCGCTGTTTTTCCCGTTTCAAGGCACTGAATCTGCTTTCTTGCAGCAGAATTTCCCTTAGTTACAGGCATACAGTGGAGAATAAATGAGTGCCTTCAGCCACGGAAGGCTTTGGAGACATCTGGTTTTCCTTCGTATCGTTTGTGTTGCACTCTGCCAAAAGTAGGACGCATCTGGGGAAAAATGGTAGGGGAAGGAAACATCCAGACCTCCCGGTGGTTGTGTCTGTATGAATCAGTAGGTTGGTTTGCGCTGATGGAGATGGATGCAAGAAAATAAACCAAGTGCGTCTTTGTTTACAGTAGCATTGGAGAGAAAGCTTGAGGCTCCTCTCTGAGGAGCTGCCGATCCGGCTGGGCAGAATGGAGAAACCAATCTCAGCAGCATCAAGATGTTTAAAAATGCTAATCAGCTTGTATTCATTACCAAACACCTGCAAATGAAATTAGAGTAACAGTGAAAGAAGCAAATGTGATGTTGTTAAAATGGTGTGAAACTGAGCAATCCTGGGATCTTGCAGTGGTGCAGATGCAGAGCGGGCAGCTCTGCGGGGCTGAGCAGGAGGTGGCAAGAGGATCACTGTATGTTCAGTAATTAATCTTTGAAACACCATTTCTTTAACGTGTAAGGAACGTCAGGTTTAAACATATGGATGGTTCTCCAGCACAGTTCATTCTTCTATATGTCTTGTATCTGAGACACAGCTCAAACCTGATATAACCTGCACGCAGTGAGGAGCACGTAGAGTGGTAGAGAAGGGTCAGGGTGGACACTAACGGAATGATCCATGTCTCGCACTCATAACATAGAAAGAGATGCTGAGCTGAGCCATGAAGGTCGTGATGCTGGTGAGGGGTCTGGAGACCAAGTCATATGAGGAGAGGCTGAGGGAGCTGAGCATGTTTAGCTTGGAGAAGAGGAGGCTGAGGGGAGACCTCATTGCCCTCTACAACTACCTGAAAGGAGGTTGTAGAGAGGTGGGTGTTGGCCTCTTCTCCCAGGTGAATAGTGACAGGACCAGAGGAAATGGTCTGAAGCTGGGGCAGGGGAGGTTTAGATTAGATATTAGGAAGAATTACTTTACTGAAAGAGTGGTCAGGCACTGGAACAGCCTGCCCAGGGAGGTGGTTGAGTCACCATCCCTAGAGGTGTTTAAGAAACGTCTAGATTTGGCACTTCAGGGCATGCTCTGAAGGGCAGAGATTGTAGGTTGTTGGGGTTTTTTGTTGGGTTTTGTTTGTTTGGGGTTTTTTGGGGGGGGCGGTTGTGTGTGTGTATCGTTGGACTTGATGATCTCAAGGGTCCTCTCCAACCATGAAGATTCTATAATTCTATGAAAAAGCAAAGTGACAGAAGAAGGAACCTGGGGTGACGCTTAGAAGCAAGATGAAGAAGTGATAAGGATGGCAGCAGTACTTTTGGCTGAGAAAAAGTGAAAAATCTCTGTCATGGAAGCTGCTGGTGTCTTAGGCTGATGGGTGCTCCAGTGTCCAGGTGGCAGATGAGGCCACAAGCTTGTTGTATCCGGGCATGAGGGACCTATCTTTGAGAGGGATGTTCAGTTGGCCTATTTTCTATGTGCTTTTCACCAAGAAGTGAGTCTGTATGCGCTGGATGAGATGGACTTTCTGGGAGAGCTCAGCACGCCAGCAAACAGCCGGCAGCACATCAAGGGCTCGGCATTTCTCCATGAACACTGGCCCCACTTGGTCAGGTGATGCCCAAGGGCAAGGTGGAACTGCAAACCTTACAGCTTACTGACATTAAGGCAGCATTAGGGTTTGGCTGGGGTTTCAGACGTGCGTTTTTCCAGTATTTGTTGGGTTAACCTCTCTCTTCTAAATGTATTTGAACTTTGCATTTCCAGCTGTCCTGAAACTGGGTTTAGGACTTCATGGTGATATCCTGCTTTAAGTGCTGTCCTGTTGGTACGTCCATGCCAACATAAGGAAGGTTTCTGCCGCAGGAGTTCTGGAGGGTTGGCCATCGGTGCTTAGCACATTCCTCTTCGACCTGGGGTGGGTTGGTCATTTCTTAACAGGCAAGTTAGAAAAGCGTTCTGTTCGAATTTGCATTTGAAAGTCAACTGCAATGGTGGTAGATCCTCTGAAACATTTCAGGGTGTCAGTTGCTCCACCATCTTGCCACTCGTTGCCCAGCTGCCACCTGTTGCAGGCATCTTCATTCTGGTTTTCCTACTCTCAGGAGGGTCATATCTTTCGCGTAAGCGCTCAGCTGACCTGGATTTTATAACTCAGGCAGATGTTCAGCGCTCGGTGATTTCTTCTCTTCAAGTAAATAACGTTTGCATATGAAAGGCTGGTGTCTGCCTAAGTCTTTTTTTTTTCCCAAAAGTACATGGTTTTTCAACTGTAGCAATTGTGGTTGCAGCTGAAAAGATTCTTCAGTTACAGTTATGATTTCTTTTCCCTTTAAACACATGCTTTTTTAAAAAAGAAAAAAAGTTGCCAGTACTGCTTAAAAATATATTATATTGTTTGCAGTCAGGTGGGAATACCTGATTTTATACCTGTTCCTCAAAATATGTAATTTCCACATAGTCCTTGGAATAGAGGCACTTTCTCTTTCAGGAGCTCAGGCACGGTTTACATCTGGTCTGATTCTTATTTTTACTGTCTAATCAGAAATGCTACCTTCTTCTAAATTATTTCACTGCCTAGAAAAGGAAGTATACGCCTCTTCTTATAACTGCACTTGACCGTAGCGCACTCCATAGGCATTACTGATTACACCCAAAGTGTGCAGCATATAGTTAGTTCGTCAATGACATAAGGACTAACTTCCATTTAACCTTCAGTCCTTGCGTGCGGCATCCTTAGCTCAAAGTCCTGCTGCTGCGGCTCTTTTTGCACTGTGTGATATTCGTGTGAATGGTCTCGATGGCTTTGGTGTCACCACTTGTGTAGTAAAGACTATTCACTTGAAGATCTGTAGATACAAGGCAAGTGTTTAAATTCAGGAATGTTCTGATGGTTACTCTGCCTAAGACCAGGCACATTTCTGAATGTAGGACTTGTCTCAAAGATCTTGATAAATTAACAGGGATGGAGCTTTTTCAGCTTGATTATACATTTTTCAGCTTTTCATAAAACATAATGTGCCACGTTTATATTGAGATGTCACCCATTTCCCTGAAAATTCTTTACTACTAAGTTTTATTGTTATTTTTCAGGTGTTCAAATGAAACAGTATTCAAAAACGAAGATTTGTTCTGGGCATACAATTTCTGCCCCACTCCATACTCCTGGACAGCACTTCTGGGCCTTATTTTATACTTGGTTTTCTTTGCACCTGGTAAGCAAGCGTTTGTTTTCCGATATAAGTTAAAAAATTGTAAAGGTAAAATGTTGAATAATGAGGCTACATATTAAATTTACTTTTGAGTCCAAGCATTAAATGAGATTGATCTTTTTTTCCTCATTCTTAGGGATGGGTCCTATGCCCTGGACCGTCAATTCTGAAATTTACCCACTTTGGGCTCGAAGTACAGGAAACGCGTGTTCCTCTGGAGTCAACTGGGTTTTCAATGTGCTCGTGTCACTGACATTTCTGCATACGGCTGAATATCTGACCTACTATGGTAAGAAACAGTATCCATCCATGTGTGCAGTACCACCATTGGCACATAGATTTTCTCCTGGTTCTGGGTCACTCGGTTTTGCTATGAAATGCCAACTGCGAGTGCAGTGCTCATCTAAGACTAGAGACCTGATGCGACCTGCCTGGATCACAGAGTTTGGTCCAGCTTTCACAAGAAACGTTTCTTTCTGCCCTTAACTGAGAACCTAGGCATTTGAGTGAAACAGGGAAGCTGGGAAAAAAACCGCTTTTGACTTAGTGAAATATGCTGATTCCTACTTAAGGAGATGGCATCTGCAATTTTTTTAGTTTATGGTGGCGACTGAGGCCAATATCAGATAATCCTTGCAGGAATAGCTGTGTCAGATGCTACTGCCCTGCTCCCAGCTGTTGATGAAGCCCTGTCTGCTGGAGCCTGCGGAGAGTTTGTCAGATTACTGCTCAGCCACTCCAGTACAAGTAATTTAAATTACATTAAGCTGCTAGGGAGTTGATGTGACCTTCACATTATTACTAGTACAGAGCCTTTCAGCTCTACCTGTCATTCCTTTGAGTCATCAGTCTAGAAACAATGGCAGGTAAATGTTTGTTGGTCCTTTGGTACCTTCTCTGCCCCCCTAGTTAAGGTGGATGGCGGGTAGAACGAGCTCTTTCTCGCTGCTAAATGTCTCTGCAGATGACTTCTAAATAATAACTAGGTTTAAGAGTCACAAGCATTGTTTTAATCCTATTTCTTTTTTGCCAAAGTTCCTTATTCTGAGGGGTTGTCTTAGCGTGTCCTTTGCTGTTAAGGTAAACTAAGAAAGTTCTTGCCTTTCCTATCTGATTTTTTTATTGGGTATGCAACCGTTTCATTGCTGTTTATTTTAACAGCAGAATGACTTATGCAAAAGAGATGTGTGTTATCTTCCACATGAAATGAAATTGCTTTTGTTAATTTACTCCGTTGTGGAGCGGTGCAATAAAGCGGCCTTCTCCTACACCCACAGCCCCGCAGCTCGTTATTTTAACGATGCCGCTCCAACCATTGCTTTTATATGCACTCCTTTGATATCTGCAGCCTGCTGCTTCTGCCGCTCCCTCTGCTCTGGAGCAGAGAAGGGCCGGAACTTCTGTAACCGACTGTGCATTATTTTTTTTACATTGCAGGAGCCTTCTTCCTCTACGCAGGCTTTGCTGCCTTGGGACTAGTTTTCATCTACGGCTGCCTTCCCGAGACTAAAGGGAAAAAACTAGAGGAAATTGAATCTTTGTTTGAAAACAGGCTATGTACATGTGGTATGTCAGATTCTGATGAAGGGAGGTATATCGAGTATATTCGGGTGAAGGGAAGTAATTACCATCTTTCTGACAATGATGCTTCTGATGTGGAATAATTTTCAGCTGCTGATGTATTTAATCATTTAAAAGCCTTCTGGGGGGAAAGCGGCTCTCTGATGACCTCACTGCCCTGCTTCTGGTCTGGTTCTCCTTTCTGCTGTCTAGCTAAAAATGCCTTCACATTCAAAAATGCTCCACTGGGGAGGAAATGCAGTATGCTAGTGTTTTCTTGATAACTAAGAGCAATGGCTTCCAAAAGAGATTGAATTCCACGATAATGTGAATTCACCAGGTGTGCGTGACACTGCACCATCCCAAGGTATACAGTAGGGTGCGCTGTGCCAGATGGACGCAGAAGGCTCTCCTAGATGGTCAGTGGTTGTCCTTATCTTCAATACTGACAAAAGATAAAATAATAGAGTAGCTAATCAGAAAGCAGCCAACATCTGTCAGATCCCCATCCCATCGCAGCCTAGGAAATAGCTCTGCTGTGCAGTACACTGAATGACGAATGCATCAGCCGCTGTAACGGTAGCCATTTAAAAGGTTTAACTGATTAGGAAAATAGCAAATCTGCTATATCTATTGGAGGGAACGTCCCCCAAATTTTCCCTAAGAGAATTTCCATTTCTATTTATTTGAGATAAGAAGTAGAGAGCCATGGTCACCCGGGTGGAGGTTCGCGCGGGTGGCGTACGTCTGTGTTACAGCGGGTTGCCTGAGCCAACTGCTGCTCTTGAGCACACACTACAGTCCGGAGTTGGTGTTTGAGAGAGAAACTGCCAAAATTAACTACCTGACAGCAGGAAAGCAGGACTAAGTATGTGGCCACATGTACAAAGGAACTGGTATATATTGCTAGGTACAATGTAGAGGCTTCAGTTAGTTGGAAACAAAAGATTTTTGTTTTCCTTTTTTGCATTTGAACATTTGGGTTCGTGCCTACTTTTGAACACAAAATATTATTAGCTAAAAGATAGAAAAGGAGGGGAAAGGTTTTGTTCTTCTAAATGCACAGTGTTCATCCCTCCTGGGCCTCTTTCTTGTGAATAATCATATTGCCTTCAGTTTATCGTCGTATGTGCAGAGTAAAAGAATCCCAGCACATTTTTCCTTCAAACGCCCTTAGTCAACCAGTGTCTTGCTGGATCTAAAGAGAAATATTAGCAATGGGCAGAAGCCTACATCTCATTAATTGCCTTACCGAACCATTGCAAAATTGTCAAGAAAATGTCAGGCACAAAAATCAACTTGGCTGCCTTTAGCCTGGTAATGAAAATAGGAATGGTATTTTATTCACCTGCCATGATTGCTCGCCTTGGCAAATTGAATTTTATGCAGCTACATAAAAATATTAGGTAATTTTTTTCCTTGCCGTGTCCTCACTGCTTTAAATCTTCAGAGATACGAGTCTGAAAGCATCAACAATTCAAATTCCTATCTTTGAAACATTTGCTTCATGAAAGAATGTGGAAAACCTCCTCTGCCTGTGGGCTGCCCCCCCCCGCCCCCCCCTTTAATTGGTAAAAATACATTTATTTTTCATTGTGTAGAGATTAAAGAAGTTTTTGGGTTCATTAGTTTTTATAGATTTGCTTTGTGGGCTTTTCTTGGCTTGAAGAATATTTTGGATGTAGGATTATTATCAAAACTGAGACTGGACATTTGTTACTAAATTATTTTTATTTGATAACGTGGGGTTTTGTTGTAAAGAAGTCTGCCATTATGTTATCTGACCTTCTGTGATAGGAGTTCTTAACCTCCAATTACTGACCTTCGGCGATTGGGTGTATTTTGCGTTATTTTCTTTTTTACTTCATTAATCAAAGAAATATTTTTGGAAAGAAAATATTTTAAAGCATCCTTTTGTGACTTGACGGGACTAAAAAGGGAGAGCATAGAGGACAGAGGGAATTTCAAGCAAATCATTGAGAAGAGCGGCCCGACCTTGAATATCCGCTTGTGCTGTGAGAGGGCTGGATTCTCACGCCTCCCGCCTTGCCTCCCCTTTAAGCGCACAATATTTTTATGCTTGAAAGCACCAGCTGTTGAAAATGCTCAGGTCTCCAGACCTATCTACCAATGCACCCGCCGCGGGATGTCTCCGTTAGGCTGTCACCTCTTGGAAACCCTCACCGAAGGTGCAGTGCCTGAAATGAGAAAAAGGGATGCTTGAAACAGACGATAACAAAATAGTTTTAAGGGCAAATTGGTTTCTTCCTGCAAGCGAAAAATGTGGGCTTGAAGACCCATATTTGGAAGACTTTTGTTACCCAGAACAGTGTGTGAAAAGGTGCGTAACGCCCAACCCGTGCGTACGTGGTTGATAGGTTTAAGTGGGTATTTACGGGCTTTTGAGAACAGGGACTTACGGTTCTGATCCCCCCAAAAGCGTGAGCCCAGCCTCGCCAATGCACCGATGAACATCCCCTTGCTTGGCGTGTGTTGCTGGAGGGGGTGTAAGCCAGGGAGGGTGTCCCTGCGCCGGCACGGCGTCGGGGATGACCTCGGGCTTTGTTGCACTGGTGCCCACAGGTAGAGGAAACCGCTGCGTTTGTTGGGCATAACCAAAGCAAAGTCGCTGGAGCAATCGCTGTCACAAGATCAGCCTCTTTTGTTTTGCAGGCAGCGCTGGGGCTTTTTAGCAGCAGACGACCATCTCTCGCTGCCAGCCTTGTTTCACGGACGTTCTCAAAAGCGGCGCTCAGCTGCGCTGGGCTCCTTCTCTCACACAACACGTTTGGTCTCACCGAAAGCAGTTTTCTGAAGGTTTGCATCCCGCGCCCTTTTTATCGAGGCAAATCGATTGAAACGTGCATTTTATTTATCATTGCTACTGGCTGTGAGGGTGCAAAATATGTATCGGCTTCTTTGTTGTCACTCCCCCTTCCCCGCCCGCAGGGAGTTGGGTTTGAGCCTTCCTTTTAGGGTTGCTTTACACCAAGATAACATTCCGTACCTTAGAAACACCGAACCTAGCACTAAGCATCATGTGTGATGAAAATGGGATCAAATACTTGAAATTAATCGTACACAATTAGGGTTTTATTTTTAGACTCTGTGAACATTTATAATGTATGAAGAAAATGAAATAAATGTTTCTATTTTGCAAAGATTTTTTATATTTGTGCATATTTTAAGTTTTAAGAGATTTTTGCTAAGGGTAGACTTAGTAACATTCCAGATAAAAGAATAAAGATACAGTGTAGCCGAATAATTTCGTATGACAGGATTTTAATTTATGAAGTAGCATAAATAGGGTGTCTAAGCACAATATCATTTTATTGAAAGCTTTCTGCAGCAGATGTGAAATCATTTCTTCACAAGGACTGCACGCTTAATTCAGGTATTCTGTGCATCAGGAATGCTAGAGTAGTACTGCTGGTAGAGTTGGGCACGAATCGCATGTTGATTATACACAACAATTTGAGATATTTTAATTCTGATTCATCTACTGACTCTACACGTTTTGGTCTAAGAACAAGTATAAAAGAAACAAGTCCTGATGCATTTTTAATCTTTTTAAATTTAATTCGTATATAGTAGTTGCAAATCTATGAGTTGGGGGAGTTGCGATAATTTGCCGCATGTTTCTTCCCCTTGTCACTTTGTTGATCAAAATCAGTTTTTAACGAGAGAAGCAAACCTGGTTTGAAAATAGGCATAGTAACGAAGCAAGGCCCCAGGGCTCGTTTGAGGGCTGACGTTGCATTGCTACGTGTGCACCTTAGATAGATGGCTGTCATAGACGTTGCTACCTTGTGAGTTGCGGTGACAGCCCTGTCAAATTCTGGGACAAGAGACGATATGTCCCAAGGATCATTGTTCCAACGCCGACTTACTTTTGCATGAGTTGGGAAATGCAGCATTTCACCGGTGTAGGAGTTAGGGTTGGGAGGGGAGAAGAAAAAAAATGATGCATCAAAAGCCCCATGAAGTCATGTTTCAGTAGAGATGGGTGTCGTAGCCAAAAGGAGCAGTCTCTGACTTCTCTCTCGTGTGGGAGAAGGACAGTGGGACCCAGGGACTGTGCTCAGTCCGGTGGATGGAAACAGGGAGCTGGCAGACTAAGGGGGAGGAAGCACACAAGTGCTCTTCTCCCATGCCCACGCGGAGGTGAGAACACGGCAACCGAGTTTGCAAAGTACTTTTTTTCCTGGGTGAAATCTGGTTTGCCCTTCTCAGTCACTTGGGTTGATCACGGGGGAGAAGTTCTGACTTTTCAGGGGCTGCGAGGGGCCCTGAGCGAGGGTCTTTCCTTCAGCGGTGAGGGTGTTGGGTGCAGTCCCACAGACACGCCGTGGGCTAATAAAAGATAGACCCTGTACTTCTCAGCCTTATACCCAACTTTCTACTTCTCAACGTCAACGCTCTTCTAACACGGTCTTGAAAATTTACTTGTACTTGCATAAGAGGCTTTGTTAGCTGAACATCACTACACAAGGAGGCAGAGTCTTCACAGCATAGAGAGATCTCGGGGTAGAAATCAAGGCAGAAGAGACAGTTCTGCAAAGCACTTTAAAGAGTAAGATATTTGTGCACTTTTTTCTGAGAGAGTCAAGCTAACCAAACCCATTCCTCTGCATTGGGAAGAAAATCGAGCTTTGTGTACCAGGCCAGAAGCAGATAATGCCACAATATGTGCTTTATGGCAAAATGTGTTTTTATTGCGGGTAACATTTACAGCTTACATGTAGCTGCTGCCTATAAAGTGACTCAGTCGTTCTCTGGATTTTAACAAGTCACATTTTTGTGCAAAAATCTTAGTGGTTTTCTATCGATCTTCATCGCCTTGTGTACAGTACAGTTAAGCATAATCCACCAAGTGGTCTAGGTTGTGGCAGTGTTACCAATGTCAGCACAGTAAAATCTAGGTGAACATTGTTAAAGAAATATTGTTGTTTGTGATACTGGGGGTTAAAACTCCTTAAAGGCAACTATATATAGATTTTAAAAGTCTGAAAAAAATGGCAGTTCTTATCTATTTTGTGTATGTTTTCATATAGAGAAGGAGTTTTTTATGTGCCAATAACCATCACTGTAGTGTTTTGTAAATGGATGTTAATGGTGTTCCAGAGTTCTGTATATGAGAATATACTTTAGCCACAATGACCTGTTAGTGTGAACCAGCGGCATGTTTTTAATCTTATTCACGCCTCTCACCAGAGGTGCTCACTCGTCGGCTTCAGTAGAGCTCACTCACGCCAGGGGAAATTTGACCAGCATCAGGCCTCAAGAACACAGATTTCATCTAAATCCCCGCTTTTTCACGTTGTCCCTAGACGGTATGTTACGTGTGAATGATCTGGCACCTGTAATTATAAAGCTTCAGCACCTTGATTCTGTTGAGATACAGTTTGTCAAAATTTGGTTTGGCCTTTCATCGCATTTATATAACTAAGGGGCGCGCTGATTAGTTATGAATATCGTCCACCTATTTCTAAAGGAAACACCGGTTTCTGAAGTGCTAAAATAAAGGCAAATTTCTCTTGCTGCCTTAAACATTACGTAGACTTTGGAGAGGACTTGAATGTATGACCATCGTCGTGACGTCTGCAGGAGACGCTTCCTGGATCCTCAGCAGGTGTGAAGCGAGATGGTTTCGTGGTGCTGGGATGCTGCGTTACAGCACGGGCCCTGCCCAGTGCGCGCCTGCCCGTCCGTTCCATTTGCAGTGTTCGAGTGGTCCCCGTGAAACGGATAGCATTATTCACACGCTTGAAATTCCCCATGTGCTCCATGTCCTGCTGGTCCAGGGCACCGCTGGGAAGTGGCACGAGTCACGTCTCTGCTTTCCATCGTGAATCTCGCACCCCTACAAAGCCGTCAACCGGATCGTTCTGTGACAAATTCAGTGTAGAATATATGAGCCGTTATTGGAGACCAAATTGATAGTTACACTTCCGTGTTGAATAATAACGTGCACATGGCGCCATCGGGCATAGCGTAATCCCTGGGCGCGTGCTATGGTATTCAGTACAAAACAGGTTTTGGCAAAACTAACTGCTGGGTTGTCCAAGGTATTTCTTAACCGTGTCAAACATGTGCCATTTCCTTTTGCAACCAGTCAAGCCTATAATGTATGAAAGTGTTGTACATTTTCTGAAACTTAAGTGATGTAAAATTATTTAATTGACTTCTGTTCTGATTGCTTTAATGAAGTTTGGTCTTTACATAAAAAATAAATATCTTCAAAGAATTGTCAGTGCCAGAAGTGTAAATGAACAAAATAAAAGGTGAGATACTTAATTACAGAATCTTTCTCAAGGTTTCCTTTATTTTGGTATTCAGGTCGCCTTTTAGAGTTGCAAAATTGCATTGCTCAGGAAAATGAGCTAAAATAGTCCTTGGGCTTGCCTGAAATAAGTGAAGGGTAAGAATAACTTTGAATACGATCTTAATATGATACGTTTCAAACTAGAGAGCATTTATGTGGTGATGGCACACTGGGCAAGTGTCCCTTCCTGCCTGAAGGATTTGTTTGAAGAGCTGCATGCAGCTGCGCAGAGCTGCCGACTGCCCTGGTGTCCCCCCGCGGGTCTTCAGTGTCCCCTGCCCAAACACAGGCCAGTCCTGCGATGGCAATTTGTACCTTCAGACTTGATTATCAACTGGGGAAAGGGCAGAAGTTGCTGTTTTCTAATGGGGAAGTGTCCTAACGCTGTGTGCGTTATTAAGAAAATTGCTTGTACCAGTTTGATGATTAACAAAGAGCAGCAGGACGTGGCCGTGCCGTGCTGGGGGCTGCCCTGGCTGTGCTCCCCAGCGCGGCAGAGGAATCCAGACCGAGTGGAGATTGGTCCCGTTCCCTCCACCTACCGCAGGTGCCACCATGGAATCCTTGCGGGGCGCAGAGTTGCCTCTGACAGAGCTGTGGCCTTTTGGTCCGGGAGGCAGAGAGATCACGGCCGGCGGCGGTACAGCTGATGGGAGGTGCCGGCAGCGGGAAATAGCTCGGCAAACCTGTGTCTGTGGCGGCGCTTGTCCCCGGGAGGGGGGAGAGGAAGCTGATCGCTGTGCGCTGACAGGCTGTGTTTTTAGCTTTCTGGCTGATAGCACTTATAAAGGTGATGAGTGGCTGCGGTTCAGATTACTTGTCACCAAAACCACATGGCAGCTTTGTGGGATAATGAAAAGCTGGTGGCTCTGCTGTCAAACACTCAATTTTTTTGCCTTCTCCCATTTCCCTCTGCTCCAGCTACTATCATGAAACAACTACTGATGGACTGATTTCTGCCGAACGGGTTCTGCCATCTGCAGAACTGAACTGCAAGCAGTAGCAGGACTTGGTTCCAGATCTTTGTGAGCATTTTTGGAATCAGACCCCCCCAGGCATCAAGGCTGGGTGGTGCTGCATCTGAACCAGTGTTGTGCAGCCTTTGCTTTGTGCACGGCACCGAGTGCTTGCTTTCAAGGCTGCTACGGTTTGTAGGAAGTAGATGGGGAAGTTAAAGGTAAGCTTAAAAAAAAAAAAGTCCGTTTTTTCTCTGACCTCGGTGGTCCCCCGCTGAGTTGTGCTGGGCTGGTTGAAGAGACCTGCTGGTGATCATCTCCCGAGCTGGTGTCCCTCCAGCTGCCCCGGCCCACACAGAACTCCCCGCACAAACGTTTCGCTTCCAACACATCGCTGAGATGAATGATATCTCAACCCTTCCCCTGATGGAGAGATTGTAGCGGCCTTCCAGTACGTAAAGGGCACCTACAAGAAAGATGGGGAGGGACTCTTTGTCAGGGAGTGTAGTGATAGGATGAGGGGTAACGGTTTCAAACTGAAAGAGGGGAGATTTAGGTTAGATATTAGGAAGAAATTCTTTACTGTGAGGGTGGTGAGACACTGGAACAGGTTGCCCACAGAAGCTGTGGATGCCCCATCCCTGGAAGTGTCCAAGGCCAGGCTGGATGGGGCTTTGAGCAACCTGGTCTAGTGGGAGGTGTCCCTGCCCATGGCAGGGGGGTTGGAACTGGATGATCTTTAAGGTCCCTTCCAACCAAAACCATTCTGTGATTCTATGATGAATGCATTCAGACCACCAAACAACCGGCTGAAATCCATGGGGAAACAGTCAAACGCATTTGCCATAAGCAGTTCCACCTGTCTTGTTCATTAGCTGGTCTCCAGGGCAGGTTTTCACTCGCTTGTTTAACATACGTGACCTAGCTGGTACCCAGGCACGTGTGTGACTAATTGAGAAGCTCTGCACAGAGCTGAGATTTGGAAAGCTTTCGCCTTTTGAGAGTTAACTGCAGAAGTACCAGAAATATTTTCTGCATCTTGGTTTTCATAGGAAAAAAGGCAAAAAATCCTCTCCGAGACCTGTGGAGGGAGGTGGGGGGGGGTTGTTTGATTAGATGGTTTTATTGGAGATCTTTGGGTCTGGGTTTCAGGAGGATACAAAGATCCATTTGTTTTTCAGTCCTTAGCCTTGGCTGGCACGCTCTGATTTTGGGTACTGTGATGTCCCATGAAAGGTCTAATAGAATCCATAATGCCGAAATGAAAAGCAGGGTGTCATACGGAGCAGTAAGATGTGTATTGCAGGAAGGAAGGAAGAGGAGCACACACCCCAGATGACCTGCCCACAGTCTTATAAGGTGTTAAGACCATCAGCACACAGGGATGGGCTTAGGTGCATTTATGCATAAGGGCCCAGGGAAATGAAAAATTTCCAAGCACGCCCTCTTCAGTGGATTATTCATCAGAAGAATGTATTGAGTAAACAGATCTGCACAAGGATGCAGGAGTCGTGCACGGTGTAAGGAGAGTAGAAGCTGCAGTGCGCTGGTGCCAGGGAGCACATCCCTTGGGGGGGGCTCAGGTGTGAGAAGGAAAAAATTAAAACACACCCCGCCCCCCCTTCAGCAATGAGCCACGTGGCCACCCCGGTTGGAAAGAGAGTTTATGCGCTCGCTTAAAGTTCATCAAAGGTGGTGAAAAGGGGATGGAGAGGTGGGAAGGGTCCACGCCTGAAGGAGCAGTGAGGGTTTTGGGGCCCATCAGGGAGGTGGTTGGAGATGCAGGAGCAGTTTGAGGGCAGAGGGGTTTGGATTAGCTAAACTTCGTACCGAGGGCGCTGTGTGGAACTGAGATTGGAGCAGGTTGCCGAGGAAACAGGCAGAAAGAGCAAGGAGCAAATAAATCCCTAGGAGGGGCTGAAGGAAGGAAGCAGGGCATAAGGTATGGGGGATGGTCAGTGAGACGAGAGCGGGGGGACATGGTGCCTCTGCCACACCACCGCACGGTGACAGGGGACAGCGTGAAGCCGTCCTGGGTGGAGGGAAGCAAAGACAGAAGACGGGCACTGGGCTGAGGATGCAGCAGCTTCTGCACGAGCACCTCAGCATGGATTGTCGCGTCTGAGGAAGTCAGGACGTGGTGTCGCTTCCCAGAGCCAGTCCCTCTCGGCCGACTGGGCACTAAGTGAGCAGAGAGCCGGGATGTCTCACTCTGCGGACCAGCGAGGCTTCTTAGCTCTCCCCCTCCTTCCCCTCTGAGGGCAGGAGGACAGGTAATGGGCACTGTCACCCTCTGGTAGATCAACCTCATCACATCAGAGTCCGTTAGTGTTTGTATTTGCTCCCTGCGGTGCCACCTATACGCAGAAATTGGTTTTCCTTTTGATTTTTTGATAAACAGATCGAATGGTCTAAATCTCTCTCTAAATGGTGGCTTTTTTCCAGGATCTCAGCTATTCATAGGTTTGTTCTTCAATTATTATTATCTTTTTTGCGTTTCTTGGGCACCGCACAGCAGTTTGTTCACTGCTTGATCTGTCAAGACCACAAATACAGAAAGAATTGTCCCTGGTTCCCATGCCCAGCTCCCTGTCCCCGGCTGCGTTTGCCCGTTCACGCACGGTGAGAAGGCACAGGAGCAGGACCAGCCCTCGGCACCGCGCTCCAAGCTGAGCCCTGCTCTGCCGGTGCATCCTGATCTGCTGCTTCTTAACAGGCCACCCTCGCGCTTGAGGACATTGTGGCACATTTCGTTTGAATGGACCCAATTGCTGGTCACTTGCTTGTAGCCTCTGTCAGTGTTGCTCCTCACCATCTCCCTGATTTTGTGTTACTGTTGTAGTTCATCATCGCCCCCAGACCCTAACGAAAGGGTCCTCCACTCTTTCACCAGGAGAGAGGTCCCCACCAGGCACTTCTGTGCAAAGCCCTTCCCCAGCTGCTGCAGCGGTCATGGGTGCCCCGAGGGAGGAGCACGGTGAAGCTCCTGGAGCGTGAGAGGGGACAGCAGCACCCCAGCAGTGTGACACAGGCTCCCAGCATGCCCAGAAACCCCAGTGAGGGGCATGGACTGGGCCGGTTCAGACTCCACCAGGCCAAGCATGAAGCGTGGGTGCTGAGCAGGCAGCTGCAGCCCAGCTGACCCGTGTCTGTTTTAGTCCCGTTCTCCAAAAATTGTATGGGGGTTTGTATTACAGTGCTCAGGGCTGGTGCCACCCCACCTGACCTGTCTTACATGTCTTTGGTCCCTTTGGACAGTGCTGTGGCATCTGCAGCCTTCCCACCTGGCAGCTTTTCCTTCTTCGCAAAGCTGTTTCCACAGCTGAGGCTGCTGAGACCCTGTGTCCCCAGCCAGCTGCCACCAAATCCCACATTCAGACTGTCCATCTGAAGCCTTCACTGAGCGTCACTGTGCTGTGGAAGGGGAGGTTGTCAGCAGCCATGTAACGTGCCGTCCTGCAAACACCAGCTGACGTCTCCGTCCCCAGAGTGGCAGTTGTGGCCTGCAGCGAGTGGCCTGGTCCCTGCTGGCAGTGGTGCTTTGGACTAAGCCTTGCTGTGAAATTGGTGCTTGTTTTAACCTTCTCATGGCCTGATGGCATCAAACCCGGTCTGACTGCTCCCGGTGAGCACCTTTGTTTTACCCAGGACGTCTGATACGATGGTGTGCCCTGTTACTGGGCTGTCACAAGATGTCACTGCAGTCAGAGCCAGTCTCCGATGCCACGTGGCCTCCCCTGTTCTCTCCCTGGTCTTGGGGGTACCTGTAGCCCCCAGGCTGGCTGGGGGGCAGGGGGGAGGTGGCTGCAGCATCGGAGCTAAGTTGGGGCTGGTGTTGGTGTCCCTGCCACTCTCCTTTCATGGGCTGCTAAAAATGATGAAAAAAAATCTAGAGCAAGCAAAGTTTTTGTAAGCTGGGTGGTGGCTCACTGTCCCCCCCCAGCCTGGTACTGTCCAAGATAGCTTTTACATTAGCTCTATATGTCAAGTTCCATGGTGGTGGGTGGGATTCACAGGGAGACACTGAGGGCATCGGGACACCCCCCCCAGGCCCCTGGTGGGAGAGCGATCAGTGCCAGTTGTTAGCCCAGCCCGAGCTGCGGCTGCGGGGCTGCCATGGACGAGGCTGTGACTGCGGCACTCGGCGACGAGCTGGTGTTGGGGTGGGCACTGCTGCGCTTCAGTGCTGTGGGGAAACGTGGGTGGGCAGAGGCAGGAGATGTGCTCCAAGGAGGTCGGGGCAGACCTACCTGGCACGGTTCATCCCCCCAATCCCCAGCCCAGGTGTGTGGTGACAGCGGCAATGGCACAGAGCATCCCTCTCCGCTGGCCCCTCTCCAAGTAGGTTTTAGACTGGGCAAGCTCCAAAGATCCCCGCCAGCTTCAGCTGGTCTGGGGTTCTGCAAAAATTCATCCATTTGCAGGAATTCATCTGTTTGCAGGGAGTGCAGCTTCTCCAGAGAGCAAATCTCCTTACAGACCTCCTGTTTCCTGAGAATTACTCCAGCCAGGGGGAACAGAGTGAATCTTCTGCAACGTGATGTATTGGCTTGTCCTTCGAGCGGCCGCAGTTCTGGGTCCTTTGACCCGGGCAGCCCCCGTGTGCTGAGCGTGACACAGCGGCAGTAAATCACAGCCCTCTGTGCAAGCATGCACAAACGCGGTTGACTTGGAAATGTTTTATTGCAGCTCTATTAAATAAAACAACGGCCCTCTTGCAGCCTCCTGCCTTATCTTCACTGACTCTCCACCCCTCGGTCTTTTGGCCCAGGATTCCCCGTGGCCTCAGACGGAGCAGGTGCATCGGCATCCCCTGCAGCTGCCTGCGTTCGGCGCAGGAGCTGCCTGCAATTTCCTCTCCGTTGGGTTCCACATCCAGAGAGCTGCCGCACCCAGCATGAGCACCGTCTGGGCGTGGGGTGTGAATTTACAGCAGTGTGGCTGGGGGAGGGGGAGAGCGCTCGGTATTCAGCTCACGGAGGGATGAGACCTTGTTGGAGTTCCATGTCGCCAGCCCTGGAGAAGCTGGCTCTGATTCGGGTAACTGGGACCGTCACCTCTAACCCACCAGAGGCTGTCAGTGAGAAGGGGCTGAAGAAGCGTTGCAGGAAGGTCATTCGCTTTGCTGGGAACAGATGAGGCATTGGATGCGGAGCGTTGAATGCTTTTTCCAGGAAGCCTCATTCTTCCTGAATCTGCTCTCTGCTAAAACTCTTAAAAAGCCAATTCACAGTTTCCATCTAAGAAATAATCACTTGTGTGAAGATTTAAGCTTCTAATTTCCTACAATGACAATCCTTCATGAAAATGAAATAAGGGTTTCTACAGAGCTCGTGGAGGCTCTTGGCATAATTACATCCAGCAATAAACTGCCCCGTTAATGAGACAAAGCTTCTGTCAGTGCTTGCCCAGAAAACTTTGCCTGAATCCTTACCTTGCAGATTACTCTAATTAGAGCTGATTTTGTGGGGGGAAAAAAAAAAAGGGTACCAGGTGCATATTAAAATTGCTTCTGACTGAAGCTTGGGGTAACGTTTTCAGTGAGAGTCTTTCTTTCCATCTATATTTAGAAGCATTCAAGTGCCAAGGCTAAACCAATGCTCCTGGTTTTTGGTTAATTACAGGTACCTTTCTGTCCTTTGCCCCAGCAAAGCTCAACTTAGAACTCGATTCTCACCAAACACAGCTAAAACCATTTACATTTCTGTGGCCTGCCCTGAGGCTCAGCACACTTCCAGGAAGATTGAGGTGGATGAACAAGGAGCGTCTCTTCCTACCCAGCTCCTCAGAGAAAGCTGGTGGTGCCTGGACGTGTATGGCGGGACAATGGTCATTGCTGCAGGGTACAAATACCAGTGACTTAAATAATAGCGTCGGCTGCTGAAGTATCAGCTGAAGAAAGCACGATTTGAGGCTACTACTGAGAGAGAGGAGATTCCTATTAAACCAAACTGAGCTCTTCCCAAAAGTCACCACAAAAAGCAGGTGAAAGAAAGCACCTGGGCAGAGAGGGAGACCGGCACTGAGATAAGGAGGAAGCATGATTCTCTTCTAATGCAATAACAGCAGCGTAAATACTTCAAAATACTTCCCTGGTTGCTAAAAACAGCATGCTGCCTTATTTGTCGTCATTGCCAGCACACATACCACTACAAAGATCGTTTTCTTTCTTCTGATTGCTTTGCAATTACAGGTAAAAATTGTAAGGTAATTGGATTTTATACGCTCTCATCCCAAGGCTTTGGAACGTGATTATCTCTGGTGATTGACATATCCCAAGTGGTGAATTATTGCATTAGAGAGAGGCATGTGTGCAGCTCTGACGTACAGCCAGCCAGAAAACGTGTGTCTGGCACCGAGCGGCGTAATTTCAGTCCTTACTGGGAAATGGTGCAATCTAGGCTGAAACCTGGCTGGAACTGGACAGATCTTGAGAGTTTCCATATTAGTGTCTGAAGTGAAAATAAGCTATACCTACCAAAAGGCTCTAAACTATGCGAGATATGAGAGGTAACTTAATAAAGAGGCATGGCTTCATTTGAAACCCCTACGCGTATGTGTGCCTACGGTGCAACCAGCTGTCTTTTCCCAGTCCTGACCTGCACTCTTTGCCCGGAAGGTTCACAGGAACCAAGTGGGAACCTGTCCCGCTCAGGGGCCAGCTCCGCGGATCAGGAGTATCTGCCTGAACTTGGGCAGCGCACTTTGTAAAACAAAACAAAATGTTAAAGTCCCAGCAACGCAGAAGTCAGGAGTGTAACTTCCATTGCAAGCTCATGGCAGCTTGCCTTGGGTTGGGGCATCTCTCCGAGCACAGCCACCAGAGAGCTCTCTGGCTGTGCGGCAATTTTACATCTGCCAGTTTCATCAAAAAAACTTAAATCTAAAGTACACAGCGCCAGAGCTTTTAGCTGTAACATGCCATTCACCAGCCAATGCCAGGGCATACTGCAGGAGTCTGTCAGGGCAAGCGAGTGAAGCTGGACGGGTGCCACTGGAAAGGCTGACGGGAGCGTACCAGGTACGGGGTGTTGCTGGGAAAACACGTGCCTTAGGGATGTCCCAGTTCAGGCCAGCACGGGCTGCTGCTGGTGTGGCACAGTCTGACCGGGCTTCATCACACCGAGCAAACGGCTCTGCCTCACAAACCACCCGTAATGGCTGAGCTTTCAGCAAACCGTAGCTGTTATTTGAAAAAATTATAGCATCCTGTGAAGATGAACGCTGCAGTTTCAGATATAAAAATTACTAGGGAGCTTGCTTTGACAATAAATTGAGGCAACCTAAAAAAGAAAATCTGCTTATGTCAAGCCTTAGGAAGGGGGCAGTGAATTGGCTAAATGATGGTTACACATTTCAGAAGCCCGGCTGTGCAAACCACTTCCCATATATGCAATTCATATCTACAAAAGACAGTGCCATTTTCTTCTAAGACAGAAAAGTCCACTAAAATTTCTGAGATGCTATTTTTAAAATGGCATAGCCATAAACCATTGCTCGCTTGACCAATGTAGACCTTCTTTTTAAAACGGCTCTTAGCTTCAAAAGTCAAAGCCGGCAGAAAACCCAGCCACTGGTTTGATGATGAGAACGGAGACAGAGAATGGTGATGGGTCTCCTCAGGGCTGGGTGACACACATCCCTTCGTCTGCAAAACCTTTTATGACAAAATATAGAAATAAAAGAAACCGACCTGGTGGGAATAAGGGCAGTGAATCTTTTAACAGCTGTCCCCAAGGGAGGAAGCACAACATTCTGACCGTATAAAAGCTGAGCTCCTGCGCTGTTTAAGGAATGGTCACCAGCATTGCTTTTCCCCAAAACCGGTTTGTAATGAAGAGGCTCCCTGCGTGCAGCCAGCTGGCCAGCACCAGCCTATGCACACACACGCTTTCATATCTATACACACACACAGACACGTGTAAGATATATAGATACAGGTATGTATTTATAAGTAAAGGTGTATGGATATATAAGGAGAAGATGTCAGTAGCAGAGGGAGTCTCCCTGCACACTTTACTAGGAACTTTTTAAGATGGAAAGACTATAACCTAGAAACAATATTATGAGAAATGTTTATTTGTTGCGATTTGTAGCTTCACACAAATACTGAAATGAAGAGGAATGCATTTCAGATGTTCAATCTGCAGGCAAAATACAGAAACACAGAAAAGATTTGTCAGTATTAACAGCCAGAGAATGAATCAATAGATCTGCTATGGAAGGAAGATTAGGTTTTGGTTAGTGTTTTGCATTTTTTTTAATTAAAAAATTAATTCTTTTTAAATTACATTTTATTATCTGTGTGCAGATGTACTTTTTCTGCTGTTTCCCTTTTGTATGTTTAGTACAAAGGTATGACAAAGACTAGTTTGCCTGTTAAAATGGATGAGAATCAGACAATAGTTCTGAACTAACAGCCACGCCAAGTATGTTTCGAAGTGGAACAGAATCTTTCCACTACCTTCAAGAGAAGCAAAGTTAATCCGAAACTAGAGAATCCTATGGAAAGGGGGAAAGCCAATCTAATTCCTAAGGTTTATATTTACCAAGCTATTGTAAAATCCTATGTTAACACAATTGGAGTTGTCTCAAACTCCATAGTTAGAGATAGCAGTAGGTAGATAGAGATGCACAGTTAGTAATAATTTAAAGCAAACAAACAGCAAAAAAATATTTTGTCTAACCAGGCTAGAAAAATCAGGAGATGCCAATTAAACAAAACATGCCGAGAACAGGACAAAACGTCCTGTATTCCTTATGTGTTATTCTAGTTCGTCACAGCTTATCCCTCTCCTTCATTATACCAATGTAGTTGAGCGCCTCCAGAGTCCTCCTGCCGGCCAGCCTCAGGCACTCGTCTCCAGAGGGAAACGCCGCTGTTCCTGCCGCGCCGCCGGTGCCCGCGGGCGGCGGCGCCTCGTGTGCTGGCATTTTGTGCCCTCCAGCGGCGCCTGAGATGCTGGGAGGGGGGAGCCCCCCCGGGCTGCGGGCAGAGGGGAGGGACCTCCCGCAGCTGCACACCCGCAGGGTGCCGCACTGGGTGGCAACATCCACTTTCTCCACTTCTGTAACAGAGTGCTCGGTCTGCGACCAACCATCACGCCCGGTGCTGCGGGTGACAGGCTCACTTTTAAGAGCGTGGTGTAATGAGCTCCTCTCAGGTAGGACGGTGTGGCTTTTATTTTCCTCCTCTGTGGCACATAAAATAGAGTCTTTTTCCTGAAGATGGTTTGCTTCTTCTCTAGTCAAAATACTGCTGGGCTGGAGAGGCCCGGTTCTGGTGCAAGAGGTCCTGGGGGGCTCTGTACTTGCTGAGGCTGGGATTAGGTTGGCATCGTCTCTCTTCAAGCACCGTTCATTCAGATATTCCCTCTTTTTGACTGTGTTTTCCTCTTCAGACTGTTTGAACAGAATTGTGTGAATGCAACTGTTTAAACATTTCAATAACTAAGGACTAAGTCAATGACTAACTAAAAAATAAATTAATGAAATAAAAAGAAAGGCCAGAACTGTCTGGTTTTGGTTGTTTGGTTTTTTTTCAGTATTTCTTCAGGGGTGTATTCCTGGCCTTTGTTGAAGAGAAGGTGGGTAAGGTGGACCTTCACTCTCACACAGGATTTATATTCTTACATTGGGGCATTTTTGTGTCGAGAATGGCTGAAAACACGCAGTGTGTCACATCCTCCTGCCTTACAGGCATGTAATGTAAGGCAGCTATACATCAAGGATGAGAGCAGAAGCTTGTTTAGCTTCTTCCCACAGTCACATTACTGTAATTCCACAAGGCCTGGTATTATCAAGAGACCAGACCACACGTCTGTTAAACTACTTAGGAAAATTTACAGCTAATCATTTCTTATCTTCCTCACACATGATGTTGCCTTGCACAAAACAAAACCATAAATAAGATTCCAGCTACATCCACCCTCAGATGGACTCGGGCAAACAGATATCATTCAAATGTACCCTGCAAACTCATAAAGGGGCAAGTACTCACTGTGTCAGGGCTAGAGCTGAAACAGCTCTCCGCCTGCCTTGGGGAGTAACTGGGAGACTGGCTGCTGAGTGACGACTCCCCATCTGAAAAACGAGACAAAAAGGGAAGAAAGGTTACTCACCAAAAATTCTCCAAATATCCAACTCCCAAGTACAGCATGTAGAATTAAATATTACTACTTAAGATGCCGTTTTAAGGTACTGTTTAAAGAATAAAGTGTTAGTGAGGTCAATCTAGATCTTGGCAGTAGACAATTCATCTTTCAGGGCAACATGTCTTAACAGAAAGTGTGAGATGGGTGCCTCAAAGCTCCAGCTATGCCATTGATGAGCAGAACTCCGCTACCCAAAAAGACGGAGGACTCTGCAGACCAGGGGCAGGGAGAGAAGGGAGCAAACTCCCTGCACACATTGGCTGCCATTCAAGTTATGTGTTTTTCTCTTGGAGGCCCCTGGGAGATCTTCTGCCCTGAAATGCAGCCAGCACAGCTGCCCCTACAGCTACTGAGGGAGCAAACAGGCCGTGGGATCTCCCTGCTGACTCCCCTCACTCTGTCCACATGTGGAACTGCGGCATATAGTCTAGTGGAAGAGAATAAAGACTAGTAAAGTCTAGATGAGTAAAATGGCACATGTCAAACATCTAATGAAGGCATTCATTAATAGAGAAAAACACGTCCAAGATTTTTTCCAACCAACAGAGATCTGCAGGAATAGAAAGAAAGAAAATTACTGGTATTTTCTTGGCATTTTACTGCCTGGTGGTGGTGGTAAACTTGAGTTGTGGTGTTCAAATTAATATTCTTGACCTTTCTCATGGATGTATTTTATTTTTTTTTAGCAGTTACCCCTACTTTCAGAGCTGGCTTTTCAGTTTAGGGGACAACTTTGGAGGAAATGGGACAATGAAAAATATGTGTATAATACTCACCAGAGAGAAGTTAACCTGAATTGATCTCTTCAAGGAAAAGCAAATACAAATAGTTCTTAGTTACCTGGTAATGCTAGTCTTCTTTATACAGTGCTGTGTGAATCAAAAATACAAGCCCTCACCAAATGTAACATCCTAAAAAGATCAAAACACTTCTCCCTGGCTTTAAAAGTAACTGTTTTAGTTTCACAAGTAGAGAAAAATCTGATTTTTTACTTAATAATATATAAATGGTACTAACCCTTCTCCATCTTGTGAAGATTTGAACTCAGTCCAACCTTATACTCTTTCTCTTGTGCTGCTGTGAACTTTTAAAAATAAGTAAATGTTAATAGTGAGGGCTCAGTTGGATCAGTACCTCAGGTTAAGTGAGGAACATTCAGTTTCTGCATTACATAAAGGAGACACTACACTGTACCACAAACTATTTTAAGAGGTACAAAACCCCTGAGCACTACTGTATGTACCTGGGTGACTTCTATGGGCAAAATAACTTCAAGATTCTTTATATGTATAGTGGCATAAAGCTTGTTTATCATACTGAAGTGTCCTGCATATAATGTCCGGGCACTGCCTGCAGAATCTGATCCTAAGGGTTAATGGGTAATTTATGCAATTTATTTCAGGCATCAGCTTAGATGTGAATCAAATCATGTAAATTATGGACCTGAAGGGGATTTCTATCTGAACCACTTAAGTAGAAGCTGTTCTTTCTGGGTTCCCTATATAAACAATGCAGGAAAGGCAGCTTCCACAAAAGTTAATTCAGAGAAGCTAAATTCAGTTTCTAACTGTTGGGGACATTCCTTCTCCACCTCAAATGAATGGTAGGTTTGACAAAAAACATGTCTCTTTAAAAAGTTACCTCTTCAAATCCAAAGAGCTTTTTCTGCGTCCAGACTGATTCTTTCACAGACTCGTCATCACTGAGGGATGCAAACACAGAGTTCTCTGGTAAGTGGTTTCCCCTCCTCATTATAGGCAGATAAACAATGGTATAAAGGACTTAAATGTGCATAAGTTTATTCACATTATTCACTAGTATTTTCACTGGGAAAACTTGGGTCCTCAGTAATACTGTTTATAATTTTGCCTTCATGTCCTCTTAGCAGGTTCTCTTAAATTCAGCAAGGTCTCTGCAATTATCACCAGTTAATAGATTAATAATTTGCACGGCACTCACCTTTTCTTTCTTGAATAGTTCTGCACATTCTCCTTTAAGTTAATCTGCTGATCATGGTGA
Source organism: Larus michahellis (assembly GCF_964199755.1). Lineage (NCBI taxonomy): Eukaryota > Metazoa > Chordata > Aves > Charadriiformes > Laridae > Larus > Larus michahellis. Next base: position 16,884,580 of record NC_133896.1, read on the forward strand.
TAAGCAAATGTCTCTAAAATAAAATGTAAACCTTGATTTTAAGATGCAATAGCATAAATGCAATTTGAAAATAAATGTTTCTGTCAACTTTTAAAAATAATTTTAATAATTGGATTTAAAATTATATTACTGCATTCTGAAGATTCATGACGTTTTCGGTCAGGGCAGACACATCTCTGGTTATGAAAACATATGTCTTTGAAAGGAGAATAAAAACCTGAACATATGTCCTTATCATAATGACACTCACCATTTTTTTCAAGGTTTGCAGGTTTTTCTTTGTTTTCACAGGGTATGAGGTAGTGCTGTTGCTCATGACAGTCCTGCAGGTAGGTTTTATGAAGTCCACTGGTTTTCTTGTAGCTTGCACTTGAGGCATTGTTACTTTTAAGCAAAATCTGTTCTGGAGCTGTGAAAATGCTTTCAAGGTGTCTGCCTACAGATCTTTTTGCATTGATTGCAGGATAAGCCTCTCTAGTATCATAAGGATAATTTCTGTTGGTCATTTGATTTCTATCATCAGGATCAATGAAAAAAATCTCAGTACTGCTTTGGTTAACGAAAGGATTAAAATGTTTTGTGGAAGGATTAGCATGGATTGGTTGGCTCTCATCTTCAAACAGTGCCAGAAAGGAACAATCTTGGGGAGCTTTTAGTTCTGCAGTTTCTTTCACAACATCAAACAACGGTTCTTTTATTCCTTCACTGTTTTCTGATTCGTTACTGGTCATCATCACTGGATTTTTCCTGGCAGAATTCATAAAGTCTAGCCTGGGGTGCAGGGTTTGGGGAGTAGAAAAGAAAAAACAGTTTGCTCAGTATATAAATAAGTGAAATACCAACTGCTAACACAGTAAATTATAACCCGATGACAAAACTCTCAAAGACTTTACTGCCCATTACACTTGCTTTTGTCACAAATGTACATTATTTCAACTGAAAAAGTGTCCTGTATTTTAATTCCACTTTACAGTAAGGTTATATAAAAAGCATTCAATTTCATGATGTCTCCAAACATACCAAGACATGGAGCACATCCTCCTGAGCAGGGAACTGCGATTTATAAAATCAGCCACAGTATGTCACTGCTGCTCCACCAGCTGACCAAAGAAGTCCACTTTGGGGAAACAAAAAAAGAGAGAGGAAAAAAAAAAAGAGAGAGAAAAAAAGAAAACGAGGAAGACTGCTTCTTTTGTTCACAGAAATAGTTTGTTCTTCAAGACTACATTTCTCTCCTGTACTAAAAGCCCATAATAAGCTGTGTGTACTGCTTCATTCCTGGTCTCTTTACCAAGTGACTTCCATTTGCACTTGAGGTCAGTAATCCAAATTCAGCACCGAATTTTTCTATTCCACTGTCAGGAGGCCAGTCAGACATTTCATTTTGCCCCTGCTTCCCTAACCCACTTCTGATAGTGGTGGTTTTGAAGACGCTATCATGCTAGCATCATTAGTGTGAAAGCTACCGTGCTGTCACTTACTTGACTCTCAGCCTAACATTTTTGCTGCTTTTTTTCTAGGCTTGATCTGCTGACTGACCTTTCAGAAATCTGAGCAAAAAGTTGAGAGGCTTCTGAAGCACAGAGTTGGCAAAGGTCATTCAAAAAATGCCCTTTCTTTAAAAATTTTTGAGAAATGTTATCAATGGAACTGGAAAACTGAAATGTAGTACAGAAAACTCTTACTGGAGAAAAAATTCTGTAATGTTTTGATCAGCATATACTCAGAACTGGATAAAGATCCTAGAGAATTTAAATGAGAAAGTAGTGTCCTCTACTTACAGAACAGTTTTAAAGGGCTAAACACACTAGAGTTTGTTTCTGGAGAAACTTGGATAGATCTATGTGAGGAAGATAAAACCATTTGGTGAAGCAATTCAGAGGCTCCTTCTTCACTCCAGCTGAACACTTTGTAATGCTAAGTAAAAGTTAATAGTAGATGAGGAAATAACACATCTAAAATTTTTATTTAATATTTAGTGATCTTGAGGTGCCACAGCTCTCAGATGTATGCACATTGATTACATCATCAGTATGTTATAATTACATTAAACAACTGTATAAGTTTACACTCTACTTTCACGTGCAGGGAAAGAAACTCCCTTTCCAGAAGAACTCTTGAGGTATAAAAATTTATAGCTAAAATGGATGAGGACAAAACAAGGCTGATGATACAAAGAAATGGATTTGAAAAACAGTTGGAAAGAAGATGTTGTTAGTGAACCATGAATGGGCAGAGACCTATGGGAGGTGCCATAAGCAGATGAGGGCAGGCCTGAGGGCCTGTGGAGAAATGAAAGGGGAGATGTAGGCAAGGCAAGGTTAGTTAGGGCTTTAATGTAAAGATATTAATTGGGAGTTCACCAAGACAGACAGCAAGGTGAACGTTACCCTCATTTTAGGTTTTGCTGAAGAAAGCTGAGAGAAGCTATGAGAAGAGAGAAAGAGAAAGTGAAGGTGTCTAAGACTGGAAGCTGATCTGTTCATGTAGTTATCATGTGGTCAGTGAGCTTATCAGTCACTTGACTCCCCAGGCAAACAGGCTGTAGGTACTTCAGGAACAGCAGTATAACATATGGCCTTGTATGGCTCTATTGATCCAAAGCTAGAGATTGATAGGAACTTGTAACCAGGCAGCAGGCTTACAGAATAAAAAGAGTAAAGGAAGATTAGCCCTGTAAGACTCCTAGATCCCAGGCAAGAGCCCCTGGAAAGGAACTGAAATAAAATGTTCAGTATAACAGTCTGGCCCTAAACTCTCTGTGATTAAAAAGATTTTTAATCAGCACATACAAAAATAAATATATTCTAGATTTCCATCCATTCTTTTTAAAACCAAAGTGTATATTCTCATAAAAGTATTATTGAACCAATTCTAAAAAAAAACCACAACAAAAAACCAACAAACAAGCTATAGTAGGATTGCATATGAAAGAAAAGGAAAGAAAATGCTTTGTTCCTGGAATCCCAAATGTAAACAATGCAGGTGGAGAAGTTGCTCAATTGCTGCAGCATCAAGGTCATCAGCAAAAGCACTTGCAACAGTGACCAGAACTAATGACAGCTGGGCCAGCTCCCAGTGACCTCTTAGTAAATCTGTGCTTTTCACTCAGGGTGAATTCAGCAACACCATCATATTTGTGACACAAGCGAAAAATAGCTCACGGTTCCAACCGCCTACCTAAAATTCACATCATGATGCCTTTCAGCATATTTAAATAGATCGGTATGTTCAGACTTCCCATTTAATTTCAATATCTATTTGAAAAACACTAAAAATCAGTGAAAAATCAAGTAGCAATAAGCTTCATATTATCTTAGTATTTTTCTTACTTAAACTTGACTGTTATCTCTCTCTGTAATGGAAAATCACTGCCTACCTATGCAATGGCTTAAACAGTTCCTGAGGCACTGCATCAGACTTCCTGAAAATACACCTGCTTGGATGTTTTGTAATCCAAGGGTCTTGATCAGAACTATTTCCTTGCTGAGAAAATAGTAGAATCTGTCAAACTCTGAATATATGTAATAGTAAATAGTGTTTAAAACATTAAAGTTGTGTTTGCAAACAATATACATGTTTTCTTGCTGTTTTTACTTCTTTTTTTCTTTACTGTAGAAACCCAAACCTCCTTAAAGCCCAATTGAGTTCTGTATAACTCATACTTTTCCATATTTGCGTATACTTGTTAATATTCTAAATGTCCTTTTAGCACCCCATTCTCCCATCGTATGAACAATCTTGATAGCCTGTAACAAGCTGAAGTTCCACTGAAGATGACATAATCATAGAGAGCTGTTTACTGGAAGGGACCTAAAGAGGTATCTAGTCCAACCTCCTCAAAGCAGGACCACCTTTAAGGTTAGGACAGATTGCTCAGGATTGTTCAGGACTGAGATGCCACAACCTGTTTGGGTGGCCTCTTCTTGTGCTTAGCTACTTTTGTGACAATATTTTTTTCCTATACAAACAGACTTTCCATTGTCGCAACTTGTGACCTTTACTTCTTGCCATTTCACTGTGTACCTCTGGCTCTGTCCTGTCTGTGACTCTGCTTAGACTGTGGAAGACAGCAGTTGGTTTACCCCACACACCCATAGCTTTCTCTTTCCCAGGCTATGAAAGCCCTCTTCGCTCAGTCTCTTTACATTCATCATGTGCTCCAATCCCCTGACAATTTCTGTGGCCCTTCATTGGTCTTGCTACAGTTTGTTCATCTTGCTACCGTTTGTTGATCTCTCTCTTCTACTGGGGGTCCCAAAACTGGACATGGTATTTCAGATGTGTTCTCACATATGCTGCTCAGGGGGAAATAATCACTTGCCTTTGACTGCTGGGTGTGCTCTTTCCAATACAGCCCTCTATGTAGCTGGCCATCACTGCTAAAAGGGTGCACTGTTGACTTATGTACAACTTATCATCCACCAGCACCCTCGGGTCCTTCTCTGCAAAATTGCTGCCTACTCAGTCAGTTCCCACGTGCACTGAGATGTGGGGTTATTTCTTCTAAGGTGCAAGGCTGGGCTTTGTATGTCTCCTTGTTAAACTCTATGAAGTTCCTGGTGGCCTTCTGTTTGTCAAGATCCCTCTGAGTAGCAGCCCTGCTACTGTAATGATCACTCTCACAATCTGGTGTTCTGCATGAACCTGCTGAGATGCTGAGGGTGCATTCTGTCCCATTGTCCAACTTTCTAATGAAAATGTACCAGACGGTATCAATCTCTGAGAATCCCTGCCATTACTGAGCTCTTGCCAATTAGACTTTAGCCCACAGATGGCTACTTTGAGCATGATGGTAACAGCCAGGTTTTACCTATGTTATTTTCCACCCATCTGGTTCATACTTCCCCACTTTGGCTACTAGGATGCCATGGGAAACCTTGTCAAAAGCCTTCCTAACATGACGGTAAATAACATATCTGCTGCTCTCCCTTATTGATAGAGCTAGTCATTTCATCACAGAAGGCAAACAGGTTCATCAGGTGCAGTATGGCCTTGGTAAATCTATACTGGCTGTTCCCAGGGACCTTCTTGTTCTTCATGTACCTTGGAATTGCCTCCCGGAGGTCTAGTTCCATAATCCTTTCAGGGACAGAGGTGAGATGATACTTCCCCAGATCATGCTTTTGTTTTTACAGATGGGCATAACATTTGTGTATTTCTTGTCACTGAGACGCTTTTCTGATCACCACAGTCTTTCAAAGATGACAGACATGTGTCCTGCAGTGGTGTCATCCAACTCCCTCAATATACTTGAATGCACCTTGTCCAGACCCATGTATTTCTTTGCGGCCAGATTACTAAGGATTTCCTAACTTGATCCTTCATTACTGTTTTGTACCACTCTCTCCCGAACTCTACTGAGTTTGAAGATGTGCCAGAGAGCAGACCTTGTCAGAAAAGCCTGAAGCAAAGTAGGTCTTGTGTGACTCAGACTTTTCCATGTCCTTTTGTCACTATGTCATCAACTCTGTTTAGCCCTGGACAGCATTTTCCTTGGTTTCCTTTTGCTGATGACATACCTGTAGCAGTCCTCCTTGCTGCCCTTCTCACACCTTGTGAGTTTCAGCTCTGGCCATCCTAATGCCACCCCTCCAAGCTCGGGGCATGCTTCTGTATTCTTCCTGAGTGGCCTACCCCTCCTTCCATACTTTTTTTTTGCATTTGAGCTCAGTCCGGAGTTTCCTGATTCAGACAAACTGACCTCCAGGACCTTCTCATTCTCTTGCACATTGAGGTGGACTGTTTGAAAACATGTTTCTTGGGCTCCTTTGCTCCTTCAGGTCAGCTTCCTGTAGGTTTCTGCCTACTCCTTCCCTGAACAACCCAACATCTCCCCTTCTGAAGCCCTGAAGTACTCATTCGTCACTTAACTCAAGACTTTCAAGTATCGCTAGTGATACATGTAGAATTCGTTTTATTCTTTTCAATATATAATATATTTCCTAAAAATAAAGCATATTATGAGAGCCCCCTTATGTTTACTATTACATTTCTAAGGATGCTTCTTTTAAGAACCCCAAAGTTAACAAAAAATAAAAAATAGTAACATGCATCAGAACAAATAGCTTTCAATCATTTCTTAAACTTAACTTGAGCTAAACAGCAGGTTTTCTCAATCCTTTTAGGAACATTGAGAATACTGTAAGAACTATATTACTTACTGAGACACTCCATGATTACAAATTAGGTCACAGTGATCACCTGGGATCATACAATACTCAGTTATACTAATTGTACATTTAAGAAAGCTACATTTTTAACTGTAATACATTTCAACTTTCTTTACAAGCCAGAAACAAAAGAAAGCCAGCAGTATGTGACTAAATTTCTTTCTGCAGATATCAGCAATACTGAGAGCTCAGGGAACAAAAGCTCAAGTTTTAACTGTATTTCATAACAATAACAGAAAAATATTTGTATATATGGAATATTCATTGCCACCAGCCTACAAGAACTGTTTATAATTCATAATTATTTTCACCATTACACTAATTTTACACCCCAAATAAATGAAAGTTACTTTAAAATAATTCTGCAGAAATGACAAAATATTAATCAAACCTGGTTTTGCGGGTACTCTACATAGGACTGTTTCCAAGTGTTGCCCATTAGGTTTGTGTTGAAATTTTCTTCTGAAAATTGTGTACAGTTAGAGGACCAAAAAACAGAAGAGGACAATGGACAAGCATTAAAAGCTCCCGCTATGTTGTCTTCATGTTCCATACTAGAATCAGCATACGTTAATTCTGTTACCTGTGATAACTAGAAAAAACATAGCAAAGAGACATTTATCTAAAACTGTTTTCGTGTAAGCATAAAGTTAGAAGTAATCAACCTTTCTATATCTTTTACAGCTCTGCACATATATCACCTGAAAGAGAAAATTTTAATGTATTCTGATGTGATTTTTCATTAAAAACATAAGGTAATAAGGGCTAATTTTAGGGAACACATAAGTACCTACTTAAGTTGAAGCATGCACACAAATATTATCCTGAGGAGAGATGTCTATAAATACATTTTTAGCTTTAGAGGTGTAGGTAAATAATCTGCTGACTTGGTTCTTAAGGAGTAAAATGAAAAATAATTTACTCCATTGAGGAGAGGTCTCCAAAATGTTGTTATACCAGCAATGCTATGTCAAGCAGATCAGAACAGAAGGAGAAATTTGAAGGCAAAACTCATGAAATGCCACTGTATCCACGGCTACACAGAAGTGATGCCTGTAATCCAGTTTATCCAGTGAAAGCAGCACAAAATACCAATGACGTGAAAAGCCTTGCACATTAATTGCACAAAAACTTTGTACCACAAAAACTGTAAGCTTCCAGAAGTCTGAAAATTTTCACTTTCATAGCCCCTCTTTCTGCTTAATAAAGTGGATATATCTTAATTGCTTAAATTGGATATACTTCAACTTATGGAGATTTTAAAAACAGTTCTTTGTAACATACAGGCCTTAGACTTTATTTTTTTGATCCATATATTAAATTAGCTTTCTGTGTGTGCACACGGCATTATGATGTGTTTTGATGAACTGATGTAAATATATCCATATAAGTGGAAATTGGGGAGAAACTTAGCTATCATTTTGATGTGTTATTTCTGGCCATGCTAAATGAGAAAGAGTCATAGGGAAGGCTGACTTAATGCAATATCCAAAAAGCAGTGGCAAATCATGGTGATCTTGGCTGAAACACACTAGACAGCTAAACTTTTCACTCATACTAAGTAATTCTTCCTGACTCAAAAGGAAATTCTAACATTAGAAAAATATCTGTCTTTCTCACTCTAGCAAAATGTGCATTTGCAACATGAATGGGCCAAGAACCTACAGAACAACACTGTGCAAGCATCTTACCCTCAGAATCCTATCTGATATGAATAGCAGGAGTCAATGGAGCTGTATTATCAATCAAGTCCTAGTAACCTAAACTAAATGTCTTCTAACAGATTTACTAACTTGGGGGTTTTTTTGTTCGGTTGTTTTTTTTACGCAATGGTGGAATGGGTCATAAAAGAAAACTTAAATTCCATTGAGAGAATGTTTTTCACTGGAATCTCAATGAGTGTATGAACTTCCCTATTGTATCCGCAGAGACTTGTACTTAAGTTCCTCTTAAAGACCCACTTCTGTCTATGCTTCTCACATTTCATCATTTCATATTTCTGCATATTTTTAATTTATCTGCTGTTGGCCTCAGTCTCTTTCCTGTAATCTCTGTCCTCTGTGACTAGCATAGAGCACAGATATTCTGAAGTATTTTGGAAAATGCCTAAAACAAGGTGAGCTTTCCAAAAAATATGTAAGAAATGGAAGGAACAAATATAAAATGTGACTGGCAAATAACATGTCAATATAGCCTTAAAGAGGAGGACTACCTGTTTCAGTATCAATGGGATTTGGTCACTCTGAAAAATCACTTAAAAATACACTCATTGCTGCACATTTTTAGCTTTACATCAGCAAGGACAATAAACTTACTTACATTATGCTGGTATTTTCCTTTCTCTGAGAGATGCTGCCTTCTGCTGTCCAGTACTTGCTTTTGTAACCTTATAAGATGCATAAAACCAGCTCATGAAATATAAGATCTAGAAGTTTAAAAATATTCTAACTACTAATTTTAAAATAATTTAAGAATATTTTTCCACATATCTTAAAAAGGCCTGATTCTTAAGCAGTTATGAGCAGCCAGTGTGTGAGTCAGTCACTTCAGGGTGTCAGATGGAAAAACAGCGTAAGTGGAAAATGCTATTTGAATAGCCTGCTCTGTGAGATAAACTTAGTGTATGTACCTGACATGAGTAAAGAAACATTATTTTTGTTTAAATCTCTCATCTTCATATATAGTTTTTATTTAGAATACATTTATTTACTCTCTCATAGTAAGAGCATCACCGGAATGCCAGGAATGGTTGTGAAACGTCTTCATCTTAGAATGGTATATTTACGTTTACTTAATACCCCAAATATAAGACCATCATGAAATACCTTTTCCAGAACTTCTTTATAGCTTAACTACCGCCTACTTTCTACAAGTACCTGTCCTGGATGTCACCTAAGTCTGACATATGTTGTGTACGTAGTGGTGACGTGGGAAGCTCTATGTTGTGCCTCCTAACAGGTATTTTTACATCCTCAGTGATATCAACGTGGACTGGCTTCCTCACGTTCTCTGCAATGAAAGTATTTGGAATGTCAGCACTGGTCTTAGAGAAAGTTTTGAGCTTCCTGAATTTTCATTAGAGTACAAAAGCCCTTGGTTTATGTTTCTAATCCATTTAAAGTCATATATTTTGGTTTCTCTGTTACTAACAATGCAAGCGCTCTATTTTAAAGGGCATTACAGTATAAAATTATTTATGGTCAGCTGCCGTGTGTAGACAGGCTCTGCTGCCCTCCTCAATCACCTTCTAATCCTCCTGAGCATAGGACAACAAATTCTCTGCAATCTGGTTTATGAATATTTCACAGAGCATAAGAGTTAGGACTTAAGTTGTAGAGATGTTTTTTAGGAGTGTAATGATGGATTTAAGAAAGATACTCTGGGTAGAACCAACAGATTATTCCAAATGCCCCCAAAAGTTATGAAAAATGAACTGGAATACAAATGGACCCATCCAATGGCAAAGGGAAAAAGAAATGGATGTAGGGTAAAATTAACGGATGGAATGAGGGAGGTACATAAGTGTACCAGACTTTAAAGATGAAGTAGGCAATAGCCAAGGTTATTTGATTGCTCTTTTGTCCTGACTTTTTCTTCAATCATTATTTTTGTATTTACTTACAATTTTTTATTTTAAAAATGAAACAACACTTATTCAAGCATTAAGTTATAAGTGGAAGAACAAGTACTAAAATATAGCAGTAATAATTAAGGATAACTGATTTTGTTAACTCTGAAGTCATAGAATCATAGAATCATAGAATGTGTTGGGTTGAAAGGGACCTTTAAAGGTCATCTAGTCCAACCCCCTGCAGTAAGCAGGGACATCTTTAACTAGATCAGATTGATCAGAGCCCCATCAAGCCTGGCCTTGAATGTCTCCAGGTATAGGGCCTCCACCACCTCCCTGGGCAACCTGTTCCAGTGTCTTACCACCCTCATTGCAAAGAACTTCTTCCTCATGTCTCATCTAAACCTACCCTGCTCTAGTTTAAAACCATTGCCCCTCGTCCAATTGCCCTTGTAAACAGCCCCTCCCCAGCTTTCTTACAGGCCCCCTTCAGGTACTGGAAGGTCGCTATTAGATCTCCCTGGAACCTTCTCTTCTCCAGTCTGAACAACCCCAGCTCTCTCAGTCTGCCTTCACAGGAGAGGAGCTCCAGCCCTTTGATCATCTTCATGGCCCTCCTCTGGACCCACTCCAACAGGTCCGTGTCCTTCTCGTGCTGGGGGCTCCAGAGCTGGATGCAGTACTCCAGGTGGGGCCTCACGAGAGCAGAGTAGAGGGGGAGAATCACCTCTCTGGATCTGCTGGCCACGGTTCTTTTGATGCAGCCCAGGATGTGACTGACTTTCTGGGCCGCAAGCACACATTGTTGGCTCATGTCCAGCTTTTCATCCACCAGTACCCCCAAGTCCTTTTCCGCAGGGCTACTCTCTGTTACGTCATCCCTCAGCCTGTATTGATAACGAGGATTGTTCCGACCCAAGTGTGGGACCTTGCACTTGGCCTTGTTGAACTTCATAAGATTAACTTCATAAGTCTGACTTCATAAATCAGAACACTGTTACACTAAACTCACCTCTGTTGTCTTTTGTGGTTGATATCTGGTTAACAACATACAGATTGAGGAGATCTAAACTGACTGATGAACTTTTAGGAGACGATACTCCCAGAAGCTTCATCTTTGATTTAAGCTTCCTCTTTTCAAAGAATTCCTAAATTTTTTAAAAGAGAGAATAAGTTTTTGACAGAAGCTTCAACAACAGTTTAGCAGCATATATAATTCTTAGTAAACAATTCCTAGTAATAAAAGCACATGATTAAATCTCTCTGAGTGCTCACACCTTGTCTACTGTTATTTAGTTTACTTTTACTGCCTTGAAAAAGACTGCAAGTACAATTTGATCATACTCAAAATAAATAACTGTTCTCTTGATGCGAAAATCTCAGTCCTTAAACAGTCATGCCTCAAACTTTGTGTATGATCATTAAAAATATTTCTTTAAAATAAAAGACACACCACAATGCTGCAAGGAAAAAGTCTAAGAAAAAAATTAAACTTGGGCATTTTAGGCAGCTTATAAGCTAGTAGGCAAATAAATCAGCAAGATTACATACACATGGCCATCTATAATGACACAAAGAGTTCATTGTTCTCCAAATTTGTCTTTCTCAACAAAGAAAATAGTCTTGTGACAAAAAAAAAAAGAGAAAAAAATAAAGCAGAAAAATCTCTAAGACTGGGACTTTGGAAAATCTTTTTGTCGCAAGGAGCACTCTGAATGTGTGAGGTGGATAAATATGGAAAATTTGGGACATAAAAATCTCCATTTTGTAGGAGACCATTAATAATCATCCTAAAATCATTACCACCAAGCACAGCAGATGAATAAATCAAAACAGTAAGATTTTTTTATTTTAATGACAAGAGGGATATTGAAAACTGAAGGCTATGACACAAAATAGCTTTTCTTCTGAAATGCAGTTCCTCTTGTGATTGCAGGTTACATGTAGTTAATATACTCAACGTGCTTGTTGGTAACTATTTTCCAGTATAATTTACTATATCACAATCTTTACCTTTCTAGGATGCTATCATCTTTGGAAAATACCTGTTCTTCAGTTAAGAATATCTGCAGTAAGGTAAATTCAGCCTGTGTTCAAATCAACACTTCAAAATTCATATTGCTTTGGAGTCCACACTCTCAAAACGTATCCATATCCTTCAATGTCCCAGACATTTTCTTCCCATCACCTCTAAATTACAAAATTACTATTAATTGTGTAATGGCAATTACAAAATTACCACTGTGTTTAGTAATTTAGGACTAAATTACTAAAAACAATCCTGTGTTGGATCCTTTCCTGTTTCCTCTCCTCCACTGAAGCAAATTACATAGTTATAACATAAATCATGTGGCTTAGACCAATAAATCCCTGAGAAAACACATATTTTCAGAACTCACGGGTCTCCAGGAGACTGGGAAAGCGATGGGGGTAACAAGCTGCTCATTGTTCCCACATTCCCTCAGGTAAAATTTTTAATTTCAGAGATTGTCTCCATACTGTCAGCCTGTTTTCCCACCTCCTGTATATGCCAACGCATCTGCTCTGAGCATTGTGGGGTACCAGCTTCAGTGGTGGAGCTTCCCCATACTGTCTGGTTTTTCCTTGCTCTGAGGAGGAAACTGTCCCCTCTTACTATAGTTACAACTATCTTCTCTTACTGTTTTCTCTCTTTCCTGTTTGAAATGTCTTCTGCTATGCTAGAGATAAATTTGATTCTATTATTTCATTTTCACATTCAAAATACAAATAAGCTGCCCTACTTTTGCCAATACCAGAATAAAATACTTCAGTGACCCTAACATTCTTTTATGTAGCCCAGGAAAATAGCTGTGCATATGTGTGTTAGGCTAGCTGATCACGTGTTGTCACTGTGAGGCTTCAAGCAATCCTGTGTGTCAGCACATACCAACAAAATATAGTAACAGAATTTATTCAGTAAAACTTAAGTAGGGCACATTCATTCATTCATTCATTCATGCCTTCTCCTCCTCTCTCCTCTTCCTGCTGGAATTCAGTGTGGTAAACCTAGACTTAGAAGTTACATGTAGTCAAGAAAACACATTACAAGTGTTACGCTACAGTTTTGAGTCTCACTCCAAATGCTTTGAAAGTTTTTCCTAAGTGAATAAACTAAAGCATTTATTTAACTATAAAATCCAAGATGGCTAGAACTGCTTACCTTTTGCTTTCTCCTTTCCTGCTTTAATACGATTCTGCTCCTGAAACATGCAAATAATTATTGTTTTAGTTGTGAGAGTATAATACTGAGTCACGGCTTGAATTTCTCACCAATTGAGAATTGTATTGAGAATTTAGGACACGTGGTGTGGTGTGGTGTGTTACGTTATGTTATGTGTATGTTATGTTATGTTATGTTATGTTATGTTATGTTATGTTATGTTATGTTATGTTATGTTGGATCAAAATTTCAGGTAGTAAAGTCAACATGTCTCCAGTGAAGTCACTTTGATCCCAGTTTACTCAGGAAAGGATAGGACCACATTCTATCTTAAGGATACCAAATACATTGAACACTCAGAAGGAAAACATTTTGGACATTCAACCTGTAATGCAACATTTAATCAATTCTTAATTTCTTAAAACATTATATCTTTGTCAATATATTCATTTCTCCTAATTTTCTTTGTCACACTGCAAAGCCATGCTAGCAAAGAAAATAAAGGAGCACAGTACAAGTTTCTACCTTTTGGGACTTTACAGAATATTGTGAATATTTTGTAAAATGACACTACAAGTTTTATCAAGCTGCTGTTAAGTAATGCAATATAGGAGACAGTTATACCTTAAACTACATATCTCATTTGTTAAACATAGTCTTAAATTAATTGCCTACAGGACATGGTGCGTAAAATTGGAGCTTAGTCCAATTTTATGAGCAGGGTGAGCATGGCTGCAGTCCTGGGGTCAGTAAGATTAGGACTTTTTTTTGAGAGTTAGAAATATGGACTATCCCCTTGGAATTACCTTTTTTTTTTTTTTTTTTTACACTGTGCTTAAAGTTAGAACATTTTCTAAACATCTGCACATAACATTTACCCTTGCAGTAGGTAGAAGCTCCAGTAAAGGACAGTTTTTCTGATGCAAATCCCAGACTCACCTGAGGAATCCTGACAGGTAATTAACAGTATCAGAAAACAGCAGAATGATTTGCTATTTGCATGCAATACTCCTACACTTTGCTTTTTCTTACAGACAGAACAGTATGATAGACAGGCATTTAGGACAAAGTTGTGGTCGGTTTTGGTTTTTTTCCAAACTGAAGCTCTCCCTTCCCCCTGCTTCACATAGGCAACATTCAGAAACCTCATTTTGCTCGGAAGACTTCCAGATGGGTAAGGCATTGTTTTAGTTTGATTCTGCATAGAATGAGAATGGTTATAAAACTGTGTTTAGCAAAGCCACTTTCAAATGGCTCACCAAATCTGTGGGGTTTAAGTTTCTAGTAAATAGGCAGATGGCACAGCACCTAAAGAAACTGAATATTATCCTTTTTTTTTTTAACATTACAACTCAATTGGTGATCATTTTACTATTTCAGTGAATCTCAGTAACTATACATCTTTCCAAATGATAACCACTGCCATTTGTCAGGGCGTGAGGAAAGGCCCAGGCAGGATGGCCTCCCCCAGCCCCAGCCTGCAGAGAGCCATGAGGCCCAAACGTGACACACCCTGCCTGGTGTGGGAGGGCATCTGTGTGTCCCCACACAGACTGCTTCAGGTGGGGACAGCGCGGCTGGTCTGTGAGGGGACACCAGGGCTATCACTCATACCATGGCTGTATCTGGTCTGTGATGGGACACTGGGGCTGTCACACACAGCATGGCTGTACCTGTTCCATGAGGGGACACCAGGGCTGTCACACACACCATGGATTTACCCATCTGTGAGGGGACATCAGGGCTGTCACACACACCATTGGCTGTATCTGGTCTGTGAAGGGACACCAGGGCTGTCACACACACCATGGCTGTATCTGGTCTGTGAAGGGTCACCAGGGCTGTCACCCACACCATGGCTGTGCCCAGTCCGTGAGGGGACACTGGCTCAGCATGGAGCCATTTCTGGCAACCTTTGAAGAGTTTCACTCACCGGCTGCCGCCAACCCAGTTCATTTTCTGCCGCTGAGAAAGGAGGGCGGGCTGTGGTGTGCGGTGCTGGGGCTGGAGAGGGCAGGCAATGGCCACCACAGGGGTGGTTTGCCACCTCCTGGCAAGGCCACAGAGCCCTCCTGCAGGGCCTCCTCCTCCCTGGGAGCGCCAGGGCAGCTGCTCTCCATGCCCCAGCCTGCCCAGTGCTGGCAGGAAAGAGGGAGAGGGTGGTACAGGGACAGATAGCGAAAGGAGAAGGATGCAGAAAGCCAGGCTGATGTGGAGGATGCGATGCTCTGGTTGCTGCCACCCTTCCTCTACCACTGGCCCTTCCATACAGGCTGCTGCCAGAAGCCATTGCCCTTTTGCAAGGGAATCACAAGCCTCTTGCTGTCCCAAGTGAATCAAATTCACAGTTATTGGAGCAGCTTACTCAGCTGTTGATGTTTTGTCTTTTAGGCCCAGCTTGTGGTGTCATTGCTACAACCGCCATCATTTTTAGCGCAAAAGAAAAGCACCATCTTGCTCTTCCTCAGATATTTTAGAGGTGATGGGGGAATCAATGAGCATTTTCTACTAGTAGCCACTGTTGCCCTTGGAGCTGCCTGATGAGGTTTTGTGAGTAAGTAGAGACAAACCCTCAAGGAGGGACACAGAGCTGCAGGTGCTCCCTGTGCTCCTGGGGCATCTCTGCAGCAACGCAGCCTCCCGCGCTCCCTTCCCTCTGACTCGCTGCCAGAGCTGCAGCGAGCAAAGGCACCCGTTTACAAAACAGCCATTAACATTCTACATAAATCTTCTCCTGCAGTGTTTCCTTACTGAGTTATCTTTAGCCTAACATTTTTTCAGGGTACCAATGCTCAATTGCTATTTGCACAGCAATGTGGAGAGTCCTCAGAGGAAATATTAGGAGCCCAGTATTAAAACTGAACCAAGTTTTTTTCTTTCTAACACCTTTAATTTCCCGAGGGTGTTTATAGAATCAACAGCTAGAATATTATAAAAGTGAAAAGATCTGCTTCTTTAAAATATCACCAATTAAACTGAATGAACTTATTGAACAGAATGTTTTATTTTTGTGGTAGTCCCTGTATTTCTGATAAGAAATAATTGCTTCTTGTAACAAAATTAGATTAAAATCTTCATAGCAAAAATATCTATATTTTAAGTGCGTGCCTCCACTGCTAATATAACAGATGACGGACTGAAAGATTTTTTTAACTCATTTCATCACTTGAAATGATCCTTTTTATTTTGTTGACATTTCCATCTAGTGTAAATGTTTAACTTGTTAATACTATGTCTAAGAAGTTGTTTCAGGCATGACATAACCAAATCCCTTTTACTTTTATTTTTCTAACATATGATATTTCCTGTACCACCCTTACTTTTACTCTTCCACAGCAGTATCTGGATTTAAAGGAAAAGACTTCACTTTTCTTTATGTTTGATATATTGAGTCTGGTAGTTAGCAGTAGTTCGTAGAATCCAGGAAAAGTGACATGGCAGCTTCAATTAACTATTTTTCAACATAAGAAATCTTCCTTTCCTCGAATTATTTTCTGCAGATAAAGCTAAAACACATTTCAAAGGGTCATAAAATAAAGCATCAGTTCTTTCTTTGATGACGGCAAAGTAAGCAGGGAAATGAGACCTGAGAGGCACATGACTCTAGATTTACAGTGTCTAAATATTGCATTTTGACTGTCAACATTTGAAAACCTTGAACTAATTTATTTGAATTTCTGAACGATATGATACTTTCAAAGAATTATAGGACATTATTATTATTATTTCTTAAAAGGTCATGAGAATGAGTTTCTTGGAGCTTAGTTTCTTCTCTAGGAAGTGAAGGAAGCGCAGAACAAGCGGACTTCCTCCATGCATCAGAAACTGAAGATTAAAGAAGAAAAAGCCTTGACGATTTCCCTTTTTTGTAACTTTGTAACAACCACTCTTCAGAATAACTACACCTCATGTTCCCTTGTTAAGAAAGTTTTATGCAGTATCTTCTTCAGAACAGCTTTCCAGCTGTTGCAGTTGCAGTCCTTCAGCACTTGACTTTTCCGCTCCATGTTTCTTCATTATCAGATCAGCTCTAGGTATAAGTGACGTAGCAAAGTAGCCCAAAGCAGTGTACTATCTATCTGATGTAAGACCGCGATTCTCCAATGAAGGCTGGTGTTGAAATGTTGACCATGCAACTTTTGTCACGCAGCTTTAAGTCCTCACAGAACTCCTACATAATCAAATAAGAGGGAGAGGGGTCTTCTGACGGGTGACTCCGAGCACCTAAGTGAGGCTCCTACTCTATGTCCCAACACCCAGAGAGGAAGCAGGTAGGTTAGATAACTGAAAGTGCATGAAGTGAAAGTGTGCGTTGCTGACTGCAGCATTATTGTACCCTGAAGATTTGAATACCCTTCTTTCCCTAAACAGGACAGTCTTTCCCTTGAGTTAACTGGCACTGCTTATGTAAAATCTTATAGTCACTGGAGACAGTGAGAAAGAGAGAGAAAATGTGTTTCCAAATAATTTCTTAGAACTAACTGCAAATGGTTCTCATGTTTCTTAATTAATCTTCCATTGTAACATTACTTCCCAGCAAGTGTCCCCCTCTAATGCTCATTATAACAAAAGAAGGGATTACTAAGCAGACGAATGTGTAGTAAAAAAACCTTTGAGGATTCTCACAGTTGGGTTTAAATATTTTACAACATTACCAATTTTTTTTAATGTGTTGATTTAATGTATTTTAACTTTTTTGCCCAAAATGCTTGATCTTGATATCTAGCATTAGTTAAATAAATCCGTTTGTAGATAACTATGTAAAAGATGCAGAGTAACTGAAATGCTTTTGAATCCTTTGTCCAGGGTGGGAATTTGTGGTACCTTTAAATAACAGAATGCACTTAGATCCCTAAATATTGATCTAATTATCTAATGTTAGGAATGCATGACTGAAAAACTAAAAAAGAGTCTGTTCCATGTGAAAGCTTTTGTTTGGCACAGTGCTTAAACTTTGTTTACAGAGTTGCATGGTCTTCTCCCAGTCAATACTCCTCTGCCCATTTCCCTCCTTGAAAGACCAGTTTATGAAGAAATAAAGATTATCCTTATGGTGTTTTTTACTAACCTGGTTGGTGGTCTTGCCCTAAAAGAGCTCTTTTAAAAAGATTTTTGTAATATTGCAAAGTCATGATAGAGTCTGAGGAGGTTTCAAACAGAAGACAAAACCCGTTTTAAAAACAAAGTTTCCCCTTGAAAAAGTAGTTTCTCTTGAAAGACCAAACTCTTTTTCAATTATTTTGATTAAAAGTCCTTCCTCCATTCACCTTTAAGGGGCAGAGGCCTTTTTTTATTTACTCTGAAGGCATTAGTTCAAAGAATTATAGAAATTGCAGAAGGCCCAAGGATTTTTCTATTTTGCCACAAAACACTAATCTTCAGCCAAACGTCTAAAGAAAAACACAGTGGGCTTCCCTATGTTCATGTACGAGTTCTCAGCATTAGATTAGAAAAATGACAGTAAACTGCTGTGTGAGCTACGTAGCATTCATTTGGTGTTTGTGAGGTACGGGAGTGCAATACACACTGGAAGAATATGTGGTGAGAATGAAAATCAACCCCAGTTTAAATACTTACAGCATATATTGAAATCAATGACTACCCATGCATAAAACTGAAGATCAGTTTTGGCCCTGCAGTATTGAAAATAGTGTGGTGAGAGACCACCTCTTTGGGTTGTTTCTTCTGATAGGTGCTCCTTGCTGAGCTGGATTCATTACATTAGGTTTGAAGGAGTTAGGTGTGAGTCCAAAGACTAGATTAGTCCAAAGTTAGATAGTCCAAAGACTAGATAGTAAAGACCTAGATTGTTTCCAAACATAGCAAACCAGACACCTCAGAGAGACTCACATAGTCTACATGGCTTGAAATTCAAAGCCCAGTTGGGAAGAGCATGGGATTGGGTCTACATGTCAGACCACCAGCCAGGACAGTACCACTGACAACAGTATATTGACACATTGCCATATGAAGCAGAGATCATATACTTAGATGGTATTATCTAGATGGAATTATTTTCCACAGAAAGAGCCCTCAAAACAAGTGGCTTGATGGAGAATAATGTACAAGATCTGGTTCACACTCTCATGCTGGAATCCCCACTTTATAAAAACAGCATTTCTACAAAGAGCAACAAAGACCAAGGAATCTTCCATAGGTGTGCAAAACTCCAGTAAGGGAACAATGTGACGCTTGTTAAAAACAAATTAGGAGAGGGAGCTAAAAGAATGAAATAATTACATGTGACTAGGAGAAAGCTGAAGAATACAAGACTTGAAGCAAGGAGACAGACTGAACCATAGCAAAAAGCTATACTGCATTCAAAAGAAGGTAACAGAAAGGGACATGAATTTTGATAAAGATACAATTAGACAGGCCAAAAAGAAGTTGGTAAACAACTAGGCTAAGGAACTAAACTACTAAATCATTCATCTTACACATCAACCAGGAGCAAATGCCTACTAGAATGTCTATAGGGCCAGTTGATGACCAAGGTACAACATCAGTGCTCAGAGGAGACATGGATGTTACAGAAAAGATAAGTTAGGTTTTTTGCATCACTATTCATTGATGAGGGAAATGGGGAGAACTTTATGCGGGAATCCTTTCAGGGGAACTCAGCAGAGGATCTGTCCAAAGTTAAAACAGCAATAGACGAGGTCAAAATGATCTTACCAAGACAGAGTGAACACTAGCACAGCACCAAGACTACATGGTATTCACTGAAGAGTTCCATAATGTAGCAGTGTGGAAAGGACTGCTTAAAACTTCCTTGGTTTTGGAGACTAGAGGTATCTAATGTGACCCAATTTAAAAAAAAAAAAGAAAAAAGAAAAAGTTTCTGTGGCAATCCGGAAAGCCTACTTCTGTAGCATGAAAACTAGCAGGAAGTATAACATAGCCAGCATGGGAAGAGGCAGCATGGCTTCTGTAGATGGAAGGGCTGCCTCACTCATGTAGAAAAGAGTGATTGCTGTACTCCTGATGGATTTAATTGAGGCTGTTGACAATATCTATTACTGAATGTTTTAAGGAAACTAAGAAGCCATGAAAGACAATGGAAGGTCCTGCCATTGGCTAAAATACAAGAGAGAGTGGAGAGAATATTTAGTTCTTGCATCAGGGGCTGGGGATGGATATGGAATTAGAGGCTGACAAGCTCATGAGTGGTATGAGGGGAGAGAAAGAGCGTGCTAGATTGTTGAATGCCTCTTCCAGAAGAGGCCGATGTGGCCACAAAGTGGAGCTCATGGGAGCCAGGGTCAAAGCAAGCAGAAAGGAGCAGTTCTTCATGTACGGGATGGTAGATCTGAGGAGTTGCTTGCCAAAGGATGTTTTTATTTCTGTAAGAGTTTACAGGAGGTCAAGAGAGACTGGACAAGCACTTGTAAGAGTGGAATACTTCATAGAAAAAACCCTCAGTCTCATGAAATTCTCACAGCTGAAAACGGCCAGAGGTCGGGAGAGTACGAAGCTGCAGCAGGGGAAGTCGCGTCATATGTAATTGCAATTCTTTTCCTTCCTTGTGTATCTGCCTAGAGCTATTGTTAGAGACAGACTACTGTGCTAGGTGGAACACTGGCCTGAACCAGTTTGCTTGTTCTTAGTATTTAGAAGTCTCCCAAATAGGAGTTAATGAATAAATTGCAGGACATGATCTTTTTGTTGTCATACCCCTCAAATAAATTCCTGAGGCATGAGAAAACGATCGCAGCAGATCTAGTGTTTGGGGTGCATGAGTAGGATGGATTATTTTTGTGGATTTATTCCTGCCTGCGTTTTGCAGAGTAGAGCACTGGCTCTGCTGCAGGCAGTGCCAATATAACCACTGCTAATTGATACCAGCTACATGATTTTACCACTTATAGCTGTACTATTGCACTTGGCATGTAGATTGTTTAAGTGTTTACGATGCACTTAAGCAAAGGATTAATGATGTCAGCATTTTCTTCAGATGATCTGAGAATAGAAACCTTTACAGATTTAAAGCAAAACCTGAAAAACTAAGTAACATATTTGAGATTTCTGAAGGTATAAAACAGACACATGCTTCCTCTAACTGTATTTTTCTGGAATTGCTGGGTTCAGCTGAGTTATCTGTATGGAATAAGAAACAAATTTAACAAGAGAAATATATTTTTTTAAATCTAGATATGAAAGTTTTAAGTGTTAAAGCCTAAATGTTGAAAGCGTAATTCTTTGTCTGAGATGATTAGTCAGCAGTTCACTGTGGTTGGAGTAGCTGACACTGACCTTCTCTATCCTTGGCCTTTTCCCTCTCCCTCTCCTTCTCCCTCTGTAAAGGGAAAACAACTTGGTTTCACTTCTTTCTAGAGCTATATTCTGTCTAAAACCACACTGTTCTCAGAAGTCAGAACTGTATGTGCTCCTATTGATTGCACCGTCAGACGGACTATGGAAATCCCTTATGGATAAATTCTCATAACCTACAAGACATGCAGGATTTAAATTTACAAAAGACAGAATAAGAGGAAGATGATTAGGGGACTCGAACACCTCTCTTATGAAGAAAGACTGAGGGATTTGGGTCTCTTCAGTCTGGAAAAAAGATGGCTGAGGGGGGATCTTATCAACACTTATAAATACTTAAAGGGTGGGTGTCAGGAGGATGGGGTCAGGCTCTTTTCAGTGGGGCCCGGCAACAGGACCAGAGGTACCGGGCACAAACTTGAGCAGAGGAAGTTCCACGTAAACTTCAGGAGGAACTTCTTTCCTTTGAGGGTGGCAGAGCCCTGGCACAGGCTGCCCAGAGAGGTGGTGGAGTCTCCATCTCTGGAGACATTCAAAGCCCACCTGGACGCGTTCCTGTGCAACCTGCTCTAGGTGACCCTGCTCTGGCAGGGGGGTTGGACTAGATGATCTCCAGAGGTCCCTTCCAACCCTATGATTCTATGACTACTGGTGCAGGAATGGTCCCCATTTACACCGTCTCTGGGGGGCCTACCCTCAGGAGTCAAACATGTCCCCTCTCTTCTCATGTCCCCTCTCCTCTCTGCCCTCTTGCCATCACACATCTCTGCCTACCCTGGGTACCATACAGCCTCAGGAGGATCAAAACAGCTGGAACCGGCTGCTTGGTAGGATGAGGTCAGTCTCACCGCAGTGACACTTCTTCAACATGCTTCCACATCTGCCGCCTTAAAACTGAAGCTTCTTGCTTGGCTTAGATCTCCAGATCCTAAACAGTGTCCGGATATTCTACTGAGGTATACGATTATAGCCAATAGCTTCTCTAAACCAGGCAGAAGCAGCAGACAATTTCTGCTGCCATCAACTTGAAATCAAAGGTCAGATTCCTTATTGCCCTTCTCTGATGAAAAGGATGAAATTTGTCATTGGCTTGCCTTGATGTTGCAAACTAATTCTGTGGGTGTATTTCTGTACTTATGCAAGTTCATTAAAGTCAACAGAAACTTTGGAAATACTTGAGTAAGGTATTTACTCGAATAAGGGCTTGTCCTCCTCTGTTGAATTTGGCTCAAATCAAGGCCTACTATTCCCACACCAGTATGTAAACATACAGCTCAAAATTAGAGAAAAACCCAGAAATTCCTAGCTCACTGTATTACAGTGCATCACATTTTAGAAATGATTTACAGTTCAGTATAAGTATGTAATTGAAAACAACACTGTGTGGATTAATATTTTACATATTTCATGTATACTCCATCCACATACAAAGTTATGTACTTTATGCATGACATACATGTGTATAAATGTCAAATATCCCAAATAGCAGTGATACAAAAGGCATAATTTATTTTTCAGTAGCTTTATTTCTTATTTCATATGTCTTTATGGCACAGTGGATAATTCTGTAAGCAATGAGGAAATTTTTCTGCAAAGACTGATGTTACAGCCTTTGGACTCTGTATTAGGAGCGTATAAGGTATCAGTTAAGTAGCCTTTTGCTTCAAAAACGGCACATTTTATTTTTTCAAACATGAAACCAATAGGCATTATTATTATTATTATTATGGCATTCTGTTCTGCTGGAATATTGGCTTAAAATAGTGAAATATTACTACAGAATATTAAATAGTTATAAAAATAGGCTAAGTTCCTCTTACTCTTGCTCCTTTGTTATTTCTTCCTATATTCAGAAAATGCACACAAGTCATTTTAATGTGTTGGATGAAAACCAACCATATGACTTAAAAACAATCACTTGGCACTAAAAAAAAAAAATAGAAAAGTATCTGGTTCTCCTTAAGAGAGAATAAACCCCTAAATATTCTGGTTCTAATACCAATATCCCCCCAACCTCACAGCCTCAGTTACTTGTTCTTACTTGACTGCACTTATTAAAGAAGTTCATTTTAATAAAGTCAATAGAAATTGTGGAGACAACAGAGCACTGAACACTGCACCAATATTACTGCAGCTTTGGTAATTATTTTTCCAGTAACATTGAGAAATTTTATTATGACTAACTGTAGTAAAATTGCCGCCTTCCCCGCTAAAAGAAAAAAATCTGCCACCTAAGGCCATGTTCCACAAAGAGGAGTTTGTGCACGGATTACAGATCAGGACTGTGGCAGAGCAAAACTCTCGAGGCAGCAAGAACAGAAGAAAAGGTGTATTTAAAACAACAGTTTAGGCTTTTCTCCATACCTTCAGAGGAAGAAAATACATTGCTTTTTATTGACTATAACACCACATGGTCAGATTTGCTTTACTTAAATGTTCCCACAGATGTGGCTGTGGGGTGTATGTCTACACTTATCGCCAAGTCACCAAAAGCTTCAGTCCTCTAGCATCTTGTGAAGTGAAAGGTCAGCAGATAGGCGGAACCGAGAGAGATCTGTGAACTTTCCCCTTGGTAAGAAAACGCTAGAGTAATGGAATATTGCAAATAACTGTGGTTTGGCAAAATCTAAGAGTATGCTATGATACACACAAGCTAGACTGGGAAGTATCCAACTGGAGATCACGATTAAAAAAATACCAAACCCTAAGCAAAGCAATTCCTTAGCCAGTGTATCTTGCCAGCGTCTTTGTGGGCGGAAAAACCTTTCTATTTTACTGACAAAATAATTTGCAGTGAAACCAGGCCTACCCAGTAAATAAAAATCAGCTGTACTGCTCTAGGTCAGATTTTGACAACATTTTCCTAGCTTTATTTCAAGTTGTGTATTAGAAAAAAAAAAAACCACATAGAAGGCCTCTATCGAGTTCTCTAGCCTGTCCTCACTAGTAGAGTCTCACAAGCTCCAAGATTACCCCACATCTTCTCTATGTAACTGCCCAACCCATTGTGGACACAATTTTGTGCAACCTCCAAAGAAAAAGTGAGAAATAGATCTTTCTTGGTCTTGCCTCGCTGGTCTTGGCTTACTGGGTTTTTTGGGAGGCACCTGGATGTTTTGGTAAGTGATGCATGGTTTTTAAAAGCAAAGCACTCTCTCTCTCTCTCTCAAATCAAAGATATTATTTCTTCATCCTGATGCTTGTGTTGCTATCTGAACACCATCTTGCACTCTGTCCAAAGAAGGCTGTTTATATTAGTGGTGTGACCTGATTTAACTCTTCATATGCCAAGTTACAGCGAGGTAGGTGGCCTCCCCTTCCATTTCTAGGGGAAGGCCGTAGATCTGTAATCTGTAAATGCCCAATAACACATTTTTTTCAAATTTGCTTTTACACACACATCCTAAACTAACGCTTTGCCGTATACCAGCTGATGCGGTGACCTTACTTCATTTTCAAGCGTGAAAGGACCCAAAGTATTTTTTAAGCATTCTGATCCTCCCCCTGCAATTTCAAACACGATACCTTTTGCAAACAAGTGAGGAAGTAGGAATAAGAAATTAGGGAGAGAGAAAAACAAAGCAACAACTGCCTTTGCTGCTAATTCCTCTGTGCGAATTCACCCTGCTTTTGCTGCAGGGACAGTGTGAATCGCTCGGGGTTGTTTTTGTCCCTTAACACCGTAACAGCACGACACCGGTTTCCTTTCGACGAGAGGACAGGAAATTAATTACGCCTATTTTGAAAGCTCTGCCCGCGGAGACGCCGCGCCGCCCGGGTGCCCCCTCCTCCGGCCAGGCTTCCCAGCCCGGGCCGCTCCGCAGCCACCGGCCGATCGCTGCCCTTGCCCGCCGCTCGCCCAGCACCAGCTGTCCGCCTCCCCCCCGTCGCCACGTTACCGCGCCGGGGGAGGGCTGGGGCGGGCGCCGGAGCTACCGCACGGCCCGAGGGCGCCCCGCCGCCGTCGCCCCCGCCCTGCTCCCCCCCGCGGCGCCGGCGGGGCCGTGGCCGGAGGCGGTGCCTGCTCCGCAGGGCAGGCGGAAGGAAAGGGCTGGCCGCAGCCTTAGGCGCTACCGGGTGGCGCTCCGGGGGCCCGCCGCGCAGGCAGGGCCGAGCTCCGGCGGAATACAACGGTGCGGCCGGGGACGAGCTCCTGGGGGACCCGCTGTCAACCCGGTACCGAGAGGGACAAGCGCCGCCGGGGTGCGGGGGAGCCGTGCGGGAGCCGGGCCGCTGCCGGTGCCGCCCCGCTCCGCGCAGCCAATGGTGGTCGGCGGGGCGGGCTGCGCGGCGCCGGGCTGCGTTGTGCAACGCGCCGGGCTTTGAAGGCGACCATCGCCCCCGGGAGGCCCGGCTCATTCGGCATCTGTCACCGCAGGGCGGCCGGCGGGCAGCCGGAGCCGCCGGCGGGCCGATGAAGACCCGGCGGGGCCGACCTTCCTGCCGGCCATGAGCCGCCCCTGCTAAGGACCGGCGCGACGCGGTGCCTGCGGCCGGGGAAGGATGACCCACATGCTGCATGCGGCGGCCCGGCGGGTGCAATGGAGCCGGGCGAGCGCGGCGAAGAGGGCTGCCTGCCTGCTGGCCGCGGCGTACGGGCTCAAAATCCTCTACCCCATCATCCGCCGGCGCATGAAGCGGGGCTGCAAAGGCGGCTCGCAGGATGCCGGCCGGGATGAGGGGGGCCGGGGGGAGCCGCACCGCCCCGGCAGCCGGGGCAGAGCCTCCCCCACCGTCAACGCCGAATTTTTCAAGCAGCTGCTGGAACTTCGTAAGCTGTTCTTTCCGAAGCTGGTGAGCGCTGAGCTGGGCTTGCTCTGCCTACACTCTGTCGCTCTGGTTTCCAGGACCTTCCTCTCCATCTATGTGGCCGCCCTCGATGGTAAGATTGTGAAAAGCATTGTGGAAAAAAAGCCCAGGAGCTTTGTCTTCAAATTAATCAAATGGCTGATGATTGCAATCCCGGCCACTTTCGTGAACAGCACCATACGGTACCTGGAGTGCAAGCTGGCCCTCGCCTTCCGCACGCGCCTGGTGTATCACGCCTATGAGACCTACTTTGCCAACCAGACTTACTACAGAGTGATCAGCATGGATGGGCGGCTGGCCAACCCTGACCAGTCCCTCACCGAGGACATCATGATGTTCTCACAGTCCGTGGCGCATCTCTACTCCAACCTCACCAAGCCCATCCTGGATGTCATGCTCACCTCCTACACCCTCATCCGCACGGCGCGGTCCCGAGGGGCTAACCCGATCGGGCCCACGCTCCTGGCCGGGCTCGTCGTCTACGCTACGGCCCGCGTACTCAAAGCCTGCTCGCCCAAGTTCGGCAAGCTGGTGGCTGAGGAGGCGCACAAGAAGGGCTATCTGCGCTTCATGCATTCACGCATCATTGCCAACGTGGAAGAGATCGCCTTTTACCGAGGGCACAAGGTAAGGAGGAGGGAAATCGGAGGGTTGTTGGGGTTGCTCCTGCAGTGCCGGAGCTGACCTGCACTTCCCCTGCTGCCCTCCCTGAGCACTTTGGGCCCCTCTGACATTTAAACCTGTTTACAGCTAGCACTTCCCGTTTCCTAGGAAAATGCAGTCTCACAGGCGGTATCAGGAGGGAGTGGACCTTAGTTCCCTTGTGCTCTGACAATGTTCCTGTTTTGCAGCTGGATCCTATGCTTTTCTAGAAAGCTAATCTCTGTTTTTCCCCCACCCAGTCCATTCTGCTTAACTTTTCCAGGCTTTTTTTTTTTTCCCCATGTTTATGAACTACCAGATGTAATGCTGCAGAAATAGCAACCAGGGCGCAGCAGAAAGTCTAGGGGAAAACTCTGTGATAGCACAGAGAGCACTACAACATTTGACACTCTTTTACATAGCTAAGCAAAGATGTAGTCATCAGAGTCTTAAAATAGCTTAAGTACAGTAGTTCAGCAGTCACAGTTACATAAACTAATGTCTTGTTTTAAAGCCACCTTATTAAGGAGCTCTTCATATTTTTATTAGGAGTGGATTTTGGCTGTAACACCTTTCTAACACGGTTTGGAAAAAAAAGTTGTTTTATGTAAGCTGAAAATGAAAGCTGGAAACCAGCCTGAAGTATTACTCGTTCAGTCCAAGCAATGATTATATAATGTAAATGGTTTATTTTGATAGAAGCAATCATTCTCAAAAGCTGCCTATGCTAATGTTTGAAGTGCAGCTAAATTAAACAGTTCTTCAATTCCCACATATATTGGCTTGAACTGAATGCATTGTATCATATATGCAACTGTCAACTTGTTGTACGTCTTGGGATAGTTCTCTCTTTCTCCAGACTGCTTGCAAAACCAAGCAGCATTGCATTTCAAGGATTAGCTCTGCAACTTTAAGTCATTGGAGATAATTGATCCCCAAATGCTTTCCAATACGGGGAGTTTCGTTGCTGTGAAATTCTACAGCTGCAGCTTCATTAAAAGGATGTGCAATCAATCTTATTTTGGTTGTTAGAATCAGCTGTTGTGACTGCCTTGTATGTTGTTCTTGTATATATCAGAGATCTTAAAAAAGCTGAAAACCTGCCAATGTGCTATCGAGAGATGGTGGTGTAAATAAGAACCAGGTCCACTGACTTCCATAAAGCTGTGCACTTTTGCTGTGAGACTGCAGCACTGTGAAAATAAAGTGCCACGCAGCAGATGTGACTCAGAAGTCACAGCTCTGGGTACCTGATTATTTCGCGACTGTAGGTGAATGTATCTTGTATGACATGTGCATCTTTGTTGTGTTGTAATAATGTTTTATTTTTTAACTGTAGGTAGAAATGAAACAACTGCAAAAAAGCTACAAGGCTTTGGCAGATCAAATGAATCTCATCTTGTCCAAACGTTTATGGTACATCATGATAGAGCAGTTCCTGATGAAGTATGTCTGGAGTAGCTGTGGTATGATTATGGTCGCTGTGCCCATCATCACCGCAACAGGATTTGCAGATGGCGGTAATACCATTTTTTACTTAATTTCTAAATGTTTCTTTAAAGTTACCTCCTCAAAAGACTGTACTTCCCACGGATGCCATTCATATTTATTATTCACAGCCTTTATTACAACATCTGTGTCTTGTGTGTGATTTTGAAGCACAGCACGTCATCTGAGGAAAGAGCAACGCAAAAGATCCAACTTTGAACATAAGCTTGATAAGCAGCATGAATTCAGGACTTAGAGGATTGTTGTGTCACATGAGATTATAATGATAATTACACTCCTTATTTGCTAGCCACCGTTGGGATGGCATGCTGATTTTTGCAGCATCTCCTACTACTTTACAAAATAATACTATTAACTTCCCTATAGTGCTTATCTTCTCCTTCTACGAATCATCGTGTAATTATAGATAATTATTCTCTTATGTGTTGACCTGTTAGGAGCTGCTGTTTTTCCCTGACTCTCTGGGAGAAAAGAAAGTGAAATTCAGATTCCAAGCTTGGATAGTGTAATTTTTGACATCCTATCACAACTTTCCAGGAAGTGAAACGAGACACAAGTAGTGTTGTTATTGCAGATGCAATTAAAAAAAAACAAAACAAAGAAAAAAACAAAAAAAAGAGCAGAAAGAAAGGTAATTAAGAAAGGATAGTGAAAGGCAAGTGGGGAAGTTTGTCTCAACAGGCTTCCTTAATGCGCAATTAGAACCATAGAATATATTACAAATTCCATAGGATTCTTTAAAGCACAGATCCTAGAGTGTCTGCAGAAGGATCAGTTCTAACTTGGGGACATTTAATCAGAAATGACTGAACTATTTTCCTTGCAGGTCTTGGTAGTTATATTCCAAACAAGCTTTGTTTGACCTGTAGGATGACTTTGTTGCCCCCACATGGTTTAGTTTCCTTGCAATTGTGTTGGCACATGGCTGGGTGTTCAGCTGTCTGAGCTGCTGCCCATCACAGGGCCCAGGAGGGCACTATACCAGGACCCTGGCTCCTATCCTGGTAACAGCTTCAAAAATATCGTGAGGTCCTATTCCAAACAGAAGAGTTTGTACAAAACCATTTCACCTTGCAATGAAGGCTATCGGCACAACAGACGAAGTAATGAGTCTGCTATGACAGGAATGAGTACAGTCAAGAAACAGTTCATTTAACCACACACTGTAAGTATCTCCGTGTTATTACAGCATGAATATAAAAAAGACTCATATTCATGTTAAACCATATAACATTCCTGTTACTCATGAGTCTTCTTTTGATAAATACTTTTCAAATGTGGGAGAAAAGAAAGATGCAGCAATGGCTCATGTTGAAAAGCGGAAGAATATCTGCCACCAGCAACATAAAAAGTTAAAGCATAAGGCTTATTATGGAGAGCTGAGGCATATCATGATGGTGGATCGCAAACATAATTCTGACAAATCAACACTGTCAAGACCGGTTCAAAGTGTAACAGGTATTCAAAGAATCAAGCAGACCTAAATTTACCGTCAATCTGCTTGGGAAAACTGCTTTGTGCCTCAGCAGGTCAGATGCAAGTGTATTGATATCTGAAGTAAAAGACAGTGGATTTATTACTTTAGGATAAATCACCAGAATCAGGGATATGCAAAAAAACTGGTATCATGACCAGACCCAAGACTAAAGGTGTAAAGCAGTAGATTTCGTACACTTCTTGAGGGACACACACACAAAAAAAAAAAAAAAAAAAAAAAAAAAATCCTGCAATAAAAAGGAAAACGCATCTATGATGGTGTTATTTCTGATTGAAAATTGCTAATTCTTTTACATATTTCAGGGAAGAAATTAACTGCCATAGCCAAGATTCACATTTGATAACATTTCTTGTTCTTTTTGTATTAAATGTTTGGTGTTCCAAATGTGGTGTCTCTCATCAGCCTGTGGAAAGTGACTATTTTTGGAAGCAAGACTTTGATTTCTGTATGCACAGTGAACACTAATCTTTGTTTATAAACCAAGTGTGACTATCAATTACATAAATGAAGATGAAAAGGGAAATGTTAGATTCTGTAGGAAACAGAGACAGCCTGTCTGCCCTGTTACAACGCACCCCTTCTTCAAACTCAGGAGGCCAGCCGTATGAAAAACGTTTTGGACAAAAAGTTCAAGGAAAGTAATCTTGGTGGATAAGGCATGTAATAGAAGAGCTGGTGTTTTGGAACAGTGAAATTCTCATAAATTTTATATAATTTTATTTTTTCAAATACTCCTAAAATCACCAATGCAGTGGTTTGTGGAACCTTGCTAGATGAGCTAGCTTGGGCGCTGGAAGCAGCCCTCAGTCAATTCTGCATTTACATCCAGGAGGAATGCTGCATTAGTATAGTTAAACTGTACCTGATTCCTAAATGATTTAATTGTGGTGGTCCTACGTAGCACGGGCTGCATGTTTGAACATGTATCTCAAATTTGTACCTGTATCTCAGTTAATGAAAATTGTGAGAAGAAACATCTGAGGCCAGAAAGAGTAACATATATATATATATGCAAAATTATGATGCAAGAATTTAAAAAATTTTTTTCCTAAATTACCCATAGTGTAATTCAGTGATTCAGATGTAATTATGTAGGGATTCCTTTATGGATGTGTAAATGAAAACAAAATAACATTTAGATTTAACTAATAAAGACAGACAGATACAAGTGTCTTTGGTACTGCATGTAGATTTCTAGAAACCAGAGTTCTAGAATCTGATCTTGTCAGGGAGGTGAGACAGTTACTCACCAAGTTAAAAAATACTGTTTGCTATACTCTTGCATTGTTTGACTTAGCCCATAACATTTATAGTCACATTAAACCTGCAGGGAATTCCTCCTAGATTTTTCTTGACTATCAGCACTGTGCAAACATCAAGAGGACGTTAATAACAGTTGCTAATACAGGAGTTGCCATGCTGGATACGCCTATTACCGTGCCACACCTGGTGCCTAGCAGCAGCTTAGCTTAAGAAAGAAACTTTAAAAAAACTTTACAAACTTCAGAAAAAAAAATAATATCCAGACCTCATTCTGCAACAGACTTAAGCAATATGTAAATATATATATATAAAGTTATGTGATGCGGAAAACCCTTGAGACCTTTAATTCTAAATCTTGTATGTGAAAAATCTTTGAGTGGTTTACTCCACATTGTTGTTGTCTTTTTTGTGGATGCAACTACTAATGCTGAAACAACGTTCAGTCTTAAAATATTCAGCCACTTCTTTTTAAATCTTGATTCCTTCAAGAAGTAAATGTTGCAAGGTGACTATGCCATATAAATCTGTACGTCACATGGTAGCAAGAGTATATGTAGATATGTTCAATGTAAACATACTTATTTCTCACATATCTTCCATAATTTCTGCTGCTGTTTTCTCCTTGCCTGTTGCTGCTGACATGTTCTTATGAGCAAGAGTTTTCTTGCTAATTGGATGCAGTGTCATAAACAAAGCATCACAACTTTGTTCTGGGGTTAGATGAAGAGAGAAACTGTGTTGTGAAAGAGGTATCCTACTTAAGCCGTGCCTTTGATAATAAAAGAGCTTATTGCTTTCTTACAGAAATATAATCATCTTGCCAAATTTCCATCAATATGACTATTTCCTTTTACATGAAGTTAGTGAATAAGTAAAGCTTCAATAATTGCTAAAGTAGTAAAAATACTATTAAAAAACTGTTTCAGATCATTGCTTAGGTTTCACTTTTTCTTATTTTGAAATAATTAGGTTGAATAATGATATATTAAAAGGAAAATTATCTATGTAGACAAATAGTGTAAAAGAATAGGATGTTTTGCATAAGAAGATGAAATCCATACACTCCCACTTATTCCTTGTTACCAAGCTATCTATGCTAGTTACATTCAACAGTTCTTCTTGAAAGACTGTCTTTGTAGTGTTAACTTTTTCTTAATTTAAAAGCTGCTCTATAATGGCTCACATTCTAATCGTAATTTAATTTGTAGAGATAATTTTCAGAAGAATGTTTTAACAGAAACCTTTTTTTACTTTTAGAATTGGAAGATGGCCAGAAACAGGCAATGGTTAGTGAAAGAACAGAAGCTTTTACTACATCGCGAAACTTGCTGATCTCTGGAGCAGATGCTATTGAAAGGATTATGTCTTCGTACAAAGAGGTACTGTACATCTGTCATACACAAAACAGAAGAGGAAAAAAAAGTAAAACAGAATTTACATTTACTATAAAATGTTAAAAAAAGTGCATTTTTAAAGGAAAATTCTATTGCAACTAAATCCATGGAGATCTTTGAACTGATAGTTTGGTCTTTAGAGTTAAGTCCGCAGAGTCTAAAGTGCACAGTTGCCAGTATGGTGCAGCATGTAAATGTAATTTTTAATACCTGTGTTCAGGTGCCATCAGAGAGCAATAGAAGCTCCTGGAATGTAAGCGAAAAAGGTTCAAATTCCTCCTCTGTTTGGAGTACAAACTTGAATTCAAGCTGGCTGCCTCCAATGTATTGGTACTCTTCTGTTGGAAGTGTCGTGTTTTGCATGAAACACAAAGAGAACTGAATACTTATTTCCTGGCCACCTAAAACTGTAGGGCTATTTTCAGTATCCTGTAAACCTGCTAAATTGTAAGTAATTTTGCAAAGTAGGGAAATTTTAGCAGGAAAAAATCCACCTTGGGATAGCAGATTGTCTAGAGGTACAGGGTGTTCGTCTGGGAGGTCAGAAATGTTGTTTCAGGTCCTTACCCAAGTTCCAGTAAAGTTGGGCTTTCACTTGTGGTTGCTCTTGGGGGTTTCTCTAGGTGCTGGCTGTTAAGTAAAAGAAAAGTGAGGCAACGCTGTTATTCTCCTCAAGGTTTCCTTCTGCATGTTGGTTCTGCATTTGTTTAATTGGTTTTTGCTCGTCCCTTTGTTGAGGACCCCTTTTCCCAGTGCAGTGCTAGGAGGCACGCATTAGCTAGGCAGCTAGTCGAAGACTATGGATTCCTTACTTGGAATTCAGCCATAATAGCTACAGCTTTGTAAACTGCAGGGGGAAGGGTACTTTGGCACCTTCAGATATGGACCCTGACAAAGCCAGAGTCTGTGCTTTTTTCAGAAGGGGTCTTCTAATGGACTGTGATTTTGACCTATGCTCCTTTCGCTGTTCCCCTGCTTAGCCTCTGCTCTAAAGATACTGCCAGAAAACCTGATGTAATTTCTCTTTTATTTTCAGCATTTAAGCCATTTATATAATGTACATGGGGACTTATAAACATTGTGGCTTTATCTTTTGGAAACAAAAATACTCACAACATAGTAGGAACAACTGAACAAGCTCACTTTGTTTATGACATGGTAAGATTTTAATCCAGACAGCATGAGATCAAAGACCAGTTCTATAAATTTCCATCTTAATTTTACATTCATACTTCTCTTCAAGAGACACTGTGGTACTTTAACCACAGTGTCATTCCCATTTCGTGATTCAGGCAGTTTCCAAGGGACAATTCACTTCAAGTGGTAGTGAAGTTCCAGTTCTTGCCCACCTGATCCACCAGGGCATCCTCCTTCCAGTCAATGTAATTCAGAGTGCAGATGAGGTGGGCTCAACTTTTCTTTGCAGGTCAATAGTTTAGATGGTAGCATTTCATGTTTTGACAAAGCAAGTTTGTAGGGTCATGGTTTAAAAACTTACTACAAGTTATGTTTCTTCTGGGGCACAGTTGATACGAGTTCCGTTCATCACGTGCAGGATTCTCTCTGTCAGATGCCACTGACGACGCTGTACGGAGCACTCAGTCCTGGCATGAGCTCCCGCTGAAATTGCTAGAAAGACTCCGGTGTGGAGAATGACGTTACAGGTCCCATGTGTTACCTACTGCCTCAGGTGCTGCTAGACCAATACTTTTCACAGCTGTTAATGCAATTACCAGTAGTGCAAAAGAATGTACAGCTGATGGAGTTGAAACATCGAGTGTTTACTCTTTTTAAATTGAGGTTTTTGGGATGTTGTATACTTGTCAACCTCCAGTGGAGCGATGGCCGTGTGGCCAGAACTAGCACTCACTTCTGAATCTGGCACAAATAGTGAAATTTATAGAGGATTTTGTATTGAAATTATGTACGCCATAGCAGGTGAACTCAGTCATGGGGTGTATGTATTTAGCCACAGTAAGCTAATGATTTTATAATCTCAGACTCATTTTCTTGCTATTCTTGTCTTGCTCTCTGCAATTAGTATAAAAATTCATCCTTTGAAAACCTGCTAATAGTACATTTATAATAAGATGTCTGGGTTTTATTCTTTGCTGCCAGCAGATGAAGGCAGTTCTTTGGGAGCTCTTGGTGATGTTGCTGCCCACGAATAGGAAGTTATCAAGTCCAGAGATCTGTGGTTTCTGTCTTCACCAGGCGGAAATTGTGACAAAAGGACCAAAAAAAAAAGGAGAAAGCCTTTTAAGAGACCTCACTATCTTAAAAAATGCTTGCTTCTAATCCAAGGTCTCAGATTTAGCTCTCTTACTCTAGCATGCAGTTGACAGAAGAGTAATTTCTTTTTTGTAGTTTATTTTAGATTAGGATGCCCTGGTGCTGCCTGTTTGACGCAGAAAAGCACACCTTTCCCACAGGAGGTTTTTGGGAATACAGGGAAGTAAACATAAATAATTACAGATGCCAGTTTTTCTCACTTCTGTGGACCTTTATTTTACTGGCAAATGCAGAGATTTTGTTTTGCTCTTGTATGATAGGCTCTCTATTTTCAGATATGCTAATAGCTATTCTCTGCTGGTTGAAGGCTACTGATCCACGGAAAGCACGGTCCCTGCAACCTCCTCATTTATTGGAGCTATCGTAGCTTACATTGGCTGAAAGCTGTCCCCCTCCAACCAGTTCTGTCTGCTGGCTGGTAGGAGCTGTGGGTGGCATAAGGGTTAGCACAAAATCTCAAGGAATGAAAATTGATAGGCGTTGAAAGACGCATCATTGATCTTTCCGGAGTAATAATTGAGAAGCACTGTCTCAGAATAACTGGGAATGTTTTTTCGTGAATCTTTGGCCAAACTTTTCATTTATAGAATATGTGAAGTATAACTGAAATGAGGCATTTGTTGTTTCTCAGGTTACTGAGCTAGCAGGCTACACCGCCCGCGTCTACAACATGTTTTCAGTCTTTGACGAGGTGAAGAGAGGCATCTACAAAAGAACTGCTGTTATTCAAGGGTCTGAAAACAACAGCAAGAATGAAGATAAAGCAGAATTACACAACGATGGGCCTTTAGAAGTCAAAGGTAATTAATACATATTTGTATGTATTTCCCTGTGTGTGGGACTGGTGCAGTGGGACAGGTGGTGAACAGAGGTTTTGTTTCTACAACAAATCAACCTCTCAGCCTTGATACCCCGGAGACCATGTTGCCTTCCATTTTAACCTCCTGCTATTTTGTAACTCTGTGCTTATGCAGCGCTTTTCTAATACACAAAATGGCTCAAATGTTTTCTGTGAAAACTTTCAATGAAAAAGGCGTTTCAACTAAACTATTATTGGTGGCGATGGTATTATTCTTATATGGACAGTGCCTGCTTTCCTCTGGCACTTAATTTTTTTCAGAAAACTGAGACTGTAACTTTTTCATCTTCAAACACTACGTTATTTTGTTTGGGGTAGGAGGGAAAGACAGATTGGTTCTGTAGTTTTTGATGAAAATACCACTTTGTTTTCAGTGACTAAAAATCAGGCTGTGCTCATTTGTTCATAATTTAGTGGGAATTTTCAACTGAAAATGGGCTGGCAACTTTACCTTTCCCCTCACCTCCCAGATGGTCTGATCAATATATACCTTATCCCTCCTGTCCTATCCTGTGTCTTGCTGGTGCCACTATCTTTCTGTCTCCACCCTTCCCAAAACATTTTCTGTGTACATCCATTTCTTACCGTGCTCCATTATGTGACACCTCTCTCTTCCGCTGGTGTCCAGCCTCTCTCTGAGGTACTTAAAGGCATCTTTTGCAATGGGCTTTTCCCAATTTTCCCAATAGACCCCTTCTGCTTCACCCCTCTGTGGTGTTGAAAAGCCTCTTTCCCTCCCTTTGAAAACTTGAACCTCAGTAGAGTTGAAGGCACCACAGTGCTCTTTATGAAATAATTTCTTTCAGCAATTTCGGCAGTGCTGCCCTTTGGCATGGATTTCTTAAAAGTCCTCTGACAAGGTTCTTCATAATGAAGTCTGATGCGGTGTGTTGGATAGCTGTGGAAATAGACGATGTCTTAATCTTGTAGATCTTGGTAATATTTGGCCGATGTTAAAAGAAATGGCATTTTATAATTGTTACATGTTGCCATGTACAAGAGAACAGGTTTGTAGTTCCTGGAGCAACAAAGTAATTTGGGGGCCCTTTGTAGATAACTCTGTTTTAAAACCAAAACCAAATACAGTTCAGGTATGCAAGCACGCTTCTCGTGTTCCCTTTTGGTCTAGTATGCTTGTATCTCGCTCCTTTCTTCTCTGCAGCCTTTTCCCAAGATTTGATTCCACTACAGTCACACATTTCATCCAGCCTGAATTCCTCCTAAGTCGCGGTGACTGGGGTTCGCTCCTGAGCGGTTGTAGGGTCTCAGAGGCAGCTAGCCAATACCAAGCATTGTGCACGAGGACTTAAGGAGAATTTAGGCCAGATGAATCTAGGCCACAGGCTCCACACTTTTTATGACAAGTCCCATTGTAATACTGTTTTTCCGTCTTTCTTTTGGTCTTGATACTTCAAAAATCCCTGTGGAGTGGATTTGTATGTGGATAAAAGTACACGTGCTCACATATGTATATGTGTCTGCATTGTTAGAAAAGAAATATCTTAATATTTAGCTTCCCCAAAGGCATTTTCAACACATACTACTTATTTCCTTTTAAGTCATCAAATATAAGTTTAAGTAACTATGGGATGCCTGTGCTATGCCTTGCATTTACTGTTGTCAATAAGAAAATTGTGAAAATATGAAGAATATTTGAAAATTTTTAACAGATAGTAATATTGTTATCTATGCAGTGTATCTAATAATTCAGAATTTTAAAGTTGAAATATATTTTTATACATCTTGTACAAATACTGTCAAATTATCTTTCTGGTTGCACATAAAAAGGCTTTTAAAGCACCCTAAAGCTGCAATCAAACACTGCAAAGTTAGGAAATGAGAATTAAGTTTACTTAATACTTGCTTAGCTTACTATTTTAACTAGAATTTCTCCGGTGTATCCAAGTGCATCAAAAACATGAATGAATTTTGCAGAATTTGCTGAAGATCATGAAGGATGATTTTCTGTGGTGACATTTCTATGTTCAGATTAGTGTAAATTATAAAATAAGCCCTTCTAATACACAGAGAAGTCACTTTCCCTTGCATCTTCTCTGTAAAGAAAATTTCTGATGTTTGTCCAGAAGCCCAGCTGTTAGGGTTGTGTTAGAGAAGGCCATTAACAGGCAACTGAGAAGTTAGGGTTGTTTTCATTTTTTCACTGTTTTCAGAAGAATTTATTTCTAAGTCCTTATGTCACAGAGTATCCAAATGTCCAGTTGAGATTGTATATTTAAATTTGCCAGAAATCCAAATAGTAAGTGTAGCTCCTGAAGTGAAATACATTATATGGGTTTCCACAAATACTTACAAGACACACTTACAGTGTCTATGGCTTCAAAAAGAGATGGAAGCAAGCCATTAAATGTTTTCTGCTTTGCTGTCGTTGCTGGAGGAGACTGAAGTGGGCTCAGAGTTTCAGAGCTGGTTGTGAAAGTAGATTCCATTTTCTAATGAAGTCCTCAAGAGAAGGTAAACTGGTCTGCCTGTGGCTAAGGCGGTCCTTGGACTTTTTTACTGGTTGGTATTTAGAACCTATTTAAAACTAAATAAAGTAAATAGAGGTGGGATGTGAATAAACATGTCTTTATAGTGTGTTATATATTTATGATGCATATTGGGCATTATATTTATGATCAGATTTGGGATTCATTGCACACTCTTGGCTACTGCTGACAGTGTCTTTCTGACTAAGTAAGATTTATTATCCAGATTTTCCACTAGGGGAACCTGC
The DNA here is from genome assembly GCF_964199755.1 of Larus michahellis. Taxonomy (NCBI): domain Eukaryota; kingdom Metazoa; phylum Chordata; class Aves; order Charadriiformes; family Laridae; genus Larus; species Larus michahellis. Next base: position 16,922,776 of record NC_133896.1, read on the forward strand.
AGCACATAAAAGAGTTATTTGAAACTCGTCAATTTATATTTCTCAACTGTACACAGACACTGTCACATATCATTGCGTAATGGAAGGTTTCACAAACTCTAATTATTATCTTTCTTTCTGTGTTTGTTTCTAGGGAAAGTTATTGATGTTGATCATGGAATTATTTGTGAAAATGTTCCTATTATTACTCCGAACGGCGATGTGGTGGTTTCCAGACTAAACTTCCAAGTAAGATGATATGCAAGAATCTTCTGATTGTTGCCATCACATTAACATAAACAGCACAGAATTCATGTACCTTATGTTAAGTACTTGGAGGAACATATGAATAAAAGGGGAAGTCCAGAAAGGTAGGCATAGTAGCTCAATAGAGGCAGACGTCTGTAGTTTATCCTGCTCAAAGAAAGAGAAGAGAGGATTTCTGGTGCTGTTGCCAGGTGAAAAACCGACCTGAGATTTTCAAAGGTGTATATGGGAGTCTGCATCCATCTTTACTTAATTGCATTGAAATTGGGATGCTTTGCTCACATAGGCTCCTTTAAAAGTCTGAGTTCACAGCAACAGTGAAAAAACTGAGTCTGTAGCTTCACTTGACCACCACAAAGAGCAGTACTAATAGTTGACAGCATAGTTCACAAGTCCAGCCATGGAGTCTTTACTCAGTAAGAACTTGTATTGTTTTTACCAGATACCACTCAATACCTGCTCACAATTTTAGTGGAAGACCATTATTGAATTACTGCCATATATATCCTGATCTCATGTTCCAGTGCAGATGTTATTATTTTAAAAAATAGTTGAAGTTATCAGAACACTAACATGAATCATTCCAGCAGGTCCTTTAATTTAGCTAAAGCAGAATGTTCTTCTTGCCACCTCTGTTGGTATAGGAATTAGCAGCTAGGAGGACAGGGACCTAGCTGTGGCAAAACTTGCAACGGCTTCAGTGTAGGAATTTCACATTTGTAAAATTACAACTTTATGGTCAAGGAGACAGTTATATTTATCCATTTGGCTCAAGAGACAAAACCAAAATAAAAAATAGTTAATGTACTTATGTAAAGTGCAAACAATGACATTGTGATTATGCATAAATATACACTCATATATACACAGGGTAATATTCAAATGAATAAAAACAAGTGCATCACAGCCAAAATAACACTGGTAATTAAGCAGGAAAGGCCAATGTGAAGTAAATTTTCCAAATAATTTGATCAGGCTCACATAGCTTAAATTGATATCACTGGTGGGCATAGCACTTCTCTCTATGCTGTTACCACCTTTGGACCTAATCTGCATGAGAATAATTGATTCTGACTGTGCTATGTTGACATTATGATATATTCAGTGTAGTTCATAGAAATAGTCAGACATAGAAATTATTTTCATTATTTCAGTCCACTTAATGTATCCATGCCATTGATTCCAGAACAGTTGTATAAATATGTGCAGGTAATTAATGAAACGGCTTGATAATTTGGTATAAATGCTCACCTAACTGCCTGTAGGGGTCTTAGACTGTCTTCTGCCATATATACTGCGTAGTAACATCTTTGCATTTTCATTGCTATTGTAGGTCCAGGAGGGGATGAATCTTTTAATCACTGGACCCAATGGCTGTGGAAAGAGTTCGCTCTTCAGAATTTTAAGTGGTTTGTGGCCCGTGTATGAAGGAGTTCTCTACAAACCCCCTCCGCAGCACATGTTTTATATACCACAAAGGTATGTTTTTTGCTCAAGGTGATACTTTTTTTCTGGTTACATGAATTTTCACCCTGCTCCTCTCATTTTCAATCTGTGATATGTGCAGCCAAGTTAAAAGGTGGTAAGCACAACCTCAGCTGTGTGGAGAGTGCTAAAAAAGAAGATTCCTTCTTGTTGGTGATGCAAATCTTCAGTCATTGGAAAGGGCTCACATGCACTTGTGACGGAGCCTATGCTCCCCCGATGACTAAAGTCCCGAAGGACTCGGATGATGGGAACAGGCTAGAATCGGAAAGACATTTGAAATAGACCTAATAGATCTTAATTCTAATTTCACTTTAAAACCAAAGATCAAAACAAGTAAGAGTGTTTTGGTTCCTAAATGTTAAATTGCTCAAAATAATTTTCAAAACTTCAACTTGTACACTACAAAACCAGAATCTAATCCAATATTAACTGCAAATTTCCTTTTTTATAATATGTGCTTATTTCACTAAGGGAAACATGACTCTTCTGTGCTTCATTTGTATTCTGCCTTGCTGTTGGACTCTCAGAACATAATTTAATGCAATTGATTCTAGAATATCTCCTTAGAGACTTCTAACTAGGTTGTTTCGCAAAAGCAAAATCAAACACTGAGAATCTTCGATTGTTTTCTGTAGTTCATTTCTTCCCATGGGCAAAAGTAGTATTCATGGTACAGTTTGTAGTCTTGTTTAAAAAGTAGAAGCTATTAAGCGGAATGGAAAATATTAACTGATGAGTAGATTTTCCTTGCTGCGGGTGCAGGTAATAAGGAACATTTATCTATAATTTTTCAAATATACGTACAATTTATTGCTAGCCACTGTCACTTTTCTGAACCACTTGAGGGTTTAATTCAAGAATTTGTAGCAAAATGCTTTGTTCAATGTTTTTCCAAACGATATTTCAGTATTCACATTGTGCGGGACATTCTTAAAACCATTTTTATTCTTAGGCAGAACAAAAGCTATTCTGAATTTTTTTCTTGCAGAAAATCTTGAGTTTCAGCCACTTCTGTCCTCTGTGTGATCCCAGCCCCTTCTCAAATCAGTATCAGAGGCTGGCTTGCCTACAGCCCTTCCCCTTTACTTACGTCCCCTTTATTCTGTGAAGGCAAACAGATTTACATTGCATTCAGGCAGATTTGCCAAGGTGCTGGTTGAGGGGATTGAATGACATCTGCTGGGTTTTCATTTCTGTAAACATGAATCTTTGTTAGCTGTTTCCCCTAAGTTTTCAGAGCTGGGGGAGCTTGTCCATCAGACCTCTTCTTTGGAACATTTCAGAACTTTTGGTCAGAAACTAATACTCAACCAGTGTCTTTGCAGCCCTCGGTGACCAAAGCCATGTAGGGATTGGCATATCATCTTTGCAGTGTACCCTGAAGGTATCACTCATATGCAGTCCATCCTAGTAGCATCCCCCAGGAGAAAGGGTGCTGCTGTGATGTCTTCAGAACACCTAAGTGACATTGCCGTGGCTCGGCTCTGTGGCTCTGTGTGAGCTCTGCCCTCCTGGAGGGTTTATTAGGCACAACAGGGGTATTCCCTTCCCAAGGACAGAGCGGTGTCTGGGTAAATGGGGCAACAGTGAGTGACAGAAAGCTCTTCTGCAGAAGTGCTACACCTTCATTGTGTCTGAAGATTTTGAAGTTGACTTTGGGGGACAGTTCAGCTGTGTCAGTATGGGTTCTGTAGCCTCAGAATTGTGGCCTCTTGTATTTGGAAAGGGACTGTGAAACTAAGTCTTGTAGGGATTTGTGGGTGAATGTGGCCGAAGGGGTTGGTGTAGGACAGCAATCAATCAGATTTATTTGTTAGGATGTCCTTGAGGATCCTGAGTTGCTTTTTTGCCCAATGTATTCTTTGGCTTACTGAGTCTTAGATGAATATCTGAGAGACTAAGAATGACTTGAAGGACATTCAGTTTTAAATGGAAGTTTGTAAATTTCTGGACCAGACTTGCAACCAATCTGCTGGATTTTTAGGGCTTTTGTCTGGATTGCCTTATGTGGTCCAGGCATTTTTTTTCTGCCTGTATTCCAATTCTGAGTGTTTTAACAGTTCGTTTATTTATGTCCTAAATAAATTACACATTCAGTTCGGGTTTTTTGTCTGTCACTGGATCTAGAATACATTTAGAATTTCTGTAGTGGTTTGTAAATTGTTCTGAAGTCCCAAAATTAAAGCAGCTTGTTTTGGAGGGTCCTGCGTGTAAATTGCTGCTTGGTCAGGATTACCTTCTGTTTGTTTATTTTTATTAGACATAATTCTAAAATTGCAGACTGGAAAAGATAGTGCCCTGCCTACATTTGATCATGTATAGATTTCAGCATAACTTTAGGGAAAATTTATGTTCTGAACTAAGAGGATTTGGGAGGTGGTAGGACAGTATCACCTGGATTAAACCTGCCTCAGTCTTTCATTTGGTGGGTGGGTAAAACCTGTGGTGTAGTAGAAGGCTCTTGAATTGTGGATGAATGGTGGATGTCTGTCAGAGCAGTGAATTAGAATGACATCATTGTGTTTAAGTGTATATATTATGTTTCTGGTCTAAGAACATGGGAGATGGTTCTCCAGGAGTGGACATAGTTACCACTGAGCCTGGTAAGAGTTTACTCCTGCATCCCTGTGGCTGAATTTAATTCTGCATGAGCCCTTTGTGTCAAATATAGGAACCTCATCTGCACACCATGAATGGTGGAGAATACATTGACTACTAAGTAACAAAATACTCCACCGTAAATAGAACCTCACTGAAAAGATTATTTTTTCATCTCTGTTTGTAACGTTCCAGCATCGTATTCCGGATCTGCGTGGGAAATCATGTGTCTTTGCTGAGTTCAAAAGCTACACACAAAAGTATGATTTATTAAAAAGTGAATTATCTCATTGTATACTCCAAATTTCATCAGCACTGCAAACACTTTGTAGTTAGCTTTACTTAGCAGTATGTAGACTTTAAAGATTCCCTATCTTTTTATCTTTTTAGATTGCTTAGCATCATTATACTGCCTTTTTTATATTTTACCTCTGTGAATCATTGTGAGATATTTTTTTCTCCCCTTATATAGGGCCAGGCCATGCAGAATTTGTCCTTAATCAGTCACAGTTGTGGTGGATGCTGGTGGGACAAACTGCTCTTTTGAGGGGCAGGGAGGGAGAAGCCCGGGGATTTCTGTGAGTGTGGCTCTGCCACAGTCTGTGACAGGCCTGTAAAAGAGGAGGGTGGGCAGAAGAGAGGGAGGCTTTAAGAGGATTTAAGCAGTCCAGCATCATATTGGTGCTTGTTTTCAGAACAGAAAGCAGCTTGTTTTCAAGGATGGATCAGTGCTCAACAAGTTGTCACTTGTCATTGGAGCCTCAGTAACTGGCAGCGTGTGTGCTCTTACCCCTTCTACTTCTCTATCCCTTTTGCAAAGTAAAATTCATTTGTGTTAACCACTTCTTTGCATTCTTCTTTTAATTAACTGGTCAAAAAGGTATCATGAATGGAAAAATAAATGCTTGTGGGTGCTCTACTTGATAAGGAACCATGTTTCAAATCAGAATTCAGAAACATCATTTTAAATACTAAATAATTAACAAGAATATGTAGTGGGTAGCATGAGTACCAGTGCTAAAGATATGACCACAAGATGTATATCTAGCACTTAGGGAATTAAAGAAGCAGTCAATACTTTCATAGCATATCAGCAGCGTATCTGAAGATAGCCTGATTTCTCTGGACTGTGCCCTGTTCCTACTCTGTTGGTCTTAAACATGGGAGGGGACTCCATCTCTGTGGAATTGGTGAGCTCTAGCATACAATTCATCCTAACATTTACTGCAGCTCTTCTTGCCCTCCAGCTAAAAGTCTCAGCTTTTTCAGTTGTAAGGAAACACAGATTCTGCACGTGTTGGCACTTATTTCCTTAGTTCTCCCTCGTTTGATATCAAGGCCAGGAGAATTGCACACCTTCATACTTGCAGGTTACGTTGACAACACCACAGGAATATTCCTCAATGTCTCCGCACTGTAAAGCTGCAGTAAAGCTGTGATCACCACTGGGCTATTGATAAAAAATATTAGTCATTTTCTGCCAGCTGTGTCTTATTGTCGTATTTGTGTGGAGGAATGTCTCATGCAGTCTCTGTTGGTTCCATAACCATCTATCATGACTCTCAAGTCTTCCTAGCACAGCGCATATCTAAAACGTCCATCAGCATTTTCTCTGTCTTTTTTGAGGACTGATTCACATTCGCAGAGTTTGGAGTAATTTTTAATCCACTGTACTTCTTTCTCCTGGTCCATTGTTACTGTTCTTCCTCTCCAGTTTGCTTCTACTGCGATTTGGTTATTTTTGTGAGAGGGGCGTAGCATGCATAGTTTTTCTGTAATTCTGTGTGCCATTCTAGTATAAGGCCAACCCTAACACTTTCTCAGTGGTCACAGTGATGGTCCAATTCTGTATTCTCTCTCTCTTTCTATTGCTCATTCAAGTAGATCTCTTTTTTTTCCTTCAACACCAGGCTTGTCAGATGCTAAGATGGAGGCAACCAAAGATGCACTAGTGTCAACTTTTGTTTGTTTTCATCATTTAAGATTTATATACCTATGTCTTGCTGACTTCTCATTAATACTAGGACAGTATGGAACATAACAGTTGAAAGGTTTATCTGGCCCTTCTAAGCTGTTTGTTTTTGCATGTGTCTGCTCTATTTCTGGTATTTTATCTGGGTTTCCTTTACAAGTCGTTTTCTGTCTGGTGTTTTTCCTTCTGTATTCTAAAAATATCCTTGGCTACTAAACAAAACTCTATCAGCTCTGAAGATATATTTCCTCTCCTTAGCTCTAATAAGTAATCCAAATGTCTGATTTGATTTGCCTCAAGTAGTCCAAGGTTATTCATCATGGGGATGAAACCAAGCAAGTTCTAAATGGTATAAATAATAAAGTGATAAAATGAAAGTAATTTTTATGTTATAAGCACATGACACTTTGGAGATTATGGTGTTATTCAAATGTTATCTTAAGCGTTTGAGGTAGTTAGTAGTGGCCACTGTCATTAAAATGACAATTCTTGATTACCTAAACAATTTAATGTTGCAAAATTGTTGTGTTCACTGTCAGATACCCTATATTACATACGAAAGTATGTGCTTATGTAGTGTCCATATATACGGCTCTTCTGTATTACACTACTTTCTTGTTAGCACGTGGTCTGTTAGAGAAGTAGCCCAAGTGAAGTGCTGTGCAAATATGCCTATGCGAGTTCTGTTGCTTCATCTCACTTAGGCTGGCTCAGATGTCTCTGTGCTGTGTTGTATTTTGCACATCCTAGTTTCTTGTCGGCTCACACTGCTCTGTCTTTAACTATGATCCCTTTAGTCGGGTCAGCTGTACTCTGACTGCACATGCCGACACCACACTAGCGTTTGTCATTGCCCTTCAGCATTTTGCTGATAGTACACCACCACATTGATTTGTTCCTCCAGCCATCCATTCATGTCATGCTATATAGATATCTACTCCCTTGCATACTGCATCTGTTTGTCATACTTACTGTTATCAAGTTCATGGTACTCCTTTTAAATACGTTTATTTCCAAAATTCAGCGTTTATCTGAGAAATGAGAAAAAAGGTCTGTGGTAGATAGCATTGACATGAAACATAGCATACTTCAGTTGTGTGTACTATTTTGATGCAGGTTTGCATTAACAAACTGGCTGCTGCTTTGTATCTTCTTTTTTCTTTTTTGACATGAATTCTATGATTCTATGAGTCAATTCAAGACAGGTTAATTGAGTATTCTACTGTTCATTAAAAAGCGTGGCCTTGCATCTGAAGGCACTGTTAGGCTATCCCCTCAGCCAGGGCACAGCTTTTCCCATTCCATCTTACTGGGGCTTGTATAGAAATGCTTGCACTTCTCCTTCCTGACTGAAGTCCTGTCTTGTCTCACCTAGAACAGAGAAGTTCTTGTCTTGCTGCCTTGTAAGTTAGCTGAAGCTCTGCCTGCCAGGATCGCTGGGAGACCTCTCTGTTTCCACTGAAGGCTCACTCACAGCTGTAAAGTTTGAAGGTTTTTAATTAGGTCTGTGTGCTGACTGATCACAAGTAATAACAGTACCTTTTGGTAGCACATTGTGAACAAGATTTACCTACGCTGATAGTCAGAGGTGGAAAATGGCTTTATGGATTAGCTGCTACTCCCTCTCAAGCCATGCAAGGTGCCTTCTTTACCGGCCAGACACATGAGTCAGCTAATTAAAGCACAGCTTACAAGTCTTTTCTGTTATTAGGCAAAGAGTTGCAGAAATCCCAGACTGAAGGCTTTAGTCATCTTGCTGCATTGAGGTTTAGTTTAGATTTGAAATGTATTTACATAAATCCAACACTGGTCTTAAAGGCTGCAGCTGAACTGATGCTTGTGAAGGACTTCAGCATGCTCTAAGGTTTTGGTCCCTCAGTCCCTTCAGACTGGCGGCCTGTCTGCAGCAAGCTGTGGCTATGGGAGGTACCAAGAGGACTAAATGTGGGTGAGGAATTGAGCTGGGTTGATACATACTCAACTTTTACTGCATACGGAGACTAATGCATTTCCTAGTGGGCATTTTTCTGAAGCACAGAAGCCAGTACCACGCAGGATACAAATGAAAACCCTTGTTGACAATTCTGAATCTCCAGGGAAACCCAGGCTTGATTTGATACTGACATTTCAGTATTGTCTCTTACCTGCTGGTGGACTTTTCGGTTGAAGCACCTTCTATTATTACTGCCTTCTGTATAGGTGAATGCGGAGATTTTATTCTCCAGACTCATGGAGATGTCTCACTTAAAGCACAATGCGGTCACTTAACTCAGTGCAAGCCAAGCCCCTTTTATTTGTGATCCATAAAAGAACTTCAACATTCAGAAGATTAAGGTCCATTCAGTAACTCATTGCATTCCTACCAAGTCACAGATACACAGAGGTATAATGTTAAAGTGCTGTCAGCTGCACGGCTGATTAAATACCATGATACGTATGCAACTAAAAGGTGAAATCCATTCTCGTAATCAAAGCAGCATCCATCCTATTTTGAGTATTGCTTCAGTACTACGCACAGAAATCTTGTTTTGGCTCCTGCATAAAAGTGGGTGTTACTAATATGGAGAACTTCCTCCATTTTCATTCTTTTGAGATGTTTTCCTCAATGTTACAGAAGAGCTAAGTTTTTGTCTGTGAGTATGCCCAGTTGCAGGAATATTTCTACTAAGATCTCTGGCAATCAGTTGCTCTGTGTTTCAGAGTGTATTTTGGACACCATGTTCTTGCCAGCATGAGCTTGCAACGCTTCTGCCCTCCACTTGCTTCTTTTGACAGGATTTTTAATATCAAAACTCCTCATTCAGCACTGATAAGTATGTGTTGCCTGTACCACCTTTCCAGGCATCCATGTTTGTGCCAGGCTCTTTCTGGAACTTCATTAAAATGCTGGGAAAACTAGGCTTTGAAATTTTAAGTACATTGTCAGATTAAACTTGACAAATATTTTACTAAACAGATTATAAGAACTGAGACGTGGCTGGTATTTATAGGATCCATCCAGAAAAGCAACCAATGATCTATTTAACCTGTGCTAGGTTCATTTTACTCAAAGAGCTCGTTTGCCTTTAAATTTTAGTTTTGACAGCAGTGCCAGGGGAACAGATTCACCTACAGGTTAACTGAGATCGCTGTGTAACTTAGCAGTGGTATGGACAAACTTGCATGTTAGGGAGTAATCTGGTGGTTGCATGGACATGACCTAGTTTCTGCAGAGAAGTCCAATTACTATGTCCAGCTTGAGCAGTTACCTCCAGCTTAATGCCCTGTATTGCGACTGTGCAACAAAGGATCTTTGGCAGATGAGCAGAAGGGCAAATGTTTACTATTTCAATAATATTTTACCTAGGAATGTCAAAAAGCATGCTTCAAATGCCTTATGCGTATCAAATGATGAGAAGCAACTTGACTACGTAACACTGGGAAGCACTGGGAAAAATAAACTACAAAACCTGCCTGGCATAAAAAGCTTGATATGAAAAGACTGAAAGGATGCTGGCTTTTGTGAGGGGAGGATAACTGAAAGCTCTAATAACAACTGTATCATCTTCCCTGGGAAGAAGTCTTTTCTCCTCCTTCTTACTACAGTTTTCAATCAGCAGCTCTCATTACAGTGCCCTATGCTTTTAAATATCCACATAGTAGACATAGCCAAGACCTCCCTCTTGAGGTGAGGGTGGTAGACCTTCCCATGCACTCTGGCTCTGCCTTTTGCCAGCCCCTGTATCCTGGGCTCCAGAATTGTGTCCCAGCTCCACAGTAAATGGGACCTTCTGTCCCTCCTCCAGCTTACTGTGGTTTCCAAGGTAAATGTAAGTTATATTCAGCGTGGTGATTCTCTTCTGCATTTCTTGGAGACAATGCAGTATTCACTAGTAACTACCCACCTTCCAGAGAGAAGACTTTTAGCTATTTTTGTATACAAGTATTCATCCCCACTGTCAACTCATGCACCAAAGGTAGAATTTTTCTATATTCATTTATGCAGCTAAAAGTTAGACATCCTTGTGTGAGCTTTGTGAGTGAACTGTCTGCCTCCGGAGGACCGCTCACTGTTGCAGTGCACCAATGAAGGTGTTCGTTGTTGATCTCACTAAGAAAGGTACTTGAACTCTGTAATGCATTAATTAAAATTCCTGTTATTAGAGATAAGGAATGAGCTGATAGCATAGATAGTCACAAACTCACAGAATGGTTGAGGTTGGAAGGGACCTCTGGAGGTCATCTAGTCCAACCGCTGTGCTCAAGCAGGGCCACCTAGAGCTGTTTGCCCTGGACCACGTCCAGAGGGCTTTTGAATATCTCCAAGGACGGAGACTCCACAACCTCTCTGGGCAACTTGTTCCAGTGCTTGATCACCCTCCCAGTGAAAAATTGTTTCTTGAGGCTCAGATGGCATCTCCTGTGTTTCAGTCTGTGCCCATTGGCTCTGATCCTGTCACTGGGTACCACTGAGAAGAGCCTGGCTCCACTGTCTTTGCACCCTCCCTTCAGGTATTTATGTACATTGATGAGATCCCTGGGCCTTCTCTTCTCCAAGCCGAACAGTCCCAGCTCTCTCAGCCTTTCCTCACAGGAGAGATTCTCTGGTGTTTGTGGCACTTACATCCCATCAGATGCTAGGAAACCAGCCTTGCGCAGCATCAGATGGACATCAGCATGGCATGCTGCACTGATCCCATCTGTGCTAAGGTTCATTGACATTATGGTCTTTAGCACTCTGACAGGATTTTCTTAGAAGTAAACAATTCCATTTATCATTTCTACTGTTACGCAAAAGGATGTTAGCATGAGAACATGCTGCTTCACTTCAAGATAAAGACAAGGACACACAGGTGGCATAATTGCCGATGCCAAGTGGGAGCTGCCTGCAGGCTCCTCCGTTATGATTAGCCAGCAAAGTTTATCCTGCAGCCAAGTGATAAGTGCAGCACAGCACAGGTCTGAAGGCCAATTTATGTGGGCAGCACAGCCTAACACGGTGCAGCAAAGCTCTGTGTCAACTGTTATGTGGATCACTAACTCCTCAACGCGCAATGGTCTTCCAGTTCAGACCACTGCTGCTGTTCATCCCGTGTCTTGGGACAAACATCTAGGACACATGAGACCTACTGGAGGTACCAGTTCACTAGAGGACTCCACTGACTACAAAGAGAGCCTGGGGTGACTAACTGTGACTTGGATAGGTAACTTTTAGGTGAGATAAGTCTCTTCTGGAAATAATGCTGAGTAGCCCCCAGAACACTGGATTTTCAGTTCTTTGGTTTTGAGTCATTAATTATCCCATGGTCTCACGGGAGCATGTAGCAGGTGGGTTTCTTTCTGCAGTTCAGGATGTGTGCACTAGTCTAGCTTAGATGGGAGCATGTTTTTCCCAAGAGGAAAGGCTTTTCCAGACTTGTTTGTCTGCCTAGCATTTGGCATTAATTACACCCTATCAATTTCAGTTTCTGCTAGAGATTACTACAGCTCCCTTGTGGCCACTTCAGGTACCTATAACACTTATAAAATGGCTGTGATAATGTCCCATGTATCTATATTCATGGTGCATCTCTCTATTCTGCGCTCTCATGTCCGTCTTGTGTAACGCAAAGTGTTTCACAGAGGATTAGAGAGTGGACTCAATGCAGTGTGACTTCCCACATGTTGGCAGGGCGTCTTACTGGTGACACACTATTGCTCCAGTATTATTTGCATATTCATATCGTAGTGCTGCCATGGACAAGTAAGCGTTTTAGAAGCCTAGAGGAAAAGCAGCTTCTGCTCTAGAGGCTTCATTGTCTACACTTCCTCTTCTTTGTGAAGTAAGGTGTCATTTCTCATCTGCAAAAACATGGATAATTTGGGATCTTCCTAAAAGAGGGAAACTGCCTTGCTGACTGTGTTACGTTTCTGTGATAAAAATCAGAAACACCTCTTAGGCTGTGGTATGCCTGGTGGGACTGGCAGACTAGACTATTGTCCAGAACAGCTCATTGTTTTTTCTTCAATTAATTGATCTTCGTTATCATCCATCCAAATAATCCTTTTATTGTCAGGACTGCCAGAGGTATGAAAAGACTGGGCCTGCAAAAATTAGATGTTAAGAAGAGTATTTTTCCTTCATTTCTCTGGCTGGTTTGATTCATTGCAGGAGATACAATTATTTCAGGTTGCATTAGCTGCTCTTATTTTGGAGAAATTGGGTTTTGTTTTTAATTATACATGTATTCTTGTGTTCTTTCTGTTGTCTCTGCCTATCACTAGATACAAATAGACTGAACTGGATAATTTTGTGAATTGTTCACCTTAAACTTTTATGCCATCTGACCAGTTCTAGCTATATTGTAAGTGATCTTGGTTAAGGTGAATAAGTAAATAATGAGATGAGGTGATACCTGAGCATTAATAGCACTTTAAATTAAAGGCTTCTTTCAACTTAGTGGTTATTTTTTTTCCAGATTATTTTCTACATATATGCAGAGACGTGCATAGCTTCTTTGCAAAGAAAGCTTAGTGTGATTAGTGTGATTTTTTTTCAGCCTTTGATATCAGGTCCTAATTATATGCATTGGGAATTCAGTCTTTCGTACTGGGCATTTCATTTCCTGTTAACTATGTTAATGGCTATAAGCTGGTTACATTCCACTCTGGTAACTGATCTGCCTGAAATATTTAGAGGATGTTCACGGCTACTTCTGTATGAGTGGAGACGAGAGTTCAGTGTAGGGTATTTTAAAGAGAGATCGATTATTTATATCTTTAGAAGGGCTGCTGAAACTTTAGCTGGTCCTAAAATCCCTTGAACTACATACAATGCAATAAACTGAGCCTGTTGCTTTTTTATCATTTTGCTAAATATTATTTTATTTGAAAGGAATTCATTCACATTCATTCAAGACATATTATTTTCTCAAAGCTGTAGTGATGGTGCCATCATTAGGTTTTTGCTGTTTATTTTATTAATGTCATCAAAGAACTGTTAGGAATCAAGATTGCTTTACTTAGTGGAGGTTGGCATTTCTTGAACATCACTGTTGATCAAGCTTTGCTGCTGTTGAAAACTGTGGAGTTTTTACAATTGACCTAAAAGAGGAGCATGGCAAGAGCTGGAGTTCTGAGATGATTCCAGCTGAGGTATTACAGCACCTAAAAATTAGAATCTTGGCACCAGCAAGGTGATGGAAATTTCTAAATATAGGTGGATTCCCTAGATAGTTGGGCAAAGATTTAGGGCTTTTGGAAAATTATCCAAAAAACTTGTATGGTAGGTAAAGGGAGCCACCTAGAGTTAATCCGTAGGAATCTCTAAATATAAATATGTGTCGGAACTCCGCCCTCTTACTGAAGTTTAGGAGCAAAACTGAGAGCTAAATGTTAACCCCCTTTATCTTTATTAAGCCCTCTCCTGAAAGCAGGCACCTAAATAAGATTAGAACCCCCTTTAACATGTTTTTAAAATGCTACTGAAGGATTAAGATACTTACTGCATTTTATATTAGAGAGCATTAGGAAAAAAAGGAATAACATAAATAATATATGCCACAAGGATGGGTACAAGTCTCTCTCCTTCCAGTTGAGAACTCTGACTGGTATAGTATATAATTGGGCTCTTTCCAATAACTCTGTCTTCAGACACGTGATTCCTGCCTCTTAGCAGTAGTTTCCTTGCTTCAGTGGGAAGATTAGAAGGTGCCCTCCCTTTGACTCCTCTTTAGTCTGGACTCTAGCCTAGAAAAATGAGAATCTGATGCCCTGCAAGCTGAGAAGAACTTAGTCTGAACCCAGTTCTTGGAAGAGATTTCCTAACCATTAGCCTGTCATACACCTCCTCATCTTGCATCTCTAGTAGCTGTAGTGTTTTGTGCTGGACTTCAAACTCTTGCTTTCATATTCCGTGCTGTACTGGATCTTCTGGGGAATTAGACAGCATTTGGGCACACCTGTAGACATGAGCTGTGCCCTTAGCTTTCTACCCTGGAGATCTTCCATGCAAGCACCGACTCCTTAAGATCTTCCAAGTTTCCTAGGAAGATACCTCGGTGACTGGAGCTTAGGCTCTGGTATCATCTTATTGAATAGAGGTGCCTAAATTTGGAATACATTTTATTTTAGATGTTAAAATAAGCACTCTGGATTGCACTTGGAAACCATCCCAATATCTTCTGAAAATTGAAGCTGCAATTTGTCTGAAATGGTGAATCCCAGGTGTCATGTTCCCCTTTCTCTCTCCTGTTTAGGTACATTAGAGAGGCATCTTGTCAGCCAGACACAGAAACTTAAAAGATGGGTCAGTCAAGAGTTTATAGTTGCATTACACATAATTTTCTAGAAGATAAAGCTTTTCCCACATAACTTTGCATATTTGTGAGAATAATAGTGCTGTAATAAGGGCAAACATACTTGGACAGCAAATGGCAAGTCAGGTCCTGATTGCCCAGTCAGGGGCATGCATATGGGTTCCAGAATCACATGCCACATGTTTTTAGACTTCCATGGAGGAAGTGTTAATCATAAGCTGTGCCAAGGAAGGTGAGGTGAGCTTTAGACTGTACCTAGAAGCATTTCCTTGGGCACTTACGTTGGACTAATATCATAGAATCATAGAATTGCTGAGGTTGGAAGGGGCCTTTAAGATCATCAAGCCCAACCATTAACCTACCCTGACAAAAACCACTTCTAAACCATGTCCTTTAACTGCTGATGCGAGCCACTTAATTAAGATGTATTTTTGATCCCTTTCGTATTCCAGGGTGCTAATAATTAAGATTCTGACCATTCAGGTTGCTTTATAGAGTCTCAAAGTGCATATTGATCAGTTGCTATAATTCTTTAAAATAGTATGGGTGTCCGAACAGGTTATCAGTTCTGCCAGCACTTCCATGCCAGTTTATTTTGCATGGAAGATGGAAACTTTGAATACATTTGGGAAGTATTTGTAAACATTTCAAGTGGATATGGCTTGTTCTGATTTTGGAACAGAAATTTCTTGACATCTAAGCAAGTAATCTTGCTTAACTTGCTACACAAAAGAGTGAAGCCCTCTGCTCTTCAAGACATCAGTGAGTTAATAGATGATAGTACTGCCTGGGTACAGTGTGCAGTTTTAATCTAACATCCCTTTTCATTATACTTCCCTCTTTAAGCCTAACAGCTGCTACAGGTAAGTCCTCTTTTTGGAAAGGCAAGTGACTGGTATGTACTCCAATATGTTTTGTAGGGCCTGCCCCCCTTCTCCCTCCCCAAAGCTAACAGCAATAAAGAGACCATCTCATCAGCAGCACTTGCCCTTCCTCCCCATATGATTTCTCTACTATTTAGCCAACATTGTATACAATGCCATGTGTCAATAGGGCACTGTGGAATTGTCCATACCACAGGCTTCAGGCTGCAGCACATCTTGGTATCATCTTTCTTTAAAGCCTGCACCGCAAGGGGGAAGCTGTAAGCGTTAGGGATGATGGCTGGTTACACCAGAAGGAAGTTACAACTCTGCAAAGTGAAGCACAAAGTGCAGCAAACAGAAATTGGTGGTGCAATAAAACCATCAAACTGACTGAAAAAAGATCAGTTTATGAGAACTGAAAGTGTCTCTTCCAATAAATGCCTTGAAATTCTAGAAAACCAGACAAGAATCAGTAAGTTTTCTTAGCTTTCTGGAGGTTTGATACCAAACCTTTAAAAAAAGATTACTGATCTTAAATCCTGTCTCTCAGAAACAGTGTAAGAATCTTTTTTTCAGAGAGCAGAGAAAGAAAGAAAGAAAACAATTGCAGAGCTATTACCATCAAAGACATGACCTCCACATGGCAGAGGAGTTGCTTTTGGAATCCATAAGAGTGCTTTCTTTGAGACTGGAACCCAGACACTCTGACTGAAAGGAAAAACTCCATCAGAAATCAATTAAGTCCAGTTAAACTCGAGTTTACTTCAGGATAAAAAGACTGGTTTTTTTTTTTTAACTTCTAAAAATTTAATGAAAACAGTATTTTAACAAGGAGCTTACTGGCAAAGCCAAAATTTCACTGTTGCTGTATCCAGTTATCCATAATTCTTATTATTTAATGTCTAGCTATCGTACATATGTAACCTCGATTACAGTAACAGGTTTTAGTGTGTTCGGCTTTGTGGCACCCATGGTATGTAAGGAGGTTATTGTCTTCAAGTTACGGATAGAGAAATCTGGTTTAGCATGAGATTATGAGAGTATAAGTTAGATGAGATCTCATCTAACTTTAGCACTTTAGAAGTTAGTTATCTAAGTTAGTTGTCTGGTCTCTGTCCCCCATTGAGGGAGAAGACACTCCAGGAGACAATCAGTCCCCGCCCTAAAATAAATAGGATAAACCAACCACGGAGGTGCCTCTTTGTGTTGTCAAGAGTTAGAGCCCCAAACGAGACATGTCATGCCAGTTAAGATGAAGCGTCCCCGCAGGGACATGAGTGGGATGGGGGAAGCAGAATGTGCTCTCCCACCTCCAGGGACAGACCCATAACCATAAACCATTCTTCCTCTCTGCTAGTTAGTCAGTAATTGATGGGGTTTGCTATTCCACTGCAGGCTCAGCTTTTCCTTAATTTTTACAAACTAGGCGGGGAGAGGCGTGCTTGGTAGTAGTGGTGTGTTTAAATTGGAGGCCACAATGAAAATCCAGTTGTACCAGGAAGCGGTGCTGGTGACTCAATAAACAGCATGGCAATAAGTGTCCTGGCGCGGTGCTTTTGAGCATTGCCTTCCCAGTTGTGCTGTAGGTTAAATCTCAGAGCTGCTAGTCATTACAGGATCATACTTCACAAGAGCAAAGTACTAAACCTCAGACAAATTATATGACAGGTAACTCTGTCCTCCTTGCCCTTACCTGCAGCTTCACCTAAATTACACAGCCTCATGCACAACCTGATCTCAACTTTTCTGAGCCCAGGTGGAGTTGCTGTCTTCTGTCCCAGAGATAGCAGCAGTCTGGAGCAGGTGAAGGGAGCTAAGTATGCAAGAAGTAAAGCCCTTTGGGATTTTAGATGGAGATGTAATATATCATTATTTCATGAAGTTACATAACTTTTAGAGTTGAGATTTTGCAATATCCCCATTAATGTAAATGGTTCACTGCACTTGACGCTCATGTTCCTGCAGCAGCCCGGAGCAGCACTCTTCCCACAATAAGCACAAAGCAGAACAACAAGCAAAGAGGAGCAGCAATGCTTGTATTTGACTTGCGGTTCTGGTTTTGCTTCATCTGGGTGCCTGCCCACAGCAGGGAGATGACCAAATATTTGTGAGCAGTTCAGATCCCCTGCCCTTCCCACCCTCACCCAGCTGGTGGTGAAAGTAGTTTAACTATGGGCAAGTACAGGCCGTTCACCATGGATATCTGCAGCGCTAAAACCAGTGCAGCTTATGCCAGCTTAAATGTGACTTTCAGTTCACGTTGCTGCTTTACATCTGTAATTCTACATTTGTTGCATTATGAATCCTTTCAAATTACTCTGTGGTGTATTTTAGGGACTCAGAATAACAATGGGTAGATCCACCCCTTCTGCAGAGACACAGCCAAGGGAAGGGAAGAAATCTTCTAAGGTATTACACAGTTCTGTCAGAGAAAGCCTCAAATGCATGGCTGAGACCTCCTCACCATGCAGGTCCAGAGCTCTTCAGGGAAGAAAACTGACCCCTCGTCAATGTGCTGTGAAGCTGTTGGAAGCAGTTCTCCATGGCAAGAGCAAGCTGCCTGGAAACCTCCTCATTGCTGGCCCAATTTTAACTGCTCCTCTCTGTCATCATCCCCTGGCACCACAGCTTTAATAAGACTAGTATTGTTTTGGCAGATGAACCCAGAGGGAGTTAGTGTAACTCTTGGCACAGAAAGCTGACTGTTCTTCAGCTCTGTCCTTTCCCTCCAAACTCATAATCTCACAGATCATTCCCGGGGTGTTTCCAGCTTCCAAGGGCTATCAGCAGTGTCTGTGGGACGGGATGGATATTTGTCCTTCACAAGAAATCCTTGGAACAAGAGCAGCAAAAGAGATGGTCAAATACATGTGTCTTAGATTGCCTTGGCTATCCCAGCCTGAGTGGCCTGGTATCTTTTAGGGAGCTGTAAAACCGTCCTTTGAGCTGACTTTGTTTAGAGACTAGGAGGATTTTTGAGGCCTGTGCTGTACCAAAGGCTGGGCACAGCATATGACATTGTGGAAACTGTCCATAGCCATTCCAGGGACAGGGCCATGATTGAGGACTCTGGCTCCAAAGCAGAGACAGCTTGTTTTAGTAAGACAGATGGTATTACCTGGTCTGGGAACATGGTGATTCAGAAGCTGCTTCACATACAGCTCAGCCTTGTGTTTGGCAGAGGTAGGCTGATGCTGGGAGGTTTAAGCTGATCAACTTCTCTAATGTATGCCTTTTTGCAATTCAGAGTCTTACACTGGCTTCTAGAGCCAGCTCAGTGACGCCCTGGCCCGGTTGTGCAGTTCAGAATAGCTCTGTGCAAAGGAGGCTTTCCATGCTCCTCTGCCTGACCTGGGTGTCTCCTGCTGCACCATGGAAGTCTTTCACAGTTTGAGCAGCAACGTTTTTGTTACAATTCTCTTTTAACATGTGACTGTTTAATTCAATTTCTACATCTGTAAGCGTACCAGACCTCGAATACGGCGTAGAGTTTCCCTGATTCCAAGTGAAAGCATTCAGAGTGGGCTATGAAGTGGATGTTTATTCTGCCTGATCTGTCATTTTGTTTTCATGCTAATACTACCCCTGTTGCTATGCTGTAATCAGCTGTTATGGAAACAATACATTGTCCCTAGGGTAAGTTTAGAAAAGCATTCACCCACAACGCACCCACAGATAAATCCAATTTTAGCAACATGGTGTTTAGAGCATTATACTCATGGAGCATCAGCAAGATGCGCTCGCTTGCAGCCAGCTCCAGATTACCAGTTTCTCTGTATTGTTTCTCAGGCCCTACATGTCCATTGGAACTCTACGTGATCAAGTCATCTATCCAGACTCAGTGGAGGACATGCACGAGAAAGGCTACCAAGATCAGGATTTGGAGTGTATCCTGCATATGGTTCATCTGTACCACATAGTTCAAAGAGAAGGAGGTAAATTGCACGTTTTTGGAAAAAGCTTTACAAAATCCATTCCTCGTTTGTGTGTCTTAGTGTGACTGAACTTTACTTACTGAACTGGCAAAACTGGATCCAGACTTTTTGTGGTTGTGGGAGCTGCACAACCACATGGTTGTCGCTCCTGATGCTAATGGAGGGAGAAGAGCTAAATGCTCCTCTCCTCCCCAGTGAATCCATGCCCAAGCTGAACATCCTTGTTCTCTTGTAATGGCCAGTCTTTTCATGGTATTGTGAGATCAGTGACCTTCTTTCATTTTCTTAGAAAATGTGACCTGATTTAAAACCTTGTAATATCACTAACTACATCAACTCAAAAGCATGCGAGTGAAAGGAGAGTCAGGTCTGCTTTTACCTCCCTGGTTTGTGTGATCAGCAGGACTATGGGCCATAGGAAAGAGTGTCTGATAGTACAGCACCAGGGTGAACAAGTTAAAAATAACCAAACGACACTGGCTGGCAGTAGGGTGTTGCCATCTACCACTTACTGTTTAAGTTGCCATGTGTTCTCAGCGTTGTTTGTCCTAAGAGTAGGGGACAGTGTAAATACGCTGGCATAATAAATGTCAAGATGTTAAGGGCTTCTTTTGTGTCTTAAGGAACTGGAGCATTTCATGGCTTTTTTTTTTTTTGGCATAGCAATAATTTTCATCCTTTCATTCCCACCAGCCAGTAATCTCTGGTTTGAATTTCCTCCCCATCATTATGGTTTTAAAACAGACATAGGACAAAGTTGGTAACATTTAGAGAGAACAAGTTGGATCTTCAAACCCCTCTAAGGAGCTGATGTCGGGAGTGCTGGATGTACCCTGCCTCTTTCTGCCAGCTGTCAGTGCTCCTTTTTGAGAGGGTACTTGGAGTCCATTAACTTGTAATGGGTGTGCTTGATGTTTCTCCGGATCATTCTGACAATAAAGAGTAGTTCTTCAGTCATTGGAAATCCCAAGGCAACGTCTCAGTTCCCATTCCTGGATGGCAGCCTGTTGCTCTGTTCAAAAGGCAGAAAGTGTGTCAGTATGCATGGACACTCATCTGGTGTCTTCTACACACATTTTAGCCTGGGGAGTTGTAATCATTTACAGCAGCAATTGTATACCTACAGATTCATAATATTATTCAGATCTGATATTATGACACAAGGATTGAAAAAGTGGGCAGAGCGCTAAACTCAGTGATCGAAATAATTGCAGACTCCTCTACTCCCTACACTGATATTATAACCATTCCTGTTAGTATTCCTGAGTCACTTCACTGGGTGCCCAGATTGCAGAAGACTACGCAGATGTGTTGGAATGGGGAGCTGGAAAAGGAGGAGCAGTTAAACTGTCAGTGGCAAGAAGCCACTGTGGAGTGTGCATTCGTGGCGTGCTGGTACTTGTAGATGTACTGAGCAACACATGACCCTCAACACATGGCCAAAACCATATCCCCAGCAGCCCCTGAATGCACATTGTTGTGGTTTATAACCCTGCAGCTGGAGCATGGAACTGATGATGGAGCAGTTACTGCGCTCCACGCACGAGGTGCCGTTGGCTTGGGTCAGTGTTCTGTATTGCCAAACTGAAAACCCAGGTTTGGATCTGTCTCGCTCTACTTTCTGTGCCAAAGGACAGTAGTCCCTTTTTACTGCCGACCCCATTCTTGCTCTTCTGCCTGTCAGTCTGTGCGTGTGAGACACACACAATCTATAAAAAAGCATAGAGGATGCTGTTAACGTTCACTGCTGCACTATTGAAACTCCACTCAGGATAAGGGCACACTGTGCAAAAGTCCGCACAAACGTTTTAAAAAAAGTGTCCTAGGTACTTTGCAATCTAAAATGACAGAATTGGGCAAAGCCGGAAAATGGGGAGAGATTACCACATACCAGGAAGTTTTTAGGACCATAATACACTTACTTGTTCCCTTTTCTCCTTGAGCATTTGCAGGAAACAAGTACCAAGGTAGGAGCAAAGAGGAAATCCGTGACATATGATTTGACACGTTACATGGATTTCATATACTTACATATTCTTTAGAGCTCCCTCAGTCTAGGACAAAGACTCATATTCTGTTTTTTGAACCAGAAAGCCAGAGAAATATGTCTTGAAAGTGAACAATTGAATTTTTTGTTTATGCATAGCTGAATGAGTTTTTTTATTCCAATTTTTATTTTATTCTTTTACTTAAAATCTGATGTTTAAACTAAAATGCTTTCTATTAAAAATAGAACTTTTTTTTCTTTGCAAAGTAACAAAAAATCCCATATAAAGCTTGTAGAACAAGGGATTTGTCCCAAACTGTCTTTTTCCTTTTTGCAAACTGCTTTGATGGTTGACAAACACTGGCATTTTCCAATAGAAAAAAGTTTTGCTGAAG
Source organism: Larus michahellis (assembly GCF_964199755.1). Classification (NCBI taxonomy): domain Eukaryota; kingdom Metazoa; phylum Chordata; class Aves; order Charadriiformes; family Laridae; genus Larus; species Larus michahellis. The sequence goes on from NC_133896.1 coordinate 16,944,539, forward strand.
AATTCCTATTAAGTTTCTAATTACATATTATATGCACTTTTTGAAAATGTACTACATCTGAAAAAAAATCAATGAAACCATGTTTAGTTATTCAGATTCTTGTGGATATACGGGACATGTCCATGCTATTTTGAACCGTCCATTCTAAGAATGTAGCCAACTATCTGTCCATCATCAAGTTATAGAAATCTCATATAATTCTTCAGTATTTTTTTCTGTAGATCCCCTTCTCCTTCAGAGCCTTACCTCTCTTCTCCTTTCACCTATCCCCTGCAGTATTAAGCCTCTGCCAGACAGCAGGCTCCTTAGGGCATGACCCTGTTGTGCTTTAATTGACCATGAATGTCACACGTGTATAATATGATGCTTTGCAGTTTTGTGTTCTGCTCCCTGTGGGCAGTTATGAAAGAGGCAGATGGAGCCAGGAGTGTGCAACTCTGACTCAATTTATTTGTCCTGGTGTACCTTTATTGTCTTTAGATGAATTACTTCCACATTGCATCAATACGTGGGTCACCAGATTCCCAGTGTAAAGTAGCCAACAAGAGCCTGGAATTGTTCTTGTTACTGTCAATGGCAGAAATTCCTCTCTTTTTCTAGGAATAAGGTTTGGTCCAGTTAGAAGTAAATAGAATGGTTACAAGAATAAGTAGCCCAGTTTGGCATTTAGCATCTGTGTTACCCTCATGAAACTTTTTTCAGTCGGTAGAACCAGAATACATCAAACCCACCAAAATCACCAAAATAACATCTCCCTCCCTCCCCACCACCACCATTCCAGATGTCCCTGAGTCCAAGCCCTGGAAGAACCCATTGCAATGGCTGTTGACCGTAGCCCCCTTGCTGCTAGGGACAGAATTTCCTTCCCACTGAGGCCCACACAGATGTTTTTCTCACCTGATGGATATTAGAGGGATGCCATTTTATTACTTGCCTTTATATTATCAATAAGGTGCCCCCATCAACACCTGCAAAGTTGCTAGCTGTACCAAAACAATAATTTCATACAAAATGAGGATAGCAAAGAAGGTTGCATACAGCATGGGTGGTGAAAAGGCATGTCCAGAAATCATGGGTAATCGCGTGGAGATGTGCAGTGGATATAGATAAAGTGGTTCCTTTTTGACCTGCTTTGAAGATCTGCGTATATTTAGCAAGTGCCAGTGGTGACATGGCCTTAGGCTGCCAATAGCCTGTCACATGAGGGGAGCCGTGAGTACGTGTAGCAGCACGCTGGATGCGTGACCGGGCCTGTCAGGTTGGGGCTGGTGACATTACTGAACAAGTTCAACCTGTTTAGGGTTTCTCAGCACCCCAGATTATAATTATTCTTCATTATTTTGCACGTTTGTCAGATCTTTGGGTCTTGTCCAGGGAACCTTTGTGCTAGGCCATGTATAAACACAGAGACAAAAACATTTCCTCTTTCCGAGATTTTTTCATCTGATCATTTTAGCTCTGGATTTGCTTTTGTTGCTGGTACCAGCAGGAACTCTGGAGTGCTCTGGCGGCTTTTCCAGTGGCTCTGAAATCCAGAGACACAAATCCCTGCAGTGTCACGCTGAGCTGGGGCTCACACCATCAAAGAGGTGGTCTCTTTGTTCTTTCCCCAGCTAAGGCTTGCCCTTGCATATTCATCCTGCACAGCGCCCGGGCTCTCTTCCATTTTGACAACCGCCTGGGGACATACGCTGTGCAGGAGGCCTCCATGTTCAAAAACTCATCGGGGTGGATGCTCTGGCTGTAGTTTGCTGCAGCAGCCTTTCACGCTTTGCAGTAACTGTAACACTCCAGTCCATGTCTGATGAGGTGCATTGGAATGTAGATCTGGAAAAGGAATTTTTAAATGTACATTTTTATGGCAGCTGGATGCTTTGTCTTGCATGTAAATCTGAGGATTCACAGGGATGAAGGATACACGGCACTACAGACCCCAGATATAACACTTTTTTGTTGCCAAATTTAGATTGCTTTTTCCTTCAGAAAACTGAGGTAAAAAGGAATTATAAAAGAAGCCGTGCAAGAAAATGAAATGCTGCTAGCGTAAGGCTATCACTAGTTTCTGCTGACAGCTCTGTGTATTTCTACTGCTGTTGCTCTGCCCCAGCACATTACACATGCTCTTTGTCTTACTGGTTGCAAAAGGCGTTTCTGTGCCATCCTGTGTTCATCACATTTGTATCACACTGTGTGCAATCAAAGGCTACATGTAACAAGAAGCTGGGCAAGGAATATGGACTCTGAAACCCAGGATTATGTTTGTATGTACTGTTTCATGGACAAGCATTTTCATTTCTTCATCTGTAAAGTGGATGTAGCTGCGGGTGACGTAAGCCACTGACTTGGCTGATATTTTCAGAACAATAATGACCTTCAGTGACCTGCGTCGTGTCAGCGGGAAGAAAAGAGAAACAAGTAGGTGCATTATTGTTAATGCACAGCAGGGAGTCAGTTTATTGTGAGTTACAGTGCCTAAGTGTTCAGGGGAAATTGTTCAGACATTAGAAAATAGTTTTTAAAAGGGGTAATATTAAAATGGATCCTTCCTTATCTGTTGTTTGAGACATTCCAAGTGGCAAACAGGAGAGTTCAGGGAGGGAGCTAGGCAGGAGAAGACAAGACACACTTCTAATATTCAGTTAGAATGTAGGCTGAAGTGACCACAGAGATGGCTACTGTATCCTGGTAAATGGAGGCTGTATCTTATACCTTTAAGGAAAATAATAGAATGATTTTGCTGACAAGATGATGCTTCTTGAACTTCCTTCCTTGTCTTTTAATAAGTGTTTATAAACCAGCTCATCTGGAAGCAACTGTATGAACACAGGCACTGCTTCTGCAGGCACACGTGCACACACAAACCCACACACCCCCCAGCTCAGATCTAGATCCCAGCAGCTTGTCTATATTCTCAGCTTAAAAATAATAGAATATAAGCAGTAGCCTGAACATTGTCTTCAGAAGCATAGTTGTTTCTGTGGCTTTCATGAAGGACTATTCCCATCCCTTGCACCTGGAACCCTTTGCCAAAAAGGAGCGCTCCAGGCATTTTTACAGTCTTTTTTGGAAGCTGAAGGTGTTGGTGGAACAGCACTCCAGCTCTTTGGGTGGTCCCAGCACTGGGACTGCTCAGCAGCAGCAGCCTGTGTGTGTGTACTCCCTTTACCAGAGTTCATTCAAATGATGATGATTCAGTTAATCATTACACAACTCTGTCTTTGCTAGGAGCCCGCTGATAGAAAGCACTGTGTGTGCCCCTGGGGAGGTGGTGTGTGCCCATTGTGATCCTTAAACAAGAATGGAAGGAAACAAAGGAAAAACGATAGGATCACTAAAGGTGATATATTTCTGGTGCGTGCATGCCTGGTTTTTCAATCTAGCCATATACACATATATTAAAAAAACATTATATGACATTTTACAATTTTACAGAGAGAAAATTCTTGGAATTCACTCACTAGCATTATCAAATGACTGTTTTCAGTCACACAACCTCTCACCAGATGCTTCACTGAGGGTTTTTTCAGACCTAGCAAGCCCAGGTGTGGCACCAAGTACGGGCAGAGCACTCCCCAGCCTCCTGCACTGCCAGAAGCCCCACTTATCTCACCTTTGGTCAGGTATCAGAAATGACACAGCCCACCCTCCTTGCTTGACCATGTTTATAGTCTTTCTGGCAAATGTTTATTTGCAGTTGCGCAGTGGTAGAAAAGGGGGTTTGGTTGTGTTTTTAATTTTTTTATTTACATTGCTGGGGCTGATTTGGAAAAATGTTCTCTTCCTCACTGGGCCCCGCTCCAGCCGCCTGTCTCATGAATAGATGATCTAGTGAGACAAATGTCTTAACAGATTTTCTCTGCATCCACACTCTCCCTTTTCAAAACTCATCTATTTTCCTGTTCTATGCCTCTGGATTGTTTGATTGAAAACTTATTTTCAGCAGGGTAATTTGGTATTTGAAGTTTTTCATCAGTGGGAATGAATCATGCCAGAGTACTCACAGAAACACCAGTCCGCCGTGACCGCAGATAAAATGCATCATGCTCCTATTGCCTGTATTTGAAAGTGATGAAGAAAGAAATCAGTTAGAGGCCATGCAGAATATTAAAGAAAGAAACGCAGTGTTATAACAGTTCTGGGTCATTTCTAAATACAAGGGTAGAGGGAGGTTTGTAGAGAAAACCCTCCTGTCTGTATGCAGTTTTGTATGATGTCAGCTGCTTGTCTGAGTCCACAGAACGCATCCCTGCGTCTGCATCGGTGTTTCTCTTGAGTTTGCTGGCAGTTGTTCTTTGCCTACAGTAGTGAGTGGAGTCCAGCACTGCTCTTTATGTTTTTTACACTTCATTTCTTTGAATTTGTTTTTAAATTTCCACTCACGCCTTTCAAGAAGGAGTAGCAAGTTGTTCTGTAAAACAAACATGACAGAAAAAAATGATTAGTTACAGAGGTAAAAGTTTTTTCCAAAGATATGGTAAGTGAAGTTTTTTGACAAGACCTACATGACCAAGAAGGTTAAATTCCACTTTCAAAATAGACGTTGGGGCATTTTTCCAACTGGGTACCAGTGGAAAGACATTGAGGTATTTCAGAAGATGTGATCCAGAACCCTGAGCTGTCTCTTCTGCAATGGAAATACTCTTTATGATTTTGGTTGCAGATTGCAGAGAAGAGTGAAGATGCATTTTCTTCATAAGTTTACATTGTCCTGACATGTTTTGTTTGCGTTTTTTTTAACAGGCTGGGATGCCGTCATGGATTGGAAAGATGTCTTATCAGGAGGAGAAAAACAAAGGATGGGCATGGCTCGGATGTTTTACCATAAGTAAGCATTTTTATTTGTTCTCTAAGTAGCATCTGAAAATGAGGAAGAGTTTTGGAGGCTTGCTGTAATAATTTGAGCAGTAGTAGACTATAATCTCCATGCAATATGCAATACTGCTAGAGGGTTGCATAGGACCGCAGACCTTGTCATTTATTCATACAAGCTCTGCTTCTTACTTAAGCTTTGCATTTGGCAACATAGCATTACATTTTCCAGATGTTCCTTTCTTTAACATCTCAGGCACAAGCACGTTCCCTGCATCTGTCCTACAAATTTTGCTGTTGCAAGAGGCTGTTGCAGAGGCTATGGGAGTTTAAAAGCCAAGCTCCAAAACTTCTTGGGTTTGGAGACTGCAAGCGCTGCAAAGGCAGCCCTGTCCACGCACAGCAGTGGATAAAAGTTTCTGAGTTGGCTGTGACTATCGCATGACTTGATGACAGGACAGAATAAAACTAGGGCAAACTAGAACGTAGATGTTAGATCACTGTGTACTCAGATGGACCAGGAAATAAACCCCATTTTTCCTGGAAGCTTGGTCTGCACCTGAATAATGCATGGAAACTTGATGTTGTTGCTAGCCAGCTTCCAGCTGTAGATGAGAAATTGCACTCTCCTTTCTGTTGTTCTTTCAATTAAACATTGTACATGGGAATACTGTCCAAAACATAGAAGAGTAATGTTCTTTATCTGCTTTTGAAAGGCCAAAATATGCATTGCTGGACGAATGCACAAGTGCTGTAAGCATTGATGTTGAAGGAAAGATATTCCAAGCTGCAAAAGCTGCTGGGATATCCCTGCTTTCTATAACACACCGACCTTCTCTTTGGTAAGTATGTTCAAGGGTTTGTAATGGTGCTTGCTTTTAGCTTTCTGACAGGCAGTGGATTGGCCTTTGTTCTTTGTACTAGGGCAGTTGTTTAATCAATATCTACTGCACTTTCTAAGATAACTTGTCTACAATAATAGCAGTGTAAATGCATTTAGCATTGATTTTCTTTCATTCTTTGACACGTATTTATTCCTCCCTCTTATTTTTTTAAATGTGTTTCAGTTATTAACTATTAATAGCAACATGCAGGTATCTAAGAGGCAATTAATTAGCCCACCACACCACAGCCACAACAGATATCACCAGATTATTGTGTAAAGGTGACAAGATACAAGACCTGTCCTGGGGAAGTTTACCAGTGCTTGGGAGAAGATGGGAAATATGGCAAGTGGTTAAACTAGTCTTTGTTCTTCCATAGGAATAATACATCTGCTGTTTTAACTCCAGTTGTGCCCTCTGTCTGCAGGGTTCACAGGCTTTCAAAATTTAATAGTCTATTAAAAAAAGAAATATTGTAATTCTGAGAAACATCATTCCAATGAGGGATCACTAAGTATGGAAAAGTCCCTCAAAGGAAGCAAATGTAGTTGCTGAATACATAAAACAATGAAATACTTTAAAGGGCAAAAGGAGATCAAGAAGATGTAAGCTGACATTAGCAGAGAGCATTTGTTCTGAACTCCTTGATCTCTAATGTCAGATTGTTTGCTTTTTTTAAACTGATGACAAAAAATCCATTAGCGGTCTGTGGCCTCAAATGAAATAAATTGTATTGGTGTCTGCTTCTCTGAAAATGAACGGCTTCCCCAGCATTCCTCCTTCCTCTGTGGAGACCATGACAGTGGAAATGGCTGTCGTTGGATCAGGACCTAAATATTACGAAAACACATGCGTTCTGTTAGGAAAAAAATGTCACATAGACATTTGGTTTTAAAATAATTTAAATTACACTTAAAAAGAAAAGTAGTATTTAAATTTTTCAAAGTTTGGCGTTATTTTGAAACCATTGCTCAAGAAAACAAGTATTTGAGAGCATCTTGCCTATAAATAATGGTGATACAGAGGGAAGTTCTGCAAAATAACTTGTGAGAAAGATCTTGTGAGTTCAGACTCCTATAGACATTTCTTGTTTCCTAGTACTAGTGCTATTCAGGAGGGTTTGGGATTGTTCTTGTAACCTCCACATTATTACTGAAATTATCAGAAGTCTGGTGATTTTGGGGGTTCTGGAGAAGTAAACAGAAGTGCTGAGTATTGAGAAATAAGCATCAAATGCCATTAACTTAAGGATGCTTCTGCAGGAACTGCACTGCCTAGACGAAAACCGGGTTCACATGCTGCTTTCTCCTCCTGAAGATTATACCAGGGAATATTTGCTCTTTTAATCAAAATATTGGCTACTTTCCTAGACCATAAACATTGGACATCTCAGTCAGCTATCTTAGCTTCCTGATTTTTTTCACCTTTTGGTGGGGGGAAAATAGAGGGATAGGTTAAGCATTTGGTGTCACAAAGAATAATAGCAAGAAGTGGTGAATGTAAGCCTGGAGCTGAATCTGTTTTGAGTCCCATGTCGTAAGCTATTGAGTTGACTAAACTGTCACATTCCCTGGATGGGATTTATAATCACTGTTTAATGATGTGTCTCATCTTCTATAATTTATAGTGATAAATTACACAGTCATACCAGCAGCTCTGAGGGAACTCTCTGCTCTTCCTCTTGCACCTCCTGATAAATGTCTTGTCAGGTCTTGACAAACTCCGCATGTACACCTTTGAATATTTTTGGTGCACACACCCTGAAACTCACTGAAAGATCTGTGACTCCGACACAAACTTTTTTATTTTGACCCCTTGCAAACTGAACCGTGTTTTAGGACTGGAGGTTTCTTTAGCCGGCCTCATTAGATGGAGGGGAACAAACTGAGGCATAACTCAAACAACCTAGAGCTCTATCGGTAGCATTAGGTGCACCGTGCTTGCCTGAATGTATTTTCTGCTAAGGAGGTAAAACATCTCTCGGAAAGTGAGGTAAATAAAATAAACTGGGATGACCATTCCTGGGGGAGAAGGGAGCCTTGTCTGCAGCTGCTCTTCAAGCTCCTGGAGAAAAAGGAGTCTGCTGGAGTTGCAGTGAAGGCAGCTGCAGCCACAGACAGTGTTTCTAAGAGGGAGACCACCACCTTGGCCAGGGACAGCAGATGATGAGGGGACCCTCCACAGCCCTGCTGCCCGCTCCGGCCAGCATCAACACGGGTGAAGGCCACGGTGAGCCTGGCTGTGTGGGCTGCTCGAGGCAATGACTGCCCCAGGTGAGGAGCCCACATGGGTGCTGCTAGCTTACAGCTGGCACCTCGCGGCTGAGTTCCACTGGATGGCCTAGGGAGGTCCTGGTGACAGGCTTTGAAATACCCAAATCCCATACAAAAGAGTGTCCTGGGATTATGGGTCACTGAAAAAAAGTCTTACCCGGTGATCCAAAACTGGACAACTCTCAACTTCCTGAAAGGCACCATTGAAAAGAGACACACACATCCAAATTTGTGTGCAAAAATGAACCATCTGTTCCCTGAGCCATTACTAATGTTTTAATTTCTGCTGCAGGAAGTACCACAGTCACTTGCTGCAGTTTGACGGACAAGGTGGCTGGCGTTTCGAGCAGTTGGACACCGCTACCCGTTTATCGCTGAGTGAGGAAAAACAGAGACTGGAATCCCAACTTGCAGGAATTCCTAAAATGCAACAGAGACTGAATGAACTGTGTAAAATCTTGGGAGAAGACTCAGTGCTTAAAACAATGGACAAAGAGGAATAAATAATTTATGTTTTATGTTTTTAAAAGTATTTTTTTAGTTAAAAGCATTACGAATTCAGCCATTATCCTTTGCATGCATTGTGATAGAGGCTTAGAGCATAGAGAAACACAGCCAGCAGAAAATAATGCTCTGAATGCTATGTAAGACTTCAGCGTTTTAGTATTAAGGAAGAAAGTGGTTGAACTGTGAAGAAAATAAGCAAGTGCACAGAGTGTAAGATTAGTCGTTGCAGCTTATGTTAATTCCTAGTGAAAGCCCGATTCACTGCAAAAAACTACCAACACACTTAGGTTTTGTAGGTGAATTTTTGCCTGAGACTTGGCCTGCAGAATGCGTTCTTGTACCAGGTCACTGTGTGCGTATGATATGCCTGCTACGCAGAGCAAACCTGGCATGAAACTCAGGCATGGAGCACGGCAGAGGCAGCATCTGGGTGAGTATGCAGATGCATGCAAAACTCTCATTTGGGTATAAGAAACATTCTTTCAGCCCGTGTAAAACCTGTTCTACTACTGAATCGCGTATGCACCTTTACCTGCATTTCCGTAGGAAATAACGTCACAGGCTGACCAGAAGGCAGCTGTCTGAGCAACCCACTGCCCTCGTGACAGAGAAGCAGGGATAGAGCTAAATATGTAATATACTTGTGCTGTGCTTTATGCCATTATACATAGCTTCAGAGGCTCTTTGCCCTTCATGATACGTTGGTTCCTTTGGGAGATTATTTTCGTCCCCTATTTAGTAACCTCTGGTGGCGGGGGATGGAGCACTGGGCCTGGCATCGAGTGATTTAGTTTTCGCTTGACTGAGTCGTTCATCGGCTCCATAGGTCTGATGCGGCCGGCGTCCTTCTCTAACCCAGTTCCTCTGCTGCTAAAAACACAATATAGACACTTGTTTGTTCCATGAGACACTTTGTGACGGGAGGGACTGTAGGAGAGGAAAATGTCAGTTTCTAACAGTACACTGAATTCTCAGGCATGGCTGTCCTGCCAATTAAAATGCTCAGCACTTGCTAAGGTCTGTGAAAAGTTAAGAGCATTCTGTAACCACTAATTAATATGCCTGCCATACTTCTGTAGAGTGGCTGAACACTGCCCTCCCTGTGAGCAAACGCGCCAGTTAACAGCTTTGCTTTCAGATGCGCTCACTGGTTGTCCCGTCTCCTTTTCAGTTCAGTAGGAACCTGGTCCCCAGTCAGTCAGAAGATGCTTTGAACAGAAACCCCTGCAACAGTGCTAGCCTGAGTGCCTTGCTGGAGGCAAACCCCAGTGAATTAAAAATAAAGATGGGAATGAATTTAAGAGCTCCTGATCTGCTCTCTCTGACTGCAAGCGCATGGCAAATGGGCAGCTCGGGAGTGAAGATCAGGATGGGTAAGAGGTTTTGCAGATGGGTAAATGAGCCTTAGCCGAGATGTAGCAATCCTGAAGTTTTATGGTTCTTTTTTTTCCAAGAAGAAGTGTGATTCCTTAGAAGATTTCTGTCTGGTGTGCTTAGTCTGAGAGCGGCAATGCATAAGCTGCTAAGAACTGTTAAGAGAGGAGAAATATTTTGGGGGTATTTGCTGAGCTGAGAATGTTTGAGCACCCTGAAGTTAATATAAACCGTTTCCTTTTTCTGATCGCTTCGAGAACAAGGGGAACGTGAATTAACTCCGTCTGCCAAATCCCAGTCCAGCGCACTAACCATTGGCCCATCTTCCTTCTCACTGTGTGCTCCTCCTGCTGCCCAGTGTGGCACTTGCACCAGAAAATGGAATAAGTCTGCTCCCGGTCCTGCTCCTCCAGTGTCTGTGGCTTGAATGTAACCCTGTAACTTGTCCTGGTGACAACATTTTGTTCCTCTCATTAGTTTTCTCTGTAGAGTCCCCTGGGACATCTCACTGACACAGAAAGGAACGCTCTTAGGAGCCTTTGAAAGGCATGAGAAATTAAGGTTCAAGATAATAAGATGTTTTGTTGTAAAGTGCAGACGGGGGGTCACTGCTGTGGTGGATGACGTGTGCGTGCATTTTAATTTGCAAGTGTCTGTGCTTGTCCCTCTCCCTGAAGGCTAGCTTTCCTCCTTCTCATCTTCAAAGAAAAAATCAGAACAGCTAAGGAAAAAAAGAAGTCAGCCAAGAATCTGTTCTCGGTGAGCGTAAATGAGATGACTGATGATTTAAAAGCCTTGCACATTTCTGAGTTATGTTTCTCTAAGATGGTGATGAATCAGGCACGCACCATATGCGTGCTCTTGTCCCACCTGCAACGTATCCTTCTCCTAGCGCAAAGCAGCCACAAAGACACCTTTCCACCTTTCCCGAGGCAGGAGCTGAGGTGGAGGAAGCAGCGCTATGGTTCTCCACCCCTCCGTTAAGCACTTTACCATGTGGCCGGGAGCTAAACCAGGGTTGTCCAGTCCCTGAGCAAGGAGGACACTGCAAAGTGCTGAACAATTGGCCCAATTCAGCAGAGCTCCAGGGATGGCCCTGCATGCTCCCAGCCTCCCACCGGAGCTCTCCCATGGTGCTTGGCTTGCTGGGAGCCATTATGGGCAAGTGCAGCGCCTGAAATCTGCTGTACGGCCTCGCAGCGATCCAAGCTGGGCATCCCTCACGGCACAACAGAAACACGTCTTCTAAGGAAACCATGTTTAGAAGAAGAACATTTGTTTACTGTTTTTTTTAAATGAGATTATGCATAAAACATACAAAAGATATGTAAATTACTGATGAAATTTTAATGAAAATGGAAGTCACACCAGGATCAATGCAATAGTATTTTCCTTGAAGTTTGATATGTATTTCTTGGATCCAGTAATAGATTTAACCATTCCCATTCAGTAATGTAGCGTGAAATATCCTAACATCTCACTCAGCTATTTATGTTCTTGTAGGCATGACAAGAACGTTAGAGGCTGGTTTAATAAGAAACCCTTCTCTAAATAGGAACTTTCTGAGTAATACTGAGCCATTTTTAGAAGGATTTTTTCTACCAGTGGCTTATTATTTTTAAAGTTGGTTTTGCGGCTGGAAGGGAAGCTGCCCTGGAGATTTTCTTTCTGAGTTGTTCCAAGGGCTAACTGAGATGGGAATCTTTGGTTTGTTGCTGGAGAGTTTTACCTCTGGTGTAATACAGGGCATAAGCCAGCTCATTTTGTGCTGCTTCAGATCCAGACGGGAAAGCCAGAGCAGAGGCGCACGCTCCCTGCTCAGGGAATAGTTCAGGGAGACGCTGTTCTGGAGCCGAGGTGTGGGGAGCATGTGGCCCTTGCAGTGCGAGAGGGTCAGAGCGGGGCAGGATGCCGTGGTGGAATCCTTTTTCGTGGTGCAATGAGAGCCGCTCATCGATGTTCATTCCCTTTTCGGCGTTCAGGAGCTGTGGCTCACCCGGGAGGTGAGGAGGTGGCTTTTCGGCCTTCCTTCTGCCGGTGGTATCTAGCTGGAGATGGCCAGAGCCAGCTCGTTGTGTCACAGCATCTGTGCGTGCGGGGCTGGATGCGGCAAAGCCTCCTGTGAGCACCCTCTCCCTCCCCCAGGGCTCAGGGCAGGCTGGACTTGCCTATGGCTGCGTCCTGGAGTACAGATCCTGAGCAGAATTCATACCAGTCTCAGGCATGGTGTAACTGGGCAGTAAAAATGTGAAGTATCCACATCAGTCCATTCAGATAATGCTGGGATTTTTTGCGAGTCTTCAGAATGGGAGGGAACATTTTTTGCGCATGGGATTTCAGTATTTTAACCTAGGAGGAGTTTGTTTTTCACTTAGTTTTGGGACCAGACTCATTCCTGTCTTAGACTTGGAAGCCCTCCTTCTGCAGGGGTAGAAGCCCCCCCGTATCTTGTAAAGGGGTATTTTGAAGCCAGTGGGATTTGTATTTGAGTGAGGAATGAAGGACTGGGTATTCAATGGCATATTTTAGGCAAAATTGCAATAAAAATTATATCCTAAAGCAAATGAACACATCTACAATCCCCTCAACGTGTCTGAATGACGATAATGCATGTCAAAGTCAAGTTTACGAGCCTGCGATCAGAGATTTCAATCGTATATAGAATGAAATCCCCCTACTGAGCTGGTCATGAAGCTTGAGAGAACTGAACTGCTAATTGAATGTGTCTTTGTTTTGTTTATGTTTGATATTAATGCCTTTTAAGAGCAGACAATTTATAAAGCAATAAATTATGCTTTACAGTTGTAATTTATTCCAACCTCAAATAAAACATGTTGCATTTACTTTGAATTTCCAGTGTTCCTTATGAATCATTCACAAAGCAGTCGGGACCTGCTTGCGTGTGCGCTGGGAGCCCCTTCCCATCCCTTGTTTCTGGGATGGGGTAGGAAAGCTTGGGGTGGATGTTGCGTCTTTGCGAGTTAAAACAAGTGTCTCATTCCTAGATCGGGCTGGCGTCAAAGGCTGCTGGGAGGTTTCTCGTGTCTCGCGCCCATCCACGTCAGCAGGGACCCGATTCGTGACAGGAAGGTGACAAGAGCTGCCACACTCGCGGGGGAGCTCTGCAGGGAGGCTGGCACCAAGCTGTGCGCCAGCAGACCGTGTCAGGAGCGCAAGATCAGGTGGCCTCAGCAGCGTCACTCCCAGAGGTTGTTGTTATGGTCGTCGTAAGATAATGTTATGCATAAAGCATCAATGTCTCAAATGTTGGCCTGGAAAAGGAGAGGGTTATTTTCTTAGGGATTAAGATAAAAGCTACAGTCTCTTTATCTCTTCAGACTACCAAGCTATGAGGACATAGGTTGACTCCTCAGCACCCAGAGCTCGCTTGTGTCTAGCAGCTGCGTGACAGGGGACAGTGAGGTACCTTGTGGTGGTACAGGACCTGGATGATGCAGTTGAGGAGCCCATGGTGGTGGTGGTCACTTGAGAACTGGGTCCTTATGGGTGACTGAAGGCCTGTCCTTCATGCCACCCTTCCAGCTACTCAGAGGGAGAGCACTGACAGAGAGCAAAGTCCAGGATATGAGTCATGAGGAATGCATTTTTGGGGGTCTCTGGACCACATCGGGGCTCGTGCATCCAAGCAGGAGGAGACAGGGTGTTTTGTAGTGGGGGGGTGAGCCGAGAGCTGCAAAGTTCAAAGTTGCGCTTGAGTGTCACTTTTTTCGGTAAGACATGCTTTGGTGTCTGCTCTTTGGAGAGCATTCCTGCTTTCTCATCAGGCCACCGGAAGACTGGCGCCATGTGTTTGCTGTGAAGTGCTGGAGCCATGAGCCTCTGCCCAAGGGTTAAATGTTCCCAGAAGAGATGGGACAGCAAGGTTCGTATCACAGGAGCAAAATGCACTCCGGAAATATTCAGAGCAGAGGTGTTCAAAGGTTTCCCACAGCTGAAATTTTCTGGTAAGTGGGGAATATCTGGAAGAACACCTCACGCTGTCTCTCTATGGCTTTATTTCTGATTCTGGTTCATTCTGCAGCACCTGCTTTGTATTTTTTAAATTAGCGTCTTTAACCTCATGTAAATGAGGCCATCTACAAGAGGGTAACAGTGGCATATTAAAAATAATGCACCCATCCAGTGCAAGTTTGATGTGTACGAACAATCTGTTTTTAAACAGATAGATAATTAAAAAAGGGAGAAAGAGGTCGTGGTGGTGGCTGATGCAGGGCTGAGGAGCCAGCTGGGTCCTGGGGCTGAGCCCCCAGTGAGAAACCAGGCTGGGATGGGGGGGTGGGAAAAACCACTCCAAGAGAGCCCATAGGAGAAGCTGTGTGTTGGAAAAAGGGAATAATGAAACCTGTCTTGGATGTAAAATAATTATGCAATAGCACATTACTTTTCTTCTGTTGTCTTCAAACATATAGAGACAAGCTGGCCCTGACACAGCATATGTAGGATGACACAAACAACAGAAGAAACAAAAATGTTCATTTATTGATTAATTTTACCATGAAAATTGTCAAACACATTATTTAGATTGAAAAGTCTTTGACACTGAGTTTGTGTTTTTTGTGCTTCAGAGACACATTTCAAATAGATCAGATTCATGATGCTTTTCATAAAGACTTGGGCCTTTGGGAAGCAGAAATTATTTTCGCCATGAATGATAAGCAAGTTATTGAAGCAAATCCAATCTACTTAATACTGAAAACAAACAAAAAAAATGCACTGATTCTCTAATAGTCTTGTCCTCTGTATCTCAGTTCAAATGGTTTTCTCCTCAGTTATAGCACACTGTGCTACAAATACATGAAGTTTATTAGAGATTTCTCTCTCAGTTGGTGTTTCCTGTGCCGGTGTGTTTGGAGAGCATTATCATTATTAGACGGGTTGCACCAAGTCTTCCTTCCCACCCTTCTAGCCGGCTTTCTGTCCCTGCCGGGGTTGGTGCAGGGCTGAGACATGGGTGCTGTTCCCTCCTCCCTGGGAAATGTACGGCACAAACGTGCGTGTGAGCAGGAGAAGTCCCCGAGCATCCCAGGGCCAGACCCTGCGAATGGTTTTTTTGTAGGTAGTCAGCAAACACCTTTAGGAAAAGTCTTAAGAAATAATATCCGCACAACTAAAATGACTAGTAGCTAACAAGGTTCTAATGCAGTGTGCTGAAGTGCAACAGCTAGTGGTGATAAAGCTGGGCTTTGCGAGGTGGGTGCTCACAGTAACCACGCATTCTTGCACCGAGCAGACATGTCCCAGTACCGGTTTATACCTGCAATGCCAGGGTGGTTTAAAAATTATACAGCTCAGACTTATGAAAGCCCAATAATCCTCTTTTAACCCTAGCGAGTGGTCATCGGAAGCACACAATTGCTTTTCATAACGTCCCTTGGAGTATTTCTAGGTAACCCATAAATATAATAAATTCTTAAATAATGACACGCCGTGTCTGAGCTCTGCTATTCAACAAAAAATCCCTTTATATCCAGCGTGAAATGGCAGCCACAGAAGTAAAATTATGAGAATGCCCATTTCCTTCCTAGTGCAAAAAGAGCATACAAGGAGGTGCGGGCTCTTGCTAGCCTATTTTTATACTGTAATCACGTTACGGGGAATTCAACCCCCGTCTAATCGCTAATCTTCACTTATGTATGTGCCATATGGCTCGTTGCTGAGCATCAGAGGATGAGGGCTCTGTTTGTTAGGCTCTTCTTGATTACATTATTATGGGTGAAAAGAAAAGAGCGATTAATGCATTTCATGCCAAGATGAAAGCAGAGGCAAAGTATGCCGGCCCGGGAGAACGACTGCGCTTCTTTTGTACGGACTTACTTCCAGGGACGTCTGAAGGGAGGTTCAGTTCCACTTTCAAGTCATGGGCTGCAAACGGCTTGTCTGAGAGAGGTTTTAATTAACAACCAGGAAAACAACCACACCGGTGGCATCATCAGTTTTAAAGGTGTTAAAAAATGTCTGCTAGGTGTTCCCTTAATCAATCTGATCTGGCTTTGTCAATCTCCTGTGACCCGCTCGCCCCGCTCCAACGCTGGGCTGCTCCATGAGGATGAAGCCGTGCCGGTGAGGGCTGTGTTCCGGAGCGCCTGCTCCTTCACCCCGCCGGGTGCCTCTGGGAAACCCGAGGCTATTGCACCAGCATGGGCTTTCCAAACCCCTTCCCCTCCAACCAAGGGTTATTTCCCAAAAACCAATCTATCTTCTCACTCCCCTGGCTTTAACTCCTGTCCTGCCCGTCAGTTTCCAGCGGGGGCTGGAGTTCTCAGGGGCTCCTTAAAGACACACCAGATCAGATGGGCCAAAGCCTGCTCTTACCTAGGACATAGTTCAGGGGTGTGTCAGCAAATACCTGCCTGGCCTGCCATGAAGTGTAAGGCCGTGTTCAAAGCGTTTTGGTTTGGTTTGTTAAAGCCATACTTGAAGATGTGTGTTTACTTTGCTAATTCAGAGCCTTAAGCTGCTGCAAAAGACATCAATGAGATGCAGGAGCTGGAAGTAGACAAATTCAGGCTTGAACGAAGCCAGGACAGGTTTTGCTTCTGATGGGTGCTGGGATGCTCCACCAGAAAGTGCCTGTGTGGCACAGGGCGTTGGTCGATGGCATCTATGGCTTGTGTTAGGCGGTGCCAAAACAGCCCCTCCTGGCCGACGGGTAATTATGAAACGGGAACTCCAGTGCTGCTGGAGTCCACAGGGCTGCAGCACCCTGCGCTTCCACGTGCAGCTCCGCCGGCGTGCTGAGAAAAACTACCTGCGAGTTTTGGAGGAAAGGACTGAAAGGACCTGGAGCCACGAAGGACGAGTCTCTCCAGCGCTTTTCCTGCATTTGTAGGTGGGCAATGTCAGGCAGACCCAAGCTGCCCTGCCCTGGCTCTTGTGAAAGCACGTTTAGCCAGCATTGCCTGCCTCGAAAAGGCACTTCTTCGTGGAGAAGCTGCCCGGCATTATCCAGTGCCGGGCTGAACACCACACTGGGCTGCCTCCGGATGAGAGCAGGGTCCTGCCGTGCCAGCCTGGAGCATGGGCAGAAGACCTCTGCTGTCTGCATCCACCTGCCCAAACAGGTCTTAAACTGGCCATAATCTGTGTTTGTGCTCTAATCCCGTCTGACTGTCGTGATCTTTTCAAGTGTTTTGGATTTCTTGTGGGTGGAGGCGGAAGAGGCACGGCCGCACACTCTCCCGAAGAATGAGGCGTGTGTGAACAGAAACTATTTGCTTTGTTGCACTTGAAGCTGTGTCCTCATCCACAGTGAGCTCAGGTAGGGGTGAGAACACAGCTCTGCCACGTGCCATGGAGACCTTACAGTCTTAGAGGTTCGCATCTACAAATGCACTTCATCAGCATGCAGGAATACTGAGAGCTGGGAGAGCTCTTCATCACCTATGTCTCGCTTCATTTTCCTCAATCAGTTTCTCCCGCCGTTGGCTGAGCACCAGATTCAGGCACAAATACACGAGGTTTTGTGCAGTTTTTACAGGCTCAGATTTCCTGTTCCACATGTAATGCTAAGCCTCGGGAATCACCTTTGGAAAGTGCTGCTAACCCTGCGGTCTGGTGGGCTTCTGACAGGAAAGGAAGGTGACGCCGAGTTGAACACCACGTTGAGTAGTGCGGCTGCATTTATTGGCGGCGAAACGCAGGGCATGTCAGGGAATCTAAACAAAACAAATGTTTGGTCCGTGAAGCTTAGAGTCACCAGGCTGCTCTAGCTGTTCTTAAAAGGTTTCCTTAATGACACTGATTAGATTATTAGAGAGGAACTTGCAAGAACCCACATTGCTGCTGAGTTTGCAGACTCATATCAGCGTAGCATTGCCAAGGTTTGCTCCCTTCGCAGGACAGCTGGGGTAATTTTACTGGCAAGCATCTCCTGTAAAGATTATTGACAGTGCGTGTGTTCTCACGATGGCATGTGCAACTCCTTTTGCTATTGGCAGGCTAAGAAATTGCCATTACTTTCAGGCACAGCACATGAAATAGTGACTGCATTCATGACCCTTAACGTTATGAAGGCACTTAAGGGTTTGTTTTGCATGAATATAATTTTAAGGTGCTCAGCAGCTCTTGGAAATGACTAACTATGCAATACACCGTGGAATATATCATCGGTGAGAGCTGAAATAAAAATTACACGCAGATCCTAAATTCCTTCCCAAATTCTTTTCCCCATTGTTTGCATGCTGCATTACTTAATTACAGGAGATCTGCATCCTGATCAGCGCTGCTTTGGGCAGGGCTCAGTAACCACGGCATTTCCCAAGACTTTCATGACTTTATCTCTGCCAGGCTGACGTTCTACTAGCCAAATGCTCGTCTGCCACACTTAAGAAGCCTTCAGTGAAGGTGATGTAAGCTTTGCAGGTGTAGATGAAAGCTGAATTGAATTTGGCCTTTAGTTACGCCTTGCTGTATAGGACTGACGTGACTGATAAGCTGAGGGGGAAAAATATCGGGGAAAAAAATGAAACACAACTAAATTTCCTTCTAGTTAATTCCAGCGTTCTAACTGGTGCTGTCTGCCTTCACAGAAACCAGCTGCGGAAGGCTGGGAAGCGCTCTCACGTTGCCTGGGGCATAGCTTTGATCAAACAACCTCAGCTTGCCTCTCACAAAGCTTCCCTCACGCACCTGATATGGGATCCTGCCTGAGATAATGAATCATGGAGCATTTAAAAGAAATTAAAGGATTCACGTCAAACTCTGCCTCTAATCCGCACTAGCACCTTGATCACTCCTGCCGAGCACAGCGCGTCAGGAAAGCAGCAGCAGCAGCGCCGGGCACTCGCTGGTGGGACGAGCACCCGCAGGTGCAGGTCACTGCCCTCTGAGAGGCAGAATGGGTATTTCAGGGTGCACTGCTCCCTCTGGCTCGTGAGATCATTTGAAGGGGTAGGAAGAGAGCTAAAATGAATTTTTAAACAGCCTGACTGGAGGGCAAAAATCATCTTAATTAAATCTCATTTTACTCTTCCTCTGATCCAGCAGGCAGGTGGTGCTTCCCTCCTGCACTTTGAGGAGGTGAGCCCAGAGAGGCTTCCAGGAAAAGCAGACCTGAGATGGTCAGAACTCACTTTCAGACAGGTTTCCACTGCAGGGATCACTGACACTGCCTGTCTGTCCATGGGCCGGAGAATTTGAAGACGACAGACAGGATTTTGTCACTGTTAGGTTGATGACTGGACTCAATGATCTGAAAGGTCCCTTCCAACCTAGGCAATTCTATAATTCTATGATTAGAGGGACACGCTCCCAACCCTATCCTTCTGTGGTGAAATAAGGGGGTCAGAACTTTTGGAAAATTTTAGGGTTTTTTCCCCTTGTGCTTGTGCTTCTATTTATCCACGAGTTTTGAGCACAATTGCTTACATGCTAGGTTGGCTTTCTTGAGAGAAGGTGCTGGGGCAAGTCCCCGGGACAGGGGGCTGCCACACAACGCTGGCAGAACCTGGCTGGCAAACACACCCACAGCACCGCTTTGCTTTTGGCTTTGCCTCTGGTTCATATTTTCAGGCTTTACGCTCTGGCCGTGAAGTTAGAAACAGGTTGCTTTTATATATTCCATTTTTCTAAAAAGGTTGTGGCCTTCTCCTCTTTATTTAGCTCCACAGAACTGGAATTCCAGGGGGGTCGGGGAGCGGGGGTGGAATCTGTTAGGAGATTTGCAATAAAAAAAAGGGAGAATTGGCTTTGCTGAGAAAACAGCTTAGTCCCTGTGGCCCCTTTCAGCTTAAATGTTTGTTCTGTATTGCAAACACAGCTGCCAGCCTGCCTTCCCCAGAGGCCACGTCCTCCTGGCCCCAGCAGAGGCCAGCAGCAATAGAGGGGTGTCCTTCTGCAGGGCTTCTGGGCGAGGAAACCTTGCCAATGCACCCTGCCATGGCGGAAACGATGGGAAAGGAGGAATACATTCGTCCCTGCCTCACACTGACGAGGTGAGGTCAAAGGCTCGGGGGCTGAAAGGGCAGCTGCACATCAGAGGAGGGAAAAGCGAGTGATGGGACAGAGGAAAGGGAAAGCCGGGGCGGAGGGAAGCCAGGGAATGCTTCCCCTCTGGGGGCAGCAGCAGCTTTCTTTTGAAGACCAAAAGCAGTGCATCTTTGAAGTTTGTTTCAAGCTGCGTACATAAGAGCTCTGGGGGTGTTCCCATGACAGAGATGCCTGGCAGTAGTGCCAAGGATTGTGCAAGGGCTGCCATGAAGTCAACCAAGAACGAGAGCAAGGAGCCGCTCCCCAGCTAGAGCAGAGGGGTGGGACTGCCAGCCAGGGACCCACTCCATAACCCACTGCAAGGGTGAGGAGGAGCAGCTGGAAAACCACTCCTCCCACTGCGGAGAGACCTCATTCCCACCCCAAGAGAACCTGCCCACAGCCAGGGGAGTTGCTGCCCATCTCTAGCAAATCGTTAGAGCCAGGCTGACTTCAAGCCCCTGGACCACAGGATATTAGCCGGCATTGTTAGGGGCCAAAGATAGTTTAAAAGCTGCTTTTTTAACCCAATTGTAGAACATTTTTAAACCCCTGGTCCTTATGGGACACCAGCTGCTTTCAGGAACCTCTGTCCACTTGCACCCATGACCACAGGAATGCCCTTCTGGCATGCTATGGTTTCTCTACCCAGACACCAACACTTCCAGCATCCTCCTGTCATGCTAGAAGACACTCATCCCAGGCCACCCACCTCGGTACAGTGATGTGTGATGCGCATGTAGGGCACAGGAACAGACTGCAAGGGCCACCTAATGCTTTGCGTGGGACATATGCTGACAGGAGTACCCACTGCAGCCAGCTCCCCATCGCCCTGAGGAGGGGACTCTGTCCCCAGAGTAGGAGAATAGCCAGACTGTGTGGCTGTTGTGTGGGTGAGACACAAAACAGTGTGTGAAGGCTGTTGGTGGATCCCCAACCCGCTCTCGTGGATGTGAAATTACTCTTTATTTCCACCGTAATCAAGATTTTTGAGATTTATTGTTATGCCTCATGCAGATGCAACACCATTCAATGTTGCCAGCGCTGAGTTACACCCACGTACATCTTTAGGTATGTATGTCCCCTGGGGATTATCAAACGTGTGTCCTGAATGAGATGGCAAGACTGGAATGTTCCTAAACTGCTGCTTGCTGCAGCCTGGGAAATAGGTGGGTAAAGTTCTATGGTGTTTATGCCTTTTTGGCACAGTCTTCCCTCTGCCAGGGACAGTAGACACTGCCTTGACATGGCTGTCAAGGCACGACACATATATTGCGTAAATAAACATGGAAAACATGTTTTCTGAGGAGCACTGCTGCACGTGCCGTAGCCAGACGGACCTAGGAGTTACGGAACGTGACAAAATGTTTCCCTGCCTGTTCTTACTGAGGGATATTTCAGGACCGTTTCCCTGGCGATTCAAAACCTGTTTCTTCACGCTTCAAAACTAGGTGCTACTTGCTGGGGACGACTTGCACAATCCGTTTCCAATGACAGAGTTCAAACATTTCTGATACTGACATGAAGAAGAACAAAGCAAGGTTTCACGTTTGCTAACGCCACACCTCAAGCAGCTTTGCTTAAAAATAGTGATATTTTTGCAAAACAGCAAATATTGGATTGCTATCTTTGTGTTTCTGGTTGCTGAGCCGTTAGGATGTGGCTAATCTAAATTTTCCTATTTTCTTTGCGAATATGACTGCTGGATACTTTCTTGTTAATCCGGAAAGATTTTACTCTTGCATAATTATTGGTGTGCAGGAGCTTGGGCTTTATGGAAAGCATCAAATCTTTTAAATTCTTGATAAAATTACAGGAACTGGCAAAAATGATGTTTTATAAAACAAACAAATCTTTTGCCTTTATCTATGTCATCTAACAAAACAAAACTTTTTTTTTTTTCTTCTGTGTGTTTACTTTTGAACTGAGTCAAGCCTGGAAAATTTCAATCCTCCCAGAAAAGATTTCACAAGATTTTATTAGTAACTAAAAAGGGGTTTGTATAGTACACAAATCATAGTATTTGCCACCCAAAAATCAATTTATAAAACATGCTGGGTAACAGAAGATAGCTCAGCATGTGGCCAATGACAGTACCACAGGTTAAAGTTCAGATTAATTTGAAATAACAAGATCCACAGGTTAAAAGAAATACTGTTAGTAATAGATCAGTTAGAAAATATACAGGAAGGCCTCTATAATTAAGGACAATTGATTGAGCATTCTAGAGAAATATATGTAGTTATGCTGAAGACTGAACAGCGAATTAGATAGTGGTGGATACTAGTGTGTATTAGTATGTAGCTGGATTCTGGGTCTACAGACCTCAGGCACAATTCATTTATTACCCTTGTTGCCTCCCAACTCTGGGGTTAGAGGGAAAAGGCAGCACAAAGGCTTTTGAGGCAAATCCTGTCTTTCTAATGAAATGACTGCCCACGTAGGCTGCCTGGGCCGGGCGAGGCAGGAATTGCTTCTGAAGTTAAAAGCAGTATTATGTCAATTCCTTTGGTTTCTATTCAACTTCAGACCAGACTTTCCATGGATCTCAAGAGGGTTTGCTGGGTG
This sequence comes from Larus michahellis, assembly GCF_964199755.1. Lineage (NCBI taxonomy): Eukaryota > Metazoa > Chordata > Aves > Charadriiformes > Laridae > Larus > Larus michahellis. Next base: position 16,966,941 of record NC_133896.1, read on the forward strand.
AATGAGCTGCTGCACTGAATTTAATCTGTGTCTGAGCGGTTTAGATTTAATTTCAAAGGCAGTTCGGAAGCTGAATGGACAGGTGGACAATCATGTAAAAATTTGCCTATAGGAGAAGTTTCCTATAATCCTGGTTCTTCACTACGTGGCTTGGAGTTTGCTATGTGAAGGGTTTATTTATCATTGTTAATTATCACTTTGCATTGCGAAGTACAGGCCACTAGCACCACTCAGATGCTTGTACGACTGAGGAGCACCTTGCACAAGGACACAGAAAGATCTTGGTCTCTTCTGAATGTCACTGGGGGTTTTGGTCTGACGGTACCTCGTGGCAGGGAGTTTCACAGTTCAGTTGGAACTACATGCACATCATGCACTTCAGCTTGAACAAAAAGGAAACAGAGGAAAGACTTTGTCCCACAGTTCATCAAGCAGTAAAATGTGGTCACTGTTTCACCAGGTAAATAGGCTAATGCAGAGCATAAAAAAATAACTTAAGGTCTTCAATCTGGAAACCTCAACTCGAGTAGTGAAAGATATTGGGGTTGAAATGAGTCTGGAAATCCTCTGTATACAGCCCCGGGCCTTCTGCATGTCCTGCCCCCACCTACCGCCCGAGCTAGCCGCTGCATAGGTCACAGGCTGCGTTTACTGCATTTTGCTTTGTCAGCGAGGAGCACAAATAGTAATGGTCACAAGTTCTCAGACAAATTTCCAAACCACTGCTGTATCAATCTAACTGGGAAATTAGAGTGAGCGTCTCTGTGCAGAAATAAGTAAATAGGAAGACTAAGTATCAGCATATATTCCCTATATATTTTGGTCCTGTGCCTATAATGATAACGAGTTACCTCTTACTTTGGCATGAGCAGCAGCACTGATTTCCAGTCAGGTGAGCTCACTCTACCAGCATGATTAGCTCTTTGCTTTAGTTTTTGATAGCATCATCATTTAAAAATCACCTTGCGTGTTGTAGCCTTAAGGATGCCTTCATGAAAGACTTCTGTAAGAGAATAATACAAGGGCTAAACTGAAATACGGTGATGGCTCAAAATCTGCAAGATGTGTACTTTTCCCTGCCCAAACATGAAAAGAATGATTTATTAGATGTTTGCTAAAAATGATTGACAGTGAATATCTGTGCCTGCATTAATAATAATTCTAACTTGTGAGCCTTAATGTTTCTATGTTTGCTGTAAAGAGGGGCTATGGTTAGTTAATCCAAGGGCTATGGAGGGCACTATCAAATGTTGCAGGAGGTGCAATATGTGACTTTTTAAAGTTTTAAACCAAAACAGTTTTCCGCACAGGCCTCCCACACCATGGGTTTGGAAGCTGTGCTTGGGAAACAGCACCTTGCAAGCCGTTGCTCAAGCCAATGAGAACCAGCTTGTTCAAGGTGTGCCTCATACACACCCTGTTCTGCTATATAATTCATGGTAATTATATGCTCACTGAAAACACAGAACAAAACCATAACTAGGAAAAAATAGACAGTCTGGGGAAAAAAATCTTTGGTCTGTAATAGTTTTTAAATAGAGCATTTGTTTGCTCCTGCAAAAACTATGGTTAAAGCACAGCTGGACTCCTGTTTCTTGCCTGCAACTAGCCTTATCCTTGCTCAGCTTTCCCAAGAGTGGGCACAGTGTCAAGGTGTGGGAGAAGAAAAAGGTCTCCCAGGGAAACCTAACCCTCCCAAACTGGCACTAACACAGCTGGATTTTTGAATAGGTGGGGGGTGGCTTCCCTAGACCCTGGCAACGTCTCTGGTTTGACGCGTGGAACAAGCAGGTGAAGGAGGCTTGAACAGCTGCCAGGCAGAGCGGAGCGGGGCTCACTCTCTCCTGGCACTGGTGTGAAGGGAGACCAGCACCATTCTGTTTGAAGGGTAGGGTTGGTGACTCCTGCTTCCTTTTAAAACAAGAAGCCAAGGTGCCAGATTGGGGAGGGCAGAGCAGCGGGGCCTTAGTGCCAGCAGGAATCTTACCTGCTGCTGGGTGCCATCAATGCGTGGCTGCACACTCTCCTCCTTGCATGAGGCCATAAACCTGACCTTTATGTAGTTGCCAGAGCCTCTTATTGCTCATAGATTAGTCACAGCAAAGTTTAAATTTGCTTTGAATTGCTGGGTTTGGTTTTCGTTCTCAGGAGTTTGTTTGTTTCCTAAGGAGAAAAAGCATGGACTCATAACTCTCCCAGTTAGAGGTACACAGGCTATTTAATTTAATGTAGTTGCAATACCGTATTTTTAACAATTAGTCCCTACTAATTAGTTAATTACACTGTCACTAGTGTAGCTATGAATAGATGTTAAATTCTATTGCTCAGTGCGGTGACAGAATTAAACCCACGTGCAATGAGATAACACTCCCTACAGACTCTCCCACATTCCCCACAGTTGCTACTACTACAGAAAAGATGCAAAAACAAAGCCAGCCTTTTCCAAAGTATTTTATCTCATGACATCATTTTGAAATTATACCCTTAAAAGAGCCCAAATGACACCCACTGGTGACCCACGGTAATCAGTGCAGCCTCAGCCACTGAGGTGGGTGTTTCTCGGGCACTCTGGGGCTGGGTTGTACCTTCAGCAGTGCCCCAGCCCAGCTGGGGATGCTCAGCTCTGCACAGCTCCTGGATCCCTGCACTATCAGCTCTTGGGAACCCCTTTGCATATCTTGTGTGTGCCTGTGGAGGGAGTGGGGCGTCCTTGGGAATATGGTACAACATACCAGGCTGGTGGTTCCCATGAACCAGAAACCGATGCACACAGCTGCAGGCATCAGGCCTATGTATGGATGCTCAGTTGAACATGTATCCATGTGCTATTATGTTTTTATTGCAGAGCTGTGGAGTCTTGATATAACGAGTGCATCCTTCATATGATAGTACACATATATCTTCAAGAGCCTGGGAGGGTAAAGCCCCTTAGAATCACAGAATCATAGAATGTGTTGGGTTGGAAGCGACACTAAAAGGTGATCTAGTCCAACCCCCCTGCAGTAAGCAGGGACATCTTCAACTAGATCACATTGCTCAGAGCCTCATCAAGCAATTTGATGTAGTTCACCTGCTGAGGTCCGTAGATGGTGCAGATGAGACTTTAATCCCAAGATCCAGAGAACAGAAGCTGTACGGTGTTTTACTTCTCCACCACAAAGCGACTGAGACCTGCCCAGTAGGATGGGGAACCAACATGGTTACAGACGTCCTGAATCAGGCTTTTTTGTCAGCCCCCATGTTGGTGTCCCATGGAGCCCTAGCAGGAGGCGGGCATGGCCCTGCCATGTCTCTGGCAGAGGTGAGCTCCAGCAGCGCCCCGACCGCAGCCTTGGCAGCTACACTGATAACGGTCTGCACCCCTGTAGCTTTTAGGGGGAATTAGAGCCCTGCAGCCACGTGGCCTTCGAAATGTTAATGCACACCAACCACATATCGCACACCACGCACACAGGCACCGTGGTTATTTTGTAAGTACCCAGACTTTCTACCACTGTTATTCAGTGACTTGTGCGTATATTCACACATATATATATATATATACTCATACACAAGTTCTGCTGTCTTTTCTTGATAAAGGCCATATATCTGCAAGAATAAATCAAGATCTCGCTAAAAAAACCCACAACCAACCAAACCCAAATAACAAAACATCCCTATAAAGAAAAACATCCAAAACAAGTCACCTGACAATATTCCAACTAAGAAATGGTCATAAGAGGGTGGCAATATTTGCAACAGTGAAGCTACAGATACAGTATGGCAGAAACAGCTGCAGGTAACCCAGAACATTTCAGTTGAAGAACATTCTTTGTGAAGACTGCCTGACAGGGTAAAAATGTAGGAGGATTATAAAGGACAGAAATAAGAAGTTCTATGGACTAAACTACATTTTGCAAATCAGAGGATGTGGAAGGAATTTGAATAGCTGAGTTTCATCGTCTCCCAGTTCAAATGGGTGGTGCAATACTGAATAATTTCAAGGGGAGAAGAAATAATTCTATTATAAGTGAAATTTAATCTAGCCATGGTAGCATGATGTCACTGAAGATCACTCAGGAAACTCACAAATCTGAATGGAGTAAGATATTCAAATGACATTTTACTATAGACATTTTTATGTAAATTAACCCACATGACCAATGCTACATGTATCTTCAAGTCTGGAGCTATTTAAATAATACATACAGATAGCTGATGCAGAATCATTCTAAGTTGATTTACCTGTTTCTTCCCTTCTTTTGAAATGTTAATTACATTGTGACAGAAATCTTGATGCTGTGAGACAAAGTGGAAGGTTTTCAAGACCAAAAATATGAACAATAAAATTATGTGGATTAATGATCAGAAGAAAGCAAAGCCAACAGTAGTGGATTTTAACCGTAAATGCTGAAAAATAATTAAGGTTGCATGTGATCTATCTTTATGATAATGAAGGCAACTCTTATGGAAAGCAATGTTTTCTTTGAAGAGCTCCCTCCTTAAAAAAAAAACCAAACAACGAACAAACCAAACCAAACCAAATCCCAAAACTACAGGCAAACAAACAAAATAGCGTACAGGTTTGGCATTTGTAAGAAAGGCTTGAAAATTTGTTGTGAGTGTAGAATCAAAAGGTAGAAGCAATGAATCCCCCTGTTTTTAAAAGTGCAAGTATTTGGAGTTTGGTCTTCTGGTTTCTTAAGCCTGTCCTGTAAGTGTTCATTAATTTTCACTCCAGTGGAAGCAGTGAGGCTTATCTGTGAAGCACATAACTCCACTGGGTGAGCAAGGAGAGTAGAATCTGGCCCGAATGAATCAGACAAATAACCATAATTATGTTAACTAGGTGCCTAAGGCATTCCCTTAGTGTGCACAAAACTCAGAGAGATGCTGAGCTCTCGATGAACCAGCTACTCTTATCGGGAGCTGGGATGCTCCTTCCTGCTAAGGATTAATTCCTCCGTGGCTGGATAAAGGGTGGGAAAACACTAAAATCAAGACATGCAGAAGACAGAGCATATGGAGACACCTCAGCATCAACAAATAGCGCTCAGCACTAGGTGGTGCTCTTTTCTCTACTAAATGACTGTATTCAACAGTTGTGAGAAGGATGGGCTTTTTTCCCCACACTGTGCCCCATTTGCTACAGTAGGACTTCACTCAAAGAACAGAAAACCCATACGCAAAAATGTAAAGCAAACCAGAATGCTCTCCTGTGTTGATTAGTCATCACCTGAAAGCCCAGAGATATATATCGGGTCATGCAGTCCATTTCTGTGCATGTTCACCGCCGTTGCTCCTGGTCCTTTTTTTCCCAGTGTCCCAGTGGTGAGGGATTTCTTAGTTCCCCGGAGAGATTCTCTTGGATCCGTATATAGGAGACTGTAATGAAATTTATTCCTGGGACCCTCTATGCTGCCTTTACTTTTGTATTCCTCTTCTCAATCACAGTATGTGTTCCACCCTAAGTCATTCTTTGTTCATTCCCTCCATACATTTCTGTTCTTTGATTTTGTGCTCTGTGGCTATTATTTAGTCAGGAATACATATATATATATATACACACACATATATATGTAAAATAAGTTATTTTAAGTCTTTTCTCTTTTATATCAGCCTGTCAGTCATTACAGGTCTTCCTCGTTCCTGTTATTTTCCTATAAACAGCCTAAAATTCATCAACGCTTTTAGTAGCAGAGCTTCATAAGAATTTTTGCTGAGATCTATGTTTTCCATGAAAAGCCAGGCAATGGGATAATAACTTTAATAATTATGAAAAGATCTAGGAGAATCTCCTGATACAGAATGACTCAGTGATAACAAGTGGTAACTGAAATTCAGAGCAGAAAGACAGAGGAGAAAATGGTCTTTCATTTCATGGAGGATAAAAAAAAATGAAATTTCATTATTACCGTACAGGAAGAAGATATTAGACAGTGGATAACAAATGCCAGCTCAGTGCCTGTCAAGCAGGCAAACACAGTTTCAGGACTTACTTGGAAAAGAGCTAGGAAAAACAGAGAACATCCTTGTGCTGGGTTAAGAATCCATGGTGCAGCCTAATCTTGAGTGCAGCTCACAGTCCGCTGCCTGATCTCAGATAAGTTGTACAGAGCTGGAAGAGGTCCAGAGAAGGCAGAAGTGCTCAGAAATGGTTTGAGGAAAAATCAAATTGAGTTAGAGCCTTCAGTTGGAAAAAGAGACAGCTGCAAAGTCATGTCTAGTTTGATGCCCACTCTCCCTTTCCATGTCACCACTGAAAGTAAAGACTATCTGTTTTCGTGCACTTTTTAGAGAGTGAGCCCTTTTGGTGCTATGCCAAACAATTATCAGACTCATACTGTATTAACAGAATCTTCAGTCTTCTTCCATCTATATTTTTCTGTGCCTCAGTGAATGGTTTGTAAAAGCCAGTTCCTTTTTGCTCTTTATAACTCCCTTCCCAGTCCACCATGCTCATTTCTGGCCCCTTTGGTGAGAGCAGCATCACTTAGGACTTCACCCGTCAGAACAGAAGAAACTCCCTGCTGGGTCAGACCAACAGTCGCAAACGCTATGGCTGCCCAACGCTGGTGATGGCACTGGTGTGGGTGCTGGCCGTGTGCCCTGATCAAGCCACAAGTTTTGAAGACCCCAGCAGACCTTGCAAGGAACCCCAGGCTCCAAGCACAACCTTACCTGAGACAGGGCAGGCAAATCCAGAGAGCAAAGCCTGAAGAGTGACAATGTCGGAGATGCTGTTTGGGCACAGCACGTGTACCCGGCCTCTTCCTCTGGTCCAGTCTCCTAAGATCACAGTCATTGGAACTGCTTGTTCCTTTCATTATCTGTTAATAGAGGCATTGTTCACAAATCTTGTCTAATCCTTTTTTATGCCTGCTAATAGCTTGCTTTCCCAACCTCCTGTGGCAATGAATTCTGGAAGTTCATTACCCGCTGTGCATAGAAGTGCTCTTTCATTTCAGGAGCAAACTATATCTACACTCCCCATCCCTAAATCCAAATTTACATAAGATTCAGCCTGTCAGTGTTCTGAGTATTATCCTTTGGCTTAAGTATTCCCAAGCAATACATACACAATGAGTGGTATGAAAACAGCTTCAAGTAAATACTCAGGAAAACAACGCTCATTTTGTTGCATTTTTCTGGGGGAAGGTGAGGAATGGTCGTTTAGCCATGGCTGCTACCCAGACAAGTGAACGCCTCTTCTCCGCCTACGTGTAGCCCAGCACAGACCTGGAAGCACGTGTTTTCTCGTGGGAAGGGGAGGCAAGGCTTGCAGCCCGCCACAGAGCTTGGCCCAGCGGCCCTGGCTGCTGCTGCCATGGTACAGCACATGGTACAGTAGTGGTCCTGCTGCAAGCCCTGTTTGGGAACTCCTGCTTCTCACATCTCCTGCCTCCTTATATCACCGTTTCTACTACACTTTTTATTTCATGAGTCCCTGCGACGGTGCCAAGCCAGGCTGCACACACATAGACAGTAAAGCAACTCGCGCCATGCTTAATCTACAGCTGTCATCCCTTAATTTATAAATTCCATGATGCTATCAAAATAAAGACTCTCAGTTTTTTTTCTTGCAAGACCTATTCTTTACCCGCCCAACCCTCTGTTGTGTTGTGAGGTGACTCTCCACCCACTCGCTCTTCCCCAAGCTCCCGTGCTGCCTGTGGCTTGTGGTCCCAGTATTGTTTAGGTAATTAGTCATGTCTTCACCCACCTTCCATCCTTGTTTTTTTTGTTATTACTATTTATTGCTTTTATTGCGGTAATGCCTAAGGACACCAATTAGGAAATAGGACTTCATCGTAAAAAACTGTACAACAAGCTCCAACCCAAAGAACTCACAATCTGGGGCTTAGGTACACCGTGGCTAGGGAGTATGTACACAAGTGGGAGGAAGCCTGGGAGAATAACACAGGAGGACAAGGCGTTTACACAATCATGAAACTGGTCACTGACCATCTCTACTAATAGTCATTAGCGGGCTCTGCAGGGAAACAGAAAATTCCCTGGCCTCATTGGAACTGATTTCATCTGTGTATTTTACCAGAGATGGAGAACTTAAATTTCATTTCATCTGGAATGTGCTTGGGTTTTGATGCTTGTTGTTTAAATACGTAAACTCATTTGCTTCTATCTTATCTAGGGCAGATTGGCAAGGCTGCTCAGAGGAGGCTGCCCTGCGACTGCTAATGCTGTGCTCGCCGTACAAACACAGGACTCCTATCATTCAGTACCTTTCACAAGGCTGAACCAAAAATTGAAAGGATGGTGCTGATAGGGGAAGGGTGAAGGACAGAGGAAGGATGAGGATACTATTGGGAGGGACATTATGAAAAACCCATCATGTTGGGTAACTGTATCCTTAAGGCAAAATTTGTGTTGTGCAACTGCGACACGTTCAAGTCTGAACAGCTGGTTCTGGTGAGAGGCAGCAGAAATGGATTTCCCGTGCAGCTTTTGTATTAATAATTCATCTCATTAAGGTGTGGTCTAATAGTGTTTGCACAGGCACAGGAGTCAGGCCTAATACTGGTTCTGACAACCATTTCTTCTACAGGCATCTGCAATTCTCATGTCCTCCTTGCCTCAATTTCCCCATACGAGAAAGGGGAGGAGCCATACTTGCTTTGGTTCAGATCTGTAAAACAGTTGGCCTACTACTGTGTTCCTTTGGAGATATTTTGTAGTCTTTTGCAACAGCATGAAGAAAGCATAGCGTTCAGTCATCCTGATCTAGTAGCATTTTGGGTTTATTTCAAGGTGTTAGTGGATCAGGCCCAAGGATCCTGTTTAGAAGCTCAAGTTTCTGACCCACAGGATGCAGTCCCTTGCAAAAGACTGCAGGACCTGTCTACACCTCCGGAGATATTTAATAACCTAAAGCCACTATAAGGTCTCATCCTGCTAAGACTTGAGTTATTTTCTTCTTCATACTGTGCTAGATTTGAATAGTGTTATCATAAATGATTAAACTAAGTTACATTATTGTAAAGATTACTTTCTGATCCCTTTTCCCCCTCATCTCCATTATTTATACTCTTCCTGTAATACCTGAAGGGACTTCCAGTTGCCAGGGTGAATTTGGAAGATTTTACTGCAAAACAGCTGATTGCAACTTTCAGTTTACCGACAAATTCTTAAAACATGGTGACTTAAAAGGCATGTTCATCCTTAGTGTATAACCGCTGAGTTGAGTCACGAGTCTCTGAAGATGCTGCAGGGGAGGTTTTCCCCCGAGATGTACTTTACCCTGTTCTCTTTCTTGTGTTTTCTTCTAGTCTAGCAGCGTCGGTTTAGTGGGGATCTGATGTATGTGTCTTGCATGGGATATAATACAACATGCATATTTATATCAAAAAATTTATCCTGATATAATCATCTTAGTGTAGACAGCAGTTATAGTAGTACAAATTACAGCAGTGCTCAGGCCCAGAAGAAAGATAAATAAGTGTACGGGTATAAGCACATTTTTGCCATGTAACACAAACACTCTGAGCTGCCAGGAGCAGAGGAAAACTGTACTGCTTTGTTGACAGTGATATAGTTCACACAGTACAATTTTTGTGTGTAAAAAGCAGTAATACATAAAGAAATTCTTTCTTTCTTCACCAAGTGTAGTGTTGGAGCTAGCAGCTCTATTCCCATTGAATCGTCTGCTCAGCTCTAGATACGATCCCTTAATGATGTGTTTCCTTCCATTATATTTTCTCCTTTCGTTCATCTTTTTGGAAGATGGATAGAAAAAACCCATGTTCTTTCTTCTTGCTTCGGAGGTGCCTGATGCTGCTTTTCCTCTTGTGCTGACTGGCTCCAGAAACAGCCCTGCAGAGCCGTTGCTTGTATCTGACTCCAGAGATCCCTCTTCCTCCTCTACCCTGCTGTTTCTGGTTTCTCTACCATCTTCTTTCAGTCATCTGTTTCCTTGTCTTATCTTGTGTTATTCTGATTATATAAACGTCAACTTGCACTCCTTTCTTCCTTCTCAACTTTGAAATTACCTTCCCCCATCCTGTCACGACCCAAGTGATAATTTCCTTCAGCAGCTGCTTTCTTTTCCACAGTTATTGGAAGCAAAGGCTCCCCTGTTGTACATTTTAGCTTGCCAGTTTAGAGTGGCTTAACACTTTTCTTTCCTCATTGTTATTTAATCAAAAGTCTCAGTGAGTGATGGGAAGAAAATGGAAAGCATTTGAAATGTCTTTTATGAGCCTGACTGCTTTCCAAGACCCTGCAGTTCGAAGTGAGAAGCCAGTCAGAGAAGAAAAAAACTACTTCTAGAAAGTCCTTGAAAACCAAGATGTAACAGTTTTTAAGTTTAGTTTAGTTTGTAGCAAAGATCTTTCAAAAAATTACTATGGGAAAGCCTAAGGTTCCTGTAAGCCCAAGAAAATGCAAACAGAAGTTTCACTTTGCCAAGTAGGAATATGGAAGCACTGTGTGTGTTAATGTTGAAGAGTTTAGTGTTTATTAGATAAAATGGAGTGATTATTGCTGATGAATGAATGTTGCTGACTTCATTTCCAGCAGCAACAGCTCATGAAACCTAGTTCCATAGGAGTCCAGTTCCTGTGTCAGAAGATACTGGAATACAAGCAGTTATTGGGTCACGCAGACCGTGGAATTATGACAGACCGGACAAGGAGAAAACTAGAGAGAAAAATCTGTGATCACTTATATGAGACAAAATCTCTACATTTTTCAAACTATCATATGAATGAAAAAGATAAAATTTTTGCTCATTAGAATGTATATATTATATCATATTTGCATATACTTTTTGTCTTCATGGTGCGTCATTCCAAAATCACTGAATAAATTGTGGCTTGAATGTGGCCAAAAAGAATTTATTTAACATATACGTTCAAGAAACAATAGTCACTAATGAGATGATATACTAGCTGTTTATTTGGTGCGTGTGAATTTGATAAAACAGCATGAATTATGCAGATGATGAGATTTAATGACCTTCAGAAGAAGGCATCAACACAGCTCTTCCATAGAGCTTGAACATTTCGTGTTCCGCTGTCTGTATCTGAAAGAATATCTGCCTTCCAAAATAAACACCTTGTCAAGTGTTTAACTTGACAAAACCTGCTAATTTTGCTTGAAGCCTTCTACCAGTCATGGTGCAATTGGTCTAATTGATACAGATTAATCAGAAATTAGTGATTACATACATTATTGCATGTCTCAATAAAACAGTGTCACTTCAACTACTCAGCAGAAAAAGCACTAGAGAACGTCACAACTGTATAATGAATGTCAGGCTGTTACCTGATAAGGTTTTGTAGAGTGAAATCTTAAATAAAAGACTGTTATCAAATCGTTATGCAATAGACCCTCATGGTTAGGAATTGTCTCAGTGTCAGTATCTTCTAACACTGTTCTGTAATTTCCATCAATAGAATCTCTTCTCTGGACTAAATGATATTTTCAGCAGGTCAAAGAAATAGGCAACCTTAGCATGGCCCTAACTAACAAGTTGAACCTTTGATTAAATTGGCTTATTTAGCACTGGTAAATTATCACTGTTAAAAAATTTGAAGTAGTCCATTTTAATTAACATTTCAAAATCAATTGGTACAGCATCCGTGTGGCCTAAACAACCTGTCTGCAAACATACGTAGGTCAAAATGCAGGGCTCAGAGTCTCCTCCTGAGTGGACTCAGCATGGCTCGTTCAGGCTGTGTATAGCTCAGTGATTTTAAGCAGCTTCTGATGCTAAAAGGAACTCTGCAGGCAGCTTCACCATCTGTGCAGGGTGTGCATGTGTGTGTGCGTGTGTGTCAGTCACCCTTCCAAACGCAGGTCTTTGTTTGGTTGCCCCGGTGGACGAAGCTCATGGTGCTGAGTCATATGGCAGGAGAATGGAGCAGGTGAAAGCAGGACAGCCATCACCCGGGACGGCTGCCAGGGAGGGACGTTCCTAGCGGTCCTCCTCTAAGCACCCAGCAGGGACTAGAGCTGGGAACTCCTTTCCTGCTCCCAAGCCTTGCAGTTTGTCCCCGCTCTGGGAACCTCTGACATTGGTCAGGGGTGACCAGAGGTGGCCGGTACCTGTGGTGTTGGAACCACAGGAAAGAGGGTGTGCTCTACTGCAGGTCCTACCTGTAGGCACACTGACTGTGGAGCATGAGGAGGGGGGGCCTTCTGGGAAACCTCATTCATTAGCTGTGAGATTGGACAAATCTGTAAATGTTACAATACAGCTTTATTAAAGACAAACAAGACATTGGCAATATGGTTAAGTACTTAGACAATGGAAGAAAGGGAGGGATTGTGCCCTCATTTATTCAAGTTAATCCTTCAATGAGATGAATAGGATGCTGGAGAGCAGAGGTCAACCACATTATATGAAATGAAAAGCAGAAGAATTGATTTAAGTTTCCTGGGGCAGCCAAGTTAATAGTATAGCAGACTGCTTGTTTACATTGGATGAGTTGGGAAAAACCCAAATAAAATGGTTTATTTTAACAAAAGGATTGTATGGTTTCTGGAAATGGGGAACACAGAGACTAATCTGCCATTAAAGAAACAGGACCTGCGTCTTTTTCCTGTTTTACATCTGAATGGTCACAAATCAGCCAATTTGCATGAAACATGGCAAGAAGCTACATGTAACTTGCTATATCAATTTCAGAGGAGTCTGGCACTGGAGTGAAATATTTAAGGTAGAAAATACATGTGTAATACTGTAGGATTGAAATAACCATAAATTAGAAGATAATAGTTTTGTTATACACCAAAATTTATGACTTCCTGTTTAATCCCAATATGGATAACAACTCTTTGTCATTAAGGTCCCAAACCGGTAAATACCAACCCATCCATATACTTAACGTTAAGCTCAGGAGGACTGAGTCTGCCAGAGTTTTTAATCTGCTACCTTCGTTTTCAATGTGGGAGAGAGAGGACTGGATGTGGTCAGGCTGAGGCAAATGTCACAGGGCACACGAGGGGGACTAGAAAAGAAATGGCTCTGGCAAGATCTAGGGTACGGTACTGGGTCTGAGCAGCTGGGACTGAGAAAGTCACAGGCAGCTCCTGCGGCTGCTGCTCCCCGCTGGGTTTTCAACACGGCAGTGAACCGGAGGCACTGACTTGGCAGGATTTTATACGCATGCTCGGGGTGATGTGGATGAGCTTTGCTGCACTGAGGCCTTCCCAGCAAAAGATGCTGCACGAAAACAAACCCAGGCGGATATTGGCAAGCTACAAACAGGGCTTGAGTGCGCTTGTTACATTAACCTTGTAGCTGTGTCAGCTGAAAAAATGCATTGAATACTTTTGGATAAGAAAGTATCCAAGTTACTAAAGCTATTGCAGAGGAAACATAGCGACCTTCCCTTTTCCCTATTTGCTTAAGCTTTTTTGTTACCTTGATTTGTAAATCTAGTGTAAATAACTTCTGCTGACCTAATTATGCTGTAGGATTCCACTCATTGTGCATGGGCTGCAGGTATTTTTAAATAGCTCAGTACGATACAGACAGATGTACAACACAGTCATGAGTGTTCAGTCTCCACTAATGGGAAACACCCTAACCATGAGCCTTCTATCCCTTTCATTTTGAGTCTCTTTTGTATGAATGCCAACACAGTTCACCTGCAGGAGGGATTTTTTTGTTTTGTTTTTTGTTTGTTTTTTTTTTTTTTTTTTTAAGTCTGCTATCTTGCCCATTCTATAATATATTGGGAAAAAAAAGGAGAAGCAAAGCATCTGGCCTATGGCATTAAATAGAGAATCATGAACCTGGAAGCCCAGGGAAGCGTAGGCTTTGTTTTGTTTGCACCAGATTCCCTTGGTGGCTTCAGACTGAACTATCTGTGTCTCCATTTTTCTGCCTTTCAGATAAATATTGTCTCAGTATACCTCAGTGATATGCTAGGTAGCTTAAGTCCCCCATACTTTCAAATGCTGTCGGAGATTCGTATGGTGGTGCTGTGTAATTCAGAAGAAAGCAGAAGACCATCACTCTGTATAGCAACTTCCATGTGGGCCATTTTCCAGAAACAATCCAATTTCTAAATGTATAGAGACAAACAGAAAAGATAGAAAAAATAACTATGAGGAACACGCAGAGCAACAATAATACAGCTGATTTCTTCTGAGAAGGAGGGACTTGCCTTTTGAGAGAGCCAGGACATGGCTAGAGCCCCATCCCACCGGCAGACCTCACCTGCCCGTCTCTGACAGAGGTTGGAGCCTGGGCATAAACTGCCTTCACTATCAGAAGCAAAACAACTTGAACTGCGAGGTTTTTAGCATATCATTACAAATTCAAACCTGGGCCTATTCTGATGGAAAATTTTCCTTAGGAATGTGAATTGTTTTGGGAAAAATAACCGGGCTTGTTTCCTGGCAGGGATGCTATTTGCATCAAAAATTAATGTCATCCACCCACTCAGTTTCCAACCTAAAACCAGGCATTTCATTAGTGAAGTGAGAACAGCGATGCCTGGCTGGAGCAGCTAGGGCAAGCAAACCTGCCGAGCACAGGCAGAAACATGGGAGAGCGGCGTGCTCCCGCAGGCAGGAGGGTCGTGTGGACTACACAGCGCCCGGTGAGGAATGAGGAGGAAGGAGGACATCGCATTCCTGCTTGGAAGAGGGAAGCAGGTGGAAAAAACCATCCCTGAGAGGGGATTAGGCTCCTCTTTCCCAGCAGGGAGGCCTCAAAAGCTGTGTCCAGAGCCCTCGTGTGAGGCCGTGCACGTGCGTGTGCAAGAGGCACCATGCATGTTGATAGCGTGAGTGGAGAGCTGTGGGGGGACAAGCGGTGCCTGCGGGCATGCAAGTGTCCTGCTCGCGTGCTTCTGGGGACGAGATACCTGTGAGCCATGGGCCATGAGTCTGTGCCCATGGCTGTGCGGGGCTGTGCATGAGGGCGCATGTGAGAAGAGCTGTGCGTGGAGGGCAAGTGCCACACGCGTGTGTGGAAAGGCGTGTGCCAGGAGAGTGTGCAAGAGGTGTGGGGGGGAAGGGCTGTGCGAGAGGAGTGTGTGTGGAGAGGGGGATGTATGTGTGGAGAGGAGAATGTGGAGGGGGGTGTGTGTGTGTGGAGAGGGGGTTGTGTGTGTGGAGGGGGGGTTGTGTGTGAGGAGAGGTGTGCGGTTGTGCGAGGAGAGAGGTGTGCGAGGGGTTTGTGTGTGTGGAGACAAGCGTATTGGACAGGGTGGGCGTGTGCAGTGCCCTGCGTGCAGGGCCGTGTGTGTGTGTGGAGCCGAGTGTGCAGGGCCGAGTGTGCAGGGCCGTGCCGGTGTCCGTGTGCCCGCTGTGAGGGGAGCGCCGTGAGGCGCCCTCCCCGCCTCCCGCCGTGCCCGCGCCGCCGCCGGCGGCCGCCCGGGGCGGGGTCTGCTGACGCATTGCGGCTGGAGCGGGCCGGGGCGGGCCGGAGTCGGACCCCGGCGGGGCGCGGGGCTGGTGTCCGGGGCCCGTCTCTCCGCCCGCCGGCGGGCTGACTGACAGCGCTCCCCGCCCAGAGACTGGGAGGGCCGGAGCGGGGCGGGGGGTAGGAGGAGGAGCGGCGCGAACCGCCCTGCGCTGCCGCAGCTCCTACCTATTCATTCAGGCACCTAAAATGGCTGGAGAGAGGAGGCGGCGGAGCAGGAGGAGGAGGTGAGGGGAGAGCCGCCGCAAGTGCCCTCACCTCCTCACCGGCCGGCCCCTCCTCGGCCCGGCGGCGCCCCCCGCTCCCGGCGAGGTCGGCGGCCGCCCCTCGCCTGCCCCCCGGCACCATGTCGGCCGGCCAGGACGAGAGCTCGGTGCGGGTGGCGGTCAGGTAAGCGGCGGCGCCGCCTCTCCTGGGGGGGCCGGGGAGCGGGCGGCGGGGGGGAGCGCTCCCGGCGGGCCCTCAGCACACGGGTGACCGCGGTCGTGCCCGCGGGGACGCCAGCCCCCGACCCGCGGGGACAGGGGCAGGAGCGAGGGACATCTTCCCCGCAGGATGAGTGTGTCGCCTCGGCTCCTGCCGAGCCTCTTTTTCCTTGCAGCAGTTGGAAATAGCCAAAGGAGTGTGTGTGGGGGGGGAACACAAAACACCACACCAAACCCTTTCTGAGGTCTTTTTCAGTCATTTCTCTCTAATTTTCAGCAATGACTCTAAAAATATTCCGACTAATTATAGCCCGGTGCTGCAAGTGCTTACTCATGGCAGCAGAGCAGTCCCTTGACGGTGGCGATGCCGTCCGCATCACGGAGCTGTGCGAGAGTGGATCCTGGCAGACTGATATTTTTAGAAGGGTAAAGGCTTTTATCCCGTGGAGGCTGTGTCTGACCTTACACACCGGCAGGGATGGGCTTCCATGAGGCTGCTCACAGTGAATTAGACGAGGTATCTGTAAAAGTCATAATGGGAGTGGAGCCTGTATCATTTTGAAACATCAGCTAATTCAAATTACTTTTTTTTAATCAGAGATAAAAATCTCTTGTTCATCAGTGAACTCTTGGCTCTTCATGGTATTCTATGTGAAGATACTATTTTATTGTTTGAAGAACTTCCAGATTAGCCCACGGATGCCTTAATTTTCAAGATGTCTTTATGTGATTCAAACATGAGGAGAAAAAAAAAATACATACATATACACGTACGTGTATGCGTATATATATGCATGTATATATGTACATACATGTCAGTATTTGAGTTTTGGTTGTGATACTGAATGACGATTTATTTCTTTCCTTTAAAGAAAGAATTATATTATATGCTGATGCACTTAGAGCATTATGCCACAAGAAATCAGACTTTAGGGGAAGGTCTGTACCTACCAATGAATCCTTGGAACCACTACATACATCTCACCTTGCTATATAATTCAAAGGTTGTGCAGGAAAACAAAGAAGGTGAATCGTTTTTTCTCTGAAGGGTGTAGGAATAAGTGATGTTACTGCATGCTCTTGTTGGTATGTGCGTGTGGGGGGAACGGTTCAATAACATTTTCAGTAAACAGAGAAACACCGCCCCTGCATGATAACATGGGGTGTATGCTGCAGTTGTTCATCAAAGTCTGCTTGCCGATTGCAGTAGCATTTTCTATAGGGAGAGACGCTTTTGTGAGTGTTGTTATCTGTCGAAGCATTTCTCACATAAAGTACAGGGAGGTATTATTCCAAAGCATAATTAGGCTGTATTTTAAAAAAGGAAAATATGAGATAGGTGTGATCCTAAAAATAGGGCGTGTTACAGGTTTACAGACTGCTCTGTCATTTGAAGAAAATATTAAATATGTTCTGAGCCAAAAAAAATAGTGATGTAGAAGTTCATTTACAAATACAGAGGTTTGTCGCAGCTAGGAATTAAATAAAACCTACTGGTGCAAATATGTTTATAGTTGTAGGTGTGTGATAAATAGATTAGAGATAATACATGGCAAAGAGTTTGTAAAAGTGAATTAAAATCACGCAGCTGTGGCTCTTGAAAACAAATTCCTAATGTTACGAGGCATATTTCTGCAATATAATTGTCTAACTAACATCTTATGTCTGACTGCAGTTCACTAGTAATGAAGAATTGTATATTTTCAGTTCACTAGTAATGAAGAATTGCATCTTTTCTCCTGTCTTTTTCCTTTTGGCAGACTAACTATTCATGTACAAGATTTCTCCCTCTCTGCTTAGCAATCATGAACAAAATCATGCACAACTATTTTTTTTTTTCCACCAGTGGTTCTTTGTAGATGGTTTTCTATTATTTCTGGTTATGTATTTTGCACAGTCCTATAATTCAACTGGTCTTGCAACTCACTGTGTATCAGCGCCATGCTGTACTGTGCATTATGAATATTATGTTCTGTTTCCTTGTTGATTTTGTTTTTCAGTTCGTTTGGGTAACTAGAGCTTAGCTCAACGATGATCTCCAACAACTAATTCATCACAGCAGTGTTTTTGTCTGTATGTTTCCCGACTAAAGCTTGCTCTACAGCAGGACCAGCTTTTAGTTTGCAACCCCAGTGGTAGTAACTGAAGTAAGATACTACAAAGGCATATTGCAACTGAACTTACTGCAAAACTGAATGTGCTTAGACTTTAAACATAGTTTCTAGGATAGACATCACTGAAATTGTTTAGCAAATTATTTTTTTCAGAACCTGGTTATCTCACCTAATTGTATACAACAGGATTCAAAAATACTTCATTCTTTCCAATTAGCACCACCTTTAAGCTATCATCTTGTATGCTAATTGCTCCCCATTTTCTTTAGTGTAATAATGGGTTTGTGAGCAATGAGCTAAATACTCTGGTTTAGTGAAGCATGAAAGCTGAAAATAGTTTGGCAGATAATCCAGTTGCTAATGTTAAATTCCCCAATTAAGAAAAAAATTCTTTCTCTGTTGTCAGCCACCACTGAAAAAAGACTTGTGGACTTAGAATTTTGATGATGGTGTGCAACTTCAACAAAGAGGTTTGCTCTCTGTGTGACTTTGTATAGTGTCTGTTTTCAGATGAATCCAGATGGCCCCCATGATAGTTATTTAATCAAATGGATGGTTTTTCTTTTATCTGTGGAAAAACTACATTTTTTTTTTTGTAAATCTGAAATTGCCGTCTTGCTTTTGTAAACATCTTTTCAGCATATGAAAACTAGCTTTTCCTGAGGAGTCTGTGGAACGATATAGACTTCATAGTTCATGTTTCTGGAACAAAGACCACAAAAAGGATATAGATTATAGTTCCTAATTCTTGTGTTTCTTGCTGCTTTAGTGGTGTCTACAGCCAAAATACAACGTGTAGGCTTCCTGCATGCTGGGTAGATGAAATTCTTGCCTAAGATTGAGATACTGACACAGTGTTAGTATTGTGTTTGAGAGTCATTGTATGAGCTACCCAGGGCCTGGATAGGGTCACTGCACTAAGTGCCCATAACCGTTAGGTCAGAGCTACGCTTACTTTTACCAACCAGACCTGAGCTGTATCACAGGAACTGAAATAGCTCCAACTGGAGAGGTAACAGTTAGTGCCTGTCCTCACTTTGTATGGATTGGAGCTGTGGTGTTAGGACATCCTAGCAGTGATGATCTAATATGACCAGAAAGTTTAACTTACGTCCTTTCTGTTTTTTTTTTTTTTGATATGTGCTAAACCAGGTAACTCTTAGAGACCAATAATGTTTGGATAGAGCTCACCAGAAAGCTTTGCATGGAGGACTGCTATCTGATAAAGCATGGGAGGATGTCTGTTATTTGGATCCTGTTATGGAGAAGACATAACAAAGTAGAATGCTGAAGTAAATATCTACGTTCTAGTCCTCCAAAGGAGGAAGGTAGATATTGCTACCTTCCTCCTCACATGCATAGAGGCTGTGGGATCCAGCCACCCAGCTCTTCCCTGAATCATCTAAAAAGTTTCCTTCTTGTACTTACCCTGGATGTCTGCAATACATTGTGACACTGCTTTACAAAGGTGAAATGTTGATGTTTGGCAAGAATGGAAATTATGTGTGCAAAATGTAATGGATCTACCAGGATCCATTTCTAATAACAGTGGGAGTAGTAAGTGGAGATGATGAATTAAAACATCCCAGCTTCTGTTTCTGGTATTCCAAAAGGGAGATAAAGTACTCTAGAAGAACGGATTGATTACTAAATCAATTTAGGAACAGAGATTTTAGCAACTAATCAAGCTGCTTGTGGCATGAAATCAGGATACAGTGTTAACTTTTGATAATGCAAAGGGGATATGTCCATCCCTTGTAACGTTAGCCTTCTACTGCAAAGGTTTGTTGTGGGAACACTGGGTTTCTTCTTTTTGTACTGCCAGTTCTTGAGCTATGTGACCAGTTGTATGTCTTCTGCATTATTTTTTTCCTTTGCTAGCTTCTATATGTTTTTTTCTCACCACACAGAATTTGCTGTTTGTTTGTTGTTGTTGTGCCTCTGTCTACCCTTTCATCTTTTGCATTCCTTTTTTTCAGCCTTTTTTTTTTTCCTCTAATAGCTTTTACACTGAAGTTGTTCTTCTCTGTGCTAGATCCAGCTACTGTAAAATGCATTAGGAAAGAAGCATCTGAGTGGAAGGAACCTGTTTTTGATAGGTGTGTTTTGAAGCACTTTGGTGGCTGTTGAAATCTATTTTCTTTCTTGGGCTGCTGTTCTACAAACACTTACAGCTGTGTTTTAGGCTTCCTACCATGAATAGATCCTCAAGTGTCAGATGAATGGCCATGTATGCTGTGGTATATATCATAAGCTCTGGAGGGCAGAGGTGCTCATTTCGTGCTTCCCATACAGTGCTAAGCATTCTCATAAATTATTCTGTAACTAGATAAGCAACAGCAATAGATTACAGTACTATCCACTGGCTCCTTAAAACAAACTAAAGTTTTCCTTTTACTAGACAATAGTTATTACCTACCTGTAATCTTATGAAGCTGTGAAAATTTTTTGGGGAAAATGTCTCAAAGTAACTGTATTCATGAAGTTCAGCAGTCTACCAGTAGCAAGTATGCCCCACCAAAGATGAAAAAAATTGTTCAATGGTACTATGTAGTAATTTTTGGGGATCATTTTAGGTGTTGGAAAATACCTCTTTTGGAGAGAGAGCCTTTTAGTGGAAAGCTACCAAAGAGATCTTGTTTTTGGAAAGCTTATGTTACATATCTTTTGTTAGTTTTGATGTTTCTTTTTGCTCCACGATTTAAACATTCCTTTGTCCTTCCCTGAAACTTTACTCTACCCCATCCACATGTTTTGCATTTTAGCTGGAAAAAAAAAAAGACACGACACCATCTGCTGCTGAATTAATTCAGGTTTCATCATATCTGACTTGATCATCCGTAACTGATATTGCTTGGGGCAGGCTGAAATCTCTGATCGTGCTTTCTAGGAAATAAACTTCCCTTTCCACCACTCATGCGATGTAAACGCAAACTCATTCTTTGAGGGAGGGGAAAGAAATCCTAGTCGGACGTTTCCCTTGATGTCATGTATTCCTTGCCAAAAGATGGATATGTCTTGAATTTAAGAAGAAAAAGCAATGAGTGTTGCGATGAGTGGTCTGTTCATGCTTGTGCATGAATTATATTTCTAACCTGGTATTTCCCAAAGTTTGTGGAAGACTTGGTAATTTACTTTACTTTGAAAATCCATTGAGTTAGTTGCCAATTTCCATTTAATAATGTTTTCTCTACTACTCATGCTCAGTGGAGAGTTAGGTTTTATATTGTTGGCCTAGATATTCCTTTATTACTGAACTCAAGGCTTCACATTTCCAGTTTTTCTGTGTGACTTCTGTAAGTTCTTCTATAGTATCTGAATGGCGCTTGAGATCAAGGGAATCTTGCTCCCTCCCTCTGTTTTCCCTTTATTTGCTTTAAGCGTTTTATAGATCGCCCTTGCTGCCCACTCAGAGATGGCTGCTGGAATTCTTACTTTCATGTTCTGTTGCCTGATTACTGCTGGGGAAATAAAGACATTTTAGGTGTGTGTTTTTTTTTTTTTTCCTGCTGGAGCAGAGAATTTTTTGTTGTGCTATTATTATTCCTATGTAAAACACTTGCAAGAAGTTAAAAGTATCAGTTGTGCTGGTGAACAAGAAAGTTTAATTAGAAATCAAACCAGATCTGAACAAGTTCAACAAGAGTAACTACATGAGCTGTGCCTTTTTCTTGTGCCCTCTTTCTCTTCTCCTCTATAATTATTTTAAGGTTTTGTTCATTTTCTTCCCATCCTGCCTCCCTTTTTGTAACTCTCCATGTTTATTTCCACTCTTCCCTGATGAAACTTTTCTGGAATAAATGTGTCTGCTCCAGTGTGACTAAAGAGAGAAATGCAGCCTGATTTTTTTTTTTCAAACATGTTTTCTTGTTTGATGTCTTTACCATAGCAACAAGATGCAAATGGAGAACAGTGAAAGGATTTTGAGGTCAGAGTCACAGTGAGCTTGATGCATAGAAAAGTTCTATTCAATATGTATTTTAAAATGTGAAAAACTGCTGATTCAGAGCTAACAACTGATGAGCATAAAACTTTTCCTGGATAGACTCTGTATGTAAATAAGGAATGAGGAGGGTGTACCATCTGGTCCTTTATTTTTGTTAGTATCCTCAACAGATTTGGTAAAGTTGGCCACTGCTGGAATAATTAATTTTTGTTTAAAGAAACTTCTTTTTTTAATCAGCTGACAACTGCTGGGCTTGCTGTTTAGGACAATGGTCCCTTTAAGTGTCTTTAGGTCTTTAAGTCTACCTAACAAAAATGAGTGACACATCCCTTGAGCCCGTTTACTGTGGAGTTTCAACTCAGAAAGCTGAGAGCAACAAAACCTTAGTAAAGGGTTATGATATTATTGCTCTACTATACACAGCAATTCATGTGAATTCAAGTTGAATAGTGCATTTCCATTGTTGGATTTAAAAATGGATTAAAGGATTTGTTGTCTCGCTAATTTTTGGTGAATCGCTGGTGGTTCTTGCATTCGTGCTGTCACAGGAACTCTGCATACATCAGTTGGTTAGCAAATACCTAACTTTTTGCAGGATGTTTTAGATTTAATGTAGTTTCTCCATGCTCGCTCTTAAGTACTCAAGGTTCCTTGAAATGCTTTCTCTTGTACACTGTAGCTGTGAATGGTGTTTATTTATGTTCAACATAATTGATCCTTTAAATATATGACTAAAACATGATTCTCAAGGTGGATAAGAGTTAAAGGACTGTAGCATGCTATAGCATGGCGATTCAGCTACTACAGCTGAACACATGGAAGGTGCGGTAGGCTAATAGCACTGGACAGAAAATGTTTCTCTTCTGTGAAATGTCTCATATGGAAGAGTTTGATCAGTCTTCTCTGCTTACCTAGTTTAATCTCATTAGGGGATCTTGAATAACGGTCTTTCCACATCTTAGGTCAATGCTCCAACCACTTGTTTATTGTCTTTGTTTAAGCCTGTGTATTTTTTCATTATTTTCATTAACTATTTTTTTCTTCCTGTTTCTAACCATGGTAGTTGTCTTTTGCGTAATACTACTAAAACAAAGTTAAGGGAGCATCTTAAGCTGAAAAGCTATATATCTGTGGAGTATTAATATCGGTCAAGAGATTATATTGAAGTATGTGACTTTCTAGCAATGTTGATCAAAAGGTTATGCAAGTCATCAGTAATAGTTAAAAACATAAGAGTATCCTCTAGAAATACATTGCAAATAGTGAAATATAGTCTCACATAATTCTGGGTTCACTAGCAAGCCTGATAAGAAATGCCCCATGTACAGTATAACCCTTAGTATCGTATAGAATGTAGGAACCCAGATAAGCCACTTTCTTTGAAGCATTTGGTACCACATTGCCTGTGAGACTGCATCTTCTTGGAATATAGTGATAGGAAGGTAGGCAGAATTAAATAAGATGCCTGTTTATATAACTTATTCAAAATATTGAAAATGAAGATGTTACTTAAATTAACTTTGTTTTTCAAAGCCAGTGGTAACTCTTAGCACACAGGTTGTTGGACATTTCTTCCCTTTAGCATGGGAATAATTGGGAGATGAGTCCTGAGACCTTTTGTGTCACTCTGAGTAGCTCATTATCCCAAAATCTGCGAGTTGCTAATCTCTCACTCAGTAGTATTGATTAAATATATTTACCAACTGCAGCAGTGCTTCTATCTTAGTTTGTGCATGATTCTGTCATAGGACAGAATCTCCATGTCCCCATCTCCACCCTTATGAGGATATGAGAGGACTATGAGTGTAGGTAGTGAATCTTTTGTCTTTTTTTAATATTGTTTTCCTGTTCTTCCCTCCCCATGTTCCACTGGCACTTTGTGTATTACCATCTCAGAATTATGTCATAAGCTCCTCAGGCCAAAGATGTAGCTTCAAAGTTCAATAAACACTTCTGGTGTGATATAAACAATACATGACATAGTATCATGAAAAAAGCAACTGCTACTAAAACACCTGAGTTTTTGTAGTTTACCTTCTATGAAAAATATTACAATTACAAATTCTGTTTTGCTAAAGCATGTGTATGCCTTTGTTTCTCCCTTCCCTCACCATTTGTTTCTGTGTGAGGAGAAAAAAAATTATGCCTGTACCAGACACTTTGATCTGTAGGATATAGCTGAGTACTCATTATTTTATTTTTTTTACCTGCTAAGCAAACCATACATTGCTTCAGTTTTCACTCTACATAAATTGTCCAGGTAAGGTTTGTTTCGTTCCCTGGTCTCAAATGCATTCCTTTTGAATTCTGGTCTTTAATTTTATGAAATCATTATACTTAGGCTCTGGCTCTGTAATGTGATGACTTAGAATTTTTATTTTTTATGTTTTTAGGACATCTTATCTATACACATTACTCTGCAGACTAGGGATATTGATACCATCTAAATATCTCCTGTATTTTCTTTTCTAAGTTAAAATTATATTGTGTGTATGAATGACTGGTATATTTGGGAAAGGTTGATTTGTTTTATGAGCAAACTATTTGAAACATTAAAGACTAGAAAAATATTTTTATATTGGGTTAAGGGGGAGTAAATAGCTGAATATATATTTTCTAGACATGATAGAAAAGAGAAGGATTCCACTTTTAACAGCATTTGAAGAGGTAGTAGGTCAGAGAAAAGGCCACCTGTTCAATCTATACCACTTAGAGCACGGCTTACGCTTCTGTCTAATCTAATCAGTCAGCCTATCACTCAGAAACAATAAAACTGCCATTTTGATCTTCGCTAGCAGAACTTTTGAGTTCAGCAAAAGTGGATTGGTGTTTAGTGAGCTCTAAAAATGAGATCTGAGATAGGGCTGAACTGGTATTGACAGGCAAACTATTTGACAATTAAACATCAGTATAATTAAATGTCACTTTTTTTTCTTTTGTACTCCCAAAAGCTTCAAACTTCTGGGTTTTGTTTGGGTGTGTGGTGGTGGTTGTTGTTGTTTTATGGGTGGGGTGTTTTTTTGTTGTTTTCTTTCTTTCTTTTTCTTCCCCACACAGTCCCCAAAGTGATATACGTTGGCTAGTCACCTAGTTAACCCACAGTCTTGACTCCGCATTTTAAAGTGTAGCGGTAGATATATTTCATTATCGTTGTTAGCAAACCTTTTGAGGAACAGATGGACTTTTCATTGTTCCCTAAATGTCAACAAGTAAAGCCCTGGTAGGCCCTAAAGAGGAAGAACCATTGCACAGCTGAGGGCTTCAGATGGAAGTGCTTTGTTCTGTGCTTGCAGCCCTGAAAGCAGGGCTGGCCTGTGCCAGGCCAATGCTTCTGTTGATTTTTTTTTTTAACACTCATGACTGCTGGATGCTGAGATCTATCTTTGGGAAGAGAGGGCTTACATAAAATGGTGTTGGCCTACATCTTGGATGATACTTGACTGAACATCGGGGCCAGTGTGCTCTCTGCTGTTACTGTAGGGAAGAATTCAAGTGATTAGGAATAATGCGTAAAAATTAAGCATGAATCAGTAGCGTTGTATTGTGGCAGAAGAAGAAAATTAGTGTATATAGAAATTGGAGGTTTTATGTAAGGTGCAAAGTAATCCGTACCCTTTGTTCAATACTGCTGGTGTATTGGCTCATGTCTAGTGTTAGGGTCTGGGTGCTGCATTTCAAGAAAAATGTGGACTAACTGTGGTGAATTGAAAAGAGAAGGGAAATGACTCTTTGTCTAGAAAACATGACCAGTTCCATGGTGTGAGGTATCAGGAATGAAGATTGCCAAGAGACATGTCTTGAAATGCTTAGAGTCAAATACAAATACAAAAGTAGAAGGGAGTAAATTGTTCTTCATGTTCAAGGTGAAGTGGATAAATTACACTTTCATGTAGTTAGTGGCTTAAATTACAGTAAGAAAAGTAAAAGATAGGAAGAAAATATTTTTCTGTTGTAAGGATGGATGGCCTGGAACAATTTGTCTGTGGAGGCGTGGAATTGCCCATATAGGAGACTTTTATAAACAATTCAAGCTGATAACTGCCAGGTACTTCTTGGACGTAGTTGGTATTACCTTGTTCCAGAAGAGTGGGTGAATAAACTCTACTATCTTTCCAACTCTCTTTCATCCCATTTGCCTGTAATTCTGTGAAGCTGCATGTTGAGTGCCAGGACCTGAATTCAGCACAGTTGAATGATCCCATTCAGATGTCAGAATATGTTTACAGGAGTGTGAAAATGCCCATATGGACAGTAAAGCCTTACAGATTTGGAAGGGTAAGCTTAGACTAATTCAAGTTTGAAGAGATCTCAGGAGGTCATCTGATCCAACCTCCCACCCAAAATAGGGTCAAAACTAAATTCAGGCAAGGTTGCTCTAGCAAGTTAGATCTTGGAAAAACCCTGGAGGGTGGAGAGTCCTCAATCTCTCTGGACAACCAATACTTGACTGTCTTAATGGGCAAAACTTTTTCCTTATGCCAAGTTGGGAAGTCTCTTGCTTGCAGTGGTTTGTGACTATTGCCTCTTGTCCTCCTGATTTAAGCCTCAGTAAGGAGTCTGGGTCTGCTGTCTTGGTAATCTTTTGTATTGGAAGAGAGCAGGCAGGGCCTAAAAGCCAGGAAGATGTTGAAGAGGTCTGTGCCTATGATCTGTTGGGAAGAGTGAGGTATGGCGGACAGCTTCAGCAAAGGGGGTGCAGCCTCTTCTCCTGATGAGTTCTGAATATGAAAGAGCGGGTTCTTGGTGGACTGACAGCTATCCAGTGGTGCTGGTGATATGGCTGGTATTAGGAGGCAATGCACTGTAAGCATGTAGTACTGGAAGCTTTTGTTTGTTTGCATGGTTTCTATATTCTTTCTGTTCTAAAGTCTATTCTTCCCCCTCATCCAACCCTTCCCTACCTGTCTTGAAGACTATTTCATAGTACACGCGATATTGCTGCTGTGAAGGCATTTGGAGTGCGATTCAGTCTGCTTTCCTCTTCTCCCAGCAGGAATGTCTGGAGGTCAACTTCTGCCTGCATTTTCTCTGCCACAGTTTAAGCTCACTTACTGCTTTGGCCAAGCTGACTAGTGAGAATAATTAACCTCCAGCACTGTTTAATGTTTCTGTGCTTTTCAGATATTCATGCTCTCCTCAGCTACCTCATAGAATAGTCGTGTCTGTTTCCCTGTTCCCCCTGGACAGTTCATGTTTCAGTCTTTCAGTTCTTTTGGCTTGTTCAAACAATACCTTCTGTAAGTCCGAAAGAAATGCAGACAAGTGTCAGTGGTTTATCACATGAAGCACATGATAATCTTGTGAATACAACCCAAAGCACCAGTTACTTACCTTGGAACAGTTTCTTATGACTTCTTAGAAATGAATTATTATTTGTATTATTAGTTTTTGTCTTGTCTATTGAAAAATGGATTTAAAAGTTGTATTTTCTTTCTTTGGGTTTGTGCGTACATATAGTGTGTGTGGAGCACTGGGCAAAGTTAACATTCAGCTTGGTTTGTATTGTTGGACGTCTGCCTAGTATCCATGTAAGAGTTTTCTGGTTGAAGTTCAATCTGTTTAAAACATAGGAATTTATTGGTAGACTGAGGAAAGTACTTTTGATTTCTCAGATTGCAGCTAGGAAATGCTACTGACTTCCAAGTTTTATCAGAAATGCCAAGGAAATTTGACTAATTGTAGTCTAGCCGAACAACTGGCTGCTTTTTTATAAGTGTATTCTGTTGTTTATGCATGCATTTTTCATCTTAAGATTGAACTTCTTTAGGGCAAGGCTACATGTCTAATCAAGGAATATCCAGTGGGGCAGAACACTTGCAATGTACTGCGCTGTTTTAGAGAAAACTGTTCTTCTATTTTGTTGTCGTCTTGGTATAGAGGGGGATGGTCACTCCAGCACAGCAATGTGTGCGAGAGGTCCTCTCCTTTGCTCAGAAGTTACATGAATTGGCATTGTGTTATTTTTCCATTCTGAAAATAAAAAAAATAAATGTTAGGATCCTGACTGTTAACCCTCTTTCTCTTCACAGTAACAACAGTGCTACAATTTTAATTTAGTGTATTAATGCATTAAATGTTGTAGTGATAGTAACTGTATTTCAAATACTAAATTTATAAACTTGTTTTTCTTGAGTCACATGCTGGTTTTTGTGGGGTGTAGTGTTTTTGGTTTGGTTCTTCCTTGTCAGCTAATAATGCTTTGGCCATGTAGTCATCTTGCATCTTTGCAAGATCTGGCTCCAGCTTCTGAATGTCAGGTGCCTCAGAATGGCTCTGGAGGGGGCATTCAAATACTCAAACCCAGTCTGTTTAATGCATGATTTTAAGTTATGTTGTAACCCAGGATTTCAGGTATTAATGCATTCAACACGTTGTAAGACCTTTTAAAGTGCAATATATAAATTTAGATTATTGAGGTTTATTTTTCTTATCTCTTTGTCCTTTGAGGCTGAAAGCTCCATCTCTGGAGATCTTAAACATAGATGGGGGAAACATCAGAAGGAAAACTGCTAGCCTAAAAACAAAGACATGGATCTACTAATGTGTGAGCACTAGTGTTGGTTGACGTAAAGTGATACTGGATGGATAATTTATAAGGTACCACTGGGAGAGATAGTTGAAAGAGACTTTTGTATTTAAGGGGCTGCAGCCATTACCAGTTCTGGGAGTTCTCTGGGTATGCTACTACCTGTTGAGATGGGCGATGCCATATACCCTATGTACACCAGTGTCCCCACTTCCATATGCCAGCATGAGCAAATCTCTGGCTAGGAGATGCTGGCCATCTCGCTTCTGAAGTTGGAAATACTTAAATAATCTGTGTGGCTTGTTTTAGGTTTTTTTCTTCACCACAGGGCAAAGCTACAAAATCTTGGACATCTGCTGCTGTTTATAGCATCAGCTCTGGTATTGGAGTATTAATGATCCCCTCTTCTGAGTATTTGTTCAGTATTTAATGTGCTGGGGATACTCCTATTGCTTATTGTTCTAGATGTGATTGGAGCACGAAGGTAGGGGATATCTTTAGTTGTTTTGCAAATAGCTGAAAAGTTTTGTTCCCAAAGGAAATGGACTTCCAAAGCTCTCCCTTTCTTCCCGACAGCCAGGTAGGAATGGCAAGAGGGTGTAGAGCCAGGGACTTTTCAGTTTTTCAGTGAAGTTTGAAAGGTTCAAGGACAGCTAGAGATCTTTTACTTTCTTCTAATCCCCAAATCTTTCTGGATGTCCTTATTATGTGCTACTATGTACTGGAGTTGTGCAGCTCAGTGTGCTTGTGACTGATGCAAAAATCTCAGGAGAGCTACAGATTGCACGAGGACTTCTCTTATGTGGGGGGTAGGCTTTTGTTTTTTAAAAAGGAAAACCAGGTTTTTTTACATTTTCTTTTGGTCAGGTTTGTCTGAGTCCTGGTCTATTTTGTTTCCTTTAAATTGTTAGCTAAGGTAGGTGACAAAGGACTTAAAATATCAGTTTTTTTTTTTAAAAAAAACAAACAAACCCCAAACATTGTTCCAGGAAGAATTGCTAGAGGTACCAATGCTGGCATTCCTGCTGTGACAGCAGGTTTTAGGTGGAGTGTCACTGCTGTACTATTTTGTAACTGCTGAGTCTTTGTGTTGCTCCATTTTCGCTGCCTTTGCAAGACCCCCCGGCCAGCACTGCTGCTGTAGATTAGAGGTCAACAATCTAAATGTGCTGCTTTGCAATGGCTGCCTGGGAAGACAGGGTTGAAGTCCTTTCACTCTGAACTGAAAACTGTTTGTGATACCTCCAGATTAGGATGATGATGGGTTGTATAGAAAAGACACAAGCAGTTGTGTACATTTTTGATCCATTTTGATGCTGATAATCTTAACTGACATATAGTGTAACACCAGTCCAATGGATTTGATTGAGAATCCAATTATGTGTTTAGTTAAAACCATGATTGTAAGTGAAGTGCAACCAGTTCTGACCTCAAACTGCAAGAGGCAGGGAAATCCTCTCCTTTCATTCGTTCCAGGTAATCCCGCTCCCTGAACTGAATCTGTTGCCCACTTATAGTTTGAATTAGTCCTGTTCCCATTCTTCAGCCACTGGTTCATAATTGAGTGGTCTAGAAATGGTTAACTCTGGTAAGTATGGTTGGGAAATAAGCTATTTGTAGTTTCCTATGGGCCCTACTAATTATTCATGTGATGAGGCTTACATAAGGGCTGCATTGCAGTTGCACTTCATTTGATGACAGAGTTCTGTATTTCTGTGTAAACAAAAGTCAAGTGATAAGGCATGGGCAAGCAAAGTCTATAGTTGAAACCAGGGGGAAAACAATCTTTTCTGGGAGGATCTTAAGGTGGCACTATCTGCTTAACTGTCATGTTTCTTTTAAAAAAGAAAAAACCCTGACAGTATTTTAGTCAAAAAAATAAACTTCTCTTTTTTTCAGAACTGAAAGAGCCTTCATTGCTAACATTGTTCCTTGCTTTAGCATTTCTTCAGATTCAGTGGTGAAAATCAGTTAAATAGTACAATTAAAATTTTGTGTACCATGAGTTATGAAAATGTTAAAATTTAAAATGGTGCGGAAATTTTTTTCTCTTTAGGTTTGATACTGAAATTGTAAAAGGAGACTGTCATGGAAGAATTAGATGTACCTGCTTTAGAGAAAACTGGAAATTCTAGAAAACATAAATAGTATTGATCTACTAACACCCTTTTAAGACCTTCCTTAATACTTCTGGGAAATTTGTGTATAACACCAGTTAGCCTAAGAAGTTTTGTGTAAATATTCAACTTTTCTTTCTAGATCCCTGTCACCTTAGCTGGAATATACAGCCTTCTACCTCTTCTCCCCACCCCCCAAATGTTGTTTGTAGTGTTAAAGGAAATTATTTCAGGTGGAAACAAGGTTGGCCAAAACACTAGAGCTTTGTTATTGCTGTATGATTTTTTTTCTTTTTTGGCTTTTTTTTTTCTTTGTGGTTTAGTGTGAAAGCAGTGGTAGTATGTGGTTGAAGCCGAGTGCAGCAATGGAGTGAAAGTCATACATAGGTGTGGGAGCAGCTGCCTGATTCATAGCAGTTGGCGATGTGAAGTTTGTAGCTTGTGTCTTCTGACTTTTTGGTGCTGGTGAGGAAACAGTCTGAAACAGCTTTAAAGTTTTAGATTTATTAAAAGCTACAGACAGATGTATCTATGTATTAATGTATGACCCTTTATGAAAGCTTTATATGAGCCTTAGCATAAGACCCTCCTTGGCCTTTAGGCTCTACCCGTATGCCATTACTGCATTATTTTTTTTGAACTCATAGTTTTCCATTTCCTGGCAAAGTTTTTTGTTAGCTTAGGTGTTGATCCTGGAAAACCTTGTGTACGCCTCCCTTCATGCACTGTCCTGTTAGGTCTCATTTAAGCCAAAGGAACTCTTACCTTGTCTGATGTTAAATGCTCACAGGAATTAGGTATTTGATCACAAGTCTTGTGGCAGGGACTGTAGCCATCTCGGTTGGTTTACTGTAGTCCTGATATGTAAACAGCTACTGTAAGCTTAAATTCTGAGGCAATTTGAAACAGTTTATTTTATGTAAGAATACTTGTTTTGAAAGCATCTGTGCTACCTCCAGTGCACGAGGGACTATGAACTCTTATGCAGACAAACCGCAAGTGGTTTGCATTGATGATTTCCGAGAGCAGCTGCGAAATGCCCGATAGAAAAGTGTTACGTGCCAAGAAGAGCTGATTTAATTCAGTCAAGACAAAGAAATGAGTTTTGACCCTGAAGAGGCTTGTCAGGACAAACTTTTCTTTCTGTCCCCAAGGAGCTGCAGCCAAGCGTTCAGCAGACAGAGATGGTCCCAGGATCAGGTGTTGCTGCTTTGTGTGCACTGGAGCTGCGGGAGGCTGGCAGAGCAGTGCCCAGCAGCTGCACGCAGAAGAGGATTGTTCCAGAAATGGAGGAAGAGCCTCCCATGCCTCTAACGTAAAATTGAGAGAACGGCTTTTAATCTGTGTGAAGTACCTTGTGGCATCATTTATCTTTTTTTTTTTTTTTTTTTTATGAAGTGACTTTGCTTTAATAGTTTTGGAGTTCTGGTTGGACTTGTAATCTAATCAGGGAACCTGAGCCCTAATGAAAAATTAAGCCTACAGCCAGAATGGGAAGCAGAAAGTACTTAGCCTCGATGTTACAACGCCATAAATGTTAGTTGTTTAAAGCAGATACAAATAGCAAGGAAGTAGCCAGTTCTTGCTAGATTTTATTCACAGTGTGTATGTCATGAGTTAACTATGCAGTTGAGTTGTGGACCTGTCAGTTTATATTGTGGTGCATTACCAGAGTACACTCCTTTCATGGACGTGCTCTGTCCTGGAGCTAAAATTTTGCTGTAATGGTGTTGCCAGTATTATTTTTATTAGTGGTAATTCCAAACTGTATGCTTGCTAGTGGGCTGAGGTCTGTATGCTAGTAGCAATTAAAACAGGAGAATGATTGTATTTCCACAATGATTTCCGCACTGAATTTGCTCAGCGTAGGCTACGAGGACTTTCTACCTGCCTGGAGTGGAAGTTCAACTGTTAGACAATCAGACAGTCTTTTCTATTTTATATGTTATCAAAGGTCAAGAATATGAAATTAGCCCATACTTTCCTGATCAGGTAGCAGGAACAGCACTTTCTGTTAGATTAAAATATCCAGTGATATGTTGGATGTTATAGTCAATAAGTTATTTGTATAGTTTTAACTGTTAATGGAGAACTAGTAGAAGTAATATTGAAGAACCATATCTTAAACTTTAGTCAGGTGATAAGCCTCAGTCAACATAGAGGATGTTCTTTTCTACTGGCAATGGGAAAATTTAATACCCTAGGCAATGGGGAAGAAGCAATAGTGGCTGCAGCTTTTTGCCCAATATAATTATCTTTGCCCAAATCAAACAAGAAGTTAAAGTATTCCAATTATTCATGTATTTACTAAAATATGAAAATATTTAGTAAGTTTCTGGTTTATCATCCAGAAATTTATTTTCTATGCAGTATCCACATTTAGACACAGCTCTTCATTTTAATCAAATTCTCAACTTTCTGCCAGAACTGTTTTATTAAAAAAGCTTTTGATCTTGATGGTTTCTTGTCTGTCTTCAGGGTAATACATCTGAGTGTGTGCTACAAGTGTTTTCTTCTGTGAGAACTTAAGGTACATAAATGTAGAGAATTGGATTTGTCTGAGGAGCTACTACCCTGCACTTCTGTAATCCCATGTATCCATTGTCTTGTAACTTCTTCTGCATTACTTACTTCCCTCAGACTGGAGAAAAGGCTGAGGATGTGAAGTGGTGGCAGCTTGGCCCTTGGTGCAGGTGTCACTGCAGTGCAGAGCTCTCTTCCTGCTAGCCTTGGGATGTGAGGTTGTGTGTGGAAACTGGCTTTCCTGTGAAGTTCCAGATTCCAGTGGATTTTTTGCAGAGACGGTGTTGAGCAAGGCCCTGATAGTCTTCACAGCTGTACCAACTGCACTAGTCAGCTGTGACCAGTCCCTTTCTTTTCACTTCTTTTGTTATTTAAGCTCCAGTTATTTCAGCTTTCCACTGGTATTTACATGTAAATGCTAAATATTCTTGCATTAACAGAAACATTTCCTTTTTTTTTTTTATTCCTGTCCTATCTCCACCACACCTGAAAACTGGATTGCAGTTAGCAGAAGAAAAGATTATGGCTGGTAGATAACCCAAGCTTTGCACCTGGTTGAAACCTCATGGAGACTGTTGTTAGAATTAGTACCAAGAGACTTGCAACCATCTCAACTGTTGGGGGGCTTGGAGAATGGCGGGGGGGAGTTTGAGGACTGTCAGTTTATATTTGCCTAATGCCTGCTTGCAACAAAAGAGCATCCAGCATAGTACCGAGCAATCAATTTGGAGTATGACTCAGTGTGGGGAAAAATGCTACCTACTGAATTTCTAGCATAGTTTCCTGAATTGCCCTGACTTTTAACTAACTTTTTGGAGGCCTTCTTTTAAAGCACTATCTGAAGCCAACAAAGAGCAGCGAGGTGATCAGGTCTTCATAGGGCAGCTGAATACAGTGTCACTGCATAGGAACAGAAGGATGGAAAAACCGATCTTTAATTTTTAATGCTGTTGCTGCTATTGTGGGTGTCTTTGCAACCTTACAAATAGGATGAAGAGACATGAAGGAAAGAATTACACTTGGGGATTGACATTCAGACTTATAAAAATGTGTAGCTGAACCAGAAGGACTGAAGAAGGTAGATAATGTTGTTCCTTTCTGGTTTGCAAGTCTTAAAACAGATAGTACTAAATAAAGCAAGTGGGTGATTTCCCTTACTGCACAGCTAGGATTTACCAGCTCAGAGCTTTCAGTCACTGCTTGAACAGTCTACCTTCTGTTTTGAAACAGAGCAACGTCTGTTCAGTAGAAACAGTCAACAATAAATACGAAGAAATTTTCTGTAGTTTGCTTTGGAACTTTGTGGATCGGGTGTTATGGATACAACACTTTTTTTCCTTTTATTTTTTTTTACAAGGAGTGGCAGAAAAGTCATACAGTGGTTTTTGTTCCAAGAATGTTGCACTGAAAATTAACAGTGAAGGCACTATTCAGAGCAGATTACTGAACGGTTGTTTTTAGCTGTCTTGTCCCATTGTGAAGCGTCTAGTTGTTATTTTAGTAGTGTTAGCTAAACAGTCATTTCAGTAATGATTAATGACAACTTGTAATTTTCTCTTAACTGACCTGATCCTCCTTTTATTTTATGGTGTTATTTAACTGTAGTTACTTGGGAAATGGCTTGTAGCTTTAGCTATAATAAGTATGTCAGCAACTTTGTGTTTTAGTTAAATGAAGTTGGTGAAATGTAATTCTTGGACCTGTGGCTCATAAGTGTAAAGTAACCAACTGCCCTAGACTTAAGAACATAGAACTGGAAAGATAAATTCTGCATATGGAGGGGAAATAAATGAAAACAAATTTCAGAGCTACAGCAGTCTTGGCATGAATGTGTAGTGATTTCAGGATTGTATCTCCAAGGGCTTGGAGAATAAGTGTATGTGTGTGGGTAGGTGGATGTGTGAGTGTTTGTGAAAGGAAGGGGAAGTCTGGGTAAGGGAGGCAATAATTAAGAGTTCTTCTTTGCTGCAGACATAGGAAACCCTTTTAAATTTATTTAAAAATAACAGAGTACATCTTAAAAATTAGGCTGTTCTGAAGAAGTGGTGAACTTCTAGAATAGGCATATATTTAACTGTTAAGAGGAAGAAATTGGATGAAGCCTAGTGTTGCCATGACTGAAAGGTTTTTGGTCATCTGGGTAATCTTGCATTACATCAGTTTGTTTTCTCTCCTATTCAAAAAATTGTTTTCCTGTAGTGAATAAACATAATTTTGTTTGCTTGTTTCTGAATATGCTTGTGGTACTTATTCTTGATTTCCCTAAAGGTACTGGTAACTTGGAATGTGAGGAAGTTCTGGAATGTATGTACTTATTCTTAAAATATTTCACTTAAAAGAAAAATATTTCATGCAATTAAAGTTATTCCTTTGACTTTACAGGTAAAGCATATTCTTTCGTGGGGGTATGCAGAAATACTGTCATTGCTCTGCAAGTAGAAGTGTTCAGCTTTTGAAAGAGAAAGCTACTGTCAATTCCGTGCCTTTAATTGAAAATACTACGTGGGCATCATTCGTTGGTGTACTGTGATGCTGTTGGCAATGTTTTTGAAACCAGCTGTCTCACAAAACTGTGGTTTGTTTTTTTTTTTTTTAGTAGAGTTTGACTCTTGTAACTATATAGTAGTTACAAACGCGCTTTTTATGAAGAGTTGACACCATCTGCGTTTTTGTTGAGTGGCATACTTTTTACATCTTGGTGTGTTTGGATGTCTTAAGCTGATTGCACCCTGGTTTACAAAAGGTATCCAGATTACTCCCAAATCCCTGAACTCTAAATGTGACTGAGTTTAGGTTTGCAGGTGCCCAGATTTTTGTTTTGTGTGTTTTTTTTTCTTTAGTGTGTTGTGTTTTTTTTTTTTTCTTTTAATTCCTTACCATTTTCCCCCTTACACCTAAATAAATGTTATTCTGTAACTTGGTAAAGCAGCAGTGACTGCAGTATTTTGAGGGGTTGGAGAGCTCGTGTTCACCACATTACTTTTGACGGTACTGTTCTATCTCAGCTGAATTCTTGCACTCTAAAATTTCTGGAAACAAAACGTCTCTAAAATACTGGCAGCACTTGTCATCATGACTCATTACTGGGATGCTGAGCTGTGCACTCTTCAACAAGCTTTCCTTGAATTCTCTTTTGATTAGGTTTTTTTCATCTTAAGTTACGTATAATGACATTTGTTTAGTAGATTTAATCTCTGTTAAGCGTTCAGTCATATAGCAGAAAGATGCTACAGAAAGTGTATTCCTTTTCCTGATACTGCCCTAATCACATAATTAATACCAGGGGCTGGTAAGCTTTACCAGTGGCATGACTCAGCCACTCCTTACAGCTACAAGCTCCAGGAATGATGAGAACTGTTAATTTAGGTGTTAAAACTACATTTTGGAGGAAAAAACACCATAATTTGCAAAGGAAGTGTAGGGTGCCATGCTCTTTCTTTTGTATATTGAATTGCTTTCTTTATGAATCCTTATCCACAGATAAGCTCGATTGCCCGGTTGTCCTCCTTGTATCCATCACGAATGCAGTAGTTGTAGACACTAGTTTGGGGATGCAGCAAAAGACCTTTCTTTCCTCTGGAATTTGTGACCTCTCTGTTCTTTTAAGCACTTGTTCATGCTCCCTAATAAGGAAAGACAGCCTCTCCAGGCTAATTAGCTACACGGAGATCAGGTGTCTGTAGTCCCTTTCAGCACTGGAGCATGCTTGATCCATGATTGCTGGAACCAAGGTCTCTATTCTGCAACTTTATTGCATGATACAGATGTGCTCGCATTCCCGCATGGTATGAAATTAATTTTGAGCTTTAGTTTTATGAAGGCCTAACTCCTTGTTTCATTTCTTGTTAATACACTGTAAATACTTCAAGTCTTAATAAATTAATCTTTGCTGCATTTGCTTAGATCTCATTTTCTCTAAGATACCGTGTTATTATTTCTCTTCTGGCTTTCTGACAGTGGTGAGATGTAACACTAAATGTTCACAAAAAAACCCAAGGCAAGTAGCACAATTTTAAAAAAAATCTGTTTGCCTTAGAAAATGTTGTTTCCAATATCAGTTTAGTTCTAATCAAATTGCACTTGGATTTGGAGGGGTGCCAGTTCTGTGCTTGGCAGGCACGTGGAAGCTTGTGGTAGTGCTGCTTTTCTATTGCAGCTGACCTTGTCTTGAACTAGAAATAATCAAGGCCTGTACAAATCCTGCAACACAGTCCCCCTTCTCTCTCTCTGTCTCTCTCAAGAGTCAAATTGTTCTCGAAAGCTGTGGATTTCTTCACTCACTAGAGAGTAAATTAGTCCAGGAGAAATCACAAGAAGGAGGTTTGGATGAAAGCATTCATTCACGTTATAAGGAAAGATGTTGGAGGTTTACTAGATGTACTGGAAGGTGTGTTAGCTCTTCTCCGGGAGGGGGGGACGGGGAAGGGAGCCTGCGGGGCGGTAGGTCTGCGTGAGGGCAGGCTTGGGCTTTTCCCCTCCCCGTGTTTTCTTTTCTTGGCAAAAG
Source organism: Larus michahellis (assembly GCF_964199755.1). NCBI lineage: Eukaryota > Metazoa > Chordata > Aves > Charadriiformes > Laridae > Larus > Larus michahellis. Next base: position 17,004,475 of record NC_133896.1, read on the forward strand.
CACAGGACTGTGCGTGTCAGTGTGAGGGTGCCATCTGTGCTGCACAGCCTGCTAGGCTGTTACAGAATTGCACAAGAATTAGTCTGGAATCATACTGCTAAACTGTTTTCTGGCTAGCTGTGGTGGCTGCCCGGAGACGCAGCTATTGTACGGTGCGTCAGGGAGCGAGTGGAGGCCGCAGCCTGCGAAACCGCCTCGGCCTGGCACTGCGGATGTAATCCCCAGCAGGAACAGCTAATGGGTAGATGAGCTGATCAGACTCAAGCTGCTGAAAAGGGTAATTGTTTTATGAAATTAAATTAGTGTTTAAAAATAATAATAATATTTTTAAAAGTAGCTGTAGAGATTGCGTGTAGAGGAGGAGAACGGGACAAATCTAGTTACAGCAGTGATAGATTTCCTCAGCCTTAATTTAATTCCAGTTTGTTGTTTGCTGCCTACTCGTTATGTGCAAACTGGAAGTGACAGTCTGCAGCACTGAAACAAAGTATTCTGCACGTGTATTTTTGAATAGGATTTTTTTGTTTGCTTGCAGTAAAATAAGTTAGCTACTGCAAAAGTAACATCTTGGAGCCATTTGGTAATTTAGTGGCTGATTTTGCTGGGTGTTTTAAGCTAAGGGCTTAGTGGTCACGTTTAATAGCTAGACATGAATTGAAGTGGAGCTGATACCTTTTTATCAGTGTCTTAATAGGACTTTGGAGTAAAATCTGGACCACATAGATGCCGCTCTAGCGTCTGCCACAGTCTTTAATACACTTTTAAGTCCAAGAGCTATCCAGGAAGTTTTATTTCTGTTTTTTTTTTTTTGCCAGACTTGCATCGAGATATCTACTTGAAGTGCCTGAAAATTTCCTGGTGTCTCAAGGCAAGCATTGATACACGTTCAAAACACCTGCCTCACTTGTACTTGCCTGGGGAGCTGGGGCGAGTTAAGGGCGAGTAACTCCTGGACTCTGCCTGGTTTCTGTGGGTTCCGGGCACACACAGCACCTGCTGGCAGCGCTGAGCTCAGTCTAGACCATGGCAGCTATGGCAACTTTGGAGAAACATTGATGGGAGCGGTGCCCAAGTCTTGCATAAGAGTGATTGAGTTACAGTGGCAGGGAGCTGGTGCTTGTGTCCCTGGCTGGGTGACTGGCATGCCCCCCTGCCTCTCACAGGTGAAGCAGGTTCTCGGTGTGGGAGCTGAGCCATGGCGGGAGGAAAGGCTCGGCAATGGGCTGGGTGGCCAATTGCCACAGCTCGGCTGCTGAGCCGTGTCTCATATAATTGCTATAACTTACTATCTGCAATTGCTAGTCCTTTTTATGTCTTAATACCAGTATGTATAATTGTAGTCATTGATATCACTAATATGAAATTGTATCATTAACTGATATCACTGAATACTAATGATTCAAGCATCCATAAACAGAGTTAGTCTTTCTGCAGAAGTGGCATTGTCACAAAGGTACTCTGGATTTGTCCTGCACTTCATTTGCTTTTATTTTTAAGGATGTCTTTTATTCCATTATTTTTTCAGTCGTTGAGGTATTTTATGAAGGCTTCTTCCTTCTGCCGTTGAAGGCCATCAAGGGCTACTGATAGTATGGTATATTTATGGCTTGTTCAGAGACAACTGCCTAGCTGGCACTTAAACAGAAAAGCAGGAGACAAATCATCTGGACTTTACCTGTGTTTTACTGTAACAGTGTAGGGGGTTGTTTTGATGCTAACATTGTGGAGAGATCGCTATGCGGTATAACTTGTAGGCATTGGGTTTGAATTTAATCTGTAAATGGGTTCACTCTGAAGTGGAGTTAAAAAAAAAATCATTGTGATGTTTCTTCAGAAGGAGTTGCGTTGGAAGGTGAGTTATTGACTTTTACGCTTTTTGTTATGAGAAGTTGGGTTGTGTGTGTTTCTAGAGTTACAAAGGCAGGGTAAAAGCATACTAAAACAATTCTCAGACTTTTCATACTTGTTTCTCTGGCCACCAAAAACAGCATTGGAAATGCTGAGAAGGACATTACAGAACACATCTACACTAAAGGTTACTGAATGATAACCCAACAAATATAAGCATTTTTTTACCTGTAGGCGTTATTTAGCACCACAGACTATGTTGCCACAGGCAGCAGAGGTGCAGGGGCCATTGTGCCGAGACGTGCCAGCAATCAGAACAGAAACTCTTAATGACTGATGGTTGCTGGCATGAGCAGAAAGACTTTTTCCTGTGTCCTTATTGCTGTGTTAAAAAGAGGTAGACCTGGCATTTGTCATATATGAGCCTTTTTTGTATTCTTAAACCTCACTGAGAGGTAGAGAGTTAATATACTGATCAGCTATTTCAGATGAATGCATTCAGATGCTACATTTGTGGTCTCCTTTGGACGTGCTGATAACCAAGCACGCTTCCAATGTGTGCTAGCAAAAAGACTGAAAGGTTTATGCAAGCAGAAGTACTCATTGTCTGTTGGATGAAATCTGTTCAGCTTTCTTTACTCCCTCCTTGTTGTGAAGGAGTACGCGTAATGGAAGTGGTTTGATGAGTGTAAATGTAATGGAATAGAAAGGAGAGGGAATCATGATGCCAAAGTAATGGCAGGAAGTTTTATTCTGGTTTTGGAGAGCTTTTGTTTGTTTGTTTCCCAGTTTATATTGCCTGCTACAACTCATTAAATGTTTTATTAGGTGCTCTTGGATTTAATGTTTTGTATACCCACATGTGAAACTTAATTGTGTGAAATTTAATAGGCTTAGTGTAGTGAGAGGAGTATTGGATAGTCTTGGGTTTACAGGTCAACTTGTTTCCTGCTCAGCACTGCATGTGGTTTGAGTGATGTTTGAATTTATGCTTTTCTGAGCAAGGTGAACGCAGTCCTTTTCCCACAGCAGAGTTTAATGAAAAAGAACTTTACATGGGGCTTCATTGTCATGTTTTCTTCTTTTCAATGCTCAGCTTCTGGCTAGTTACTGCTAATCTGTTTTGTTTTATTTTTTTCCATAAAACAAGAATAATTTGATGCTTTCTGCTTTCTAGGTTGCTCTTAGAAGTTCTTGTTTGCTTATTGCTATTCTGTGCGGGTGCTGAGAAGGTATATGGTAAATGTCCTGATTACTCTTTTTTAGAGTAATATTTGCAATACTTCACATGCAAAACAAAAAATTCACTGGTCTCATTTTGTTTAGTATATGAAATGAGATTAAGGGATGGCTTGATCATAGATGCGTGGAGACTCTGAGGGAAAATTAGATAAAGTGGAGGTTCTTAATGAATGGAGGGAGATAAAATTATTCAGTAGCTGAAAGGGGATGTGTGTGTATGTATATCTATCTATACCCTTATATATCTATATATATCTAGATAATATATATTTAAATCGCTGGGACAGTTTTCCATCCCTAGAAATAAAGTAAGATAGGATGTTTTTTGAGGGGATATTATGATATGATCTAGTTTAAACAGGCATCAGTTCTGGGAAGTCTAATGTCTTGCATAACACAAGGTATTGACCCCATGACTGCTATAGTCCCTGAACTGTATTATCTGAGCTTGTTCCAGCCAACAATATTTTTAGCAGAGGCATTGTGCACTTATTCTACTGAGAGATTAGTTCCAGAACAATACAGTACATTACTGTGCCACCACTAGCTATTTTAGCCCTCCCTAATTAGACAGCTTGTCCCAGTGTGCTGAGGCAGAATAGATTTAGGGGATTAAGTTTCATGTGTGTGGCCTGGAGGTTCTGCAAAGTACATGTAAACAAGGGTTGGGTGTGTTCATGCTTTGGAGAGCAGGAGAGGGAAGGATGCAAGGCAAAATGTTGTTTGGAAAGTTGCTGCATCTAAGAAGATGTGATTGGAAATATGTAGAAAACACCTGATTGTATATAATTAAGAGAGTAGCCTGAAAAACAGGTGAGATGGGGCCATGTAGAAGACAAAATGGGTGAAGTCAAATTGGTCCTGGAGAAAAATCCCAGTGGCAGACTGCCAGGCTAGGAACTGGGCAAGGAGAGTTGACCAAAATGAACTCTTTCACATTTTAAAGCATGGGTGCTGCCTGCTTTGCTGACAGAAGTGACCACATTAAGACAAGGAAAAATTTGACTGTAAGCAGAAGGAAAAATCACTTTCCTGAGTGATGTGTGGGGTGGTGGAGGAGGAAGTGTTCCTGTAATCAGTGCTGGAGCAGAATCTGACTTGCATGAGGACTATTACTTGCTGGACCACCCATTCAGTGCGAATAGTAAGACTTTGGGAGCCATGAGGTTCAGGCATCCACTCACATTGTAAGTGGCCAGAAGTCAGGTTGAAGGTGAGCCATTTGTTGCTTACTATTAAGGTCATCATGTTAGCTTGGCGCCGAACTGATCAAGAGAGCTATATAGACTTCAGAGCATGAAGTAGCCCTCGATCAGACCTCAGGCTGGGTGTCGAAGACCTCTTGTCTGCACATCTTTTTTTGGGGAAGATGTCTTTCAAACCTGATGCAGCTGTGATCTTTCTCTGGTTGCCACCTCCCAACTCTGTGGCAGGGTGGGACATTGTGTGAGAGTAATTACAAAATAAGAAGGGAAGTCTCTTTGGGGCGAAGATTTCCTGATGCGGTGAGACTTGCTTTGTTTTTCCTTTGTGTTGCATATGTGCCGGTGAAATACTACTTTCTCTCAGTGGTGCCTTCAAATTTAGTGATAAGGCGGGGAGGAAGGGCACCATCATCGCTGCTTTGTCTCTGGATGTTATGTTACAACCCAAGCAAAGTGATTGAGCTGGTAACAAGCTGCTAGTAGTCACACAGATTCCCATCAGCTCAGCTGGTCTCTGGAATGGTATCTTGCTGTGGCCTAATTATGGTCATACATAATGCACTTGAAGCTTGCTGTTGTCCTGGGTTTTATAGCAGCAGAGCACTCGGAGGTGCTGCCTGGCTGCAAGGCAGGGAGCTAGCTGGGAGGATTCTCATGGGAAGTCTCCGAAGGCTGACATCGAAACTGTTTGACAGTCCTGTCATCACTGTAATAATTATCATGCAAATTATTGATATTTTAGGCATGCTGTTTCTCTTTGTGGTCACTCTGAGCCTTTACTTAGTATAAAGGAGAAAATTATTCAGCACCTGTCATAATTGCATCAATTCCTCAGTGTAGAAAATTAATTTTGAACTTTTTCTTTAAAAAAAGACAGAATTAAAATATATGGAGAAAACTTTTTTTTTTTTAGTTGTCAACCTTCATTCTACAAGTCAGTGCTAAAAGCCTTTCAAAACTGGGGAAGAAGTTGGGGTTTTGGGAAAGTTAGGTTTTTGGGATGCACAAAAGTTTACTTAATTTTGAAAAGTTTCCATCTTGATTTTTTTAGAAAAGGCCTTTCTAGGATTTCTTGTGCTAGAAAACAATGGGAGGAGTACCTCTGGAACTTTAGAAGCCCAGTTTAGAAGCATTCATGCTTGTAAGAACAATTGATTGCCTTTGTGCTGTCTGCACTGGATTAGTGAAAGAATAAGAGTGATTAGTCTTAAAAAGAAGCTTGCCCTCTGACTGACTTCACGGTATTAAAATAAGGCAGTGGAATAACCCACCAAGTTGCATTTTCTAAATATTAAGTGTTACAGGCAGCATGCTGCAAAGAGTTATGGGCAGAATGGTCAACTTTTCCAGTTGTGTGGAGTGCTTTTAGGAAAGGCATATGATTGATTTCTTTTTGAAGGCTTTCTCTCCCTACCTAGAAATAAAAGCTATTTTATTAGAAAATCTTCATTAGCCTAGAAGAAAGTAAGTTTATTACAAGCTTCAGTATGTGTTTCTCAGGTATTGTGTTTAGTGGACATAGGTTCTGGTGGATCCAGTTGTTAGTGAAAGAGCTGTGTAACTCCTGAATTATTTTTAGTGTTCTTATTTCATTTAAGGGGAAAAAACCCTTATGATAATTATTGTGATGTTAAAGAGAAAATCTGTGACCTATATTACACACTATGTCGTTAAATGCAAATACTGTTTGTAGAATATTTGTGCCTATTTTACACATCATATAATCGTTGCTTTTAATGATACTCTTCAAAGGTTTGTTTAATTTCCACTCCATACTAGAAGGTATGCTGAACAGGGGAGGTACCTCCTGATCATTAATGAATTTTCCGTAAAGGAATTAGTGTGCAGAAAACCTTACAAATAAGTTATGGTTATTCTCTAGTGTCACACAGTGGGATAGAATGAAAACTTTAGAACAAAAATTCTGAAAAATACTCCTGACAGCGATGCACACCCCTGAGTGAAAAATTTGTAATCTGCAATAAAAAGAACATACACTGTACTCTGTGTGATTTTCTTACAGGATATTTCTCACTTGAACTAAAGTATATGTGTGCTGATGTAATTTGAATTAGTCTGCAGTCCACTCAGAGCTGTTGGGGACTAGCGCGCTCTGCATCAGCAAGCATTGGCACCATTGTGGTAGATCAGTAGGTAGCTTTGGGCCCTTATGTTACCATTAATTTTTGGAACAAGTCTCATGTGTTTGGACTGGAGCATTTTGGCTTCGTTTCCTCTAAAAGGGGTATAATTTGTGCACACCGGAACTGGTCAGTGATCCAAACAAACGTGTGGTAAGTGAAGACGTTGGGGGACTTTCCTTCAAGACAGCACAGCTATTCCAAACCAAACACTGATGTTGATATGGCCCTTAGAGTATCAAATATGAAATGAATATATGCCTTTAAAGTATACTCTGTGTATACAGATGTTCAACTTTGACATTGTGTAACTGAAAGAAGTCACTCCGAGGTAAATATAGGTACTTGAAGTTTGACACAAATGGAGAATCTATATTAAATATTCCATGACTTTTTTTGTATGTAGCTGTACTGCTGGTGTTTTATCACCCTTATATTTGTCCCCTGTTTTTTAAGCTGCACACGTTTGATTTTTTTTTTAATTTGGTGCCACTTTGAGAATTTGGAAACACTTTTTTTAAATAAAAGGTAGTTATTAAAACAAATTATTAGCTAATTACAGCTAGAGTGATATGTTATGTTGGCCAGAGTTTTTCTTCCCAATAGTTAACCATTAAACCAATTGAATCACAAACTTACACGATATTCTTTAATTGTGGAGCTAGTACATTAATTCAATTTTGACAAGACTGCAAGAGTATTTTAGTCAGTAAGGAATTCTTTTCAGATCTCTTACTTACATTGTTTGTAAGCTTCTCTTTCTGATGATGAGAATTTCTAATGGTTCTTTTTGTCTCTTCCAAAACAGAATTAGACCACAGCTAGCCAAAGAGAAGATTGAAGGATGCCATATTTGTACATCTGTCACACCTGGTGAACCTCAAGTGTTCTTGGGAAAAGATAAGGCCTTCACTTTTGATTATGTCTTTAACATCGACTCACAGCAAGAAGAGATCTATATTCAGTGTATAGAAAAACTGATTGAAGGTTGCTTTGAAGGCTATAATGCCACTGTCTTTGCTTATGGCCAAGTAAGCTTTACAGTTTTATTCTAAAGTCTTTATTTTTGAATAAACGGTTTTTTGTAACTGATCTTTCTCTTAAATTTTGGAATGGATTAACCTGTTCTTTAATGTCTTAGTTTTATTTTAAATGAGATCCTGTAGGAGACTGTTTAGGAGTCTATATAGATTCTGTGTAGAATGGCAGTTGAAACACAGAAGATATGTATATATGTGTGTGTATATATATATGTATGTATGGAGTAGGTCTGAATTAATAGTAATACTGAAAATAGCATGGGTCCATATAATTCCTGAATTTACCACAATGCAGCAATACAAATTAGTGACTTAATCAGTTGATGTATAGACAGAGGTTGTACCGAGATTCTTTTCTGAGCAATTTCCCATCCCTCTGCATTTTCAGACACTTTTGGGAAGAGGAGCTTTTTTAAAAATAGTCCTAGGGAACTTCAGGCCACACTGTTTGTTTGTGGGCAAAATGTAGAGATCGGATTCCAATGTCAGAGAGCTTTTCATAGAGAACACACCCTCTCAGTACACTGGGCACACATCTTGCTTTTCAAAGCTGAAATATTATTGAGTACAGTGAAGAGAACACGTTATTGTCTTCTGAATATTCCTTTAGGAATTGATTGCATAAAATTTGGTCTTGGATGCTGAATTTCACCACTGTTAAATGTCATATCTCAAGTTCGCTAAGTGAAGTCTAGTCCTAGTGAAACAAAGCAGTTTGCAGAGCCAGTTTAGTAGATTACGTTGTGATACTATCTTTGTCTTAGACTTGACCCACTAATTAAGTGAAAACACAACACTACCTTGTCTTCTAGAGGACTTCACTTTCAATTAAGCTACTTTCCTAGTGAAGGTACAGCTTGTGTTCTTCAGTGCTGTCTATAAATTGAGAACAATGGTAATATTCTCCCTGAGATATTCAGACATCATAATTAGTGAGCCATTTGATCTACTTTGGTAAGGAAATGCAAATGCTGCTTCTACCTTCAAAATATATGCTTTAATTAACAGTCTTGGTTGAAAACATTAACTATTCTTTTGACCTCAGAGATGATAGCTCAAGGCTGACGTAAGCAGCTTAGAGGAAGCTTGTAGGAGAAAGGTTATACAAGAATGCAGGAACCAGTTCAATTTTTTGTGTGATCTGTGGATAAACAGTAGAGTTTGTCCAACTTCTGCTGTTTACCCTTTTTTCAAATGGACTGTTATTGTGCATGTTAGTATTGTAAAGACGACAAACTGACGTAGTGGTCACTGTCTACCACTAGTGTTCACAAACTGTGGTTCTCTCTGATGATTTGGTGCTATTCACATGCTCTTGTGACTACTCCTTTTTCAATTTAGACAGGCGCTGGCAAAACATACACCATGGGCACTGGATTTGATGTCAACATAACAGAAGAGGAACAAGGGATTATATCTCGTGCTGTTAAGCATCTTTTCAGGTGTATTGAAGAAAAAAAACAAGCTGCTATTAAACAAGGACTTCCACCTCCAGATTTTAAAGTGAATGCACAGTTCTTAGAGGTAAATATGATCTGTGTTTGTGTAAATAACTTCATGTATTTTTTTAGAAAGCCAAGTAAAGATTTTTTCTGGTTGCTACTTTTGCATTCATTTCCCACGAGGTGTTTTGAATTCATCTTCAAGATTTCGAAAGGAAATCTTGTGGAGGTTGCTTCAGCACTTCAATTTATGAAAAAGAGCCTTTTTATCTTATTCCAATTATTTTATTAGCTTCCTTTACAGCATTATTTTGAAGTGTAGAAATAGCTATATTAGACATCATTTGTCCCTTTCTGCAACACACGTTTGTGAGGCCTGTTGCTCTTGCCTGTTTGTAATTCTTTACAAAACCTTAAAGCAAGAAACTATAAACCCCCCCCCCCCAAACAAACTCAAAAAACAAAACAAAACAAAAAAAAGCCAAAAAAATCAATTGTACTTTATGCCTTTGTATAGTGACGGTGCTTTACCTGCTTTTGTCACTTTGCCACAGATTTCTTGAGCTTTCAAAATCTGTTCAGGAGACTTCTTATATAAAGAAGAAACCTAGCATAAAAATACTTCTTTCTGTGATCCCCAATGGTTTAGAATTGGGCTTCTGTGTCACTGTTCCTGCTTTCATTAGACCCAGAGAAAACCTGAGTCAGTATGTGGAAAAACTGTTCCCTTTGTGTGTTCTTGTAGACACAGCTACCGGTAAGAGAGGCCGTAAGACCCGTGATCTTTCCGGCCTGCAGCAGCTGTTGGCTTAAGTCTTGCAACTTTTATGCTGTGTCTCCTGCACCTGCAACTATTTTTTAAATTGATTGATTTGGGCGTAACATATTTACATTCCCTACCAAGCTGCAAAATCTGATACTTCAAGCACATGGAGACGAAGAATCAATTTAAGGAAGAGCAGGTGTAAATGTGTATTTCTTATTTCAGTAACTGCAACTTTACTTTATCTACTTTGGGGGGGAAAAAGCCCATTTCTGTATTACTGAAGAGAAAGCTATTGTTTTTTTACTGATGAAGTAAACTAGATCCTTTAGTCACATGTTCCTATAATTGTTTTAAAGATTAACAAGCTGGCATTAGTTTTGCACTGGTATAGGTTTGTCACTGCTAACCTTAAGCAGAGCTTTTTGTTGCTCTGGCTAATGTTTGCCTAGCGAGAGTCTAGGCTTTAGCACGGGCCATGGGAATGCTGTATTCTTCTGTTCTCTGTTTGAACATTGGGGATCTGCAGCTTCATTTCTGCTCAGGCAGCTGCAAGAGTAGTAGTTTAAGGAAGAGTAACCAGTGTAGTTTCTGAATTCCTTGTGTGTTTTGACATGACATTACCAATGTGACTGAGAGTCCCAAAGTAAAGAGCAGTAATTGAATATTACGGTGATAATGGTATGTGGAATTGTAGACATTACAACATATTTCAGCCGAAATGTGCATAATAAACCCTGTCTTATTTATCTAATCTAGAGAAAGTTTAAATGATGTATATAATAGTTTCTCCTTTAACAAAATGCCACTGCTTCTAGTAATTCTTTTTTTATCATACTGAGACTAAACTGGAGTTTCCTAGAAAGAGCTTTTTCTCATTAGTTACATATCGTACACTAATCTTATATTAGAAAGTATCCTCTTCCTTCCATCCTACATACCATTAGGGCTGGATTACATAAACAATAATTTAGTCATTGAACAAGTTGAAGCAACATTTTATTTTGGAATAACTTTTAAGTCTGACAGCTGGATAAGTATTGGGAACAATGACTTCTGTTTGTTACTTGGTTGCTTTTCTTTTAGTTTGCTGCACTCTGCCTGTCTTAACTCCTTGCTTTCCTGCTAACTTTTCCAAAAGATAGGCATATGCAGTCCCATGCAGTTATGGGTGCATTATCAGAATCCTCTAAATTGTGGCACCAATTTGTTTGCACTTAGCAAGGTAAAATGTTGGTAAGAAGGCTCCTATTGAGAATATTTATGTCTAATAATTAAATATAATTCCTTTTTACTATGTAAAGAATTAAAAGCATCATGCAGCCTTTTCTTCTCCAATGGATTTTCACTGTGAGAGGACAAAGCCTCTTGCTTTCAGTGTATGAGAAAGTACTTTGGGTGAATACAGATCTATTGCAGTGGTTCTTTAGCTTTTACCTGGGGATGTTGATCAGGGATTTAATCAGTTTGGCTTATGGTCTGCTGAAGTGAATTGGTATAACCAAATTGAAGGCTCTGGAACTGTTCCAGTGTATATCAGCAGAGACCTAAGCCATGAGATTCCCAATGAGATGCTGCTTTTTCTGTTGCGTTGGGTTTGGGTTTTTTTTGATGGTTGCCTTCAATTGGATTTAAACCCTTTTCCTAAACCCCAGAACATTCCCATGAAACAATAATCCATCTCTTCTAATATTGATAAATGCATAGTAACTTCTCATGTCTTTGCCCGTTCTCACATCATTTACTACCCCTAAAAGTCTGATGTCTTTAATGATTCTGAGTTGAAAACCACTAAATGTACATGTACTTACCTTCAGGAGGCCCAGTGAAACAGGCAGTAAACATTAAGCTGCCTAAAACATGTGGTAAATAGTTGCTGTTGCTCATATGATTGTGCCTGAAAGTTGTATCTAAATCTGGAACACCGAAGTGTAGGCATTGTACAGAGGGAAGTACAAAAGCCCTCCTCAAGAAACCATGGCATAGTATTTTTGGCCTGCTGGTTGGTGTCTATAATAAGCAGCCAGCACAAAAACTATTATACGTTAAATTCATTCCAGGGCAGGAACAGCTCATCTGCATGAGAGACACAAAATTATTAACGTGTGAGAGTGGAGATGAGAAAAGGTGTGATAGCAGGGAGAGCAAGTGGAGTGAGTTTGAAGTGTTTGGAGGAGGGTGCAGCCAACTGAATCAACAAAACAAAAGCCAAGCCCAAGGTCAAACCTGAAGACAGCATGTGCCTGCCACAGAAACCACTGCTGCAGTTGTTCTGCTGGCACCAAGTGCCTCCCCTTCCCTGGTCCCACCAAAGAATTTTCTCTCAGATCTGACGAAGTGGAGGAAGTTACCACTGCTTCTGCTCAAGGCCAGGCTGGATGGGGCTTTGGGTAACCTGGTCTAGTGGAAGGTGTCCTTGCCCATGGCAGGGGGTTGGAACTAGATGATCTTTAAGGTCCCTTCCAACCCAAAACCATTCTGTGATTCTTTGGGTGGTATAATAATAAGGCATGCAGATGACTTAATTTGCAGCTGCTCTGTCTATCATCCTATTGTCTTTGTAAGCTTGGATGCTTCACAGCGTCCTTTTTGAGAGCCTTGGCATTTGGACTTTTAGAACCTTCCGTATGTGCCATGCGCAGATTTGTCAGTCTTTGGAGGAATTCCTAAAGTAATATACATTTTTTTTCTCTTCAGCTTTACAATGAAGAAATTCTTGATCTCTTTGATACCACACGTGATATTGATGCAAAGAATAAAAAATCAAATATTAAAATACATGAAGATTCAGCGGGAGGAATTTATACAGTGGGTGTTACAACCCGAACTGTGAATGGAGAATCAGAGGTGATCATTGAAAATAAATTTCTCTGTAACATATCAAGTGCTTTCTACGAATGTTGTCTGTTTTGATAAGCAGTTAAAAAAAGGTTATGTTTGCTAACATCTACATCTCAGGCAATTTAAAGTTTTTAGAGTTTAGCTGAAACTCTTATTTTCTTTATTTTCTGTAGGCTTAAGTCTGACAAATGTCTGATATTAAGTGCATACTGCTTTCACTTAATGCTAGAAACAGACTTTTGTTCATAGTATAGTTTTGCTGGGAGACAAAATTTTGGCATGTGTGTAATTCTAATCTCCTAAATCTTAAGTTTGTTGTTTTTCCTGTGACGGGAAAGCTTTTCATGATGACTGGTGTGATGTAAATTGCCATTCATAAGTGTCTGTGCATTGTAAATCTAAATACAAGTGTTATTGTTCTATACATTTTTTAACAAAAAGTACAAAAGTTGTCAATTTTTGCCACAGGTGAATGGAAGGAGGATTGCTATGTTACTACCAGGAGACAGTAAAAAGAGGGGTACAAACATTTAAGTATTTTCTTTCAGAAACCACAAAAAAACCCCTTTTAGTTTGCTTATTTAAGAATCTTTGTGCTTTTTGGCATATAGGAACTGAAATCATAGCAAAGAGAAAAAGCTTATTTATATGTAAAACAATAAGCATTATAGCAACAATTTTTATTTAAACTGCAATTGATGCAATGTACTTCTTGTGTGTTTTCTAGATGATGCAGTGCTTGAAGCTGGGGGCTTTGTCTCGAACCACTGCCAGCACTCAGATGAATGTTCAGAGCTCACGATCACATGCTATCTTTACTATACACTTATGTCAAACCAGAGTCTGTCCTGCATTTAACACTGTACGTATCTTTGCTGTTACTAAACTTCACTTTAGCGACCATTTTTCAAAATGCGAATATGGTTTTGGCAGCCACTGCTTTTTGAATTGCACTTAGTAAAGATGCTACAGTCATCATCATGCTCAATGAGTTTGCTAAGCATTATAATAATTTGATTTAATCTGTGCATATGTAACCATTCTCTAGCCAGAGGGAACAATAAACTGCAGTCTCTTACATGAACCTGCCCATTCTCCTCTAGCGTTTTCTTCAGTATTTCATTGCAACATACACAAGTAAGAAAGTTAAAATGTAATTTGTCTTTAATTGGGAAAGCGTTTTTAAGTGTCTTAGTAGTTATTTGGTTTAAGCTTGCAGTCATCTAACTGAAAATGCCTGAATATTCCAGATTAAGTGTTGATATCCAACAAGGGACAAGTAGAAAAGTATTTGATTCTGAAGCTTAGTATATGTATTTCAAACGAATATGTATTTGGGGTTCAGATGTGTTGTTAAGTCTATGCACTTAACCTGAAATTCAAACTATGAATGTACACAGAGGTGTTCTGTAGAAGATTTTTTTTTTATGTGAACGTTCAGTTGTTAGTTGCTGTTGGTATATCTTGTAAAGAGCAGAGTTATGAATAAATCCATACTACTGAAAACCGTAGTAGTTTCAGGGGGACTTAATTTGATTATTCTAAAAGTATCACATTTTAAATATTTTGGTGAACTCCTAAGTACCTGGCTAGTACTTTACACATGGATACCACATTTTTAAGCATGTGGAACAGTGAACTGGATTTGTAATGCTTTCTTGGGGCAGGGAGGGTTCTTTTTTTTTTTTTTTTTTATTTTATTTTGACACTACAAATAATCATTTGCAGGCAAAATGAGGGTCACTCCCTGGTCCTTTGTGGTATGTAGACCTGCTTTATACCTGTTAAAAACACTTTTTCACGCTTTCGACGCTGAAACTGTGGACCTGGTGGTGTGGGCAGCTGTCTGTCCTCTCACTCAGGAGGGGCTGGCAGCACGCTCGGATCCCTGACGGGGCACCTTGGTCACTGCGTAGTGACACTGTATGCTTGGAGGTTTTGTTGAAAACCATCTGTGTAGCTGGAGAGTGAGAGAACAACTCGTTTCCTGTGGGCTGTCTGCACAACAATCCGCTGGTGCACTTGCAGCCTTCCCCACCAGCTGAGCCACCCGCAGGACTCTGGCCTAGCCCTGTCTCTTTTTTAGGGGAACAGGTGGCCACCTTCCACCTTGTGTCAAAACGTGTTTTGCTCCTTCTTTTTTAGGAGGTATGAGCAAGATAATTTGACTGTCTGGAGCAGGACACTGTTAGATCCTGAATCCGAAGACAGCACCCTCTTCTTTCCCTGTAGTATTTAGGAGAGTAGAGATTAGACCTGACGCTGGCCTCTGAATGCTCCCAGAATACAAATTAATGTAAGCCCTTATTGGATGGCCAAGAGAGATGCCGCTCAAGTTTCTGTTGTTGCTACCGCCTGTAGACAAGAGTTTTGGGAGACCTTCATTACTAGGGCAATGCAATTCCAGGGATGACGGTGTGGGCTCTGTGCCTGTCTCTCTGTGCATGGTCCTGGTGTCTGGGGTGGGCAGGCAGCCAGGGCTGCAGTCCACAGCCATGCTGCTCCTCGCCCTGTGTTCACACCGTCCTGGCCGTGCTTCTCAGAAGTTTCTGGATGTACATTTGACTTGCTAAATAAGCGAGAGAGAAAGGATGGGTTAATCGTCGCTTTGAGTGCTGGGAAAGAGAGAGTGATCCACCAGCAGCGTAAATGTCAAAATAGTTGAAAAGTTGTAATAGTCCAGTCTCCTGGAAGTGGCACAATTCCTGATCTCTTCTGAAACTGCTACAAAAGGAGATCGTTTGAGAAGCGTGAAGTGTTTAATTACTGTGAGAACAGTTTGGTCTGCAGCCACACATAACCCCTTGCAATAGCGGATGGAGCTGTGGGCTAGCAGAGTAAGGACACAAAGATCATTGCCACAGAATACCCAAGGCTTTTTTTTAAAGAAAAAACCAAAACAATCCATGCTTACTGTGGTAGAACATTCCTAATAAAGCCTGTAGATTGGGCTGTGTGAATATAAGTCAAGTATACACTTGATACATGCCTATTACATGCTGCCATGGCAAGTACGTAGAAATTGCCCTGCAATGGGTATCTTAGCAGGAAGGTCAGGAACTTTCTCATTCAGTGTTGCTTTCATGGCAACAGGTCAAACTACACTTAGAGTAAAATAAATCTCCACAGTACCTGGTACAGATACACTAATTGACAGAAAAAACCCCTTGGGATTATCTGATGAAAGAGGCTAATTTTATTGCTGTACTTTGGGATGTGAAGTGGAAAGAGGCTGAGGGTTTGGTACCTGCCCATAGTGCAGTGTGTTCCTGGGCAGACTCCCTGCACTGATGGTGCCAGTCATTTCAACTTACTTGGGTGGGTGGAAAAGAAAGGAACCTCTTCTTTCTCCCTTGTTCCCCTGTCATGTATTTTCTGGTCAAGTCAGAAGTGCTGGTGGAATACTGGCTGCTGGGAAAACAGACTTAAAAAAAAAATTCCTAAAATAAAGCTGAAGAATCACGCCACAGGGAAGCTGATGATGGGGTTGAGAGGTGTCAAATCAAAATATCTTTCAGTTATTTGGCAGGCTTATGAACTGCTAATTTAAGATGGTAATATTATTGTTACTTTTCTAAAAATCTGTTTCCTTTGAGAATTTGTTTAAGATTTGCATTCTAGGAGAGGTACACCTTTCGTTGCCCAACTTGTTGATGAGTTTTGTATTTTTTAATATGCGTATTCTCCTCTGCCCTGAAACAATTGTAGTCCATACTTAGAAGTAATTGGTATATTGGTATTCATGTGAATCTAGAGCTGGGTCTTCAAAAATGATACATTACTGGATATGACTAAAATAGAGACAGGCTTTGAGAGATATTGATGTTGTTATAAGAGAATGAATAAATAAGGAAGGAGGTGGACTTGACAAATAGGTAGTCTGGTAAGTAATTGTTGATTGAACTTTGCAGTAGACAAATGTTAATGTGAAAGATCTTACCAAGCTGTATGGGTTCTTCTTTATTTCAGGATAATGCCACCGATAACAGGATAATATCTGAATCTTCTGAGATGAATGAATTTGAAACTCTTACTGCCAAGTTCCATTTTGTTGATCTAGCGGGATCTGAAAGGTTAAAGCGAACAGGAGCTACAGGGGAAAGGGCAAAAGAAGGCATTTCTATCAACTGTGGACTAGTAAGACTATACAATTTGTTGCCATAGGCTGTTGGTACTCTTTTCTTCCTTCTTGTGGTGCTTGTTTTTTAGTAATCCCTAAAGTAGAAATGCATCATGTGCAGAACAAGGACTGTAGCGTGAGACGTAACAGCATATATTGATTCTTAATGGGTTCTGGCTTGCTAATGTTCTCTCAGTTACACTAGACTCTAACAAGCAAATTATAGTACTTCTAACTGTGGTGAAATACAATTAGTTACTCTAACTTTTAAAATACATTGTAGAGATATTCCTTTAACTTTTTTATTTTTATTTTTTTTCTGACAAGACCCAAACAATTGAAGAACATTACAAGCAGTTTGCAAGGAGTACAGGCATGTAAAATGCGGGCAGTGAATAAGCTTCATTGATCAATAAATGCTGGTTTTCTTGTTATAATTATGAAACGTAATGTAAAACCAACCCTAGGCAAAACACTTCTAAGTAGAAATACAATTTTTAACTTATAGCATCTCTTCATATTTTTTTGGTTTGTGTACTGGCATTTTTTAATGAAACGTATTAAGTGTTTTATCTAATTATGACTACACTGAAAAATAGAACTAATTATTATCAGTGAGGATTGTAGTTTCATGCCTTTGTTTTGAGCTGCTTGGCTGTGTGGAGGCTCTTGTGAATTCTCTTGTGCAATTCTTGTGTGCAATTCTCTTTAAGACTTAAAAATACCTATTTATTTTATATGTGAAGACATGCCTTTTTTTCTTGTCTAGTGGTAGTACCAGAGAAGTATTCTGTAACTAGAACTGTCTTAGTGATTCTCTCGCCATCACAGCAGTGTTTATTTCCTCTAGTTATTCTGGCGATATTGTATGGAAGAGAAAGGGAATTCAGTTCAATTTCATCATTGATTTAAGCACAGAGCCAAAAGAAATTTGGGGGTTTCAATGAATAGAAGTATCCTTAACAAATAGGATACAAAATGCATGAAGGTGAAAATCAGTGTGATAAAAGTAATATTCTATACGATCACAAAACTTTCATTTACCGTGAATTCTAGCCCTCAGCTTTGGGAAACAGATTGAAAGTGATTTAAACACTTCAAATAAGTTGCAGAATGTGGTGTGTATGCAGTTCTTCAACTGCTGGATGCATTAAGACCATTTTCAAGACTATGAACTGGTTGTACAGGGTGCCATCTAGAGGAATATTCTTTAATTTGGCATATCAATAATCTGATTGAAGTACATGCAGTTGCACATCAAAAATAATTTTACAGCCAAATGTTAGGTTGTTTGTAAACATGAATTAGACTCTTTCTTAGCAATGAAATATGATAGCCATGGACTAGGTAATTTCAAGTCCTAAACGCTTAAATCTTCATCAGACGTTCCTTATTTCATATCTGTAGAGGTAGTAAATTCTGATTTTTTTTTAATATTAATTCCCCATATCTTATTCTAAATCTAGCATAAAACAGATTTGATAAAATTAATTTTAAAAAGAATATAGCTACTGCTAGAAGTAGAGATCAGCTTTAATAATCATAAAAAGTAAATGCTTGTTACATGAAGTAGTTCTGACTTCAGCGTGTATCTGACATATCAATAGACAGTGGACACAAATTGTGCTAAGCGCTTGCAGATACTGGACTGCAAGTCATCTGATTCACTGTTGATAGCGTGAAACAGTGATACAGTAGACAGCTGTCTGCTGTAAAATGTAAAAATCTTCAGAATTTTTTTTATTATGTTAACTTCCATAAGCATATCCATTTCTTCACAATATGTAGATCTTAGAATCAGTTCCCAAGTAGTTTTATTTTTTTTAAAAAAAGCCATAAACTAACTTGTGCGTTATATGATTTGGTGTGTTATAGCTGGCACTTGGCAATGTAATAAGTGCGCTGGGAGATAAAAGTAAGAAGGCAACTCATGTACCATACAGAGATTCAAAGCTTACCAGGCTACTTCAAGACTCTCTTGGGGGAAACAGGTATGAAAACTAGAACTCTTTATGTATTTCATTGTGAATGAACATGAATGAGTATGTAATCTTCAGAAAGTACATAAACATTAACAATGATAAAAATAGCCACTCTTTTTGCTGGGGAGAGGTTCTGAAGGTAAATTACTGTCATCACAGAAAACGCTGGCCATGCAGGGAAAGATTTTAAAGAGGCTTTTTGCATCCTTCTTTTCAATGCTGTTATAGCTTTACTAGACATGATGCTTCAAGTTACTTAGAAGCTACCATTTCCAGGACAAGTCCTTTCCATGAAGACATCTTTAGATTATAGACAGCATAAATGATAAACTTTGTTATTGTGTTAGATTCTTAGTAATTACAGCACAGTTAAAACCTGTGATGAGTTTCTCCTTCAGGAATTATTTTTTGTTACTTTTTTTTTTTAAATGGTGCTTAATTGCTTGCTCTGATCACCATCGCAGGACCTTGGAGTCAGTTTACCACAGACACTGGCAAGTTTTGTAGAGGTTGTATATCTCAGGGTATGGTGCATATGTCCAGTTATCTGATGTTGGTTTAGAGACTAATAAAAACAAACTACTGTATCATTAGAATTGTTTGTATGAACCTGTTCTGCATACCTACTGCACAGGCAAGGAAGAGAGGCTTTGGCCTCTGGAAGCTTTGTCTAAGCAAACATTAATAAATTTGTTAAAACAATACAAATTTTATATTTGTAACACTAACAAATACAAAAGGGGGTGTAGTTGAGTATACTTCAGCAAGTTAGTACTCTTATTCCTCTATTTAATCCAATATCATTGACAGCTATTTTTAGGAGGGCAGGAAGTTTTCTGGATAATTCACAAAGGAATAAAGAAAAGTGGAAGAGTTCTTACATCGTTGCTCTGCTCCTCAGAGAGATAGCTTCAACAACACCCTGCAGCACTGCAGTGAGAGGAAAAGCAAAGAGCCAGACAAAAGAAGTAAAATAAAGGCTAGAATTTTCAGAAGTGCTTAAGGGGAGGAAGAAACTTGAGAATTATGAAAAAAAAATAATCAGCAGAAATGAAGAGCATAGTTCTTCTAAGCTCTTTCTGAAAACAACTACAAATAGCATTGCTAGAATAAATTTTATATGTACACTAGCTAATGAGCATTTTTTCAGAACACTTCTAAAATTGCACTTTTATTGAAATACTATTTTGACTCCACAATGTTTTCCCATTTTACAGCTCCACTTCTCCCCCTGCTGTTCTTTAGAAGAAATTGCAAAGTTTAGTGTACAGTGTATAGGTAGCAAATGCTGTCCTAGAGCATTTAAGAGGATATTCAGATATATTCTTTCTGTCTGTTTCTGTCTGATGTTAAATTTGTGGACACCTCCTGCCACCACCACCTCTTTTTATTTATGTGATCATAGAATCATAGAATCATTTGAGTTGGAAGGGACCTTTTAAAGGTCATGTAGTCTAACCCCCTGCAATGATCAGGGACATCTTCAACTACATCAGGTTGCTCAGAGCCCCGTCCAATCTGAACCTGAATGTTTCCAGGGATGGGGCACCTACCACCTCTCTGGGCAACCTGTTCCAGGGTTTCACCACCCTCTCTGTAAAAGATTTCTTCCTTAAATCTAATCTAAATCTACCCTCATTTAGTTTAATGTGATTTCCCCTTGTCGTATCGCAACAGGCCCTGCTAAGTAGTCTGTCCCCATCTCTCCTGTAGGCCCCCTTTAAGTACTGAAAGGCTGCAGTAAGGTTGCCCCAGAGCCCTCTCTTCTCCAGGCTGAACAACCCCAACTGTCTCAGCCTGTCCTCATAGCACAGGTGCTCCAGCCCTCTGATCGTCTTCGCGGCCCTCCTCTGGACCTGCTCCAACACATCTATGTTTTTCTTGTGCTGAGAGCTCCAGAGTTGGATGCAGGACTCCAGGTGGGGTCTCATGAGAATGGAGTAGAGGGAGAGAATCACCTCCTTCGACCTGCTGGCCACGCTTCCTTTGATGCAGCCCAGGATGTGGTTGGCTTTCTGGGCTGTGAGTGCACATTGTTGGCTCATGTCCAGCTTTTCATCCACCTTTTCATCAAGTCCTTCTCAGCAGGGCTGCTCTCAATCCCTTCTCCCCCCAGCCTGTATTGATAGCAGGGATTGCCCTGACCCCGGTGCAGGATCCTGCACTTGGCCTTGTTTAACCTCATGACGTCCACATGGGCCCACTTCTTGAGCTTGTCCAGGTGAAATACATGCTGAGACATGTCAAATTAGCAGTTTGCTGTTAATGAAGTTATATGCATTAACATAATATGAAAAATTTCTCATCCATGCTTTGGCAACCAAAAAGCTTGGGAAAGCTAAATGTTAATAAATATGCAGGTTTTTCTTCTGAGAAATCATATTATTAGATTTGTTAGCCTGTTTCTGTAGTACTCCAAATTTCACCCTAGATACTACAGTCCACATTGTTTCTTTTTTGCAAACACTTAAAGATTTACTGGTAGTGATTCAGGCTAGATTGCAGTGAGTTCTGAGTTAACAATGATGAAAACATTGTATCACTGTACTATTCTTGCCATAACGGTGAGTTTAGATATAATGCTGTAACAGTTATGAAGCAGCATTTATGTTTCTTGAATTATTCAAATAAGAAAATAGAGTATTGGTGTTTTTGGAAAGGATTTTTATAGCATATGATATGAAAAATGAAAACTTTCATAACTTCTGGGGGGAGCAGTTTAAAGAAGTGGTAAAATAAAGAGAGTAAACCACGCTTGTGTTTTGTTTTGTGTTTTTATTTTTAAAAAAAAAACCCACCCTGGTCTATTATACAGTTCAGATAGGAAAGTGGAATTCAAGTTGTTCAGTTTTCTAGACAGACACCTAGCAGAACCAGTCTTTTAAGGTTTGGAAAGGTAATTCCATTCTCAACTGAAAGCACAAGTAGTCCTGATGTCCAAATTAAAAATTTGTTCTTAATCTCACATATTCTTACCTTGAGGACTAAACTCCAACAGTTTGGAGAATTGACACACGTGTACGCAGGAGGTCTGAGGAAGAATTGTTGAAACTGCATCTTCCTTGTATCCTCAAGCTAGTTACTCTTTCCAGTTTAGTTTCCCAGTATCTATGGTGAAGGTAGTTGTTTGCCTCACAAAGGGTTGAAGGGATTAATTTGTTTGTCTTGGTCTGAACTTATAGAAAATGAAGATCAGAATCTGGTCTGCCTAATGCAAAGATTACTCCATTGCCCTGGAGACAGTGCACTCTTCCTAATGCAACCACCTAAGCTTTAATATACAATAGAGAAGCAAATCCCTCCAAACCTGGAGGGGAGGACTCAGTCCATTGAATATAGGTGTTTCCCCCATTTGTTCCATTTAGGCCATGTAGGCACCTTCAGAGTATGATCTACAGCTGAAACTCTGGTTCTGACCCCTCTAGGCTGTTCTCCTCTGATGTGAAATGAGAATGTGCTCCAGGGAGAGAGGGAAGGGACCCCGGTTCCTCCATCTGCCTGTTGAATGATGAAACCACTTGGTTGGAGTGAAGAATTTTTTGCCTTTTTCTTCTTTCGTCCCACTGATTCTTGCTGGTCTGTCTGCCCAATCTTTCCTTTGGGAGTTACGTTCCCACCCTGCGTACCCCATGATGGGATGGCTAGACAGTGTTGTAGGAACCTGAAAGGAAGGTGGTTGGTTGTAGCCCTCTTAGGCCTAGGGCTCAGGTCCTGCTGCTTTTTGTGGAAATGCTCTAAGCAGTGGTGATATGAAACATGTAATAAATAGTTATAGCCAGATGTACTAAGGGTGAGTACTGGCTTTTGGGCTTCTTTTGGACAGCAGGAGATAATTTGCAGTGGAAAATTTAGGCAGTTTGCATCTTGGAGAACCCAAGGTAAACAGTAAGTACCTTAGGCAGTTGTGTGTGCATGCATGGACAGCTAAGATGAGCCTTCAGGCAACTTTCAGATTAAGTAGGTAGGAACCTCAGGAATTAATGAGTGAGGTTGACTACTGCATGATTCAAATCACTGTGTAGGACTTTAGGTTGATCTTAAGGACTTAAATCTCAGTTTACATGTGGTTAGAGAAACTGGATATAATTTGAAAAACATTTCTAGGAACCAATTAATTGCTCTTATAACTTTACATGTAGAACAATTAATGATCTGTCATCTCCTGTGCTATGCTGGGGTGATACGAGATGTAACAGCACTGAACTTTGTAGCCGACAGTCTTCTAATGTGAGTTAGAGGAATATTTTCCCAGGTGTTATGAAGTCACTATTCTTGTTTCACCTTCTACCTCTGAAGACTCATTAGCTTCTCTCTACCCTTTTTGTTCTTGATGTGTAATGCTGACCTATGTAATTTGCAGTCAAACACTCATGATAGCGTGTGTGAGCCCTTCAGATCGAGACTTCATGGAAACCTTGAACACGTTAAAGTATGCCAACCGGGCGCGGAACATCAAGAACAAGGTGATGGTTAATCAGGATAGGGCTAGTCAACAAATAAATGCTTTACGCAGTGAGATTACACGGCTACAGATGGAACTTATGGAATACAAAACAGTAAGTTTATCCTCTTAATACTTCTGCTTTAAAATGCTTATAGTTCTACAGCTTGTTTTTCTCTTGGCTACTTCTACTTTATATGCTAAAAAATTTGAATAGCAACCCTAGCTTAAACAACACTTCTAATTCCAGTGGTTACCAAATGTTTTCAGAAAGCTTAGATTGCATCCCCAGAGAGAAGATACATCAATGAATGCCAATGACACCAACAGATGCTGCATGCTATTTGCTTTTTGAAAGGCAAAAATTGACCTTGTCATGCTCAGCAATGAGAAATAGTCACTTCTGAAGCAAAAATGACCAGAATTTAGTTTGGGACATAAAAGAATGTGAACAGTTATTGTGTGCTGCTCTTAAAAACTTAACAGACAGTTAAAACAACTCATGTTTTTAAAAATACATTTTAAATTGTGTGAGCCGAATACTCATGCTACGCAATGTCCATTTCTTTCTGAATTTTTTAAGAAATAATGTTTTAAGCAATAAATATGGTTGCCAAACAGCGCCCTCGTCCATTGTTATCCTTGATAGTATCCTGATTTGATAAAGAATTATCTTCTCATTTTTTAACCTCTTCAAGAGCTTGTATTTCAGACTAAGATGGAATTACACAGCATGCAAATGCTAAGGTGTTGGCCAGACATCAATGTTTTGAAAACTATCTATTTATTCATTGTTTTACATTTTTTGAGAGAAGATTATCTTTTGCTACGAGTGTCTTATTGGGAATTTCAAGTAATCTGTGGATTGTTTTGCCAAGTTAAATTTTTTTCATGTATAGGTCAACCTTTTACTAGTAATAAAATGTATTTACTTTCTTAAGGGTAAAAGGATTATAGATGAAGAAGGTGTTGAAAGCATCAATGACATGTTTCATGAAAATGCAATGCTGCAAACAGAAAACAACAACCTGCGTGTTAGAATTAAAGCAATGCAAGAGACCATTGATGCACTGAGAGCCAGAATAACACAACTTATGAGCGATCAGGCTAATCAAGTGCTAGCCAGAGCAGGTATGCTGTGGGTGCGTTGTGCGTGTGTGCTTAATAAGTTCACGAACTTCAGTCAGTTATTTGGTTTTGCTTCACAGGTCCCTTGGAATGAAGTTATGCCTTTGTAACTGCAATGTAGACCTGCTTTGGCAGGGATAGGCCCCCATCTAATTCTTGCCTCTCTTTCTGGAGACTTCTAATAATAGAAATAGTTTGATACCCTGATTTGACCGTTCATTTAGGACTATGAGCAACGTGAAATGTGAAATAATACCCTTGGATAGGAATTACTTGTATGCTTAGCTTTACATGGACTGAAATATTTTGCTTTGGATGAGGACCTGGACACGGATGGGTGAATGTTGTCTTGCTTTTCGTCTCATACAATAATTACCCAATTGGCTTACCATGACTGCACTGTTCTTTTTGTGCACTGTTTGTCTGGTTACTTTTGATTTATAGCACATGCATTGTTAAAAGATGCTAATATGGAAAACAAATGAGAAAGACAGAAAAAGTTACTTGTAATAATCCTGATCATATGACACAGGAACGAAAAACTTAATGCACCTTAAGGAGGAAATGTATTTTACAAATCAGATAAGATCTAAATGCGTATCCCATATGACCGTTTCTCTGTCCTGGTACCTTGTACCTAGTAGCTGTATTTGGATATTTATACTGTTACCATCCTTTCTCAATTTCTCTCTTTCCCCCACTTCCCCCTTTCTCTCTGTTCTTCAAAGGAGAAGGAAATGAAGAAATTAGCAACATGATTCATAATTATATCAAGGAAATTGAAGATCTCAGGTAGTAATATATATTTGAACAACTTTTTTTAATAAAAATTAAAAATAACAAAAGTGTTAATAAGTAAATACTTCCGCTGTTTTCCTGTGTGGGGATAACTTTAGGACGGTGGTCCTTCAGCTTTTAAGACCATCTGGTGTTGCTCGTGGCCACAAAAAATTAAAATGTTAAAGACGAAGCTGACAGTAGAAATAAAAGTAAGATGTTACTTAAATAATGATGATAACTTGATATTGTTGCACAAAGGACAGCAAAGCTTGCAACGATTGTTTTATAACTTCATAGCTTCGTATATAAATGATAGTACTGATAAATTACTTGTTACAATTTAGTGTTTTTAAAAAAAAGCATCTGCTGCCTTTTTAAATTAAAAAAAGATATTTTTTTTTCTCAATTTTTTTTTCATGGTACACCTCCAAGAAATAATCTGGCCTATACCCACTTAGTGTTAGAGCTCTTTTGTAGCTTTAGTGTGATGTGTATAAGTAGGCAGATGTGTATCTGTATCTATAGCTGTGTGTATGTTGAGACAGACATTTATATACATTCTGTCTACAGTATATGATATATGTACAATATACATAACTGTTGTGTAAAACTGTCTCATGAAGGTATTTACTACACCTGTATTTTGTGAGACTTCACTTTGGTTTATAGTT
This sequence comes from Larus michahellis, assembly GCF_964199755.1. Taxonomy (NCBI): domain Eukaryota; kingdom Metazoa; phylum Chordata; class Aves; order Charadriiformes; family Laridae; genus Larus; species Larus michahellis. The sequence goes on from NC_133896.1 coordinate 17,030,119, forward strand.
TCTTTTTAGACTGAAGGTAATGCATTACAGTTATGGATGCTAAAGAGTATACATCTCATGCAATAGCAATACGTATGATTAGTGATCTACAATTCTGCCTTTTTTTTTTTTAAGAGCAAAATTATTAGAAAGTGAAGCAGTGAATGAAAATCTTCGACGCAACTTGTCAAGAGCTTCAACAAGATCCACGTACTTTGGTGGACCATCAGCATTTTCTGCTTCTATGCTTTCTTCAGAGAAAGAGACAATGGAAATTCTAGATATAGCCAAGAAAGATCTAGAAAAGCTGAAAAAAAAAGAAAGAAAAAAGAAAAAGAGGTGGTGTATAAATTATAACACTATTTGTTTTCTCTTTATTAGTAAAGAGGTGTATTTTTTTTAACCACTGAGACTTTAAAATTCATTTGTTGTTGCTGTGTGGGTTTGGATCCTACACTACTGTTCCTTTAAACCCTTTTGCACATTGAAGTTACAGGCATTTTTCTTTTGCATCTTTTCTTCCAGTGAAGTACGCAGTATTGGTAGAATGAGTGTTTCTGTTGTAATGAATTTTTCTGTACAGTTATGCACAATGGTAAAAGCGCAGGTGCTCTCCATAAATTTTGATATTTAAGTTTTTTTTTCTGAAATGCATCTGAAACCCAACAGAAGTTTTCAAAAACAAAAATAATAAACTGTTTTCTACCATATGTCAAAACTGAAACAGCTTTCTGAAGAAAAGATATTCTGAATAGCTGGGAATTCTTTGGTAGCTCTTGGAACGGCTTCTTTTGCTTTATCTTCTGCTTTTATGAATGTTTCTAATTTGAGGTTTCCTAATTCTCTGCAACATCATGCTTTGCTGGTTTTTGCTGTCCAACTTCTCATCTACTAAAATGCTCATAGTCATTGATATAAATGCCTGTTCAGACAGCAGTTAGTACAGCAAGGGTCTGTTTGTGTACTCCAGGACTTTGATTCCGTTAGAGATCTTTCCCTTTTCCTTGAAATTGTCCACACTTCTAACCTATTACTCTTTCTACTAATAGTCCTTCAGACTTCTTCTACGAGTTAGAGTAAAATGAAAACTGTATAAGCCTGAAATGTAGTCGAAGTATCGAGTAGATTTGAATTCCTGTATCTATAAATCCATTCACCACAAAAATGTCTGATACTTGTAGAGAATACTTATTTTAATAACTAATTTCTTCCTTTGCATATCATTTTTCAGGAAACTCATACTTTTGATTTTGTTAGGTTTTGTCTCATGTTTGTAAGAACTTGAGGGGAGGATAGAAGTATTAAATGAGATCAGCAGAATGTTCTGTCCTCTCTTCAGCCAAACACTTAACCATGTTCTTTAACCATAAACGCAAGAACAAAGAGATTTGATATTGTGTATTTCAATACATTTTAAAATCAAGTATGCATTTAAATACATGCTTAGCTAGAGCCCTAATTGTTAGGCTGGGGGCTCAGCATTAGGTAGCACGCAGGTTTGTGTCCAAACAATGGATAAAGGTTACTACCTATATTGAGTAATATCTGTTATTGTAGGAGAGGATCACTTTAAAAAAACATTTGGAAGTTTTACCCTATATACAGTAGTAAGTAAAACACATGGCTGTCCATTTTGGTTGTGTGGTTTTGGGTTTTTTTCTTTTTTTTTTTTTTTTTTTTTCTCTGAAGGAAGCTTCTGCATCCAGTCATATTTGCTTACACTAGGACAATAATCTTGTGAATGGGATAGCCAAGTGGTCTGATCCAGAAGTAGGGACTAGTTACCATAAACTATTTTTGAGATTTTTTTTTTTTTTTTTATCCTAGCATTATAGAATTAGACAACCACAGAAAAATTTAAGTTGGGAGAGACCTTTGATGGTCCAGCCTCTATCTTAATGTGGGTCTTACATTCTATAGAATGGCATTATGCTCTTCAAAGTGCTGGCAAGGTTTGAATCTATCTCCTGGTCCATCTGCAGACCACTTTGTAATAAATTTTATAAATTTCTGAGGTGCATATGTTAGGAGAGAAATTCCTTAGAAGCTAAGAAATGTTAGAATTTGAAGGATTATGCATAAAGCCATACTTCTTACCTATGGAGTGCTTCTGCCTCATTAATGAAGTGCAAAGTCCATGTTCAGAATATGTCACTGTGAATTCTTATTCGATTGAAATGTCAGGAATTGGCAATGGGTATACTAATGTATAGCAGAGGGACAATTTGCCCTGCAGTTTGATAGGATTCTTTGCTCTACTTCTGTCTTCTACAGGCATTTAGCTGCTTTTACTGTACTATTTCTTTTTAGGGTTGCTGTTCTTTTAAAGTTGTCTGACTAGCATATTCAAATGGGATCGGTAAGCCTAGTTACTAGTTCCGCCCCATCTGCTACCTTTCCTGATCTGCTTGTTTCCTGGTTACGGGTCAGCATTATGAAAGGTGTGTCATTTTAAGCACATGCAACTTACCTAAATTGTTGTGAGCTAGCCTGAAGATCTAAGAGCCAGTTTCTGAATGAGCAGCAGGTATGTACTGCTATACATCTGTAGCCTTTAATAAGCATCTGTCATAAAGTTTATTAGAACCAGTTTACACAGCAGCAATGTTTTGGCTACTGAAATACTGACATGCTCGACTGGGGTGTCCCACAGTGCGACCTATTCGCCAGAAGCTCCAGAACAAACCTCCCATGTCCCTTTCAATTGTTATTCAGCCTTAGGGTACCTGGTAACCTTTTTTTGGCTGCTGTCTGTTGACTTCCCTAACCTTTATTAAACTAAATTAGTGATAAAATTACATGGGGTTCAGCATGTTAGCTGCTGGCTGATACTGAAGGAAGATGACAGGCAGTATAAGGTGAAAAGGCAGCAAAACAAAACCTCTTGCTCAAAACTTTCTTATAATGGGAACATGAGGAATACCAGTAGTTGTTGAAATTTAAGCCATCTCTGCACTTATATATGTCATGCAGACATTTCTTTACTGATACATCCATGTTTCTTCAAGAGGAAAAAGTACAAGTAAAAATACTAACATTTTGTCCATCTCATTGCTTCTGATGCATATGTTTTGTTAATTTATTAAAAAATAACAAGCAATCATTGGCATGTACTTTTTCAATCCCATAAAACTAAACTGCAGTTTTCTGCTTTTTATTTAAACTACACCCCCCCAAAAAAAATGCAGTTTGAAGATTTTATATTCAGAATATATAATTTAGAATATCAGTACTAAATTTTTTTCATTACTATTTTATATTAAAATATGTTATCAGCATATATAGAACTAGTGCATTGTTTTTTTTCCTGACGTATTCCTGAGATTATATAACTTTGGTTCAATGTGGCAGTACTTCTTGCAATTTTTTGTATTTTACCTGCCAATTTTAAATGGCAAAAGAGGAGAAAGCTTTTTCAAGAACTAAGTGATTTTTTTGAATTCGTATTAGAAATAATTCTCAAAGTGAAATACATTGTCTATATCTAAAACTTCTTTCTTAGTGTAACTTGAATTTACAATTGTTGACAGTGACAGATTAGTTAACCTACAAATGCTTCTTCTTTGTTTTCTGTTTACTTTCCAACTGTGCAAAATGTATTGCCTTTTTACTACTTGTCTCTTGATGGTATCTTTTAAAATTTCATTTTGAACTCCACAAGCTCATATATCATTTTTTTACCTTCTTATCACTTTTGCTTTTCACTGTCTGGTTTGTCCTTCATTGGCTTGGCCTTCCAATACTGTACCTCGTGCTTTTGAAGGCTACAGAAACTTGAGGAAAGCAGTCAAGAAGAAAGAAGGTTGGAATATTTCCCAGGTTTTTAATTACCTGTCATTTCAATTAACTGGTTGTCATACATGAAAATAAGTTGGGCAGATTCATAAATACTTCAAGAGTAGTTCATTTGGCTTTTCAGAATTATTTCCTGTGTTTTCACTTTCAATAAGTGTTTTAACTTGGAAGAAACCCCTGTTGTGGAATTGAGGTTGGCTCTGGGATTGCAGAGTGTTGAGCTAGTGTTTGTGGGGAGGTGGTACCTTTGGGAATTGCGATAGAATTAAGTAGATTTTGTTCTTGCATGGCCTGTACGGAATGAAAGGCAGGAGGAAGGTGCAGTAGCTCACACGGTATGACACATATAGCAGGCAGTATACGACAACAATAATTTTGGCATGTGAGATCAAGAAAGTCTTAGACCTTCACACCTCAGTCTGCTTCTTTTATTTTTGAAAGCATGTGACTGAATCCTTGACCGTTCCTTCCATTCAGTTTCAGCCAAAGTAGTACGTAACGTAGTTAGTCACAGAGAGCAGTTGAGGGGTCTAAAAAGAGAAATATACTGTCATTAAAAATGAAAGTAAAGGAGCTTTTATGTTTCAGCTGTCTACTTTGATCCCCCAAGTCTCCACTTAATTCCTGGGGATGTTGTGAATCCACAGATGAGTAGCCTGCAAATTAAGCAGTTCAGTTCTGCCTGGGAGAGCTGCTGGCTCTCCTTCCTCCTGGCTCTCCCCTTTACTGGGCAGAAGACAAATACCTTGTAGTGGTGTGCTCTGTGCTGCGTGCGGGCAGAAGGGAAACTAGGGATTTGCCTCAGTCTGCATTGCAGCTAGGATCTTTTATCACTTAGGCTTATTAACCAACATAAAACAGAACATACTGTGGGCTGAGTGAGCTGAGAATCTGTGGAAATGAGATTGCATGTCTTAGTGTTCCCTGTTTGGCATATTTTTCTGTACAAATCTGGTTAGACGTTTTACTTCCAGCCTCCCTGGCTGCTGCATGGATTCATACAGTCTAAGCAAAATCTTTCTGTCTTGCTCATGGTCAGCTGTAGCTGGATTTGGTTTTGCTGGTGATAAGTGGGGCAGAAGGAACCAGTTATCACTGAACAGGTTAAAAAATAGTATAACAAAAATCATGTGTGCGCAGGAGCACTTTGTTACTTAACTGGCTCTCTTCAGAGTAGATATCTGTTTTAAAGGTGGCTTTTAGGTGTCACTTGCCAAATTATAGTGTTTCGAATCTACTGACATTTCTTGTCACTTCACTGAGAATTGGATTTGTCTAAGAGTTAGATCTCGAGCCTGGGCTGCTTCTGGTGTCAGTGCAGAAAAACGTGCATTTCTGGTTACCCTTCCTGATCAGTGACAGTACATAATTTGCCAAACTTTTATGTAGCTGAAGTTAGGTGAGGTGGATTCCACTTTAGGCAATTCTAACCACGTTTTTTTGTTATTACCCCCTATGGTGTCTATCCCAGTTCTGTCATGATTTCCCATCTATTTGGGATGGTTTGGATTTTGCACATGTAGTGCTAGAGGGAACTGACATTTGATCCATGACAATTTGCAGAGTGCGATTGGTTTTTGAATTTTACATTTGCATGTGACATCTCAAATATGCACTTAAAAATGTTAAAACTTGTCCTAATGGCTAATACACCAAAGCTTTAAAACAAAACCAAAAAACCCCTGCCGTAATTTGCATAAGCCATCACTACAGTTCAGGTTGCCAAGATAGGAAAGAATATACAGATACTTGGCTTTTAAATAAGTTTTGAACCATAGTCTGAAAAACAAAAGCATGGAAATATACTAAAAAGTGATCTTAATAGTTGGGAAAGGTTTCTTTTCCAGCTGGACAGTCCTATTGGAAAACTTCAGTATTTTTCAACTCTTTTGGGTTTTGTATCAATGCCTATTTTGAGCATTCCCTTGATGTCAAAGTAGATAACTGATCAAGAGTAGTTATAGTATGATAAGTTAGGATATTGTTTAAGACTTATGCATAAATTTTCAGATGATTGCAAGCCCAGTAGGCTCTGTTACACCTTGAGAGTGTAGTAATACTTGTATGTTGTACCTGCACAAAATGTTCATTCTTTGTTTTGTGAAAGCTGTTCTGGGTACACTGCAACTTCCATGCAAAATGAGTACTGCTGTAGTATATGAAGATGTGTATTCTGATTGTCCTAGTTGTGCAATATGCCCTAAAACAATGTGCTAATCATTAATATTATTTTGCAAGTTAAGATTAGGAGTAACTAAGCTTTATTTTATTATCTGCGGGAGATTGGAAGTTGTGTTTTACCCATGCCCAACACCTGTACATTTGTCTAACTTCACTTTGGCTTTCATCTTTATTTGGAATTACAACTGTATTGGTTTGGGGGATGGGAAGAACATGTCATTTCAGTTTGTGAATATCTTGTTTCTGTGCCTCTTCTGCTAGTGTTAAAGAAGATAACACAGATAACGAGCAGGAGAAAAGAGATGAAAAAGGCACTTCAGAGAGAGAGAATAATGAATTGGAAGCAGTAAGTATTTAGAAGTGTTTGGTTTATTTGTTCATTGTATGTTTAAGGATTTACATATCTGTTTAAAGATTTACATTTACAAGGGCATTCTGTGATTCTGTGTGAAATTAGGAATGGGTCAGGTGAATACCGTGGCTTCACAGTGATAGTCACCAAGTGACTGGGAGATGGAAAAGTGTAGGGTGTACTTCAACATCTTTCTATTTTGTACGTTTTACAGGAAGAGATTCAAGAAGTAAGCGATCATGAGGATGAAGAAGAGGAAGATGATGAGGATGAAGATGACATGGAAGTTGTCGAAAGTTCAGATGAATCGGATTCTGACTCTGATGAAAAAGGTGATGTCAGTGCAATAGTTTGTAGAATTTTACAAAATCTGTCATTCCTTGGGTTGTGGTAGGCAAGAGTGTGTGCTTTCAACCCACTGTCCATAATTCTCTGTGGATTGTATGTCCAGTGAATTCTTTCCTGGTTATGGTACTAAAACATGTAATATACATCTGATCAAGTGCCTCAGTACTGGCTTTAGAATTGACCAGAGGCCATAAGATGTTTGGTAACACATTTCTTCCTTAGTTAGACTATCCAAAGCATAAGGTTTAAGTACTGGTTTATTTTTATGTCTCGGAACTAATCACCAAGGTGATGGCTCTCATTCACCTAATTTAGAAATGAGTAGAATTTAATTTTGAGAGGCTGGGAGTCCCATCAGCCTTCTTCATTTTCAGAGGCTGTGACTTTTCGTAAAAATGTTAAGCACTGGCTTATGTGTGGTATACAAATTAGGACTGCTGTAGTCGGAGAGAGCATCAACAGCAATCCTCTCATGTGAGTTGGGCTAAATGGGCAAACCAAGTCTGTTGGTTCCTTTAGAGTCACAGAGACCATTAGCAGGAGTTGCAGTACCTGGAAAAAAAACCCCACCAAACCCTCTTCAACTGACATCTTTATTCTGGAGCACATAATCTTAAACCAAAAAAAGGAGATAATTGACTACAGAAATTAATTAAACTTTTATAAATTAGCATGTGCATTAGTCCTTTTTCCTTACTTTTTCCTCCTCCTTTTCTCATTCCCTTCACTGTTCCACTTCCATGATTGAGGCGGCTCCTCTCTTCTCAGAATTTTGACTGTATTTTTCTAAGAGCTAGAGAAAGGAAAGCCTCCCCTTAGAGTCTGCCAGCAATCAAATTTTCCTTTTATAATCTGCTGGGTTTATGAATGGCAATTATTCTCCAGCCCTGAGATGTGACCGAAGTCTCACAGCTTGTGCAACTTTTGTAGGAGGAAGGACAGATTGCTGATGTTAAGATTTAAAGGTGAGGAATTACAACACATGGGCAACTGTGATCCAGTGAGAGGTATCTTTCCCTGCCACTTTCCCAGTTCTAGAACGGGGAGAGCGTTCAAGGAGGAGACTTTACCATGAACTGCATATAATACTTTCACTTTCTGCATTGTGCTTTGTGTAGAATTCCCCTGTGCACAACTTACATGTTGGGAAATAAACCTGATGTTGCAGGGGGTATCTAAACTTATGTGATCCTCGTTGTTACTTGAACAGAAGTCTTAATTTTTCATTACTCAAAACTTTTTATTTCAGAAAATTATCAAGCTGACTTGGCAAATATCACCTGTGAAATAGCCATTAAGCAGAAACTGATAGATGAGCTAGAGAACAGCCAGCGGAGGTTGCAAACACTGAAAAAACAATATGAAGAGAAACTAATGATGCTGCAACATAAGATTCGAGACACGCAGCTTGAAAGAGATCAGGTTCTTCAGAACTTGGGTAAGAAGTACAAAATCACTTAAATCTAGATGTTGTGTAAGATATTCAAATTGAATTGTTTACTACTTCCCTCAATTTTTCAAATGTGATAAGAAATTGCAGAAAACAGAAGTAGGTTTGTACCCATAGAGCCAATGAATCATACTTTACTCATTCTAATTTCTACCAGACTTGAGAGGGATTTTTATTTTTTACAAAGGTCTGGCTACTAACTGGTATTTGATTTGGTTGAATAAGCATTTTCAGTTTTCTACGAGTTCTCATTTTTAACATAGTTCCTGAATTAAAAGTACTCTTTCTCTTGATTTGCATAAAAATAAGAACTAGGATCGGCAGCCTTGCAGAGATGTTTTACTGACCAAACTTTTTTCAATATGTAATCGTGTGGAAGTGAAAAACTAACTCTGGCTCAGGAAATTGTAAGCCACAAGTAGGTGAACTTGGGGAGAGTACTGGGGGAAGTATTTTGTTTGTTGCTTTCTTTTTAAAAATATACTATATACGCTTTATACTTTACATGCTTTTGCTGTTCCCTTACTGTTCCTTATACCTTCCTGTTTGTTCAGTGCCAGAAAAGGAATACTAGGCTTGATGGCTCTTGGGGCTGTTGTTATGACCGTGTGCACATATGTGTGAACAAGGACCTGTGTGTCTGTGTCTTCATGTACTCACATATTTGTTGTCTAGTGCAAAACAAAATCAGAAGGAAAGTGCTAATACTTGATCTCTTATCCAAGAACACAGATAAGGTGAAAGGTTCGAAGCAGTGGAGGTGATAGGAGCTAGAGACAAAATTTTTGGAAGATAATGCTAAAAGCAGAGGAAGCAGTCATCTGCTGTGGCTGGCAAAGTGAAAATATCCTAAACAAAAGCAGATTAAGAACTCCTTTTTGCTCTAGGTTCTGTAGAGACCTATTCAGAAGAAAAGGCAAAAAAAATCAAGTCAGAATATGAAAAGAAACTCCAAGCCATGAATAAAGAACTACAGAGGCTTCAAACAGCGCAAAAGGAACATGCACGATTGCTTAAAAATCAGTCTCAATATGAAAAGCAACTCAAGAAATTGCAGCAGGAGGTGACAGAGATGAAGAAAACCAAGGTATATTTCAGTATATTGAAGTGTTGTACAATGAGTGTTTCACTGAAAAATGGGTTGAAATCTCCTGTGCATTTACCTATCAGATAACTCTGTTCTTGCTGTCAGCTGCTCAGAAGTCTGAAAACAGAAAAGATACAAAGACCAGGCTATTCCTGGGAGAGAGGGGTGGCTTTTCGGCTTAATGAACAGAAATTACAGTATCAAACATGAAGATGCTTGCACTGCTTATTGGCTGTTACTCAGCACAGAGTGAAGAAGACACGTTAGATGGAGGAGGTGTAAACTGCTAAAAGCATGTAATGTTCTGGAAGATGGCAATTTGAAGAAGAAATTCTATATGAGTGGTGGCAGGGAGCAGCACTTGAGTGTAAACGGCTTTTCTAAGTGATGACCTCTTTACAGGTTCGCTTGATGAAACAAATGAAAGAAGAGCAGGAGAAAGCTAGAATGACTGAATCTAGAAGAAACAGAGAGATTGCACAGCTTAAAAAGGAGCAACGCAAGCGAGAGGTAATTTGACAGATAAAGAACTTTAGTTTGGAATAAGCATCTATCATTATGAAGTGCATCTGCTTGCAGGCACACAGCATGTGTATATGCATTCACCGAGGCGGGCATGAACCTCTATATTTTCACCAGTCAAAAGGCACATAATGTGTTTTGACTTCTATGATAACTCAGTTCCTAGTTTCTGTCTGAAGTGCAACAGAAAATAGAAGGCTTATTGAATATGTATATTGGTATTATTTTATTTAGTGAATCTTCACAAAACTGGTTAACTACCACCTTGCCTGCATGGAAGTATTCTTTTTGATAGAGAATTGATACACTAGGAAGAGTAAGAAACAATTGTGACTTGACCACTTCATGTCACAACAGTTTTGCAAACTTGTATTAATGTGTAAAGGTCTTTTTTTATACAACACAGTCCTGGTGGCAGATAATGGAAAAAATATCATGTGCTGCTTGTATTTTTTCACAGCATCAGCTCAAGCTTCTGGAAGCTCAGAAAAGAAATCAAGAAGTTATCTTGCGTCGCAAAACTGAAGAGGTATTGTGGTAAAACAGTAATGCATCTTTAAAAACAGAATTATATTGTATTGCTGTAACTTCGAATGCAGTTTTGGGGAGAGGTAATCGTATCTCTGCACTCTGTTTCAGGTTACAGCCCTTCGTCGGCAAGTAAGGCCTCTGTCTGATAAAGTGGCAGGAAAAGTCAGTCGGAAGCTGAGCCTGCCTGAGCATCCTATACAGGAAGCAAGTTCTAGTTCATCAGTTGAGCACGATGGCTCAAGAACAGCAGCACAGCAGAAAATGAGAATTCCTGTTGCAAGGGTTCAAGCGTTATCTGTAACTGCAACAAATGGAACAGCGTAAGGATTAAAAACGTTTCATAATCTCTTGAGAGAACTGAGTATTGCATGGACTTTCTAGCAGATAATCTTGTGACGATACATATTGTAGTAGTTGTTTTTCAAACTGCTGTCATGTAATGCTCATAAAATGGGCATTTTACCATTATCAAATGCAATTTGAGTTGTGTATTTAAGGCAGTGTGGAATAATATAAAATGGCATTAAAGAACAAGTCACATTAAGAAACCCTAAAATTTCAAAATCCAGTTAATCTGCTCTTAAAGAGAAATGCCCTTAGTGGTGCAATGCCTGCAGTATTCCTAAGTGTTAAAAAAACAACCAAAAAAACCAAACAACAACAACAAAAAAACCCAAAAACCAAAAAACCCAAACACCCCCCCTCCCCCCCCCAAACAAAGGAAAAACTTGTTGCAAAACACAATTACACAATTTAATGTATTGGATTTATTAGTGATCTTACACTGTGATTTGAAACAGATCCTCTTGTTAAATAGAGACCCGCTCTTAGGTGGCATTCGATTTCGATGGTGCATCATACAAGACGCCACAGTGTTTGATAGCTGTTTGTCAAATGCAATATTTTAGAGCGCAGTAGAGTTCAGGGCTGGGTGCAGGTAGCTGTCTGGTGCAATGAAAAACTGCAAGAAATTTTTAAGTTGTCCATGAAAAATATTCTGGCCTGGTCATTTCCGCATTCAAATGTGTGATTGGACTACTTCACACTTAGCTGTATGTTTCTCTTGAATTTATCACAGCAAGAAATATCAGCGGAAAACGGTGACAAGCAGAGTTTACTCCTCGAAGGCAGCCAGGATGAAGTGGCAATTACTTGAACGCAGAGTGACTGATATCATTATGCAGAGGATGACCATTTCCAATATGGAGGCAGATATGAACAGGTTACTTACGGTGGGTGATTTGCTACACGCTGTTGGTGGTATCATCATATTAAATAGAGAGAGAGCAGTGCATTTATGTTTGCTGTAAATTAATTGCTGTGATGGTGGCGTAGGCAAAGTTATTGTAATCCTTTGCAGCCATTGATGATGTTCTAAACAACTCCAGTAAGCATTTGGACCATGGGATTGCTGTGCTTAGTATGAAATAAAAAGCACAGTAATCATGGGCAAATATACTAAGGTATATTTACCTGTATATATAACTTCTTCCTGTAGAAATCATGATATGTTAGTTAAAGTATAACAAGGAAAGGAAAATAAAACAAAAAGGTGCTTAAATGCCTTAAGCGTTTACTAATTCCTTTTTATGCAATATTATGTCTTTGGGGAAAATAGCAACGTGAAGAACTTACAAAAAGAAGAGAAAAGCTTTCAAAGAAAAGGGAGAAGCTCATCAAGGATGGGGGTGGCAGTGAAGCAGATAGAAATGTCCAAAACATAAATGAAGAGATGGAATCACTAACTGCGAATATAGACTACATTAACGACAGCATTTCTGACTGCCAAGCAAACATTATGCAAATGGAAGAAGCAAAGGTAGGTCAAGTATTATGCAAAAATAGTAAAATGAAGAAAAGAAAAAGCAACTGTTTTAGCCTTGAAAAATTTTCTCATTTAGAACGGAATTTTGTTTTGTCTGTATAATTATTGAACCAGGAAGTGAAAATTGGTGAAAACTTGGGTGAAGTCTGAAATGAAGAGTGTTTATATAACTGAACTTTCAGATTTGAATTTTAGTGTCAATAGTGTAATGCAAGTTAAGATTGCAAAGCATTTAAATGTCAAAGTTGATGCTTTCTATTCTGCTGGCATTAAATTAATATAATTCTTGAGACTGAAGGCTGAAAGCTTGTATCATCTTCCTGCAGCTGTTGATATGCTTCCACTCCCTTGTATTGTTTTTGTATGCTTTAAATATATTTAAGTATTTTTGTATGTAAGTATTTATATACGTTCTTTATATTGCATTTAAGTATATTTTCAATTATGGAACAGTGGCTTTTTATAACTAACGAGCCTTTTCAGGCCAAGTTTCTTGTTCAGGGTTGACTTTTCAGATAATAATTGTCTATTATGACTGATGTAGAAATTTGAATATTACCAAAAGCAGAAATCCAATATGAAAACCCTTACAATGTGCATCATATCTTACATGATCTAGCAGGAAGAATCCACCACGTACAATCTCCTAGACCTCTTGGCACAGGTAACATGAGGTCTGAACTGTAATACTTACCAGTATTTTTATATGGCAGTGCTCGAGTTCTTCCTCTCCCACCATGGGCTAATCTGTGTTTTACATCTGTTTACGATCTGTTACATCCCCAGCAGCTTTTACTATTTTACGCACATCAGGGTTTCTTGAATTTTGGACAACATGGTGCAAGGTTACAGGACTTTACCAGTAAAGAAGTAGTGAACACAAAAGGTTTAATAATTCTTAAAGGTACCAGAGTGCTTAATACTGACCGAGAATAATCTGAAGAAAAATGAGCAATAGGCTAGGGGAAGAACTCTTCAAATGTGTGAAGGCTGCAGACAGTGAAGTAATGCACTCACTTCTGCATCCATTGTGAATGCATTACCTTGCAGAAAGAAGGAATCTGAGTTGGAGGCTGATAAATGCTTTCTAATACGAATGGAACTGAAACACTGGAAGGACTGGGAAGGCTGCAGAGTCTGTTCTGTGGGGTGTTTTGGGATAGTTTGGAAAAAAGTCTGTCAGACATGGTTGGGGTACCAAGAGGATGAACTGGATGATATTGCAGCTTCTTCACAGTTTCTATTTTCTGTGATCACTGTAATGAATTAAAATAAAGCATTTTTCTGCATCTGCCTGTTGTTGTTGCACACATAGGAAGAAGGAGAGACCTTGGATGTAACAGCAGTGATTAATGCTTGCACTTTGACAGAAGCTCGATATTTGCTTGATCACTTCCTCACAATGGGTATCAATAAGGTAATGCATTAAGCAAAATATGCGTATGCCAGGACCTATGCCATGTACCAGGAGCAGACTTGTGCTGTCATAAAGACTAACTAGCGTGAATTCATACCTGTGAAAAGTAAGCTGGTCAATGCTACAGAGCCGTGCTGATTCTCAGTGTGAAGGCCCTTGAGATCCATTGTCCCCTTCAATCTGTTCCCTGTTTTTTCAACCCCCAGTAGAGCCTGCTTCACTAATTACCTCATGTTGTTCTTATAAGAGCACTAGCTCTTTGTAATCAAATAAATAATGGGCTTCTATGTTTTTCAACAAGCTCCAGAACACTCAGGATCTTTTTAAGAGTGACTTAAAAATGAGCCTTTAAAGTGTATTGATGTATGGCATATTTTAGTCAGACTTCTACTTTTGAGTAGAGCAATGTGGGCTTTTTCTGAAAGCCTTGGGAAGTAATATTTTCAAAATGAGATTTGGCAGTTTATAACCCTGTGCACACATGTATCATATGCTCTTGCTGCTGCTTTTCTTTCTGTTTGGAGGCCAAACTCAGTGTCATTGAATCAAATGAAAGACTTCAAGGCTATTGAAATGGACTTTGTTTTAGTCCCACTGACCAATTACCCGTTCTTTTTTTTTTTGCATTCTTGATTCATCATTATGCAGGTAATCAAAAAAGTTCATACTGTTTTTCTTAAAAAAAAAAGGAAAAGAAAAATCACACAATCACATTGGCTTCTGCAAATTTCAGAATTTCAATCTTTTGATTTTTTTTCAGCCCTTGGGTGGGCTGAATGGGTATCTGATTTCTTGCAGCAGAGTTAATATGAGAGAATTGCCTCTGACTTACTCGGTTAACAATTTCTGCTTATCATGATAAAAAGCTCCATTATGTGAAGGTGTTTCTCCTCTTTGTCATAAGTAATTATCGTGTAGAAAAACTGAAGGTACATTTTCATGTAAAATTGGTCATGCCTGCTGTCTCTTCTGTCGTTTGTTTCCACATGCAAAATATGTCTATTGATATTTTGTTTTAGTTCATGATAAAATCAGAATTTAATGTGTAAGTCTATAGTACTGCGCTTCTTTCTCAAGTGCTGGCACTCAAAGTCCTCTGTTATCCTGCAAGTCTTTGAGAAGATGTGTTGTACCTTCATTTTTCCCTGCTGCTGCTTCTATTTGGAAACTATTCCTTGTAAATTTCCCTGGCTACGTTTTCTGCAACTAAAAAATGCCTACTAATCCATGTGCCCAGGGGAACTTTCCTTAGAATGGATTCTCTCTTAAGTTGGGCCTTGAGATCTTTCAGCAGAAGTTGAAAGTTCACTGGGCGATTCTGTAGAAAAGACTACTGTTCTGGTGTTGGGTGTGTTTTGTTTTGTGGGGTTTTTTTTGTTTTGTTTGTTTTTCTGCTGTTTGTTATAGAGTAACATTAATGTGAGTAACACCATAGGTAATCATTAAAAACAAGTACTTTGTGAAACACAGAGGTGTTGATTTCTCAGATGCTTGCTGCTCTTAAATAAATATAAAGAATCTATGAATTGTCCTTGGGAGTCACATCCAACTTAGTCACTACATACATATTTGCAAAGCAGAGTCCGAGGAACACAAGTTAAATGGAAAAAGGAAAAAAAAAAAAAGAAAAAAAAAGAAAAAAAAAAGAAAAAAGTCCATTGGTTGACACGTGATCGGTTGACATCTGATCTTTAGGATGTGAGAGGAAGGTTGCAATGTTGGTTGTGTTTGTAGTTTTTAAAAAGTTTTGGCAATTCTCATTTTGTAAACAAAAGATTTGTGATAAAGCGTGTGTCATCTTTTTCTTTTTTTCTCTTTCCTAGGGTCTCCAAGCAGCTCAGAAAGAAGCTCAGATTAAAGTTCTTGAGGGTCGCCTTAAGCAGATAGAAATTACTAGTGCTACTCAAAACCAGCTGCTGTTTCATATGCTAAAAGAAAAAGCTGAGTTAAATCCTGAACTTGATGCTTTGCTGGGTCACGCTTTGCAAGGTAATTTTGTCATCTTGTATTCTGAATAGTCAGCTGCACGTCACATTTGCCTTTCATGCATGCTGTACTGGGCATTCTAGACTATTTCTTTTCTGAATAGATGCTGTATTTTAACATCTTAAACTCTATTTCACAATTGATGTGCATGTATGTAATTTTTAAACATATCCCCTTGGCAGTGAAATGTAGGAAACAAGTTGGTTTTTTTATTATCAGGACTTTTAAAATTCAAATAATTTCCTTGTTATTTTTACAAAAGACCTATGC
Organism: Larus michahellis; assembly: GCF_964199755.1. NCBI lineage: Eukaryota > Metazoa > Chordata > Aves > Charadriiformes > Laridae > Larus > Larus michahellis. The sequence goes on from NC_133896.1 coordinate 17,045,862, forward strand.
ATTTACAATTTGGTATGATTTTAACTTCTGAGTGTGAAATTCTAAGTATGCAATCCTGTTCAATCATCATATGTTAGTGATTTTGAGAGTGGCATCATATGTCTGTTACGGCATCTATTCTACTTCTCATGAGATGATATTAAGAGAAATTTAGAGTACATTTGGGTATTTTTGTTTTATTTCTTTTTATAAATGGATATGTTTTGATTGGAGTGTTGCTTTTGTTTCCTTGTTGCTGTTATTTACACAGACCTAGATAGCATACCGTTGGGTAAGTATATTTAGCTTTCTGTGTACTGTACAGCTGCATGAGTTACTAATTCATTCATGTTCACTAACTGGTGCATCTTAGAATTTGTGAGTTTGTGAAGTTTGCATGAATTATTCTGTAAATGTACTCATTATCATGAGCTTACAGAGCATTTCTTCCCTTCTGAAGTCACCCGTAGCCCTCATGCTAGTTAGATTTGTCAGATAAGAAGTGAACACAGTAAGCAGAGCTGTATTTTGAATTTATGACTTACTGCTTACGAACCTATAGTATGTTCAGACTACATAAAGCAATTTCATTATATACTGCTGCTGTAGTTGTGACAAATTCTGCTCATCTTTTTAGGTCTGAAAAAAGGTAATTCTTAACGTGCAGGCCATTTTTCACGTTTTGCTGACAGCTTATTTTGTAATGTAAATATTTTACACAATGCAGATTATATCTCACTTTTTCAATTGGGGTTTAGTTACTGACTTCACTGATTTTGAGGAGATGAGTCTTTTGTTGTTGTTGCTTTGAAATGATTCCAAATAAATTATGCTTTTTTCCCCTCCCTTGCTCCTAGCCATAAAATTGGCTATGTTTGAAATGTGAAAAAAAATATTCATGATGTCAGTAACAATTCCTTTTGTATTGTCTTGTTATTACTTCTAATCCCATTATGCTGTCCTGTGCTAATTTGCATAGGCATCTGAAACATTTCAAAAGCACAAGACTGCCTGAAAGTGTATACATCAACATCTGGTGTAAACTGGTGAGAACTTTGCCAGATTCCTCACAGGTGACACCTGAAGATCTGTGTCAGGGCATCTTGCTGCATGAGGCCATTATTTATTCAGGAATCTCTATGGTTATTAGTATCACAGTGTATCTAAAATAGACCCTTAATGTGTGTGCGTGTGTGTGTGTTCAGTGCTGTTGGAGGGAGAGCGATGCTTCTCCATCCAGGAAGTTAGCATTGCATTTTCCTTAGATCTGGACAGGCTTTTACTTATTAACAGCATCTGGAGCAGTGGAAAGACACTTGTTAAATGCATTGAAACAGTACCTCTATCATGACAATTTTAGTAGACTATATCTCATTAAAGAAGCTTTTTAACATTTTGCACGCATGAACTGAACCTTTTAAAACACCGAAGCCACTCAGGACTGTGTTAACGCTTTATAGGAAGAAAACTACACTGTGGGTGTTTCTTGGCTGAATACGCCACACTAACCTCAGTCCACACTGAAATCCAAACTGCTGACCGTCTTGTGTCTTGTAGATCACTAGTGGCTAAATCTTGTGAGCTGCAAGGAGTTCAGACACCATTATAGTGGGGCTTCAAGGCTGGGACTGCCAGCTGGTCAGCAGGGACTCTGTTGGTGCAGGGGCTCCCTGGTAACCTGACACGCTTCCCAGGGGTGGAAGTGTGGGTGGCAGCAGGTCCAGAGACCAATTTCTCCAGGCTGCCTGACAGCTCAGGGGCGGTACCCAGTCAACCCCATCCCAAGCAGAGGGGTTGCGCCTCCAGCGTGCTTGTCATCAGCTGCTTGTTAGCCACTCCCTTGATGCCTTCTTTCAGCTCTGATATATTCAGAAGTTCTTAGCCATTTGAACATGCTTGGCTTGAAGTTTGGGCATCCCCCAAGTTTGGGCATTCCCCCACAACAATACAGTTGTGCACCTGTATTCAAGTGTAGACTTAAGAAAAGGGTTCAGTCTGCAGCAAAGCGCATCACAGGCTCAGGTTTTGACCCTCAGAATGGATTTTGAATGCACACCTACCTTGTGTGGGGATAAACTAGCTGCCATTCACTATCCCATCTGCTCTTGTGCAGAATTAACATGACCACAAACTTGAGTCCTGAAGCGTTGCTGGAGTGTTGTGGGAGCTGCTTTTTCTTCCCACCTGTGACATCTAGACGTTCATGGATGTGACTCACAGCCACATACATACAGATCTTGTGAGGGCTGGTCAAACATCACTTTTTCTGGATGAACTGTGCTGGTGTACCGCATTGTACTGGTTACTGTCCAGTTGCCTCTGCATAAGGATGAAGACCAGTCATCACAAATGCTCTCCACTGTTCTTCGGTCATTGGTCTGTCAGCAGTCATCTCTGCTGCTCCTCGCAAGCAGTACTAACTTTATTGCTCCTTTCAATCTCTGCTCGCTCAGGACTTCTTACAGAATCTTTCTCTTCTGTCTCTTCTCATTTTCTTTTGTTGATTCCGTGTGCTGCGTTCTATCTGGGGGCTTCCTGCAGTCTTTCTGTGCTGAATTGCAGACAAACTGAAGAAAAATATCAGTACATATCAGGTCCCGTGAGTGTGAACCTACAAATAAAATCCCATCTTTTGTAGCCATCTCACTCTTTCTACTTTGTTACATGTAAAAGCTGATCGCAAATTCTTTGAGAAGGGGGTGAAGTAACATCACCCTGATATGAATCATATATTTAAAAAAAAAAAACAACACATTTTATTGATGCTGCTTTTGTGCCTTGCTAGAAGGAGCAGTACTCTAGATCCCCTCTTTTGCGGAATACATAGAATAATGATGTGTATAGAAAAGATTTAATGTGGGCTCAAATCCAGAACGGAACAAAAAAAGAAAGTTCAGAGTGCTATTTCTGTGACCCCGCTTTCTTTATAATACTGTTGTATTTCTGATAGTTAAGGTTACATTGTTAAAACTAATACAGCAGTTAAGTACCTCTGAAGTGCATTGTTGGTGTTGGTGCTAGATTGATGTATGGTTTTGATTTATTTCAGGAAACGTTCTTAGATGTAGCATACACAAGAAGGCAGCATTTTCCTTCCTTCCTTCCTTCCTTCCTTCTTCAGAATTCAGCTGGACACTATATCTTTCCTCCCTTTCTCTAAAGCATGAACTTGCACTTAAAACGTATAGATGGACAAACCTATTTTACTATGGGTGCCAAATATTTTGGTTCTATGCATTACAAATTGTATCTGCTTTCTGGCAGAAATTAAGTAAATAAAGTGTCTTTAATAATAAAGAAGAGATGTAATGGAATTTCATGAGTATGTTGAAAAATAAGGGGCTTTACTTGCAGGAATGTATTATCTATGTCTTTAATCTATGCTTAAAATATATTGTTAGAATAATATGCAAGTTAGGGGATTTGGTTTCCCAAAAGTTTGGAATTGATTTTACATATGCCCTGAACTGGTTGTCTCAGCTTAATGTTTTGCACAGTTTGCATGCAGACATGTTGATCTGATGTTTGACAGTGTTAGTGTGTGACGTGCATGCTGGTTTTGTCTTTTGTGGACAGGTTTGTGTACATGTTTTACTTCAAGAGCATTTCTACTGAAATGCTTCATTTTACAATTAACTTCAATACAATTAATGTCTTTTTAGGAAGCAGTTCTAAAGTAATAAATGGTGGCATCATCCTTTGAAATCTAAATGCTTACATACTAATAAAGTGCTTGCTTCTTGTCAGTCCAAATGGTGCCATTTTATATAAGCTGAGGCTGAGCCTCAGCTCACTAGCTAGTTAAAAATACAGTTGTTTGGGTTTTTTTTTTTATTATAACCAGCCTGATTCTCTCTTAGAGTAAGAAGATTAACAAAAAAAAAAGAGGGAGAGACATCCTTACTGTTCATTGATTTACATCCTGTCTTGCAGTTAATTTCTTCTGCTTTATCCTCTTTCTTCCAGATTTCCTTCTAGAATTTATTTGTGGTTTTCTGTCATCCCTGCCGCTCTGCTGCAATAAATAAAAAAAAGAGGACCATATTTGGCACAGTGTGCCTAGGCGTATGATTTATTTAGATTGTATGAAAAAAACTTTAGTGATGCCAGGAAAACTCAATGGGAACTGGCTAGCAAATAGTTGAGATATTTTGAAAATCCCTGCCTTTCATATGCTGTTCATCTACATTCAACATTGTCTGAGCTGTTTTGTATAGCACTTAATACTTGCACATCCTGTTGTAGGTGGACAGACTAACATTGTTCTTTTGGAAATTTTGTAGAAAATTTGGAAGATAGTACTGATGAGGATGCTCCATTGCATAGTCCTGGGACAGAAGGAAGGTGAGCAAACTTTCTTAACCAGTAACTGGATCTGGTTCTAAGAGTAAATGACAGTGTTTTTTCTAGTATAATGCATCATGTATACATTATTAGAAGATATCTGTGATATTGTTTCGTTCCACTTTGCCCAGCATTTCAGTAGAAAGAATCAAATAACAATACACATTCGGCAAAAGTGTGACCTTTTTTTTTTTTTAACTGTGATGCAATTTTCTTTTAGTTCATTGTCTTCGGATCTTTTGAAGCTTTGTGGTGAAGTCAAACCGAAAAGCAAGGTAGGCTGTACAACGATAATAACAATAATTCATACTTTAATGGCATCTTCTGGGGAATGCTCTTGCTTTATTCTGGAGACATTAATGAACAAAGACATGCAAAAGGTGAAATGACATACTAGGATTTGTATGTAATATGCTTTTGTCTTATACTTCTCTCTGAGTGCAATGATAAAAATGCACTTTTTCAATATCTTGTGGCTGAATTTTTGCAGTTCCGGAAAGAGATACATTCTTCCAATTACTAGCACTCCAAACTGGAGTAGATTTGCAATTTAGCATTAGTTAGGCTGCAGTTTAATGTTAATGCCAGTGGGAACTGTGAACATGCTTATTGTTTGTGATTTGCTTCTGTGATCATAGAAAAGTAAAGGAAGTTTATAAAATAAATAGAAATTTGACCTCCAGGCTCTTAATTACAGTTGGCGTTGGAGGACTATATCTAGGCTGTCTGCAGTTTAATATTAATGGCAGTGGGAATTAGAAACATGTGCATTGATTGCCATTTTGCTTCTGTGCTCACAGGAGCATAAACCAAGTTTGCAAAGTAAATAGAAGCTTAACCTCCACTCTCCTAACTGTAGTTGGCTTTGGAGGGATATACCCTGGTTGGCTGTTGCATTATTAGTAGTGTGCATTGGTGTGCAGCTCTTTGGGCAGGTAAAGTGAGCGAGTTTTTGAAAATGTTGGCATAAAACAAACATGTCGGTTCTGTAATGGTTCTGTTCAGACTGGACCTTCATCTTCTCCAGTAGCCTTTCTTTCTGTGAGGAATAGATCTTAATTTCACAACATCATCACACGTAACACGTATAAAAACCTAAGAGGTTTTTAAGAATGACTGTGTTACACAAAACTTGGCTCCTTTGTGAGGTTTTCCGTTGTTTTCAAATTGTTGAAATGCTGAGCAAATCTTAATTCATGTTGGCTTAAACTGTTTTTGAAGTGACATAAACTAAGTAAGAAGCAGGGTTTTTTATATCAGAAGAAGCATCAATGTAAGAAGCCATGCCAATATAATTGTAGCTATATAAATTCACACTTTGCTTTATTTCTCTCTGCTTTATAACATTTCATTTGGATAAACCTTAGGAGAACAATATTATACTCCTGTAGTAATGACAGGTACTTGTAGCTGGTTGAAAGGATATCCTTGGAAACCAGTTGTCAAATCAGTGTTTCATGCTGTTGAATTTGACTTGCCTCCTCTGAAATTGCTGCCAAAGAGTAGAGGTGAGGTCCTTGATTTAGTTTCCAAAGGTAGTTGCTAAGTGAATTGAGGGGGATGCTAATTACCAGCTAACAATAAGCTTAAATGTAGCACTTTTGACACATACCATGAAATGCTTAAGTCACAACTTGGTTTTTATTTGTCTCCAGGCCCGCCGGAGGACCACTACCCAGATGGAATTGCTATATGCAGACAGCAGCGATTTAGTCTCTGATGCTAGTGCTGCAGACTCTACTTCAGCTGGCCCTCTCGCATCAGTCGCAGAAACCCAAGACAGTGGGATGGCTGCTGACACAAATGATACCTCTGCTAGGGACAGAGAGTTTATTCCCCCACCATCTGGCTTACCTTCTAAGATAGGCAGCATGTAAGTTTCACCATGCTGTACTAATTATCCTTTGCTTATAAAAAATGCATGTTGCCAACTTCTTGTAATCTATTAGTTTAATTTTACAAAGGAGATTGATATACTTTAAGCTTACTAAATAATACTGACAAAGCTCCTCCTTCTTTTCTACCATCACTACTCTAGAAAGTATAAATGCGCTATTGTAAGTGACAGGTTTTGTACTGAAGATATAAGTTCTGTTAAGTTGCTTTATCATAGTACAATTATTGTAGCCTTGTTCCTAGGTAGGGGGAAAACCCCACCTGGTACCTTGGATACTTGGCTTTATTAGTGCTATGGGAAATGCACATTCTAGGGAGGTAGTGAGAATCTGCTTAGAACAGCAGAGAGATTAAAAAAAAAAAACCCCAAAGACTTTATATGATGTGGTAACAGTATCTGTATATGGTCCTAAGTATTACGTAAAATCTTTCTGTGGGTCATCTTGTGTGGACCATGCTTAAAACGAAGACATCTATACAATAGTAGAGTATGCAAGTATAAAGTTGAAAGAAACGTGTTGGATTTTACGAATCCTCAAAAATCCTTTCTATTTGCAGGTTGCACTTCCCTGCAGAACAGTTTTACTAATTGAAAGTATTACTTGATGCCAAATAGAATTAAAAATACTATTTTTTGTCTTTTTTACATTGGGGCCAGCAGGTCTCTCTCATGCAGTCTCTTTTTTGTTTGTTTGGTTTTTTTCACTTGCTCTTGCTGTTCCTTTTGTATCTACCAATATCACTGTTGGTTATTAGCCATTGACTGCTAGAGACCCTTTTCTTGGCTTTTTAGGTACTAGCTCCTATAATTGCACAAACTCATGCGTAAACTGAATGTTCTTGCCACATTCAGTGATATGGAAAAACTGTGTCCCATAGCTATCTTTGTGTTACAGATTCTGGAATTATGCATCTTTTGCTATCCATCTCTCCTATTTGCATAATATTTTTACAGCAGTCTCTATCTAATGTACATTTGCAATGAGTATTATTTTTACTATGTATTTCTAGCATGTGCTTGAGGTGGCAATCATGAATAGTAAAACACTGCTGACAGCAATTATTAACCCATGCTGATGGCTTCAGTGCATTTTACAAGTAGAATCTGCTTGGAAAGAATGCTCTTGGGGATGAGGATAGGTGGAGAAACCCACTTGTTTCAGCAGTTAGTGTGAGATCACTAGAGACTCTTGAAGCTTCAGGATTTAAAACGTCAAGTGTTATGACCTGGCATCCAGGACTCAGGTAATACCAGCTTTTGTCTCACTCCATCTTCTAAAATGTATCCATCTATGAAAGTGAGCCAGCAACAAGGCAAACCAAGATTTTCCTGAAACTTTGTTCTGTGAGCGTTAGAGTTATGCACTGTCAGTAACTCAGTTCAATCAGCAGCAGGCCTCACGCGTATTTCGTTTTGTTATTGATCATGTTAGGAGATAAGTGATCAAAAGTTCCCACAATTGGTCTGCAGTGACTTCCTCACTGTAATTGAGATGCTTTTTCCAAAACTAGAACTCAGTATACTTTATGCACTGTTGCTGGTTTTGCTGGTCACTGTTGAAGAAAGGTTGTCTTTGAGCCATCAGGCCTTCCTATATGGGCTTGTAGTGCCATCATATCTCTTGTAATAAAATACATTCTCCTGGAGCAGAGCATGGTCTTATCTGCAATGAACATTATCTCCCTTGTGCCACTTAAGTGGCATTCAGGGATGTAGAAGCAGTAACAGTGATCCAAAATATGCATTCTCTGGAAGAGACAGAAATGAATTTTATGCTTAGGTGCAAATGTAGGTGTCTGCATATGTACAAACTGCTCCATGCAGTTTTTTCCACCCTCCATTTTCTCAGATCTGTGGTGATTCAGAGAAGCACATAAATGCACACGGGCAACAGTTAGTTTAGTTGGAATTCGGTTTACAAAGATGGCTAGTGCCATTGTCCTTTGATATGCTTGGAGTAGAGTAGTCTCCTGTAGGTCTTATGTCAGCTCTGTTCAGATGTCTGATATCCAGGGAAATCTAAAAGAGCACTGGAAACTGTAATTAGGTGTGTGTCTTGCTCCTTTTTATTCAGGTCACTGACATCATGCACCTGCGTTTTACATCTATGCTTAGGAAGTTCATTCCAGTGCGACTGCTGCATTTTTATAATACCTGCATTTCCAGGCTTACAAAAAGAATTCATAATATAATCATGCTCTTTACATCTGATGATGTGCCACTGTGGAGTCAAAGATGGAAGACTCAAGGGGGAGACAGAGAGAGAGTGAGAGTTAGCTGGTTCCATTTCTGAGTATGCGGGACGCTGGTGTGAGGCAGAGGAGCTTGGATTCCAGTTTCTGCTGTGGTTTATTTAATGTAGTAGCTGCACAGTAGACACGTAGGCGACCACGGCAGCGGAGACCGTAACCCAAGTTTGTCATCCCTGCTGAAAGATCTAGCTATCAGGCTGATCATAGGATTTGCCTTGTGACCCCAGCACTTCTGCATTCCTAAATGCATACTGGTCCATCATAAAGTGAGGGAAGGTGTGCGTCCTGTTCCACCTCTTCTTATGTTCTTTGCAGAGTATGCCTAGAGGTAAGGGAAGCCTGCAGAGAAATGGGTGCTCTGGCTTTGAGGAGGGAATTGAATCCACCTTCCCCTTCTCTTTGTGTGCTTTAACTGCTAGACTTTTGTGCAAAACCAGATTTGTCCTCCTTTCCCCCTGGCTTCTCCCCCCGCTCCCCCCCAAATCCTTTGAAGAGCCTGGGGGGAATCTAGGGCTGTCACACAACTCCTGGCACTAGGTCCTACAGGTAGGACCTTCACCTTCCAATTAGGGCTTGTGTTCAGTGTGCATGTGATCTCTTGAGATGGTCTCGGCTACTTGGGTCAAGTAGCTGTTCTTGGTTGTGCTTTCCTTCGTAAACCATGTTATTCTGCATGCCAGTCCCCAGATGGATTTTATAGAGCACAGACTCCTTCTCAAGGGAAACTGGTACAGCTTTTCTCACGTAGAGAAGTTGCAGCTATGTAAATCCAGAGCCTGCAGAGCTCTGAGACCAGATGCTAGTAACTGTGTCAAGCAGGTGGCCTGCCAAGTGAACTTTTGTCTGCTTAATAAAATTGTGTGGCACAAAAGCACTTTCAGAATCTGCTTTCTCTTTTAGGTCCTTATTTTAGTAGAAACAACTTCTAAACACAAGAAAAAGAGGATAAATCAAAGCAGATGTTGCTTTTCTGATTGCCCAGCTAGTGGGAAATGAGAGTTCAGGAGAGTGGAGACCATCCAGATTCCCTTCTTTTTTTTTTTTTTTCTGACTGTGGTGAAATGACGACATTGGGATGTCAGCATTAATGTTGCACTCTGGAATTATTTCAGAGAAAGAACTAGAGAGACAAAGGAGGGATGGAAAGCAAGGAAGAAGGGAAGGGGGGGATGAAGAGAAGCAATATTATAACAGTCAGGCTGTCAATGGGAAATACTTTTTCTCATTTCCTAGTTTTGAATTTGATATTGAAGCATGAATATGTTAATGCAAAGTTTGATTAATATGTAAGAGTCATCGTGATTTCTCTGTTCTTCATGTCTGGAAGTGGTCTATTGTAGATGAAAGTTGTGGAATCTGAAATTTTAGACCTTAGTCAGACATTCCATCTTTTCCATGGTCTTAATTTGAGATGCATACTCTGCTGTATTTCTTTTTGTCAGTCCCATTTATTATTGAATTAGTCAATCTCCATTGCATATTCAATATCTGGCTCTTTATATGTTGATGAACTATGAAAGGTAATAAACTTGGTGTATTTTTATATTAAAATGTGAGAACACAGGTAGAGCCATAGATTCAAGAGAGACAATAGTAGATTAAGCACGTTCTGAAACTTGCAATCTGAGTGGGAGAATGACAGCTAATGTAAGAAAAGCAGGTTTGTAAAGGGCCTTAAAGTAAGATAATGATTCCTCTTGCTTTAGTTCTAGGCAGCCATCTCTGTCAGAGAAGAAGATACCTGAGCCTTCACCTCTAGCAAAGAGAAAAGCCTATGAGAAAACAGTGGAAAAGACAAAGGCAAAAGAACAGAAACTGTAAGATTCTTTTAAATTTCTTTTCCTCTGAAATAATTTAAACCATGGGTGTATTTTCTTGAAAAATTTATTTTTCAAGTCTTTAATTCTAGGACAGTTTTTATTGTTAGCAGTGAAATTATTCACTGTTGGACTTCTGTGTGGGGTTTTTTTTTTTTTGCCAGAATATTTTTCTGTATTTCTGTACAAAATAACTTGGGAGCAGAGCCCCAAGGAAATGTCCTTTGGAGCATTTGCAAATTACTTTTTCTTTTTTTTTAACAGAAGTCATCAATTTATGTAAAAAACCTGGAGTTTTATAAGAATTTCTTCATTTTACATATGTGTTTTCTGGCCGGAGCTTTCACTGTTAGCACATAAACTTTGAACGTTGTGCCACCTTGCACTCTGCAGCAGTTTGTAGTCTTAAGCTTTTTACCTTTTCTGGGAAACATCTGCAGCTAGCATTAATAATTTTATTTATTTGCTTAAGAAAAGAGCATCTAACATTTGAGGCATGTTGAATTTAACTTCTCTAACCATTCATAACCTGTTAAAGAAGATGTTCTTTTTTTCTTGTAGCTCAGATTCTGGAGCCCCAGAGGCTAGTCTGTCACCTCCTACTTCCCCACCAAGCCGGCCCCGTAATGAAATGAATGTTTTTAGTCGTCTTACTGTTTCTCAGGGAAACACATCAGTTCAGCAGGATAAGTAAGTCACAGAGGGAAGCCTCAGCCCCCAACCAGGGAATTGCAAAGTGCACTCAGTGTAGTATCTGTTAGATATTTTCCTTTCCCCTGCAAGACAGGAGGAGACGTTTCTTGTGTTTTCATGTAGTTTTCAAAGAAAATATTTTAAACTTCCATGGAATCATTGTAAAAATTCAAGAAAAGCAATTTCCTGCTGAACCTTGTTTCCTGTTTTCTAGGCTATGTCTGGTATTTGTAGTTTTAAACCCAAAATAGACAAGAATGGTAGAATTCTTAGATGTACGTGTATTTGTGTGTGTGTTTACACTTGGAAGTAGGATTTAGCTGACAATTTAGGAAATAGCGCTTTTGACAGTTATTCAGTTATTCCCGTGCTGCTCTGAGTGCTGTCACAACAGCACCCTAGAGGATGGGATGTTGAAATGGCTGGAACGCGGTTGTTCAGAGATTATCCATATTATTGAACAGACTGACTTCAGGAGGTGATCTGGAGGAGGAGGTGATATTCATACCTCATTTAGAAGTAGAGCTCGGTTTCCTGGCATGTTAGGCATCTGTTCCTGTAGGAGCCTTACTCCAAATTACAGTGGACTTGACTTGAGCAGAATCTTTACTACAGGTTTCACTACAGATGCTAGTGCCATGGGGTGCTTATGAACCGCACCTCAAACTTATATAAACCTTTAGCTCTGACTGTAGCAAGACGAGAAATTGCTCTTGTCTGTTTATGCTATTGGTTTTTTTTATAAAACTGTGGGCTTTTTTCAGTGGTCTACAGAGTAACCAAGCAGTAGCTTGCAAGGCTTCCAGTAGTTTAACTGCGCTTGTAACTTCTTTATCTTAGCTATGTTACCTTTATCTTACTGCTAACTCCCAGCTAACCCTTTTCATTTTCTCTGGACTAACTTCGAAGTCAAACCGAACCTGCTGAATCTGTTTGATTTGAATTGAAAATGAAGGACATCTTAAGATGTACTGCAAATGTTCATGTCTCGGGGGGGGGGGGGGAGGGATTTTTTCCTTGTTGTGTGTTTTCTTGTTTATATTTTTAAACATTTTTGAAAATGAAAGATGAAGGATTTTAAATTTAGGATTTTCTGCAAATTACTGTTCCTATTTCGGTGGGCTATCATTACATTTAATATTTGTATTTTTTATGATTAACACTTTACATGTTTCTTCTACACTTAACAGGCATTGATGTTCAGAAATCTTTTATCTTTTTTCCTTTTGATATTTTCAACAAGCACTATGTTACAGAGATTAAATTATGCATCCATCTTCTCCTTTTACTTTGTTGCCTTTGCTTCTGTAAAAAAAATTGTTTGGGAAATAAGAAATGGCTCAGCTGGTGTTACTCAGCTTTTTGGGCTGAGACAGTCTACCAGTGTAGCTTACTACTGAGAGTGCTATCTTAAGATTATTGTTCTCCCCCTCCATTATCAGGAGTTTAGAGGATACCCTGAGCAATGCTGTATACTGTATGTGGATTTGCATTGCTTTTCTGAACTGGACATGCTGTTGTTTGTTCTTCTTATAATGGAGGCTTTACTTTGCTGATACCTATATTCTTTCTCCTCACAATTCCACCACTGTTGATTGTAGGTCTGATGAAAGTGATTCCTCTCTGTCGGAGGTACACAGGTACTCTCTCTTTCTCTTTTCTGTTGGCATCTCTCACTGAAGTTATTCCAGTTCTTAGGAAATCTCATTTTGCTGCATGAATTTTCCTCATACTTGTGTACTGTATCTCTTTTGCTTTTGATGGAAGTTTTAAAACCTGAAATTTTGGTCAAGCATGTCTCCCCCTTTCCTTTTTTAGGATGTTCTTGTTGTTGAGCCTGTCAGATTTTTCCTTTTTAAATGAAATATGATATAAACCTTTCCTTAGGGATATTCTTTCTCTCTTTTCTTTAAAGAAAGAGGAGCAGACGTTTTCTTAGGTTTTACATGCTTCTCTTTTTGTTCAGTTGTATGCTTTGGTCAGTAAAAATTAAATCCTCGTGCAAATAAAAATTAGTAGGTTGTTTATTTTGTCTTTCTGACAGAACCCACAGTGGCTTAAGAGATGAAGGAAATGTCACCACTCATGTTGGATTTTGGTACTAAGTGAAAATTAATTTATCAAGAGAAGGGCCATCAAAGGGCTAATAATAATGTGATGGTGGCTTTGTCTGGTCATTGTAGCCATTGTAGCATTATTTGTCTGTAGATTGCAGGGTACTGCACAGAGGTAGATAAATAACTCTGGGACATGTATTTTACATGGCTTGTCAAGGGAATTGAGTGGGTGAGAACAGCAGTAGGAATAACTCAGTCTAGAGACAGCATGATCCACTGGGGAATACTACAGAGAAAACTATATTAGGTTTGTCTGGTGTTAGAAAACTAAAGCATAGAGACCTAAATTAATAATAATAATAATAATAAAGTAAATTGTTCCTGTATTGCTGAAAACGTAAAAAGGTGCAGATTGAAAGGTGAATGCTTTTCCAAAATGAGGAAGTTAATGTCAAACAATTTAAGGCAATATTAATATTAGTAAAATCTGTAAAAGGGTTGTGGGTTAATGAATTATATGAATGAAGACGTCCTGAGACATCTAACTTGTAAGACTATACTAGATAAACCAGCTAATTGTCACAAAGTTAGATAGTATCAGGAAGGACTTTTTCCGTTCTGTAGCAAGCCGCTGGGCAATAAGGAGTTTTTACATTTTCTTAAAGTATCTGACACTTTTTTTTTTCTTTTTTTTTGTGTGAGATAGGGCTATGGCTTAGTTCCTTTTTCTCCCAGTCATATGTGTAATCCCCAGAAGAACAGGACAGTCAGTCTTAGCTGCAAGCTGGTTGGGTCACAGCGTTGTGTTGCATGTTTGTGGGCATCACCTTGAGGCTTTTCTACACTTCACAGAAGTCAGCGGGGGTCTGTGTCTGTGCAGTTGTGTGTGTGGTATTTTAGACCGCTAATAATTTTTGTTTGGTGATGAGTTGTTGGCTGGTGGGGTTCTTTTGTGTGTTTGTTTTGTTTGGTTGGTTTCTTTTGAGGCTGAGTTACAGTCTTATGGCATCCCCACAGAACTAGCTACAAATCCCCAGGAAGATTCCTCTGGGGTATCTGTACTCCAACCGTACTTCCTTTTAGCCGTTTGAGTACAAGTGTGGTGTTGGGTACAGGGTGCAGTAGGAACCTTACTTTGGCAACCAAGTTCGCAGCAGTTCTCCAAGCCTGCCTGTAGAAGGCAGTTGATACAAAATGCCTGCTGTTTGGAATTGGCAGTGCACACTACACTTGCTCCATTTTTCAGATGTGCTATTTAGACTAACTAGACTTTATGCAGTTTGCAGTCTTAAGGTTGGTCCTAAGAATCCAGGAATTTTAAGCATTCCAGTCCTTTTAGCATTACGCAGTCTTTCCCATATACCAAATACCCAGCATCTTGTCTTTTTCATTTGTTTGTTTTCGCATGTGATTTCCTTTAACTGATAGTCCAGAGTTGATGCTTGTTGACGCTAAACAGTAAAAAATCTTACATAGTTTATGAAAGGCATTCAGCTGTTCTGCTCATGTAAGAAAACTAGATTAATTTTTTCCCTAAAGTAAATTATTTTGATGTGTGTCTATTACTATGCCCAACTCACACTCTTTTTTTTCCTTTAGGGGGATAATTAACCCGTACCCTGCTTCAAAATGCATCAGATCATCTCCGCTTCAGTGTATCTATACAGCTGAAGGACATACCAAGGCTGTGCTTTGTGTGGATGCAACTGATGATCTTCTCTTTACTGGATCTAAAGGTTAGGCAAGCTTCATTCATCTGTGCTGCCTTTAGAGGCTGCTTTGACAACTTGCAGTATTGTGAAATTCTCAGTTTGTGCTTGGTGCTGTAAACATGCTGGAAAAGTGCGAGGATATATTTTGCAACATAAGCTGAAGAAGGATTTACAGTAATTATCTACAAGTTTTTCATTCCAATGGGTAGTATTTGTTTGTAGTGGAAAAAAGTAACTCTCAAGAATAACATTAACGTTTGTTGAGTGATACGGTGGAACCAATCATGGAAACATGTGCATACATGGTATGCAATGCAAAGTAATAGCCTCAGGGTAGGGGTAGAGGTGGAAATTAGCAAATCTCTGGCGGTGCTACCTACAGACTTACCTACAGAACTGATGCTTCCTGCCATAGTTGATATTTGAGCAGAGCTAGGGCCATTTTCTTCTTCCCCATGCACCTCGTCCTGTCCCTTGTGAGTGTAAGTGTTGAATGGCTGTTGTGAGAGGGGCTAGATCTAGTAGTGACAGAGTTCCCTGATGGATGCTGCAGCCACTCTATGAACTTTTCAAGCTGGTGGAAATAGTGCTTTGGAAGAAAGGTATGCTTTCTGGGGCTATTCTACTACCTGGCTGTTAAACATACCAAGACACGCTCTTACAGTGGATTCGCAAACTTTTGGTCTAATAATTTTTAAGCCAATGTTTTAGCATTGGTGCAAGTGGACACAAATACAAAAAAAAGGACGTAGTTTTAGCTTCTGTAAATGTTGCTTGGTTAATTTGTATTGATATTTCAAATATAGTGGCTATGTGGGGGGGGGGAAAGACTTTCAAATTTATTTTTTTATTTTACATCTATATTTGTGTTCTAAAGGTTTTGTTTGCTTTTAACATAGGGGTGTTTGCAGATGTCAATATTTGCTCTTTCTTGTCATATGCTAGCTTCCCATATTTATGAAAGAATTTTTGCTGTATATATTTTTGGAGGGGAAAACTTTACAGAGTATACTTGTACTCAAGAGTACAAGAGCGTAGACAACAGTTTAATTAAAGTTAAATCTTTTGGAAATTGTTGCTGAAGCAGAAAGCCTCAGCTCACTGACAGCCATTACACTACCAGATACTGCCAATCCAGGAATGCCAATAAGCTTTCAGGTGCATTGCGGATATTGGGCTCTGGTCTTGATAGATGGGATTTTTAAAGTGGTTGATGAGTTCCTAGTGTATTTGCTTTCTTCGTGCTCCTATAAACACTGTCTACACATTCTCTTCATCCTCCCAGTATTTATTCCAGGAAAAAAGTACTTCTAAAGTACAAGGATTGATACAAACATGGTGCAACAAAGAGAGCTTTCTGTGTGGACTCCATTTGTGTTGCAAAAGTCTTGAGAACATCTAGGCATCTGAGCCTTCAGTACACAAAAGGTTGCAGTATTTAAATTCCTCTGCTACTGAATGAAAAGTGTGACTAAAGCACTTACAATGGGATTTTCAAAGGCTTTTAAAAGCACTAAATAGTTTGGATCACTTCTTGCCTCCGTAATTTTGTTGTAGCTGTCAGCCTCCTGTCACGCTGAGGCTCTAAGCGTCTCATGAACTATGTTCTTGATGAAGAATCCTTGAATTAAAAATTGAGTAGTTCTCTTGATCAGTCATCATCTAAACTTTACGGTCTCCAAACTGTTTGTTTGACGGTTTGGGCTTGACATGGGATTTTATCCTTTTAAAATGCCGTGGGACCTAATATGCACATCTTCTACACCACATCTAATCTTCTACATCTAATGATTAATCTTGCTTAGTTTTGATGATAGTAGATGATGCCCATGTGTACTCAAAAAATGGATTAATTAATTAGGTCTTTAAAAGTGCCTACCAAAAGGGAGGGTTATGTATGAGTGCGAATGAATGTATGGACTTTTTAAAATTAATTGATTTTTGGAAAGACATGTTTTCTTTGGTGTTTGTTTGTTTAAACTTTTTATTTTTAATTTTTTTTACTCTTTTTGCTTGTCTTTATTTAGATCGTACCTGTAAAGTCTGGAATCTGGTAACTGGACAAGAGATTATGTCTCTGGGCGGTCATCCAAATAATGTTGTTTCTATAAAATATTGCAATTACACTAGCCTGGTCTTCACAGTCTCAACCTCCTATATCAAGGTGTGGGACATCAGAGATTCTGCTAAGTGTATTCGGACTTTGACGTAAGTATGCTAAACTACAAATGCAAAGAGTTTAAATGAATCTTACTGTCACAGATTTAAAAAAAAAAAAAAAAAAAAAGGGATTTAATTCGATAGTGTAGCACTATAATTTAAGTACGCTGTTTGGGACCAGAGGCTTTCTTTACATGTTCAGGCTAAGTCACTCTAGGTCATTGGTAATATATGGAAACACAAACCAATTTGCATTCATGCCTATAGTGTTTTTATCAAATGTTTAGTATTCATAATTGGCTCATTATGAATGCATAATAAAGGGAGTTTTTCTTTGTTTTCTTTTTTTTTTTTTCCCTCCTCCTTCCTCACCATATTTAGGTCTTCGGGCCAGGCGATGCCTGGTGATGTGTGTTCAGGAAGTACTAACAGAACAGTCACTATCCCAGCTGGAGAGAACCAGATCAATCAGATTGCACTAAATCCAACTGGCACATTCCTCTATGCAGCTGCTGGAAACTCAGTGAGGATGTGGGACCTGAAAAGGTACAGAACCCCAGCAGAAGAGAATGTTCTCTAGGTGGTTACATGTGGATACCAAGTCAATTAAGTGTTTCCTGTTTATGGTAATGTCCATAACCTGGGCAAAATATGGTCAAGATATGGATCAACTAATCCACGCTGTGGTGGTTACTGAGATAATGAAGGTGCTCATGATCTCCTCGTGTATTAAAGTTATGGCGAATAGTTTCAGTAAAAATGATTGGAAAAATCACAGAACCACAGAATAGTTTGGTTTGGAAAGAACCTTTAAAGGTCATCTAGTCCAACAACCCCCTGCAATGAGCAGGGACATCTTCAATTAGATCAGGTTGCTCAGAGCCCCGTCCAATCTGAACTTGAACGTTTCCAGGGATGGGGCATCTACCACCTCTCTGGGCAACCTGTTCCAGTGTTTCACTATACTCATTGTAAAAGATTTCTTCCTGATATCTAGTCTAAATCTTCCCTCTTTTAGTTTAGAACTGTTACCCCTTGTCCTATCGCAACAGGCCCTACTAAAAAGTCTGTCCCCACCTTTCTTAAAAACACTCTTTAAGTATTGAAAGGACAAACACAGGAAAGGAAAAAGGACAAAATGCATTGAAAAGAAAAATACAAGGTTTTGTTTAAGATAGGCTCTATAAAACATACTCTTGTAAGGTGACAGATGCATGAATCCTGACTAGTAATTGTTGATGAGATGATGAAAACCAGCTGATGTAAAGGAATATAATACAGGGCTATGATAGCCACACTATAATAGCAGTTTTCCAAACAACCCGCACCCAAAGAGTGTGTTCAAATTAGAGAATACTTTGAGGGGTTTGATTTGTCTTTACTTAATTTTTTTAATTCTTATTTTACATAAATAGATGCTTTTGTTTACATTTAACATAGATTTAACATTTACACATGGGCATGCATGCGCAATAGAGTATACGTAACCGTGGGATGAATAGTGAAGACATGGGGAAAATGAAAAGATCTATTCTGTCAGAAACTGTGCTATAGGTTGTGTGTATATATATAACAAATACATATACAAAAGAACAAATCCTCATTTCTTCTCTTATTCCTGAAGGTTTCAATCTACAGGAAAGTTAACTGGTCACCAGGGTCCCGTTATGTGCCTTACTGTAGATCGAATTTCCAATGGACAAGATCTTATTGTCACTGGTTCAAAGGATCATTATATAAAGGTAAACCCTTAGAATTTGCTTATTTATTTTGACTCTTCACATCAGCCTGGCATGCAGGCTTCAGCAGAAGTGACTCACATCTCCACATCTGAAACGTGATAGCCAAGGTGGAAATTCTTTCATCATTTATAGACTATGAATAATGTTCAGTCTTAATAAACTCTTAATAATCTCTTAATCTTAATAATCACTTCATTGCTATTTTTATGTGGATGGTTGCCTGTAGTTAAACTTTTTCTTAATCCTCGGTAAGGTGGACATCAGGTGTGTCAAGTCTTGGAGAAGTATCCATAACACCTACTTTTAAGAAACATTTAGCTCTTGAAAGTATCTTAAGTCAGTGCCTCTGTCTTGGAGTACACACCTAACTGCCTCAGCAAGAGACACTGTGTGCTCCCCACAGAAAAGAGTGGGGTCTACCCAAGCTCTTGCTTAAGTGTTATCAGAGTTCTGGAGTGGGGAAGGAGAGAGAGTTCAGCACATCCCAGCCAACGTGCCCAGTCTACTTGGTGTATTCAGTAGCATGCAAGTTGCTCTGAATTGCCAGTGGTGTTACGATACTTTCCTGCTTCTGGGCATCGGAATTAATTCACTCAAGAATGGGAAATCTGGTTGGGGTTTTTTTTTGGGGCGTGGGGTGGGTGTGTCTGGTATTTTGTGGGATTTTTTTCTCCTTTTCTTTTTTTTTTCTTTTTGGGCCCACTTCAGCCAGGTGGTATTTGAACCCACAAGCTCTTGTTTCTGAGGAGTATGCCCAAAGCAGCAGACTGTGGGAACTATACATCATCTTTCCCACAAAGCTGACACTCACGTTGCAAAGTGTGTAATTCATGAGGCCAAAGAGAGAATGAGCAAGACACTCTAGCCTGTTATGATGGGGCACCCTTCGGTCTCGGCTTTATACTTCTTGCACCCTGGAAAAAGTGTATAAACACATCTGGGAGTGGAGCAGAAGCCAGAACCTGAGTAAGCTTTCTCAGGGAGCTGGCCTTTCTCTTTTTGATGTTATCCTGCAATTCTTGGGTGCTGGGCTGTGCTCTGGGCCAGCCTCAGAAGATTGCCTGGGAGGGGGGTGCATCGCTTGACGGTTTGGGCCATGGGTTTGAATCCTGTCAGCAGTCTCTATGGTTAGAGGCCAGAGGATTCTTGGGCAGTAGGGTGGCAGAGAGGCACTCTAATAATTACTTCTCTGCACAGCTCAGAATATTGAGTCAGTTAAGGGCTACCATCCTGGCACAGTAGGACCTCAGTGGGGACAAGAGGATGCGATCATGTAATGCAAGTTTGTCGTGCTACCAACTCATGTGACGAGCAAGGAGGTAAAAAGGCTTTTGGAAAAGAGAGCTGTCAACAGTCAGAGAAGGTTATCTGCTATTCTTGTGTGCTCCCTTGCTGTGGGCAGGCTACATAAATCCTTATGAGGCCACCTGATTCTTGACTTAGACCTAGAATACTAGGGATATTTGGCCATGTGTATGTGCTGCGGAGTAGTGGGTGTTCTGCAAGGTGAGTGCGACCATAAATTGTCACGCTGCTTTGGATAGTAGAAATGATCTGTGTGTGCATGGTCAGCACAACAGGTTGGGAATTCTCAATGCTTCTCCACATGGGTAGGCTACCACTGCCCGTAGTAAGTCTGGTCACAGATACTGCCTTCCCCTGCCACAGGAAACTACTGTTTTCTCTACTAAGCCAGCAATATTAGTCACCTCTAAGTGCCCCATTTTTCTGGTGTATCATTGAACTTTTTTGTTACAATTGGAACCGATGCATGTTAATGGAATACTGTAACTGAATATACCTTTAACTCACTCAAGGCATTTTTTTACTCTATCATTCGGTCCCTTCTTTACTGCCAAGCTTATTCATTTTAAAAGGTCAATGAAGAGCAAATAATGGGGGATGAAGTCTGACATTTGCTTGTGAAACAGTGGTAGTGGTTTAAAAAGTTATGGCTCCTCTGTTCCTCCTCAGCTCAGTCTCACTGGGTGAGTTCTGGATCATTACGATGCATAACAAAACAGGGTTGCTTACATTGCTTCTCTGGGGACAAAGAGCTGATGGGGTCGATTATGCCTTAAATTCCTAAAATGCCCTCACTTAAAGAGTCTGTTTTAAGCCCCCATTCTTAGAGCACAGGCAAGGGGAGATGCGAGTCTTGTCCATGGAAAGCATCAGCATGTAATGGTATTGCCCTTGCTAAAACACCTTATTCAGAAAAATATATTAATGTATCATCCTGCAGCTGCTTGTACAATTCTCCCAGCGTGAATCGTGTTTTCCATACTCACTCGTGAGCTTTGTTTCTCTAGCCCACCACACGGTACCTACATAGACTCTTTCTTGTGAAGATACTGTGTATTTCATACCCACGTAGTAGCACTTCTTCCCAGAATGGTCTTCTCTGAAGTCAGTGAAGCATTCCTGCTTCAGGCAAGAGGTAGAAGAGGACAAAAGACTTGTTCTGGTAGATAAATTCTGTCAAATATACATCATGGTACAGTGGCCTGTAATAAGACTTCCTAAGTGTTTCCCCTGAAGTTTTTCACTGCAATGTCTTCCAAGCTGGTTAGATGGCAGATAATTTTGCTTAACGTATTTGATCTTTTATTTATTTTAGATGTTTGATGTGACTGAAGGGGCTCTTGGAAGCGTAAGCCCTACACACAATTTTGAACCTCCTCATTATGATGGCATTGAAGCACTTGCTATTATGGGAGACAACCTCTTTAGTGGATCCAGAGATAATGGAATTAAGAAATGGGATTTGACTCAAAAAGACCTTCTTCAGGTAATGGAAAAAATCACGTGGCTAATGTGACAGTCATGCTGTAGAACTGTTTTCAGGCTGTGTAAATGTTCAGGCTCATTCAATGACTCTTCACTTAGATACCGATGTTTTTAATAGGGAAGGCATAGAGCACTGACTAAGACAGAAATCGATAATGTCTTTGATCCTTTACACTAGGAAGGCAGTTGCTTTTCTTTTCAGCGTGTGTAGCACCAGGAAGTTCTGATGAAGTGGTTAGCCCTCTATTTTTGCTCCGAGTAGGTGGATTTTGGCTTTTTTGCTTCAGAATGAAGGCAGCACCTGCCTCCTCTATGATTGGAATCATGGGATATCATCCTTGTCATTGTCAAGTTGGTAAATTTTGGACTGGGAACCCATTAATGGCAAACAATGCTTTAGATCAGGCTGCAGAATATTTTCTTGCGAAGAGGGTTTACAACCTACCTTGCTCCACCCAGCCTTATTAATAAAAAGCTTAGTCCTTAGATCTCCATTCATCTTGTTCTACAATGCATATGTTAGGTAGTGTATACAATACACATGTAATAATCTGTTTGCTGCTAGAACATATTTGCTGTAAGTTTTTTATCATTAAAAAAAATACCAACAAGGGGAGGGTATGAGGGGAGTAAAACCAGACCCCAAATCCACAGAAACTTGGAAGTTCATTGTAATTTGTCTGACATGGAGAACTTTGATTTTTCTGCTACTTGCTATAAGCAATTCTGTTCTTCAAGGTCTTATGAGAGGTGGTTGAGGTAGAAATACAATTAAGTTGAGACGGTGTGAGATACAGAAGGCAGAAAAACAAATGCCAGAAGATACCGCTGTTCTTGCAAAGGTTTGCTTAGATACCAGTCACTTAATAATTTTTGGAGGAAGGAGGAGCGTGTCTTTATATGTATTTAATGTGCAGACTAATGTGCAAGGAAACAAATAGAATATTAAAGTTTTGGAACATGAGATAATAAAGGATTGGTCACTTTAAGAAGCAAATTTCTATATGGGCATATTTAGTATTCCACAAATATACAATCTTCTGTGATGTTCTTTGAAAATTGTCCAACTGGGTGCCAGTTCCTTTTCAGACTACTACGAAGATTTCACAGCTAATATAGGGATTCAGAAATTCAGCTTCTTACAGAAAATCTTCAATTGGCCATATTGGGGCACCTGCCCTTATATCTGTCTGTCTAGGGATATGTACTAAACAGCTTGTTAGCAACATCAGGAGGACCACAGGAACAGGAAAGATTTTGACTTCAGGATGACTTCATTAAAGTTGTAAAAAAACATCTTCACTCTTGCATTTTAGGCTCATTAAAATATTATGCAATGTGCATTTTTACCATTGTAATTCATTTAACAACAGAAAAAAGACAGGGGCAGGGGTGAAGTAGTATGTAACAGTGGACTAGTTGTGTTCCTTTTCTTATTTTCCTTTTTGTGTATGGGAGTTTCATGTTTTCTATACTTCATGTTCCCTTATTTTTTGGATTTCAAAGTATACTTTAATAAAAATTATCTTGCATTCTTTTTCTTATTTCTATAAAATGTTGTGTGTTTTTCAAGGCAGTGACAATAAAGCATTTGACAAAACAATTTACATAATTTTTATTCACTGCCTTTTTAGGGAATGAAGAAGAGTGCTGTTACTTTTGCTAAGCATGGGGTAGTTCAGAGGGAACAGGCCACTGGAGGCCACACAGGGCAAAGCTGACCTGCTGATCCAAGCAAGGCCAACTTTGTGATTAGGTTTGGTTACTCAAGGCCTTGACCAGTTTTCAAGGTCTCTGAGGTCACAGATTGCACACCTGCTCTGGGTGACCCACTGGAAGCCTTAAACTACTCTTGTATGAATTTTCCCCACTCCCCCATATCCGGTCAGAATTTCTATTGTTGCAACTTTCTTTTGGTGTGTACACTTGACTGTTGTAGGTGAAGGGGAAAGAAATCCCTACCCTGAAAATGAGCTGGGCTGCTTTAAAGTATAGCACTTCAACAGAGGCCCTAGTTTGGCACACCTGTGTTAAACAGGGTTGGTCCTCTAAAATTTATGAAAACCCCTTAACAAACATGCTATTCAAAAGAATTTAGACCTCATCTTCTTCATTTGGTGCTATACAACCCAAGCCACAAAACGCTTCTATGACTAAATTAACATTTGTAAGAACAACATCTCCCCACCCCCCTGCCAGTTTCAATAAGTTCTGCAGGACCAGACCACCAGTGTTGTGATAGCAGCGGATATTATAGATAAAATGCCAAGATGATCCTAGAAAGCTGAATGTACTCCGTGATATGAGAGAGGCAGCAAACCAAAGCAGTTCCTACCAAACTGAGCTGGAGAAGAGCCACTCTTGGGTCCCCTGAAAAGACAGTGAACTTGGGCTACTATTTCCCCAGTGTTGGTACCAAATGGATGTTGTTCTCAGCTGCTCTGTGCAGCATTTTGCTTTCTGAATTAGCTGTAAAATGCTAGTGTCCTTCCTCAATAAAGAATGGATGTATTTTTAAGTGCAACATCACAAAATCAATTTATAATGTGTAATGGGAAAAGAAGAAAGGAGAAAATCAGATATAGAAACAGTTTCTGTCTCCCTGGTGAATTTTTTGAGCAGTATTTTGGGTTTTCTTTTTAAGTGTTTTATAACTGTCTTACAGACAGACTTCAAACATATATGGAGACCATATGTTCAAATATGGATTCAAATACGCATTTGAACATATGCAGATTTAGTGTTAGCCTAAATTAACTTCTGTTCCAAGTCAGGTCAGTTGTGCATATTGAATTTCCTTGTTTTGCAGTACTATTTCACAAAGAGAAACAAACTTGCGGTATAGAAGTAGCCCCCTCCTTGCCCTAAAGGAGGAGAGGCCACGAGGCTAGGATATACTCAGTGTCATGTAGCAAATCTACCGCAAGACAGGAATCGAGCTTAGAACTTGGAACTTTTTCCATTTCTGCGCTTGTTCCTTTAAAAGATTTCACAGCCCTTGTGACACTTCTCTGTTTCTCTTTTTCAGCAAGTTCCTAACGCTCATAAAGACTGGGTGTGTGCTCTTGGCCTGGTACCTGGCGCTCCGGTTCTGCTCAGCGGCTGCCGAGGAGGCACCCTCAAACTCTGGAACGTGGATAGCTTCGCACCCATTGGGGAGATGAAGGGACACGACAGCCCTATAAATGCAATCTGCACCAACTCCAGCCAGATTTTCACAGCAGCGGAGTGAGTTTTTCTTCTCCCTGAATCTTTCTTTTCCATAGCTCCTGCTAGATTTCTGTCCATGCAAATGCATTTAGGAGAGCTTCAGTTGTGTAACTCACTTCATAACATGCATGGGAAGAGCTGGTCCATGCCCCTAAATGCTCATAATCTACTGCAGTGAACTCCAAGTGGGGTGCGTGCCCCCCAGAGGATGCACAACATGATCTATGGGGCTGCAGGAAGAAAATCTTAGATAGAGCTTCAGTAGTACACGTATATAATTTATAAATAAATAAATACACATGGAGGCGTGTGCTCAAAAAATTTTTAGTGGTAGGGGTGCATGATCAAAAAAGTTTAGAGACAACTGCGTGGCAGGGAAAATTTGGCAGTAGTTGAGAACTTTACTAGCTAGTCTTTACAGTTGGGCTATGTACTGCTAGGACTGATTCCTGACCTGTGGGAATTTTTCTAAATGCCATGGTATGTAGTTCTTTGGTTTTTTGTTTGTTTGTTTTTTAAGTGCTGGCGTATAGTGAAGGCTTTGCAAGCCATCCCACTGTCCTTTAAACACCTTGATTTGAACGTTTGCTTCATCAGTAAAAGTGAGCAAATTGAGTACCTGAAATCTCAGGGGGCTTGACCAAGAAAAAGATCTCATTCTGGAAAACATGCGGGAGACAGCCCACTTAGTGGTGTAGCCTGAGCACAGGAGCTGTGAACGCTGTCCTGTTATCTTCTAGTGCCAATCACAGAAGCTTCTGGCCTTTTGAATTGAAAGCAAGTCTTTCTGAATCGAAGCAGGATTTCGAAGTCGCCAAGTTTCCACAGTTGGTGGCCAATTTTTATGTTTAATCATTAATAGATAGGAGTAGAGATGTCAAAGCTTATGTCTCTGCCTAAAGATTATTAATAATTTTAGTACGTGCACTCACCTGATATCTATTCTTTATTACTAGTGAAAGAAAATCCCAGCCTTTTGGCACTTGTGGTGAAGGTCTACAGAACTTATGGTGCTCCTGACAATTTACAGTGAAGTGAAGGCTCAAGTCACAAAACCTCTGTGCTGTGATAAAGTCTGTCCTGCCTCCTGGCTTTTTTGAGGGTGTTATAAGGAATACATGAGTCAATGTTTGCTAGTCACATAATTCAATGTTTGAGGAGTTCATAACTTCTGCTTCTCTTGCACAGGATAAATTGCTATTTAATAAGACTAGTTCTTTATTTTACTTTGTAATTATGATAATAGAGTTTTGTAACACATTCCATGTGATACTTTACTTACGCATATTTTAAAATATGTGTAAAAGTGATCGTTGCCGAAAGTACAGAATTATAGTTTGCCTCTCCTGGGCTTCTGAACACCAGCTCACCGGTATTCACTTTCTGGCACCTGGCAAAGGGGTTTTTTTGAGGGGAGAGCGGTTAAGAATTTCTGTTGCCTTGTGGTTCTGTGCTTTTGTTTTGGTTTTTTTTTTTTGGTTTTTTTTTTTCTACCTTTTCCTATTAAAGACTGAGAGCTCTTGTGCAAATGAGGCACGTTTCAGGTCCTGTTTGATTTAACCTCTTATAACTTTGCACACTTTTTTAACGGCGGGAAGCAGTCTTGTCCTATTGAGTCTGTCTCTCATTCTGGAGTACACTGGCTGTTTACTCGTAGTCTGCTGAGTTGCAAATAGTTACATGGTGGAAGCTCTTCTCTGATGCTGGTCTACTGAAGCCTATTACCATTAGCTGTATTTTAAAAAATTAAGTAATGTTGGAGTAGGGTTTTACTTTTCCTTAGGCATAATCTTTATACTTGCCGAGATGGTTAAAGGTAGCAGCCAGTGCTGTGACGATAAGGTTAGGGAATTTTAAATGTGGTACATCTTAGATTACAAAGCCTCCTTGAGGTGGAATGACCCTTGCACATCCATTAAGGAAATCTTATTTTGCCAACAATGCCTTTCTGAGTAAGGCAGCTGAGTTTTTAAGAAAGCTCCCCCACATCCCCAATTTAATTACCTACCTCTAATACTGCTGCATTATGTTTTTCAGTGACCGGACTGTGAGGATCTGGAAAGCTCGAAATGTAATAGATGGACAGATCTCAGATACAGGAGATGTGAGTGAAGATCTTGCCAGTAACTGAAATGACGGGGATAAAGGAATATATTGATGAACTGGAGGTGCACTCTATGCAGTTTGCTGCATGCTTGTTAGGTAAACACTGATGACTGGAATGAACTGACAAATAAGATTGAACTCCTCTACTAGACCTGCTGTCTTTAAAATACGTACTGTATTTAAGAAAAAAAATAACCTCTTGGTAACATGCTTGTGTCTCAATGGTCACGTGTATATGTCTATATATTATGGCTGAATTTGTGTGCATAAGTAACACTTGCAGTTTAAATTAACTGGAAATCAGTCTTCTCTAATGGCCATCTCAAAGTTATAACCTGGAACATATAACAGAAGTGCTCTGCTGTATTTCACTCACAAGTCTGATCAGCTGTTTTGCATTTTAGGGTAGCAGGGGAATGATGATGTCCCAGTAATAAGCCTTTGATTATGACAAGCAGTTTCAAGGCTCTAAAGGTCACTTACACTGTTGTTAGGAAAGTGGAGTGAATAAAAGGTGGGAAGAAGCTGTTAATGACACATCTATCTGTCATGGCTGCATTCCGCTGACAGCGAATGCCATATGATTTGTGTTAATGTTAGCATATAATCCTGGTTGACCAAAGCTGTGCAGCTATGTATACTCTGTGCTCAGGACTAGAACTCAAATGCTCATAAATTGGTATGTTTGATTAGTGTTTTGCCTATATTCTGTAATGACTAGGTGTTCTTAATGTCATGACAGAAATATATCTTAATCTATTTTTCGTACGGATTTGTTTCTATCATCTCACGTTTTCTTTTTTAAAGCAAAATGTCTTTCCTTTTTATCTAATTTTATATGCTGCTAAATGTATTTTAAATACACTCTTTTGCAAACCTTGGCAGTTACTTTGAGAACTGAACCACGTGTATTGGAAAAAGCTTTGTAAATAGGTGGTTGTACAAAGAAAATATCTTATCTTGTGCCTGTATGACTTTTAAAGCTCTTAGAGTGTGGATATTGAGGGAGGATGTATGATTTACCCAACTGCTCTGATTATTAATTTGTAAATTCTGCAAATTTTAAAAAATTGTGTAGATTCAGATACAGTGTTTGGATATTGAGGGTTTTTTTGATTTTGTTTTGTTGTTTTGTTTTTTTTCTTCCCTGAAAGTATCAGTCTGTAAATTATAGCTTATGTAGGTAACACTTAAATAAAGATGTGAATGTGAACTATTTCTCTTTGCCGCCTTCATCGTACTTCCTTATAAAAAAAAAAATCACTTCCCTTGCAAAGGCTCCAAATATAAAAAGCACAATTTTATACAATGCAGGAGCATAGCTTGCTGATTAATGGAGCCCATAGCTTGTACTGGTATCCCATGTCTGCCTTCTCGTCGGCCATTATTTGTGTTTTGATAGTACTTAGGAACCCTAGTAGGATTCCCTCACGCTAAGTAGAGTACGGGCTTAAGATGAAGCAGGTGGCTCCTGTTCCTGAGAGATGGCAGTTCTTACCTTATTACGCATGGTCTGTCAAACAAAGAAAAGTTCTGATGCCTCTCACTGGTCTTAGAGGAATTGTTTCCTTCTCAGCCCAGCTTGAAAGGAGATGAAAATGCATACTGCTTGTGGTACGAGGCTACTGATTTATTCCAGTTTTTGGCAGAAATGAGTAATGATACATATTGTTAAGAAACAACGTAGAAGTTAGTTAAAGTAAACAGCAGCGCTACCAATGACTGCTTATCTACCATGCTTTCTGACTACGCAAGGGGCGCACACACATAAGATCTAGGACCACATCACAACTTTGTGCAAACCTCCCCGTGGAGAGTGGATTTATGTGCAAGGCTCTCGGGAGAGGCTTTATGTGCCCAGTGCAGGGTCCCTGTTCTGCCTGGCCACCCGCTGTCCCGAGCTACACCAATGGTGCCAACAGTTTGGTGACCCCTGGTTTTGGATGGCTGCCATCTGGGATCCCTGGGTAGTTGTGGTTTTTTAGTGTGTGTGTGTGTAAGATTCATGTGAATATTGGGTTCTGCAACTGCAGGACAAAAGTCCTTACAAACCTAGGAAATGACAACCTGCTGTCAGGCTGCTCCGCTTTGATGGACCCTATGGTGAAGGGCTGTGGTGGCAGCAGTCCAAACTGCAGATGCTTCTCTCTGGTGATGCTTCTCTCTGGTGATGCTTGTCAGCACAGATGTTCTGTCTTACAAACTCATCTCCTGATAGGCACCGATATAACTTCGATAATGTGTGTATAGAGAGACTCTTCCCCCCCCGCCCCCCCTCCAGGAAGACATTCCACCTAAACCAGATCTTACCAGAGAACACAGCTTTATTCTGAAAGTTTTTGCCATCAAGTAATTGGAATAAAATTGTCATTTTGTAAAAGTCACAGTATCAGGGTCTTGTTTCAATGGAGAATTCTTCAGCTGGCTATTTTTCTCTGAACTTTTCATTTGTACTATAAGACTACACACATAACAAAAGATAATATGAAATCAGGAAAAGGTAGGCGCTGGACTCGGATTGTCTGAAGATGTTTGTTTAAAATAAAAAAAATAAAATGGAGGCGATCTCTGAGAACTGAATTTTCTGAGAAATGAATTTTCTAAGAAGTCCTGGGAAACGCATGTTTTTTCTCAAAGTTAGAATTCGAAAGTTGATCGAAATTGGTGGACAAATAAATAACTACATCTCATCTTATCTGCTTAGACATGTTCTTAAATACACACAAGGTCATGTGTTACAATTAATCTCGTGTAAGATACGGATGCTGAGAAAATATTTGCAATGTTTCTTGTTGCGTATCAGAACAAGTGCTTATCGTGCCCCTGCCTTGTATAAAAGGCTCCGTGCTGCCCGCAGAGATCAGCGTCCGACCACGGAGAGGATGAGGATCCTGTGTTTCCTGGCTGTTGTGCTAGCAGGTAAACACGTGGCTTTTGTATATTGGCATAGGCTTCAGAGCAAGATCCGCACGTGGTAACAGAAGAGCTATTAGAAGAGGAGATCTTCTTTTTACATAGAAAAGGAGAGAATGGGCATGGCTTTAACTCCTCCTGAGGTGACTCTGGAGAAGACAGCGGGGCTTGTACAGAAGTATATCCCAGGCAGCTCTTGGGCGCCAGCAGAGACACACTGGTGTCAATGGGACCGTTCAGTTGCTGAAAGTTATTGTTTGCTGTGATTTTTATCCCAGTATACCAGAGGTTAATTCGGCCCAGAGTCTAATAAAGGGAGAATACGTCTCATGTTGCTAGATAAAGAGGGAACCTCTGCAGCAAATGCCTCTGAAACGTGGATGATCCCAAAATGTAAAGACTAATATTATTAAATTAAAAGGTGTGTGGCGATACTTTAATTCCTTGCTTATGCTTTACTGCAGCATTTTCTAATCTAATTTCACAAAATCGAAGTCGAGGTTTTAAAAAAATAAATGGGGATAGTTTTTCACGTATATATCTTTCAAACTACCTTGCTTTAGCTTCTGTTCCCATGGAAATTATCGTGGAAAAGCAGCAAGTAGCCACAGCTGTTGCTATATTCAACCGCTCATTTGCATTTCATGTTCTGTGTATGTTTACAGACATGGGCCATAAATGCAGTGATAATGATGCAGAGCTTTTAAAATTAAAACGTTTTTAAAAAGTAGGCGAGGAAAATTGCATCTTCCCACTTGCTACTGTCCCATTTGTACTCTAATAGAAGCCAATCTGGAACCAAGGGATGAAGGAGGTTGCAGCCTTGTTCAGCTGCTCATACCTGCAAGCGCTTCTTTTCCAAATTTGCTGGAAAATTTATCTTCACATTGATGCGGGGGGAGGAATTTAAAGAAACGTCTTGGCTTCTGCTGCAGCAAGTTTTTTTTTGCCTTGAACTAGCTTTTTCATTCACATTATCCTTCTTATGAAGTATTTTGAAAGGATTTTATTATACAAATGAGTTGTGTCCTGTGAACCTATGCAATGTAAAATGACGCCTTGTTAATATTCTGCTGTAGTGCGTTCAGTCATTTTCTTTGATTTCAGCAATGAACACACTGATGCTGCCTTTGCGTCCCATCAGGAAAAAAAAAAACCAACCCCAAAACTAAATGAAATGTGATGGGTTCGCTCTATTTTGTGCTTTGTCTGCCAAGGTGTTAACTCGAATGTGCAAGGCATGGCAGGGCAAAGCTGCTGGACGCAGAACCGTGTGCTGACTGCAGAGGTGGTGCTCCGTACGGCATTTTTTTTAGCCTCATCGGTTGCACAGGTTTAAGGACCTCGGGACCCAGAGGGCTGCAGGAAGCCTTTGAAATCCTTCCACCTCCCTCCATAAGCAGAGCATTCAGTGCGTAGTGGTAGTTATTTCCATGGGACTTGCAATTTGTCTGTCTTTTCCACATCCGCAGCAGGGACGCAGTACAAAAAGATGAGGCTTTACCCACCCAGCCCCGAGTCTTCAGTGTTTCATCAGACCATCGATGAATCCTCTCTGATTTGTGCTCCAAAATGAAATAATTTAGGGATTGCGGAGGGATGTTCCTGTTCCTATTATGCTTTGGGTGAAAAAGAGGATCAGAATTGAGGTCTTTCCCACGTGACGGATCACAAGGGGTGGATGCTGGACAGAAAGCAGCCAGCCTGTGGGGCATGACTGTCCGCCCTAGAAAAGAAAGGTGGAAGCCCAGCCTGCCTCTCTGGCAGCGGGCGAAGGTTAACAGGATTTCGCCTGTTAATTCCCGCTTCTTGAAGGTGACACAGGCGTCATGGCAGCGAGGAGCCAGCTCTGCCGCGCGTCCTGGGAGCATCAGACCCAAGTGTCAGATGCTGCTACGTCAAAGGGAGGGTGAGGGTTCTCTCAAAAGACAAATGTAGATGGCACCCAGCTCCTGCTTTTCCTGCATTCCCATCCCCTGCTTGCAAATCAACTTTGGCATGGCAGCATGATGGCATTTTCTAGTGAAGCTGCAGTTTTATTCTGTAAATTTCCCTGGTATATAGAATTATTGCTTGTGCACATATGCTTGTAAAGTTCTTCATATGGAGAAGCCCAGCCTGCATCAGCAATCACGTTTTAAGCTTTCAAGCACACAACAGTCCACATAAAAAAAGTTTAAAGCAGAGGTATTAGTCATTTTATGGAAAAGAGCAATTATCGTTCAAGTAGATTTAATCTTTGAATATTGCCGTAATGACTGAAATGACATAAGTTAACTTCAAAATAAGTATTCTGCCTGCAGTACGCCTGCTCTCTTTAAGAATATTTGGTAACAGAGCATTTTGTCAGCACAGCAGGGACCCGGTCCCGTGGTCCCCCCCGTCTCGGGCGGCTCGCTCCGTACGGGGGAACCACAGGGCTCAACCTGCAGCTGCACGAAGGGAAAAGATTTAGTACGTTACTAAGGTTTTTGTCAGGATGATTCTGCAAGTGACTCATTTGTGCCTTTTCTTTTACTGCTGGCATCTTCCCTTTACTCATCACCATACCTCTATTAACACAAACTACTAATACCACATATATGTTGTAGTCATGCAATATAGAAGTGAAACCCAACACAAACATATATATATAAAAAATTGGTATTTTTATATTTATATATTGTACAGGTGCATGTTGATTTCACATATTTATTTCTCTATAGATACAGGGATAATTTCTGTGTATAACATGAGAGAGATTAACTATACAGAAAAAGTAGCCTTTTAAGATCAATACCAGTTTTATTCCTTACTGAAGTACGCCTGCAGGGCTGCTCTCACGCATCACCGGCAAGTTCACTAGCCTGCTATTTAACTTCCTATATGTATTTGAAGCAAGTCGTGCTTCAGCTGAGCACCAGCAGCTCTGAGCACTGAACGCTTCAGCCCCTCTGCTTTGCCTTGTAAATGAAACTGGTTGCTCTCGTCTTGGTGGGGAGCAGGCTGCTCTGCCGCCATCTCGGTTAAGAATCATGCGTATTAATCCCAAAATTGGGAAAAAAACACAACCAAAAATAAGAGGAACTGAAGAACTGCATTGTGGGAGGGGGTTTAACGTGGTTTTCTGCGTCTCTGATGGCTTTTCCCCGTGTCTAGCCCCGGGGGGCTGCCTGGGCGCAGGCCAGGACGGGCAGTGCTCCGGGGCGGTGGCGAAGCGCATCGACTGTCACCCCCAGCCGGGCGCCAGCCAGGAGGTCTGCGAGGCGCGGGGCTGCAGCTGGTGCCCCACCGACGTGGCCAACGCTCCCTGGTGCTTCTTCCCCGAGGACACTCCTTATGGCTACTCCCTGAGCGGGAACACCGAGGAGACAGCCAAAGGCTGGAGGTAAGCGTGGGTGGCTCCTGCGGTGCTGCAGTCCGGCACGGCACGGCGACCGCCGCTGCCGCCCTGGGGGCAGCTTGATGGAGACCTTCCCCAAGCTGCTTTGCTAACACGTGCTCAGCTTGTGACAAGGAGGATAATAGGCATATTTTCCTGTGTATAAAGCCACGCAGAGTTGGTGTTTCCTCACCACTCCAGGCTGATGGTGAGGAAACCATGCTCCGTCACGGGGTGGTCCTTCCCACTCTGGAAGCCGCGTCCCAGGAGGCCTCCTTGCTTCAGCAGCACCCATCCTATCCATTAACAGCAAGGAGAGCCTAAGCTAACCTCAGAGAGTATTTCTCTCGATAAGTCAATGACTTATGTTTAAAGAGCTGAGGTAGAACAGCTGAGGTGCTCCCCCCAGCCCATGCCAGGCTGGTCGCAGGCAGCCAGCGGTTGTGGTGGGCACCAGCACCTGTTTCTGCCGCAGGGTAACGCTGAACAAGCGCCAGGCCTTGTCCCTCTTCGGAGACGACATTTCCCCGGTCGTCTTGGAAGTGGAGTTCCAGACAAAGGACAGACTGCGGTTCCGGGTGAGTATTTTGTGTGCGGGGGAATGATTTAACCAGAGCAACGCATGCTAACGAATGGGCTAACCTGCCTCCTCCTCGCCGTGCTGTAGCTCTACGACCCCAACAAAGAGCGGTTTGAAGTCCCGCTCAAGATCGACTCCCCCGGGGTTACCGCCGATGAGGCCAACTACGAGGTGGAGTTTGCGGATGACTCCTCACACTTCAAGATCAAGAGGAAAAGCACCGGCACTGTGCTGTGAGTACCAGATGACGTTCATGTCATTTTGCGCCGAAATTAAGCCTGACGGGGCGAGCACTGTTTCCTCACACCCTATTGCTCGTGTCTGCGCGACACAGGCTCGAGCACGAACTGGATGTGGCGTAAATACAGATTTATGCCTTGTCCCTGGAAAACACTCATTATTAATAGAAGTATGTGCCTGCACAACAGACAATTATCTGCGTGCATATATATGAAAGGTTATTCAGCAAGTCAAATAACTTCTGAGGCTACAATGTCCCAGCTTGGGACGCTGGTAGACTCAACTCGTGAAAGCGCTGAACTAAGATTTCTGAAATGTGGGGTGTTTTAATATGTCAGAAATTGAGCACCAAATCTCCTGGCGCTCTCCAAGAGGTAGGCCTAGGAAACCAAATCTCAAAGCCACAGAGGCCATAAGCCTCTAACTTCCACTGGTTTCAGTCAATGGCATTTGTGGGTCTAGTTTGTCACTCTGCAAGCTGGTACTGTAAGTTTAACCTCAGCAAAAGCTGCCCTCGCCAACAAATGTCACCAGGTGTCATAATTTCCCATTTTCTTGGCTTCCACCAACACATCTCTAGTGTGTAATGCTACTTAGCAAGAGAGTCGTGATTCAGGTGCGCTCCTGCCACTGCATTTGGGGATGCTACTGCACGGTGTTAGCAGCCATCTCTGGCTGTCTGTGGTGACAAATGACAGTGTCACAGACCGCTCTGGGTTATCGCCGCTTGACTCAGGCGGGCGAAGGAGATGCACAGAATATAGAAACATGGGTACCGTTCGCATCAGGCTGCGGTTGTGTCCATATTAGCATTTTAATTCAGACCAGTGGCGTGTTTGAAGTGAATCTCATGATCATACCCACTTCTTGAGCGTTGGCTGACCTTGCACCGGTCCCGAGGAACATGGATCAGGTCCCTTCCACGCAACGTTACTGGGAGGTGTCTTCTCACACGCAATGCGACCCAGCCGCTAACGGGCTGCTTCTGAGCAAGCTCCTGACACGTGTGCGGCCGCTGGGTTCCCAGCACCAGCTCTGCCCATCTTGCACCCCGTCACTAGCGCAAGCACGTTCCCAGAAGGTCATTGGGACCCAAGTGGATTTCACACATTAGAAAATCTAACCCCCAGTCAAGAAATTAAAAAATCAGCTCAGATTTGCCCCTTGCAAGAAACTCTTTGTTAAACAGACTCAAAATATAAGCGTTACCTTTGAGAGCAATGTAAGGATGGCTTAACATGTGTGATGCAAATAAGACAATACAGCCTCTAGAATGGTTCGAGTCTGCAGATGGAACCGCTGCACTTGGTTTTTAATTAGCTGCCCATCCTTTTAAATTACAGTCTTGTGGCACCTCTTTTCATACACGTCATGGCCAATTCTGTAAAGTTTTCTTTTTGCAGGCTATTGTAAATGAATAAATTATGCATTGCTCTGATAACAAAAATAATTTAATTCCTTGTTAGACTTAACAGCTTTGTGAAAACAGTGGGCTTACTTTAAAGGCCCAAATTTCCTCTCTTTGTAATGAGAGATTTTTGTAAAGACTCTTTAATTGGAATGGTGATGTAAGAGGTGAATGCACAATGAGACATGGTGAGTGGCTAGCTCATGGCCCGTTCCCATTCAGTCCTCCCCACCTTCAGCCAGACCCCAAGGGTTTAGGCTTGGTTAGTCAGGGCATGGTCAAATATGGGACGTCCCGGTTAAAGGAAGAGGCTTTGAAGCAGATGAAGGGTTTGATCAGCTGAGCTGCCAAAGGCGCAGCGCCAGCGAGAGGCAGAGGAGCACGGCTTGGTTCCTTCTGAGCAGGTTTCCAGGAGGACACATTTGCCGGCCCAGGGAAGCCTCCACCATGCCCCTGGCAGTGGGCCACCCCGTGTCCCCCAAAATCTCTGCTCAGCAGCGGCGCAGCCGTGGGGTGCAGCAGCGATGTGCTGCAGAGGATGGGGAGGCAGAGGGCAGCCTTGGTTAGCAGCACCGGCGCAGCACTGGGCTGCGATGCTCTCGCTGCCGAGCATCACAGCTGGAAAAGTGTACGCTGTCTCCGGGGCGGGTCAAGGAGTTCTCCTGAAACCCAACCGACCCCAAAAAGAGGAAACTGCAGGTGAATGTAATGCGCAGTTAATAGGGTTTTGTCGTGCAAACAAGGGCAGGGCTGCTGCCGAAAGATTCTCATCAGCAGAGACACAGGATTTTGCATATAGAAAGGGGAATTATATGT
Organism: Larus michahellis; assembly: GCF_964199755.1. Classification (NCBI taxonomy): domain Eukaryota; kingdom Metazoa; phylum Chordata; class Aves; order Charadriiformes; family Laridae; genus Larus; species Larus michahellis. The sequence continues at coordinate 17,081,939 of NC_133896.1, forward strand.
TCCTGGGAATTTTTGTTTCATGTGAAATGGCACAGCCGGTACTTATAGACTGAAGGATCACATCCCGGCAGGGAGCCATTCCTCTCACAGCTGAATCATATTTGGAGTTAAATTCCCTGTGTGAGGAGCAAAAAGTTTTTCCCTTTCATTTGCTCACCTGTGTGTTCCATCAGTGTGAGTGAATGCAGATGCTCAGGGATACCTGCACAGCCTGACTTAGAGGGATTTGCAACCTCCTTAGCCACCAGCAGAGCTATGCAGATGGAAATCTTTCAAAACAGGAGAGCATGTTATATATCCAGACCTAAAAGCCGTGGGAGGCTGCATTTGCTCGACTGGGGAGGATGAACCCTCATCAAGCAGTGTTACAGGAGCATCCCCACCAGTGACTGCACCGGCTGGCTGGGTCGGGGGAGCGCTGGTGGCATCTGGCTTGTTAAGTAGATTTTCATGTTAGTTCAACCTGCCCAAAAGCAGGTTTGGACACGTGGGAGGTGGGTCTGAGCGTGCTCCACAGCTGCAGCAAGGGCTCAGCAGGAACCGCTGCAGAGCATCTTCGTCATTGTCCTGTCCCGTGTGCCTTTCCCAGGTGCAGTCTGCAGAGAAAGTGCTAAAGGCCAAATCTTTTCTTCTGGGCTCCCTGCAGAGGTGGGAGCTGCTGCTCTCCAGGCCACCCATCGCTCCCGGAGCTGCAGAGCCTCCGCGGCTACGCCAGGCCAGGGCAGGCTGTGTAGGCAAGGGTCCCTGAGAAACAGGCAAGCACATAACACCTGGGGGGACTTCAGTCTCCTATTTTAAGAGGTGAAGAGCCGTGGCCTTGTTGTCTCAATGAACAGCTGAATCAATTGATAATCTTCACACACGCACAAATACTGCTCAGAACAGTTGATGTGTGCAAATAAAACCTCTTCCACAGGTTGCACTCCCCAGATGTGAGTGGAAAATAACTAGTATCTGCACCAAACCGGGTCCAGGTGCTCTGCTGGACCTTTCTAATATCTCTGAGGGAAGCTTTGCCATTGTAAAGCGATCCCAGCTGCTCAGAAATCTGTTTTACATGGTGCTCCTTAAGCAGCTTCATACTGTTGGATGACTCACCCCCCCAAAATGTCTAAAATCCCTCATGATCCCCAGCGTGCTGTGGCATGGCTGACCCAGCCCACGTGGGGAGGGAGCAGCCGGTCCCGAGTGGAGACATGGTATGGGTTTGGGTTGTTCTTTGAAAGTCTGTGCTGGTATTTCTCTTCTCTCCCTTCCGTGGTGCAGTCTGTCCCGCCGTTGGTGTGTCTGCGCCGCAGACTTTGCCATGGGGTGGGGGGGGTGGCTGACAGCAGGCTCCCCACCTGTCTGCGTGATATAAAACCCCATCCCTGCTCTGCCACTCGTACACACAAAGCTTCCTCCTGGTAAGGCGGGATTTAATACCGTGTTGGAAACGTTGCAGGGGAGAGGCAGCGCAGACTTTGAGATGTTCCTGAATGTGCTTTACTGGTGTTTCTCCCGCTCGCTGGGTGCAGGGAGCCTTTGCCATAGCCGAGCTGCCAAAGCAGCAGCTCAGGGAGGGCAGGACAAACTCAGGGCCCCGTGTAATCACAATAACAGGGGAGAGGAATGAATTATGTGAGGGGAGAGCCATTAACAGCTGATTGCAAACCTCACGCGGAGCCAGGAGCAAGAATAAAAGGCCAAGTAAGTCCCGCTACATTTTCAGCTTGCTCCGAGGTAATCAGGCGACAGCCGCTGCTTCGCCTGCATGGGGCAAAAATTAGACAGGTTCATGCAGGGAATGATCCAGGCGCTGCGGGGGACTCTGGGACCAGGAGCTCTTGGGCTGCCTCCCTTTCTCCTCCTGGTAATGCCTCTTGGCTTCCTCCCTCTTAGCTCTCTCCTGCTCCACTGCTGTCCTTCTCCCCGTGCCCTCCAGTCCTGCCTGCTCTTCTTCACCCTCTCCTGTGTTCCTGCTGCTTCACTGGCAGCTGGGGAAGGTCCACCCATGGGGTGAAGAGGTGCTACCTCTATGTGATCACTGGTGAAGTGCCAAGGAGGTCAGATGACAGCAGGGGAAGGCAGACCCACTGCTCCTATTCAGATGTTTTCCATTTTACCAGGGATGTAACCCAAACCTCCAGCTGATTTAAGGCTCCAAGCCTTAGATCTGAACCACCAGGGACTGGGGTCTGGGTCTGGGTCTGGGTCTGGGTCTGGGTCTCGGTCTCTCACCACGGAGGTGAAGCGCCCAAACTACCAGCCTTGTGGGACTGTTGAGGCTGTGGGGAACCTCTCCCTGCTCCCGTGGTGCTGGGAAAAATATCTCTTTTGTCAAATCGGCGTGACCAATGGCAAAATGTGTTGTCAAGAAATTTGCAATTGGCTTTAGTTTAATAAATCCTCACTCACACTATCCTAGCTGATCTTGCAGCTCTGCTGGGAAGCTGGCCCATCGTTGGCCAGGGCCCTACAGTAATAAAAACAGGAGAGAAAATATTGGGTTGTAATAACGCAGGCGAGGGAGCAAAATGGAGCCTCTGCATTATTTAGTGGCCCACGCTCTCAGGTTGAGTCCTGTTCTCCCTTCTGCGCTGCCACTAACAGCAGCAACCATGGGAGGAGGTAGTATCAAGTGTGAAGGCTTCAAGAAAGCATAGATTTCCTCAAGAAAGCATAGATTTCCTCAAGAACAGAGAGTAAAAGGCCAGGAACGGTTTGCTTTAAGGCAGCAATAAATAACAGAGACATCCTCATTTTGCAGCGTGTGAGTGCTCTGTGGGACTCGTTGCCCCAGGGCAGTACTGACACGGGAGGCTTAGCAGGATACACATTCACACATCATAAAAAAATCATCTGTAGAAAAAAAAAAAAGCAACACCCAACTATTTTTGTCTCCATGTTTCTCAACATAAGCTAATTCTATGAAAACAGCCAGAAACTTCCTGCATAAACAGATTATTGCAAGACTGGCTCTGAGTGACATCTTATGCCTTCCTCTGCGATATCTGGCCTGGGCCATTGCTGGAGACAGGCTGCAGAGGGCTGGACTATTGATTTGATTCTCCACTTCAATATCCGTTCTCCAACTGACTTTTCTTTCATGATGTCATACGAATAATGGAAGGCAGAACATTTTTCCCGAGCCAGATAAGTGCTTCTCTCTCTCTATTAAGAGTTTGGAATACCTCGTTTGGTATCACACTTGGGAAGATACGGCACAAATAACTGAAATCTAATCAAGATTTTCCCTAATTTCCAAAAAGGCTGCTGCAGAGTTCAGCTGCCTCTTTTATTGATTGTGGTAGTAAGCACAGGCGCCACTCACCATGAAGACGTTTTTACGTAGGCAAGGCTATTAGAATGATTTATAATGCTATTGTCTTAAACTGCAATTTTGCTGAAAGCAACAGGAGCAAATTGTGTGCATCATGGGTAGCTTGGGTTTGCTCCTGGTTTGTAAGAACCATTATTTTAGTCTTCTAATCATTAAGATTTATGTTATGTAGGCGAGAATTATTGCAGGTATATCACTTATCCAAGCATTTTTCAGAACAAAAATGAAGCACTATATATCCAGCCATTTATAGGAGATGCCCTGGTAACATGACGATGAATACAGTAGAACAGAACTGTGTCAATAACTGTAAATATACCCTGCAATTCTTTCTTTTAAAATGTCATGTTTGTGGAAAAGCTGTTGGTCGCTGGTGCTGACTTTCTCCTCCTATTTGCTAAATCACCTTAGAAATAAGATAAGCATTTAAAAATTCCTTCTTGGTGTGCATTCTGCAGGCCAGTGGTGCCTGGGCTTGCCCCAAGACTTATAGAAAATAAGGAACGTGGCTGTTGTGAGATGTTGGAAGCATTTTTCAGCAATCTGAGAGCAATGGAAAATCATGGAGACCTGGGATCCTGATGTTCCCCAGCAGCTCAAGTGGGTGACTCAGGGGCCATGAGTTTCTTCTGAAAATAGGGCCTGTAGTTCCCAGTCCCTGAGGTGCTTTACTGCTTTATAGGCATCCTGCACGTACAGCGATAGCCCGTGCCCTCTGAAAAGGTATGCCAAAGCTCTGCCAGCAGCCTTAGACCCACTTTTCTGATAGGCATGTGAAGCATTCGCCTTAATTTGCACACAGATAATATATACGGTGTGCTTGCTTTCACAAGGCTACATTTCCAAAGGGTCTGGAGGCCAAGAAAAGCAGATGTTAGAGAGGACATTTTTTCCAGGCAACTGAGTGGGACAGGTGTTCACACCTGAAAGTAATGAGCTCATTTCTCTTGGACTCATTGCAACAAGAGGAAAATAACCCCTTTCCCAATCTAAAATGATTTTTGAATGTCCAGATAATGCATGATGCATATCTTAATGATGTATCATGTGTGTCCCAAGTCTCCTCGTTCTGGAGGTTTTATAAGACCACCTTTACAAGTGTCACCAGCTGCTTGCTCAGGGCAGGTGAGTCAGTGCTCCAGGCCGTTGCACACACTGCAGTTATTGGTCTCCAAAAAACTTCAACAGAGAGAAATCATTCAGCCAGATAAATCGGCATGTCCAGTTGGTATTACAAAGGACTGATGACTGCACTTCTGAAAACCATTTTATATTGCCTTTTAGTCATCCCCCTCGAATGTTGTGACAACGTTAGTCATAAACTACACCTTCAACATGAACAAGACGTTTTATCTATCTGCCTACCCCCCTTCCTTTAATACTGCTTCCCTGCTCCGCTGTGGTTACGTTTCGCCCTGGTGGCCTGAGGGCTGACTGCTGGATGTGAGACCAGTTCACCTGCTGGCCAGAAATGTTAATTTTCACATGGATCTTTTCAATCCTGAATCATTCTTTTTTTTTTTTTTTTTTTTTTCCTGATGTGAGCTTAAAAAATTGAGAGGTTTACTCTTGAGTGTAGTGCAAGGTGTTTGGAAGAAAACACAGGCTTTTACCAGTCAGACCTCCCGGAGAGGCAGCAGGCAACTGTCAGCAGGGGATGGGCCAGGCAGACGTATGGGGACCCCAGTTTGTATTTCCACAGGCGGAACTGTTCCCACCACAAAGGTTAGGACTTCCAGCAGTGAACCTGAGTGCAGCCGTTACCTCTTGTGCGAAGAAAAGGATTCTCATCTTCGCAGGCTTTGCCATGTCTAACTGCGGGTAGGGGTTGAGTTTTTGGCAGTGAACAACTGCTCAGCTGTATTTTTAGATTTTTAGATCCCTTCTGTCGTCCATCACAGCACTGTTATGTTTTGTAGGACTGTCGGAGGAGAATCACGCAAATTCCTGCGCGCATGGAGTCATTTTATGCTCCCTCCTGTTTTGTTCCTTCTATCTGCTTTAAACCAGCAGGGAGGGAGGTGGGAGAAATATAACATTTTCTTTTATTGTCTCCAAGCATTTAAGGAATGACAGACTTTTTTTTTTTTTTTCATTGAAGTGATTGCTCTTTGCCAACACAACACAAGCAAACACATAAAGTAACACAACAGCTTCCCACAGCGCGCCGCAGAGCACGAGGGCAGCTGCTTGGGAGTGGAGGCAGAGAGAGGTGCCAAGGGAAAACCTGTCCGTGCTTCCCCCTCAGGTGGAGAAGACATAATGGTGCCTGGAAAAAAAGAGAGAGTCACTACCAGTCTTTTAATGTCATAGTTAGTGCTATATTTAGCGCATGGAGGCTCTGGCAAGCGGCGGTCTAACAAAAGCCGAGGCTGATGGAGAGTGGTGGCTGGCAGCGCGGCGCGGGGAGCCGAGTGATGGAGGGCTGCAGAGAGGGGCGCTGCTTGGCGATGCCGTGCAGAAGTTGAGTGCTTGACAGTGGCCTGAGGGAAATACATGAGGTATAAAGCAGTTTCTTCGTGCCGTGCGAAAGCGTGGTGGGGCAGAGGGGCTGTTCCTAGGACCGCGGTTTGTACCACTCCAGTGACCCTCCTGGGCAGGGAGAGGACTTGCTGAGTGGAAGGAGCACTTTCAATGCCATGGTAACACTAATTGCTCTCACGGTGGGAAACGTCAGTGCCGCAATGTGGGTGCCATGAACGTACAAAGCCTCATGTCCTCTGAACAGATATTACGGAGAGTGCTCAATGACTTAGGACAGATATTTAAGATCTTCCCAAAGCATTTCCCCTCTGGCATCCTTTGTTTTTTGCATAAGCCCGTGGTCTGCTCAGAGCAGTGACTGTGCCTGCCTTGGCACACAGCAGAGCTACGTGACGGCACTCCTTGGGACAGGAATATAGCTCCAGAGCCCATCCCTGTTCCTACACAGCAGCAGCCTCTTGCAGAAAGGCCTCTGTTTGCCAAGGGCTGGATCAGGGATATTTTGCGTGCATTAACCTTCCTATAAGAAAATAGCCTCATTCAGTGCTGCGTGTGGGTGGAGGAGATGATGGAAAGGAGGGGAGGGTGGCTGCTGTCAAACAACAACATCAAGACTTAAAAACAAATTCTTAATTTTCCTGCTTGTGGAAAGGTCAAATAGACTTTTTCAGAAATACATAGACCCTTCAGTACACGTGCTCGATTTAAGACTTGTCTAGGACACTTTAGGGGTAGATTGTGCCTGCTTTTTGCATGGAGAGGTAGGAGGGTACCTTGGATCCACCTCCAGGCATCTCTGTGAGTGGTTGTCCTTGCTTCCCTGTGGGGAGAGCAGAGCTGGCGCGGTGGGAGCGGTGGTGCCCTCCCAGTTCTCCCAGCAGCGGGGGCTTGTCCCCAAGCAGCGGTGCCAGTGGCGTGGGTGGCAGCCAGGGCTCATCAGAGAGCGCTGTCCTCGCAGGGGTAGCGCTGGTCCCCAACGACACAGCCTGTCTTCTGCTTCTCTGATTTACCGGTCAATTTGATCAACCATCTAATTTTGTCAAAATCATTGACAAAAGACCATTAAAAGGAGAGTTATGCCACTTCTACACTCTATGGCTTTGGCTCATTTATTTTAATTAGCTGTAACAAATTCATGGTTAAACAAGGCTCGAGAGGGTGCTATCTAAATGTGATACTCATGGCATACACAATACCATTAACGAAACACTTCTCCACAGCTTGACTATGTTCTCCCCCATCTAGCTTGCAGCTCATTATAGCACTAGAGATAGGAAACAGAATGTAACACCTAATTAAAATGTGAGCCCATGTCCACAGATGAGTCAATAGAAATAAAGGCATTAAGCTGGCGAGAGAAGCAGGAGAGAGTCATCACAATATATACATCTCATTCAAGTAAAGTCTGGAGGAAGTTATCGCTTTGCTTTAGGTGCCTGCACAAAGTCAGGGGTAACAAGAGTATTCGGGTCCTGATCCAGCAAAGCATTAAAAAGTAAAAACTGATAACAACTAAATGTCTGTTGTTCTCATTAAAGATTCTGAACCCCACTGCGTAATAACAATTTTTAGCCTTCCCTGTTGGTTGTCATAGAAATAGCACAAGCAACCACTTATTTTGGTAATAGGGTTATAGATAGCGTATTCTGTTATTTTGGTTGTTCTTTTCAAAACGATACCGATGCATTTTATAGTATGAGTAGGTGAGATGTCTATAGCCATTGCAAGATTAATTTAATGTGTGTTAGGTGAAGCACGTTAGGGGCATGCATAGAATTTAACATTTTTTAAATATTGTTACTCTCCAAAGTACAGAAAAAATATAAATAGCCAGACATGAACTTAAAATGATGCATACCAAAGATAAGCAAACTAATCATGTCTCCCTCTAATTGTCGCAGGTGGGACAGCCCCCTGGTTGATCTGTTTTTCTCCAACCAGTATCTTCAGATCACGACTGCTGTGCCATCCACTTCGGTGTACGGGTTTGGCGAACAGGAGCACCTGTCCTTCAAACACAACATGGACTTTGTTACCTATGGCATGTTCAGCAGGGATCAGGCACCAACGGTAATTCACTTCGTGCCGCACTTTGTCCTAACTTGTAGCACCAAAAGGAGGTGGCGAGGTACAGCTTTGCTGAGGGAGCACCTCTCTCTGGATGGTAGCACTGCTGATGTGTGTCAGTGGCAAATAGGGGATGTCACAGGTTTTGCAGGTGTCGTAAGTTTTAATTAACTGACAAAACCATGAGGCATTTTAAGGGGACTTTGAAACCTTTCATCTGAAGCTTTCTCATGGTGTGGTTAGAGTTCAGAAAAAAGGTATTTTGGGTGCCAAGATCCTGGTGCAGGAAAGCATTTCATTTCATTTCATTTCATTTCATGCTTGGATCAATCCCTGTTCATCCAAACAGGCTGGACTTCAGCAGGACTCATTAGATGTTTGGCTAAACTGGGGTCAGTGGTTGGTCAGTTGTGTTTTTTACCCATGCTGTTTTGGAGGGTTTGGCAGAATATGGAAGGTTTAACTGAGAGAGGCTAAAAAGTACCATTGTGATGAGACAGACAAACAACTCTTTTCTATCAACTTGACTTCACATCAGTTTAGACGAAAAAATGCCCAACCTTTCAAAACAAGTGTCTAATTCTGAATAAATTTGTTTCCTTGTCTTTGCATATGTACCTAGCTGGCAAAATCTATGGGAAAAAAGCAAAGTCAAGCCATACCTAATGTGCTGTTTATGTTTCAGCCATTTGCCAACCTCTATGGAGTTCACCCTTTCTATATGTGTGTAGAAGCTGACTCCAATGCCCACGGTGTTCTCCTTCTGAACTCCAATGCACAAGGTAAAAAGATATATGGGTTCTCTACATGGACTGCATATAGAAAGAAGGTAAATTAGTAAGTATAAAAAACTGCTTTACTGATTGCTTTTTCAAGTACAATGAGTACAAATATGAGTGACTGTTCCAGAACTGAGGTTCCAGGAATTACTATAAAGTTTTCAAAGGGATTTTATCAGAATGACCGTTTAAAAAGGTAAGGTATTTTTAGTAAAAATACATGATTAATATTTTTTTGAAAATAAATGCACATACAGGGAAAGGAGAAGGTGGAAAAAATTTCCTCTGGGATCGGCATAACTGAATCAAATCAATTTAAGTTAGTCCTATATTCTGTCTGTGGAGCATAGTTTTGTGCGTTGCCATGGTCACCTTACTGTATTAATCCAGTGGTATAATTTCAGAAAAGGGGAATCTTCACTCAGTCTATAAAATCAGTTTCCCTTGGCAGGCAATGACTTCCAATAAGAAGATTAAAATAGCATAGAGGAACCCTAAACACAAGCTTGTGGTTCCTTTTTATATAAATGAAACTGAGAAAATGGATCTGTGCAATCTACTCTGTGTGGGTTTCTGTGATTTATTGCTGCACAATGCCAATACGAAAGCAGAGATTACAGAAACACTGGGCAACTGCTAGCCTACGTACAGGTCCTGTTTGCTCATCCAATCGTACCCTGAGGTGCCGGGTTGTGACTTGAATGTGTAGCCACCTCTGCCTGGGGATACATTTGTGCACGGAAGAGCCCACGGTGCATACACCTGGGATGGGACGGGGTGGAATAGAATAGAATAATTTCAGTTGGAAGGGACCTCTAACAAACATCTAGTCCAAATGCCTGACCACTTCAGGGCTGACCAAAAGTTAAAGTGTATTATTAATGGCATTTTCCAAATGCCCCTTAAACACTGACAGGCCTGGGGCATCGACCACCTCTCTAGGAAGCCACTTCCAGTGTTTGACCAGCCTCTCAGTAAAGAAACACCTAATGTCTAGTCTAAACCTCCCCTGGAGCAGCTTTGAACCATTCCCATGCCTAGTGCAGAGTTGGTTTGTACTGAGAAGCTGTTTTTTTTTTCTTTTCAGATGTTTCTCTGAGTCCAAACCCAGCCTTAACTTTCCGCACTATTGGAGGGATCCTGGACTTCTATGTCTTCCTTGGACCCACTCCTGAAAACGTAGTTCAGCAATACACAGAGGTTAGTAGAAAGGCCCATACGGCACATGGGGCAGTATCTTTTAATGAACAGTATTGAGAGCAGAAAGTGCATTAAAGGGATGCAATGATTAGAAAGAAATTTGTCCAAGCTTACCCATAACTGTGTTTTGACACTGTGGATAGAGAAAACAAACTAGGTGGAGAACAGATGGGGATGTTTGGGAACTTTACGTCTGCTGGACTTTCAGAGATTTTGAATGAACTTCAAAGGCTTCAAGCTTTTATTTGCCAGTGGAATTGCCTGTCAATTTTGGAGCCGTCAGCCTGTTTTTTTACTAATGAAAACCCATGTAATTGCACTGGAGAGCATAAATGTGAAAAAAACGTATTTACTGCAGTCTCACTTGCCCAGTCTTTTCCAAAGAACTGAGGGTAGACATGCAAATAGCTGTTTGGGGAGCATGCATACAATTCTTCTCCAGTGAGGGCTGCCTGGAAAAAAGTGGCAGGTAACATGTTCTTCCTGGTCACTAAATGCCAGGTGATGTGTTAACCGAGCACTTGCACAGAAAATTGCCACCTCAGCAGCAAGCTCTGCACACAAAGAAACCAGCACAAAGCCTAAAGAGCCTGGAGCAAAGCTGAGAAGGGGCATGTCACTGTGAGAAGGGGGACTCACAGGCGCAGACCCTGAGCATTAAGCTGTAGCCGGAGGTGCCAGCAGCCTGTGGTAGGGTGTCCTGGAGCCGGGCAGCCGCAGCTCACGGTGACATGTGCACACCCTCTGCCTTCCCCTCCGCCACCCCGTCGAAGGGTCTGAGCTCTTATTCTCGGCAAATAGTTTGTCTTGCCTGGCTTTTTAAAGCCTCTATATCCTTTGTTTGCTGATGTATAAGATGCCTGAAATAGGAACAGAAATATCGTGGGTTAGACTGAGGGGGAAAAAGAGGATTTAGCCCAGAAGGAAAGTAGTGCTGGGTTCTGTTTTGGTGCTGGAAGGGAGAAGCCTCACGTTGGGAGGCTGTCATTTTGGGAAGGCTGGGCTCTGCCTTTTCCAAGCAGAGGTTCAGGTGGTGCCTCCCAGAGAGGTGGGAGGCTGCTGGTGCCCCTCAGCGTCCCCGAGCAGGGGTGACTGCTCTGCCACTCGGAGGTTTCCAGCTCCCTCTGAGTGTCCTGCCCACCAGCCGCCTCTGACCCCAGAGCCACAAACCAACCAGCAAACAGGGTTTTGACCTTAGACAATAGTCAATCAAACAAAAAAAAACCAAAAACCACAAAGTAAGAAAGAAAAAGTAGAGCAACCCTCCCCCTAGACGCAGCCGGGATCCCTGCGATGAAAGCACCTATTTCAAGGGAGTTGCTGCGGTGGTGTGATGGAGATTAGAGCCATCCCCTTTTCTTTACAAAGTCTTTTACTGGTGTTTGAAGGCAGCATTTCTGTGGCTTAGCAGGTGGCCAACAGCTGAAAATAAAATGAGAGAGTTCTCACTCCCCAGCTGATGGGTATTGGCAGCTCCCTTTCCACCCCTGCCTCCCTGGAAATGGAGCTGGGGTGAAGAAAATAAGGTAAAGGGGAGCCAGTGGGCGTCTCCTAACTAGACATGTCACATGCCAGGACAAAAAAATCCTCTGTTTCTGTATTCTTCGAGCTTGCGCTCGGCTCTCTAGGGAATCTTAAAGAATGCATGGGGGCAATTTCACAGTGAAATAATAACGTCTTCAGTAAACATCCTGAAATTCCCAGATCGCAAATGTTACAATTACCATATTATTAGTCTCTAGGGTAATGATTTGGCTTTTATGTACAAGATATGTGGGAAGGTGAAGGAGACAGAAAAGACTTTATTTTTCAATTGTATTTTCTGTCACACCGAGAAAACTCTCCCGCGCGTTCACTGTCATGCCCCAGGGAAGAAGCAACGTGACCCATGTCTGCAAGGCACCACTCAGCACCATCCCTCAGCTCTCCTGGCTGTTTGCATGGGTCTCCTTTGGGAATTGGTGTTTTGGGAGCTCCTGGCTGCAGGAGGCCCTGGTCGGGCCAGGCTGCCCTGCTGCAATGAGCAATTTGGGGGAATGGCACCCACCTCCCACCTGTGCAAGCATCTGCCCAAAATCACTGAGTGGGGCTTGCTGCAGGGACCATGTCTCCAGGGTGGCCCTAATGGCATGGCAGTGTTGGCCAGGTGCCAGCCAGTGCATGGCCATTGGGAGCAAGGGAGCTGTGTCCAGAGCAAAGTGCTCCACAGCTTTCTCAAACATCTTGTGCTGTTGCCTTCAGTGCCACTTCAAGACCTGGGCCACCCCACTGGCCCTTGTCGTGCTTGTTGCTGTGAAAGATTTAGGAGCTTAGCTCTGCTCAGTGCTATTATGCAGCCCCCTCCAAAACAGTGAGTTAGGACAGCTTTGTAACGAAGATCTTTACTGGGTCTCTGGAGTATGTAAGCTTTCCCTGTGCACCTCTCCAGGTTTCTGCCAATACCCAGAGGTGGCCCATGGGCTCTTGCCCAGAGCTGGTGCTGTGTGGCCATTGGGGGCAGCTGGGCTGTGCCAGGAGCAGGGCTCCCTGCGTGGTGATCAGGGACGATTGCGGCTGCCCTTCCAGAGCCAACAGCCTCTCCGTGCATCCTAGAGGCCAGGATGGGTGTCAGCAGAAAGATGTGGTGGCCCTGGCTACTAGCCTGGCCCAGGCCAGTCTGCTTTAACTGGGCTCCGGGGGCAATGCGGGGAGTGGGAAGGGAGCAGAGGGTTGAATGTCAGTGCCGCTGTCCCCCCTGCTGTGTCTCGCATGGAGCAGAGGTGGGCTATAGGATGCATCCTGCCAGTGGCACCACAGTGCCACAGCTGTGACGGCAGTGACAGGACATGTACTGGGCATCATGCAATGGGAAGGAGAATTCTCCATCCCGATTCTTCTGCTCCCTCCTGTCCCTGGGCCCAGCTGTGAGGAGTGCTGCTCCTAGAACATGAGAGACGGTCCTGCCACAGCTATATGTGTATATTTGACAGTAATCACAATTTTCTCCCACTACAGAAGAGGTCCGGTGTGCAGAACAGTTATATAACACAAATCTCACTTTTTATGGCAAATGCCTTGTTTTGCAGGAGGATGGGGAAAAGCAACAATAAGCTAAAGAGCTCAGCCATTGAGCTGAGCCTAGCTGAGTCTCTACAGACAGACCTAATACCAGACCACCATTGCCAAGTCCACTGGTGGCCTTTCAGGACAGAGTAACAGTGCTCAGCAGTGGGATATGAGCTCCATAACAAGACACTCAGGAAAGTTATAGTTCAACAAATGGACATTAACAGTGTCTGGGTGGAGTGAAGGCCATGACTGTTATTTTAGCACAGATTATCCAATGATAAGCTTTAAGAGGGCATACTGCGTGTCTCCTAATTCTGTTTTGAGAGCAAATTACTGGTTTACTTCCTCCTTATAGAACCGTAGGATAGTTCTGGGTAGAAGGGACCTCAGGAGGTCTCTAGTCCAGCCTCCTCTTTGGGAGGTAACATGGCGAACTTGCTTGAACCTACAGTTTATCACAGATGATTCAGTGAGAGTCTCATAGTTGAATTCATGGATCCCCCAAGAAAGACCAAGCAGCTGATAAGTGTTTGTGCAGCAAAGAACAAGGTTTGAAGACCTTGGCATTGAAAGTCCTTAAACTTTTTAGACTCCTGAGGTTGTGAGCATCTTCTTAGTGGTTCAGCAGTTGCAGTACCTTTCTTCTTGCTCTCCTAAAACAAAGTTCAGCTTCTGTGCGTAGACTTTGAGTGAAGGTTACCCCCTGCCTGACTGAGTGCCCACCGCACTCGCCTGCCTGCCTCAACCATAGGGGGTGAGCTGGATACATGTATCTGGGCCATAGCAGCCCTGGTGAAATTTAGCCATTGTGTGACTATCCACACTATTTCTGTGTCTGAATCTAGAGCATTAGCCCACTTGGATGTTTACAGTTTCCTCCTACAGCTCTTCCTTAAAGAAAGGAAGGTGAAGCAAATATCAAGCTTCAAGAGTCATTTCTTATGGCTAATCAGGGTGCAACATTAGCACTCTTTCATGTTGAGCCCCTGTACGTGCATTGCTGGAGATCTCAGCTCCTTTGTGAGCATGGGAAAGAGTATCTCTCTCTATGGTCTCTGTGATATATAGGGCATAACTCTCCAGCTGACTCTCGCGTGAAAGTCTTTGGTCATAGTGTTAATAGAATAGGATCCTCATTTACTATGTAGCATTTATATAGTTGATGTCCTTGATGCTCACAGTAATAAAGATACTTGTGCAATAACCCAACACATGGGAAGTGGATACAGATCACTTGCTCCCTGGGCACAGATTTTAGCTGTTAGGTACACGTTTTCTCTGCACTTCGTTCTTACTGCAAAATGCTTCCAGGGTACCTCCTAGATTCATCAGCTCTCGGGTGTATTTGAAAAAAGTGGGAAAAAAGTTATGTAATGCCAAGTTATGTAAACTTGGAAAAACTAGCAGTGAATTTATTAAACAACACCAGGAGTTATTTAAGAACCAAGTGCAGGAGGAATTGTGGAACAGAAAATAGGACCCTTTTTTTTTTTCTGCTTCTGCACTACCATATCTTCCTTTTTTTTTCTCGGTTTGGATACTCCATATGTTTGCTGTTTCTGCATTTCTCATGTTTTCCTCCCTCAGTTCCCCTGCCATACCTCATTTACCTTTTCTGATTCTATGGGAGTCAGTTTTGCCAAGCAGGCTTTCTCTGCCTACTGCATTTTATGATCATTTGTATGCAGAATGCAATCTATACGAATTAACTAGATCCTAAATATATATCAAATCCAACATGAGTTTTCAGGTTTGCAAAATTACATCCCTGCCTCTGCTGATCCATCTGCGAGTAGGTACCATATGTCAGTTACTTTATCAGGAAGCTTCAGGGGGATCCATTAGAGAGAGTCCGCAGCATAATTAGAAAAAAGAACATTTGTTTTCCCAGCTGCCCTGTTTTCATCCTTCCTCTTCAAATGTTCTGCTGATTTCAATTAAGCTCACCATAGATGCGCCAGCCTGGTGAACCTGGGGAACTAATTGCTTTAAAACTTAATACCTTGCTTGCAAGGTGCATTTTCTTCAGTTGGTTCAGCTGTAATCCCAAACTTCTCAAGGGATGCTGTCACGAAGTACTGCCTTGCCATGGGGCAGCTCTGTAGTCCACAGGCAAGACAGCGCCAACCTCATCAAACACCAGTGCTGAGGATGCGCTGTTTGGGAAGGACCCTGGCTGACACGCTGGTGGCCACAGCTCCACTTCCAGCCCCGCTGGTGTCCACCTGGGTGCTTGATAGGACGTGGGGGGCAGAAGCAAATCCCCATCCAGCTCTTGAACCACATTGTATTGGTGATGTCCCAGGCTGACTGTCTTCCCCATCCAGGAGCGATCCCAGGGTATTGCAGGACTTGGAGCTGCCCAGCGGTTCCTGCTGTCTCTGACCAGGCTGGTCACCCCTGTGGTGGTTCCAGTTTCCCGGCCCACTTGGGAGAGGCAGCGGACCCCACGCAGACATTCTGCCAGGGCACGGGGCTCTGTGTTTGACCACAGGGTGAATATTTATCAGCTGGTTTTCCTTCTTCCTCTTGTCCAAGGGTAGAAGCCTGTGCACAAAACATTTTATTTCATTAGGGAGTTCTTTTGTTTTGGTCTGTCTTTTTAACCTTGTTTGTAGAGGTCACTCTCTGTTTACAGTAGAGAAAGCGAGGGCAAAATGCGCATCTGCTTTAGGAGCACAAAGTGGTGGGGTTCACAGAGCCCATCTTGCAGCCTTGGCTGGTCTAAAACAAGCTCTGCTGCCTCCTCAGATGAATTTATCCTTAATATGGCGAATGCAGTTGTGATGGAGAAGCAGACTTCCTGCCCTGAGGCTTGCTGTGCTCCGCTGGACACCTCGATGGCGGCTCACTGGGTGTGTAGGAGATCATCCTGAGCCATCGTGCCCCATTCAGGTCTCCACAGAAAACCCTAGCAGAGCTTGAAAGATGGTCTGAGGGATCCGGTGTGTCCACACAAGCTGGAAATAACTAATGACACATGTAACCAGACGAGACTGCACTGTGGTGGCAACGGCGTGTCTCTGCCCACCAGCCTTACCCTGCAAGGTAGGGGGCCATCTTCATCTGCTCTTGCTTCCTCTGAAGGGCTTAGTCTCCAGCTAAGTTGGAGGTGAAGTAGGTGTTGAGGAGGGTGAAGAGGGTTAAGTCTGGTGGAATGGGATGAATAGCAGGAGTATGGGGCAGCTGTGCTGCTCAGCTGGAGCATCCCTCCTGGAGGGACTCAAACCACTAACCTCACCGGTTGTTCTGGTCTCCTCCTGCTTTTTCTTAGGTGAGATAGCAGCATCCCAAAAAGCAAAAGCACACTGTGTAGCCGGATTTGTAATGCTTAGTGCTTAAAGTTCACCTGTCTGTCCACAAGCCATTCTCATTTGGAAGCAATTTACCCTGCGTGTTCCCCCAGCTCGGGTGCATTAGAACATCCTCTGTTTTTCCCTGCTTCTCTCTTGCATCAGTTTTTCTGTCTGGTGCAGTTTGCGCATCCCACCAGCTCTAGCATCCATGACGTGTTTTAGAGCAATTTCAAGTTCAGCATTGCTCTCCCAGGTTAGACCCTTACTGGAGAAAATCCCACGGGAAGATGTGCCTTTACGCATTGCAATCTCCAGAGAGCTTAGCAATGCAATAGATAGAGAGTGCCGGGAGTGCCTTGTTTTATTTGATTAAAGTATGTGGGGTTCAGCTGCCAATATGCAAGTTTTGTTCTTTTTAACTTCCTAGCCTAATTACCTAACTATGGAGGACCATAAGGAAATAAGGGAGGAACAGTTATTTAGCCAAAGGGAGTAAATAGCTGCAACTGATTAAATAAGTCATGGTGCTTACTAGCTACTTGATTTCCATGTATTGCCTGCAAGGATGGTACAAATACTGAACAAAGGTTAATTTCATGGGATCTAACTGTCTAAAACTGGAGAAAGGATTTCAAGAGATGTCCCCCAGAAAACACCAGTGTGTAGTAATGAAGCAAGGCCAGATTTCAGCTTATTTCTAGAACAGACACATCGTGATTGCTCGCTGCTTGTCCCAGGTTGCCAGAGCGTCTCTCACCGGGGGAAGCAGAGCAGGATGCCTCGCTCCCCTGTGCTCTCAATCGAGTTTCCTCATGCAATTTACAGCTGGATTATGTGGAGCCGGTGGAAATCAAATATTTATAAAATCATATTTAACTCATTACCTCATGTTTCAGTAGAGAATTTCAGGACCAAACAGTAACTCTGACTTTGAAGAGGCTTGTCAATGCCTGGCAACACAATGATGTGGGTGAGCAATAAGAGCAGTCAGTCATAAGTAACTGAATTTCATCAGGGTAGTGTGTAAATATAATTAAAACTTCAGAGAGCTCAAATAAACATCAGACTCTTGATGAGTTAGTTCAGCTGGATGCAGCAAGAGAAGTTAGGAAAGCTGAAGTTGCTGTGTAGCGTTGGAGCTTTGCCTGCTGTTGACAAAAGGGTTTGTGGACTTGGCACAGGGCAGGCTGTGCGAGGCTCCACGCCGGGTTTCTGCCGGCGTGTGTCATGTGAGTGAAGGCACATGCTACTGACTGAAGGCTGAAACCTCAGTGAGACCCTCATTTGACATTAGCCTGGATTTTATACACTGTGTCTTCCACTGGGGTGTTCTTAGAAGCGACGCTCAGTGTGAGTGTCACTCGGAGCCTCTGCGAAGGTCAAGGGTCCACCAGGAGAAGTGCTTTTTTGAAGCCAAGCATACAGTACAGTAAGCCATTCTGAGAAAGGAAAGGGTATTTCATGGGTGGGTGATACCTGTGCCCTGATCTTTGTGGCTTAAATGAGCTGGGTGCCTCTCCTGGTGTTTCAGAATAACTTCTCTTCATCTCACCCTTTGCATTTCTGTATTCCTCATTCCTGCTGTAGGCCATTGGACGCCCACACATGCCTGCATACTGGTCTCTTGGATTTCATCTATCCCGGTGGGGTTATGGCAGCATTGAGGCTTTAAAGAAGACTGTAGATCGCATGCACTACTATGATATCCCATACGTAAGTATGAATTTTTCACTGTGTATGCTAATTTTACAATCCAAAGTGAGATGAATAAAATTATAATAGAGGAAAAGTGACTATCCTACAAAGAGAATTGTAGAATACAAGGATGTTCATAATCTTACGTAGTCGTTTTGCATGTAATATCTTCATAATGCCTAAAAGAACATTTAAAGTGGGCTTTGAACGTAAGGTTTAAGTGCTGCTCTTGGCTGCATAGCAGGCAATTTTGGTGTGGATTTACTGTTGTGCAGTATGAGATGCTAGGTTTTTAAAACTAAATTATGGTACTTCTGATGCATATCACTGCCAAACAGTTGCTAAACTAGGACTTCTATGTTTCCATTTTGTCCATGGCTACCATGTAAGTTTATAGGAGATGAATTTGGCCTGACGATTATTTACAGTTATCATAGCCAATCTCTTAGGTTTCGTTTCATACATTAGCTACCTTTTAGAAATACAGTTGCATACATTCTGATTTTCCCTATCAAATACTTCAATCATAGAATCGTTTGGATTGGAAGGGACCTTTAAAGGTCATCCAACTGCCCTGCCATAAGCAGGGACATCCAACTAGATCAGGTTGCTCAGAGCCCCATCCAACCTGACCTTGAATTTTTCAAGGGACGGGGCATCTACCACCTCTCTGGGAAACCTGTTCCAGCGTTTCACCACCCCCATCATAAAAAAAATTCTTCCTTATATCTAGGCTGAATCTACCCTCTTTCAGTTTAAAACCATTTCCCCTTGTCCTATCGCAAGAGGCCCTGCCAAAAACTCTGTCCCCATCTTTCTTATAAGCCCCCTATGAGTACTGGAAGGCCACAATAAGGTCTCCCCAGAGCCTTCTCTTCTCCAGGCTGAACAACCTCAGCTATCTCAGCCTGTCCTCATCAGAGAGGTGTTCTCTCTGATCCCTCTGATCATTTTTGTGGTCCTCCTCTGGACCCACTCCAACAGACCCATGTCTTTCCTGTACTGAGGACCCCAGAGCTGGATGAAGTACTTACGTAATGTTTACTTTAAAAATGTTTAGGATGTCCAACATCTTGATATCGACTACATGGAACGTCGCATGGACTTTACCTATGATAAAGTGAATTATGCAGGTCTGCCAGAGTACCTCAAACAGCTGAAGAAGGAAGGAATGCATAATGTCGTGATTCTGGTAAATTAACAATATTGCTAATTATTTCTCCATTTATATGAACTATTTGCAGCATAGTGTTTATAGCAGTATCTAGGTGCTAACGCACACATGCTATTGTAGCAGATTTTCTGTTTTTGTCATTTGTTGAGAAAAGCTGAAGAACAATTTGTTCATATTTCAGATTCATATTTAAATTTGTTGCATTTATCGGGTATCTGTGTACCAGCACCATCTCTATACCCTAGCATTAATTCTCTTTCACTTTTTCCCACTCAGTTATGAGAAATTTTGCCTCTGTTCGGGGCTGAGTTGAGATATGATTGCTTTAATGCAATTCTTTTCCTGAAAAAAACCCAAATGAGTTTAATACGCACATAAAAATTGTAGAATAGTGGGAAAAATCCACTCATAAATACTCTGGAGAGCTAGTAGCAACAGTTCATGTTACCTTATATTTTTAATCTAAATTAATGTAAGAGAAGTTTGTTTGCATGAAAACTGGTGGAAAATGTATCTTGAACCTGTAACCACAATTGATGTATGACCCAATGAATGAATTTGGTCAGAAGTGAAAACTGAAGATTTCCATCTTCTCCCATCAATTTTTCCAGCAAAGATTGCTGCTTTTCTCCAGCAAGTTCCCATATGTGTTCTTGCACTGGAGTTACTTTTTCCCACAACAGCTGAGTGAGTGACAATGGTGGCAAGGAAATTGATAGCCAGAAATTAAAGAAAAGTCCTTGATAGATGTGTAAGGCCTGTCCTAGCACTGCCTGGGGCAGTCACACCAGTCACACCACCTGGGAAGGATCGGGGTAGGAAGGCTCAGGAGTGCGGGACCTGGAGCATCTCAAGTGGGTGTGAAACACCACCACAGAGAAGAGAGGTGTAATTTGTTCTCCATAACCATTAAAGACAGGATAAGAAGAAAAGTGCTTTAAATTGTGGCAGAAAAGATTTAAGGTAGACATTAGGACAAAGCTGCCTGTCTGCAGGGTGAACAGAGCAGGGAGCTGGTGGCCTGGGGTCCCTCCCCGAGCTGGCGTTGTGAACGTGTCCAGCAGATGCATCAGGGACGGGTCAAGCTGCACTGACCCACAGGGGAAAGAGGAGGATACAGTCCCACAGAGTCCTTCTCAGGACTTTTTTTTGCTGTAATTGCAGCCTAAATGGTCAGCTTAGACCTTTCATTTGGGTGCTATTATTCTTATTTACCTCAAACTGCCAGTCTCTTGTCCTACTTTCTTTCTTGATATACTTATTCAAACAAGCGTATTCTCCCTCAGCCTTTTTTGCTAGGCTAAACAAATTGAAGTATTTTATTCTCTTTTCGTTGGGGGAGGTTCTTCAGATCTCATTGTAGTAGCTCTCCCCGCTGCGTGTGCCCCAGTTTGAATGCATTTGCCTGTGGAGCAGATATAACTGGATTTCACAGCGCTCCAGATGATGCCCCCACAGTGTTTGGAGAATGGCAGAAATATTTCCTTCTTTCTGCTAAAAATTGTCTTGTATGACAAAACCCTGCATCGTATTTACCTATGTTATATTGATGGCTCATACTCCTAAAGAGACCAATAAATCCGGCTGAATCATAATGGACAAGCCACTAATGTCAACAGTCTCTAAGTTGATCCAGCCTCTTTAAAATAAGGGCCACGTTCCTCATCTTGTCATGGGGGTCCTGTCAAAGGCTTGTGGGAAGAGAGACTGAATAGCAGAGTCTGAAATTGTGGGACAATTCCTCTTTCACTTGTGGTGGTGTATCGGATGCTTACTGGAGTCAAGACAACCGAGAGTTACTGCAGTTTCCTGACTTAAAATCACATTATCTTGTCAAATAGATAGATTAACTCAGAAGTGCCTCCCTGGCCTTATTTTTTCCTCCACAATTTGTTGTAAAGTTTGGCATATGACAGAGGATGGACTAGTCAGCACCACAGGTACCCATATTAGTGTTTTCTTTTTAAAATACAGTTAGAAGGTTTGCTGTTCTTCAGTCTGCTGGGGTTTTTTTGGTAGTTTCATTAAAAATACCTGCTCTGTATTTATTACTGGCCTAATCTTCACTTTGTTGTACTATAATTGCATTTGCTGCTGGGAATCTGAAACAAAACCACACAGCCCAAGTGATCAATTACATATTGATAATGGAAATAGCAGCCTATACAGTGAGTGCTATTTGCATATTCGTTCCCATGAAGGTCCTGGTTCTTCTACAGCTGTATATCATGAGAAGCTCCAGGGTGCAGCAGTGAAAAGAGTTTCTGTCACTGGAGGTCCAAGGCACAGAGTTTAAACAGTAACAGATTACTAAATCACTCTAATGGAGAGCAACTTCAAGACAAAAATAGTCCAAAATTAACCGGATACATCATTGTAAATAACTAACCAAGTGGTAGATGAGCACATGTGCTGTCAGGGCTGAGTGCTCTTTCCAGCTATTAGGCATTTTAGGCTCCCTATATCCTCAATACCGCTCTAAAAAAGATCTGATCTCTTAGAGCTGTAACATTAAATACCACCCGCCTATTTATTGGTTTATCTCAAAAAAGTTTGCGAGACATGAATATACCAGCTAAATACCATGAGTTTGGTGTAGCTCTTCCTATACACACCCTTCCCCTTCAGTAAATACATGGTAGTCACCTCTCTTTCATCAAAGTTAGGATGCCTCCGGTTATTTTGCACTTGCTGCTGGTTAAGAAGCTGCAGGCAAGCAGTCACGGTTTAGTGGGTGACCTATGTTACCCTCTTACTTGTGAGTTTAACTTCAACCACATTTTTAAAGCCCTTTCAGTTCTTCAGATGGTGCATGCTAATGCAGTGCAAGGAGCTGCTGCTATATAAATCTAAATTCAGCTGTTAGGCCGATGCAAGGAATATAACAACAATTCTTAATTTGTGCAATGAGCAAATGGACATCCGGATAGCAAGCCCTTCTTTCCTCTTTCCGCTAACCTCTAACTGAGGACTGTCTTCTGTTCTAGTTCTTTAGGTAAGCTTGTGAAAAAGAACAAAAGCTGATGCAGTTTGTCCTTAATTTTTTAAAAGATAATGGGAAATACAGGTTGCACTGGTAGCGAAGTTTTCTATTTTCACTTTATTACAGTTGCCAATATTTCTGTCAAACTCTGACTCTGTTAGCATTCTTTAGTGATGTAAAGCATTCCCATAAGTTGAGTCAGGAGCTGGAAGAGTATGAAGGGTTTCATTCCCAAGTGGCAGCAAAGCCACGCTAACTGCAATCAAGGCAAGTGTAATGCAGTTTGATACTGCAAGAACAACTTTCTATTTAGATTCCCTTTGGATAGTGACAGCGATGAGTGAGTTCCCCAAGTGTAGCAGATTGTTGCCTCCCTCATGAAGAGTTCAGGAAATGGGCTCTGATTGCAGCCACTTAGCGTCATGTAAAACCTCTAGTAAATGGATCTGGGGGAGGCGGGTTCAGTCCTCCTCATCTTGGGCAGCTATGGTCACAAGCAAAGTGCAGATCCTAACAGCCAGCAGTATTAACACCAGCAAGCTGCCTGAGGACAGGACCCTGAACTCGGTTGTGCCACCACCGCTGGGGCGCCTGGTGCCTCGCCACCACTAAGTCCAGTCCCCACGCTTGCATCCAAAGCTGAGCGCCCGCCGTGCCTGTGGCCACCTTGATAGTAGCATGGCCCCATTATCAGAGTCTCTAAATGCAGCCCTTCAGCACTTCTCTCTCCTGATCTCTTCCAGAGGCCACCTCCATTTAAGGGAAATTTTGTCTAAGAGTGCCAGTACTTGGTCATCATTATTGCGCTGAATAATGTGCATGCTTCAGCTGAGTCAGAACAAATATATTCTTTAGAAACGAAGAAAGAAGTTCTAAAAGTAACAATGACTACAATGTAAAATTATAAACATCATTACTGAAGAGCAGCTTTAATGAAAGACCTTGCATACCTTCCATTAAATCACACTAAAAATAAAAACAGCTAGGAATGACAGGAGTGACAAATTACTTGCAAGTCAATAGCAACATGCTCATGATTCAAAATAATGCTTGATAGCTTTAACATTTTAAAGTCCAGCTCTATGAGCTGTAGAGGTTAAAATTTCCGGAGATGAGTTTTTATGGATGTGCATCAAAATCTATGTTCGGGGCCATAGGTGCATCGGTCTGGATAAGTGCTGGGTGCCCCAGGTCTCTGGGCACCTAACTCAGCTGGAGTTAAGGATGCTCAGCTCCTCCTCTCCAAGAGCTGCTAAAAAGATGAGTTAGGGAAGATTTAACAGACGTGAACTTCCTCCCCCACAAACAACCCGTGAATGCATGGGAGGGTTTTGTTCTCTTTAGGACGATACTAAACTTGCATAATATATTAGATTTATGCACTGGAATAACCTTTCAGCTGAAGGAAACCAGAAGTTTGGATTAGGAGTAGCTAATTAAGCTGACTTCTTACAGCCTTCAAGTCCCTTGAGAGACATCTTTTCTGCAATTATAAGCTAATTATCGCAGATGGACAGTTTTCTCTTTTCCAAAGCTGAACCATTAAACAAGTTAAAAAGGTAATGGACGCTTATACTCTTTATGGAGGTGACACTTGAGCTAGATAGTTAAAATTGAAGAGAATTTTGCACTTAAGGTAGGGATTTAGCAGGGGCTTTTATTTTTGAGGCAAGGAAGAATATACTTTCCTCACCAGGGCTATAGCTATCAGAGGGCTTACAAGTAAATCAGGCAATTAATTTAGGTATTAAAATGAGCTTTAAAACATGCCTTTAAAGAAATTTACCATTTGAGATGGGATTTTTTTTTGTTGTTCTTGAGAAGCTTATTAGTTAGACTTCTATCACATGTGAATTAAAGTTCACTTAAATTATTGCACAAGCTATGAGTGAATGGAAGAATTGTTCCAGTGGTGTTTTTCTCCATTGTGTTTCATAACTGAAAGGTTTTGCCTTAAGCAGAACCTGAGGGAATAACATTTTCTAAGAGAAAGGTAAAGAATTCCCTTCTTGTAAAATGGCTGCAATCTTCCTCTGTTGTAAATAACACTAAGCAGATAGCTGCTCCCAATTAGGGACATATTGCGAAGCGCGCTGATCTCCTTTTAGTCCCAGTTGACTGCTGAGCAGAATTGAATAGTATCTCTTCATTCACTGGCATCTCAAAGTATTCCTGACTTTACTACTTACTGACATGGGGGGCCACCATCTTCCCCAGGAGCAGATTAGGCTCCTTTTCGATGAGCTTGGTGGTTACGGACGGCCATCCTGAGGCAGAGAAGCTGGTGGTGTCAATGTCACTGTCAGCAATGGGAGGTGGTGACAACCCAAGCAGTGAAATGGGTGGCAAGGATGAGCTATGGGGGTGTGAAATGCTGTTGTTGTCATGCCAGGGGGGAACAGAGACATATGGCCCTGCAGGCGTGTAGGGTGGGTTGGGTTACTCTGCACCAGCCTGGCCTAAAACATCCTTGTCTGACATTGGATCTGAAGGGAGGGTTAGCGAGGTCCTTTTGAGGTTGGATGTGTCCCAGCTTCAAGCTCCTTGAGAAGTTTGAGTTATTCCAGCACTGAGCTGCTGAGGCAGCTGGAATGAGGGTTGCCTTGGAGGGAAATCCAGAGGTGTCCAAGTGTGGGAAAGCCCAGCGTGGCACCCTGCTCTGCCAAGCAGAGACCTCGGCAGGGGGAAAAGTAAAATCTAGTGCCTCTCTAAAACCATTTTAACATAGAATGTCTCATAAAAAATAAACATGAGGTTATTTAATAATTTCACATTACTTTTGCCTTCTACAAGAAATACTCACGACACATCTTTAATGACTTTTCCTAAATTATTATGTGCTCTCAACTCTTATTAAATTTTAATGCTGTTTTCTTCCAATATTATTGCAATCTGCATTAAGAACATCATCCAAATTTTTCTGAAATATACAAATAGAAACGTAATTGTTACCTTTGGGATTTCAATAATGGAAATGCAATCTCTGTTTTCAGGACCCTTTCATAACTAAAGATGAAGAACCGGGCACTTACAGGCCTTATGATCTCGGAGAGGAAATGGGAGTCTGGGTGAACAACTCCGATGGCACTCCTGCTGTTGGAAAGGTTGTTTTATTAAATTCTCTCATGCATTTGGTCTAGTGCTGCTTCAAAGTGATAAAGCAGCTGTGTAACAGAAATGAGAAGATAACTGGTTGTTTTACCTGTGAACTCCAGGCCTGGCCACCCGGAGACTCGGTGTTTCCTGACTACACCAACCCCAGCACAGTCGAGTGGTGGACCCAGCTGTGTCTGGAGCTTAAGGATGTCCTTGACTACGATGGGATCTGGATTGTACGTCTCGTTATATTTGCCCTCCCTTCTTTTAAAAAAAGAAAATGAGGCTTTTGACATGTGTCTCACTCTCTTTATTAAAGGATATGAATGAACCATCCAATTTCTTGAAAGGCCAGTTTCCTGGATGTGCTGCTAATAATATCAATAACCCTCCTTTCATTCCGAGTAAGTAAAGTTTCCTTGATAATATTTTTTTTTTTTTTAATCACAGATAGGTTATTTCTTAGAAAAAAAATCCATCCTCTCATTTTCCATCTTTCTCTGCCTGTCCTATGCGTTCAGTTACATATGTGTTCAGGACTTCATTGGCTCAGCTTTACTCTGTCTAAGGGACTTTTCTCTCTCATGGGGGCTGCCTCGTAGCAGGACTAGAAAAACGGCCATCCCTGCCATTCTCTGAGCAACCGGTTTGCATCAGAGAAAGGGCAAGGTACCTATATACTGTAACTCAGCAACCCTTCTGCCTTACCATCACCACTGCTAGTCCCAGGGATGGGCAGTCTCTGCCTTTTCCACAAACCATGACAAGGAAGACATATCTCCCTGATGCCTTAATTCAATATCTCTTCTTTCTCTTAGGAAAGGAATTTTCATTGCCTTCCTAGAAACGGGCTAAAAATAAGTTAAAAAATGTCCAAGCTTATGGGAGACTGATAGGAATGGGAACACCTTTTCCAGTAGCCGTGTTAATGACATGCTCATTCTTCCCCAGGAAGCCATGAGTACTTACAATTAGTGCCAGTGGTCCTGGCAATTAATCCAGCCAACATTTCCCCAGGAAAGCCCGGCAGCCTGAGCAATGCTAATATGCAGCAGGAAGTTGATACATAAATGAGTTATTGACAGTGAAGTATTGGAAATGTCCCCTTTTCCCCTTCAGGCTGTTGTACTGTCATGTGAATTCTTCATTTTATTTATTAAGTCTCATTCCTTTTCACTCCGGATGCAACAGAAACATAAACGTAACAAAAACATGACAAAATATTCTAAAAAGATTGTAAATTATTGAAACCAGAAGCAGAGCTTTTAATTATGATTTTGGTGTTTGCTCTCTTTGGGGAGAAACCGCTGATTGTGACTGTTGTATACTGGCCCTGTGGGTCTCGTCATTGACGAAAGCCCAGGAACTGATGAAACATTTCCACCTTTGCCTTACATTACCTCCATTTTTGTCAGCATTCAGAGCTGAAAAAAAAAAGGTGTGCGACTTTGGGGAAGATGGCCAAAAGGGCATGGCTCCCTTTACCGTCACAAATAAAGGACTGAGGGATGGACCTATAAAGAGGCTTCTGGGCCATGAAGCTGAGCTTTGCAACAACTAGTGTTGAAGTCTGAGCCATTACACAGGAGTCAGAGACCTAGACGCCTACACGACATGTAAGGACAATGAGTGATGCTGAAGGCAGGTGTGTTTTGAGCCCAGTTTCTCCCCTGACTTGCTCCTTCTTGTGCACGTATGCACCTACTTCTGCTTGCGACTCACAGTGTTGGTCTCCCTTCTGCAGACAGGAGCCTAAGGCATTTTTTACAAGGTGTAGGAGATCTGTTTTCAACCAGTGTTTAAGGGCTTTCTTTTATATTCCACTTTATGCCAGCACTGTGCATGCCCTTGGCTGTCCAAGCCCTTGACTGGTGTAGGTGTGAGGTGGGACCCAAGTTGCTTAGTCCAATAAGACATTAGGACCTTCCTGGAGTTGGCAGGGTTTTAGGGGTTCACTGTTGTCTTAGGTGACTGAACCTGCGCAAGTCCCAGGTTCAGTGCCTCTGGCTTTTTGTCCATGTGGCGTTCAGCCTCCTTATCTAAATTATAACCACGATTACACGTAACCATGGTTTGAACTTCTAAAGGCAGATTTCCTTCAAATCAATTTTCTATAAAACATTTTATACTGAAGATTAATGTGCAATTGTAAAATAATCAGTATTACTGAGGCAGAATACAAAATAGACTAAGAATGAAGCATGAAAATTTGACTCATGTGGAAGCATTTTCTTTCATATCCCATCTTAATTTTATGGGGCTAATAATTAAGTGCCACTGGGACATTAAGTGTGACTTTCCCCAGAACCTTAGTGTCTTCTTCAGAGCCATATCAGTCAAAGTTACTTGGAAATTGCCCATAAATTTATTTCTGATGCAGATCAGCCATACTGGAGTCCTTGTGTCTAAAAATCCAAACACGGGGATTCCAGCTGTGGTGGCACAGCAGAGTAGAGAGGCTAATGGGGTTTCAGGTACAGAGAAATGCACTTTGTAGTAATGAACTGCAAACATACAGTAACGTGCAATCAGGCAGTGAGATTGCTTGCTCACGGGGAAATATTTACAACAGTGCATGCACCTAATTAAGCATGCAAAAGAAGAATATTTAAGAATCTACTCTCTTTCTTTTTTTGAGAGGATTTTATAACATTTTCAACTTCGTCTCTAAAAATAAATACATTGTATAAATGAAACATCTGACCTGCCCACTTCCTGCTGAACTTCACGTGCCATTTTCATGGAGGTTAGCTGCAGAGGATGAGAGTCACATTTTTCTGTACCAAATGGGCTTTGCCAGCGCCTCCTTAATATGGGATCAAAGACCAGGCAGCGTCTGTGCAGCCAATTTGTGCCTCATATTGCTCCCCCTTGGCTCAGCTAAATGGGTGCTGTGCCAGTGATGTCAGGTCTACCCCGACTATTACTGAGGGAAAAAAGCTGCTACTGAAGGAAAAAAGCCTTCACTGCCTGTGACGTGC
The DNA here is from genome assembly GCF_964199755.1 of Larus michahellis. Lineage (NCBI taxonomy): Eukaryota > Metazoa > Chordata > Aves > Charadriiformes > Laridae > Larus > Larus michahellis. Next base: position 17,110,064 of record NC_133896.1, read on the forward strand.
TGATAGAAAGTTACTGGATAATTCACCTGCATGTGAATATACCCATTATAACTTACCCTTGCTCTCTTCTGTGCAGTGTATTGGGCCATAGCAGATGACACCCGATGGACTGTGTCCAGTTCTGGGCTCCCCAGTTCAAGGGAACTGCTGGAGAGGGTGCAGCAAAGGGCTACCAAGATGATTAGGGGACTCGAACACCTCTCTTATGAAGAAAGGCTGAGGGATTTGGGTCTTTTTAGTCTGGAAAAAAGACGACTGAGGGAGGATCTTATCAACACTTATAAATACTTAAAGGGTGGGTGTCAGGAGGATGGGGCCAGGCTCTTTTCAGTGGTGCCCAGTGACAGGACCAGAGGTAATGGGCACAAACTTGAGCAGAGGAAGTTCCACCTAAACATGAGGAGGAACTTCTTTACTTTGAGGGTGGCAGAGCCCTGGCACAGGCTGCCCAGAGAGGTGGTGGAGTCTCCAACTCTGGAGACATTCAAAACCCACCTGGACGCGTTCCTGTGCAACCTGCTCTAGGTGACCCTGCTCTGGCAGGGGTTTGGACTAGATGATATCCAGAGGTCCCTTCCAACCCCTACAATTCTGTGATTCTGTGACTGCCGCACCTCATGCTTTTTACTCCCCTGCACACCCCTGGCACTCCCCACTCATCACTCCCAAAGCTACCTGGGGCCGTGCCATCAGTCCTGCTGTCCTTCAGTCCGAGATGCCTCAAGGGAAGGGAGGGGCCAGAGTTGAGCTTAGGTGTTGCTAGGAGTTGAGCTAGGTCAGAACTGTGCTGCCTACCTACCTCTGCAGCTGAGTGATAGGCACACCGAGGTCTCATCATTTCACACAACCATCTAAGTTCCCTGGATGTCTGAATTTCTGATTTTGTTTTGTTTTTTTTTCTTGAGACATCTTTGCTTTTAAGTAAACTTTGTCACTATGTAAAAGAACACGTAGATGTATTTTTAATTCAGCAATGCAGAAATTTTCTTTCTGGCTATTACTTACTGAATACATGGTATCTGTAGAGGTGTTTTGAATTATTGGACATAAAACTTGAACTAAATTAGCAGTGTTTTCTCAGTCCTCTCACCCACCTGAGCACACGTGTGCCTGTCTGCAAGCAGGTATTCATGGCTACGTGCTAACCTCGAATCAGTGCAGGCCTGGCAATTCTTCAGCTGTTCCTCTTAACAAAACCCTTTGATTTTTTCACCCCTAACTGAGTAGAAATATGAAGAAAGTTGAATTGCGATGTGTATAATTTTACAATGTTTTGTATCATTCTCAGCCATTACTGATCGTTCCCTGGCACAAAAGACATTGTGTCCCGACTCCAAGACTTACCTTGGAGAGCATTATGACACACACTCTCTCTTTGGCTGGTCACAGACAGAACCAACCTTCAAGTAAGTTTTCCAAGTATTTCTAAGCAGATTTCAGGTGGTTGAAATACATTTTAAAAGCCACTGATTTTACCTGGGAAATTGGTAATAGTATCTAATAAGAAAGAGCCCCATGCTTCATTTTACCATTTGGCATTTAGTAAGAAGTTTTGACAAGTATCTTGGAAGAAGAAACAGAATCTTTTACAATTTTACTTTTCTTAGCTAAAATCTGGATCTGCTTGTAGGGCCCGACTCTTCAGCTGCTGCTTTTGCATAACTAGAGCAAGATGTTCCTGTGCTCCGCTAAAGCTGCTCACGTGCAGCTGCTGCAGACACAGCCTTGTGTGGCATCAGGGGAATTTTTCCATCCCTTCGTTCCCGTGGCCCAAGCAGAGGAATTTCTATCACTGCCAGTGCAGGATCTGAACCATGCATCTCCCCCGGCTTCTTCTGGAGCTGCCTCTTGCTCCCGGCAGGGCAGCGTTTTGCATTTTAGCTTGGGGCTGAGTCAGTCCGGGAGGGCAGAGTTGCTGTCGGCTAATGTAAAACTAATTTTGCAGCTGGGAAGCACTCAAGGCTAGCTTACACAGGCAGACCGTTGCTGTGAAGCTGGAGTCACAGTGGAAAGCTAGCTGTTGGATTAAATCAAATGGGCAAATCATGCCTTTTCTGGCAGAGGTTGAGCTAAAACATGGATAAGTTTAATACCTTAATGTAAGTGCCAAAGCAGGGATCCCTGTGCTGGCTTGTTTTGCTATTTAGCACTCATTTTCAGCAATTGTATTGTGATAGCATCCAGGGGACATGGCTAAGTGAGCCTACTTATGGTGTTGATGCACTTGTATTTTACACGCCAAGCCTGGGGGAAGGGAAGCACCGGGTAAAAGCCAGAAGCGGTTTGCCAGCTCTTGTGGGCCCAGCTGAAGAGCAGTCCAGCTGTTGAGAGAAGGAGCAGAAAGCCCTCAAACCCTTGACCTTGCTGGCCACCCAGTCCAGCTAGGACTCATGGGACTTAGCATGGTTTTTTGGCCCCTATACGCCAATCTCAGCAAAGATCCTCCCATCTCTGGTCTCTCCATCAGGATTTGTCCTCTGCACACTTGGGCCTGTGTAACCATACACTGTCTTGGTAACACTTTTTGAATAGAGACTTTGGATTTGCCTATCTTCTTGAGCTGTTTTCTTAGTTTTATTCAGGCTCTGTGCCAGCAAAGCCAATTGCCTGAGACAAACCCTGTGAATTTATCAGGAAAAACTCCGTGTGCCGGCACATCTGCCCCGGCCCCTTCGGTGTTCACACTGTCCTGGCCATGCTCACCCAGACCAGTGATGCTGGGACCATTACTGCTGCATGGCTCCTTGCAGCCTCCCCCAAGGCTGTGAACCTTCCCCATTCCTGCAGCACTTGCTTCCAGGGCTCCTTCCAAAGAAACACCTGTTTTGCTTAGCCTAATGTAGAGTCTTTCAAGGCTGGAGAACCACCCTAAAAGCATCGGCAGAGGTTGGGTTCGCTGCAAAGTTGGGAAACTTTAGTGAAGAATTTTTCATGCATATTCATGTGGGTCTCTCAAACTCATTTCTTTTCAAGGCTGGCTGTATACCCTTTCTGCATTCGCTCTTCACAAATAATATACTAAATTAAATTACTGTCAGGAATATTTAGCAAACCAGCATCAATTGCAGGATATTGGCTGAAAACAAGTGACAAGTTCATAATCGTATAAAAGACAATTCTAAGAATTATTCTAATGTAGCGAGAGAATAGGAAATGTGTCACCTGACCCATGTCAAATGGCTTGAATTTGGATACATGAAGTAGCAGCAATCAGCTTGTGCATAGCTTAATGCCAGGAGTTATTCGCACATGATATTCTGTAAATAATTTCAATCAACAAATACGTTTGACAACATTAGGACCTGTTCGGCAATGGTTTGCAACAGACTGAAATGTGTTCAATGAATTAATTGTTGCAAATTGTTTATGCAGCTCTGGGTCATAGTTGAGTTGATGCGATGTTGCCCTCATTAGCACCTGCATTTGCAAATGGAGCCTAAAAATTGTGCTGCACAACCAGAGGAGAGGACTTATGCTCAGGACATCCACGAAATGGCTCCAAAATGCCATTTATACAAACCACATGGGGTCTTGTGCCGTTATTGGGCCCAGCAGAGCACCTACAACCCACAACCAGCAGGTCTCGCATGGTTCAAGAATTGCCCCTCTTGCTGCATATGGCCCATAAGGTTAATATATTTAGGCTTGCATGAAATCTGTTGGGTTTTTTGCTTCAGAAACAAATGTTGAAGCATTTTAAAGGCTCTGTGCTGTGACAGAGCCAATACCAAATATTGGCCAACCTGAATACGGATGAAAGAGCTCTTGATCAAATCTCATTAAGGAACGGGAGAAAGAGGTGGATGGTGAACAACATGATTAATATTTCACTCTAGGATTTCCCAGAGAATCTAAGTTGTGTTACCCAAATCATGTTAAAGCAGAGCTGAATTTGAGTTCCTGTAATATATAATAGTGCAATATATAATCAGGTACAGAGATTATCCTATGTTGAGGAATTTTGTAACAGGTTTGTTAATAAGGCATATTGCACTTCCTTGATTTTTCTGGTGATGCAGCAAAAGTATTTTCAAAAGGCAAGGAAAAATTCATTACACCATTAATTCTGTAATGAAACCTCATATATCAAACAGTGACAGGAAACCAGAGGAAATACTACAAGGATGGGGTGACATTTTGAATTATTACTTTTTTGCTTTCTTTATTGATTATTTCTTTTTTTAAGATGTTCAGATATTCTTTTGATTTTTTTTTTAAACTTTTAATTACAGGGTATTAGAACTTTATTTACCAATACAAATCTCTAAATAAATCCTATATCGAAAAAAGTACATATTATACCGTTTTTTAGGAACGTGTAGGACACTAAATTAAAAGTTCTAATATAGAAAGGAAATTGTGTTTCAGTTTTTCAGTTTGAGACGCTGTTGAGAATAAATTAAACACAAATTAAACACTAAAAAAACCTGAAACAGATTGTTTTGTGGATCAGATAGATCTTAGTTTTTTATTTTGGGCCATTGAGTAAAACTTCCCATTATTTGCAGTTTTGCAGCCACATTTTCACATGACTCAGGACCACAATAATTATCGTTTCACGAATAACACCCCTTCAGATAAAACTGTGCCTGAAAGCTCGGGTTGATCGTATGACCCTTTTGGTTACCATTCTTATTTTTAATGATTTTGTTGCATTTTTTTGCAGTGTTGTCCAGCAGGCAACTGGAAAGAGAGCGTTTGTCTTGAGTCGGTCTACATTTGTTGGCAGTGGGAAGCATGGGGGCCACTGGCTGGGTGACAACTTCTCTCAGTGGAGGGACATGCACTTGTCAATCATTGGAGTCCTGGAATTCAACCTCTTTGGCATCCCCTATGTAAGTCCAGTGTCCTTCAGGCAGTTGCTGGCTCAACTTTAAATTAACTCAAATGTTTTCTCAAATAAGCTGCTTGAGACGGCCAGCAGGAACGGCCTCCACAGCATAAGGAACTGCAGATTAAAAAAAGCTAAATGTCATCAATCTTGGATGGCTGAAGAGAAACAAAAATAGCACTGCGAGATTCATATTAAATCACTGCATGCCATCCAAAACCGATCTCTTTATATTATGTATTCTACCATTGAGGTCCCTCCATATATTTCTGGTTTTGCAAGCGGGGCTGAAGAATCTGTAGAATTATTGAAATACTCAGATCTTCCACAGTGACATTAATGCTCTAGGAACCAGTACAATCTCAATTGTGGAAAAATTCATATCACTATGGAGCATTCTCATAAAATCATCAGAAATAGGTATCTTTTCCGAAAATTATTTTTATTAACAAACTTCTGTCGTTTCTCATTTTTGGACCTCGGCCACAATCACAAGCACTTATCCAATGATCTTATTTTTTCTTTAGATCGGTGCTGATATCTGTGGGTTTAACTATAACACTACCTATGAACTCTGCTTGCGCTGGATGCAGCTTGGCTCTTTCTATCCATTTTCCAGAAACCACAATGCAGAGGGAAATATGGTAAGTAAACAAAGGTACACAAAGCTGTAGTCTATGATTACAGTAACAACAATGGTGATTTGTATTTTGTCAGAAATTAACCTGCCGTTCTCGGGTAATCTGGAGCGACAGGTGAAAAGGTGCCGCACGGAGACCAGGAATTACACACTGAAGCGTAAATTTTTCCCATCCATAGCATAAAGGTGACTTAGAAACATTGAAAAATACGTAGTATGTAACATCCGAAAGCCATGCAGAAATGTGTGCTGTGTACTTTGAATGGCAGAAAACGGTCTTCCCATGCTGTTGGCAAGATTCATCTCCTCCATCATTTACCTACTGAAGCCCAGGTTTTATTTAAGAGCCAGTGAGTGTCAGCACATCTTCCTACTCCCTTGTTTACTTCAATTTTTGTTTCTGTAACTATAATAGGTATTGCAGGAAGGGGAGAGAGGGCGTTATACACCATCTTTGCCATTTAAAAGCAAGTTTCAGACAAATGTCACATTTACAAACTTCAGACAAACATGTGAGAACTCCAAGGAGAGCCAGTGATAGCCACAGCAATTATCAGCCAAGAAGCAACAAAGACTGAAAAAGGCCAATGAGTCCATGAGAAGGATGAAAAAGTGCAGTCTCAGTCCAGACCCATGCCCTGGCTTTGTCTTATCATAAAGTCATTTCAAGACTTGTCACAGATAGAAAGAAGTATCAGGTAGTTTCTAACTATGACCAGTTTGAAGGTCTTGCAGCCTTTGTCAGTACACTGTGTTTATCAGCAACCACGATGAAACAGTTCTGCTAGTTCAATAAATGCCTTTTTTTTTTTTTTTTTATGTAAACTGAGCTGTGCAACGCTGGAGCTCAGGTTGTTAGCTAAACTCCAGTTTTCTTTGAAGTTGCATCATCAAAATGTTGCAACATTTACATCCTCAAAAAGACCTTTGTTTCTGCAGGAAATTCAGCAGCTGGGCAAATGTGGGACTAATAAACTATAGTGCTGTCATTAAGAGGGCCAGGCATGGTAATCCCTGAGATATGCTGAGATATTTCTCTCTAGGAGAACAAATGTCTGCAAGGTGTTAGCTGCTGCTGTTGATAAATATTTTCTATTTACCTCTCCACTAAAATCAGAGGTACCTTATCTGTATATTTTTGCTCGGCCCTTTAGGTATGCAAATGGGGACTGGTCTGGGTGAGTGGGTATTAATCACATATGAAAAATTCAATAAGCAGAGAAAGCGCAATGGGTCTCCTTGACAGGAGCTGCAACCGAGTGTTGAGTGAATGACAGAAGTGACAGAAGATACATTTGGTTTTATTGGATTACTTAAATCTATTTAAAACATTGTGTTCACTGAAAGAAATGAACAAGGCATTTTGGGTGACTCAGCATCACCTAAGGAGTGTGACTGTTTTTTTGTGAACTTTGGCAATATTTGTACAGTGTCAGAATACCGGTAAAAATATTGTGCAATTTTTGAAATAATAGGTGGATGCTCTGGAGCTCAGAGCCAGCAGGGAATATTATCAGTGACTAACTCTTATGTAAACATAGTAATGGAGAAATTTAACTTAAATATTGAGTTTAATTAATATTAAGTTAGTGTTAAAATAAAATCTTAAATATCCACTTTGCCTAATCCATTGGGGATTTGAAATGGTTTAATTAATACATTTCTTGTCTGAAAAGCACTAGATAATATAAAAAAGCTTTGTTACTTCTGTTCCTTTTATGTTTCATTATCCTTGGAATTCATCATGCATTCTTCAATTTTAATGAGAAAACTGAGTATTATGGGAAAATTTTGTGAAGGAGGAAGAGAGCTGTGTGACTTGTTAGCTGACTCAGTTTAGAGCTGGAGAAGGTCGGACAGGAGGAATTAAAGGAGATGTAGCTCTTTCCCGTATCAGCACTGCCCTGGGCTGTGTGCTACATTGCAGGGGAGACATGAGATTGCCTTGAAGTAGACCTGAAGCAGCCAACGAGTGTAGACAGATCGCTTAAACCTGCCCTCCTGATGGTGGGACCCAGCATGGGTGCCCTCTCTCCCAGGAGAGCATTGCTGGCAGTGAGGAAGCGAGCGCACTGCTGATGTGTGGGCGTCCCTTTGGTCAGAACATCCTAAAAAAGTGGGCACAGGAGGAGAAATCAAGTTTCTTTGCACGGATGAAATGTTTTCCCCACCGCACAGTGACTTCAGCCACTCCTGTTGGCTTCAGCAGGGCCATGAACTTATTCTTACTCTTAAATAGATTTGCCTTTATGTTCCTGGCCAACATAATTATGCTTTTGCCTTTGCTTTGCAGCTTATCAGTCTTCCCTTTTTCCTGTGTTTCACCTTCTCAGTCCCAGAGGACTTGCATTTCCAGGATAAATTAGTTTCTAGAGATAGGGTGGCTGTTCCCAAGCCCAGACGTGAAACCCCAGGTCCGCTCCCATCACGAGGTTAGGGGCGGCTGCAGATGGCTCACATAGACCGCGGTGGGGCGTGATCTCTCTGAACTCACTGGAATTTTTCATGTTGAAAAATTTTATGCAAATATTAGTTTGGTGATAATGGATGTTTTACTTAATACATCTTCCAGTTCACAAATCAGTGCTACTTCTTATTTAAACATTTACTTCCGTAGCATTCTGTCAGCCACAGCTCTCCTCAGGTTGCACACAGGTTCTCTGTTGAATTCAGTACAAATCAAAGCTTTTCTTTAACAGGAACAAGACCCGGCAGTGTTCGGAAAGGAGTTTGCCAAGATAGCTCGTGCTACGCTTCGGATCAGATACTCGCTGCTGCCATACTTATACACCTTGTTCTACGAATCTCACGTTCATGGAAACACGGTGGCACGGTCACTGATGCACGAGTGAGTTTGGACTCTTTTTTTTATCATATTTTACTCACAAAAGTGGTTGAGCTACATATAAATTAGTTGATATCTGTTTGAGAATAGTCACAGTAATATTACTGCGTGCTCTCCCTTAAAAAGAACAGTTTTACAATGAAATCTAATCAAACTATATGCACAAAAATAACTTCTAATATACGCAATGGATTTTCATTAAAATATACCCTCTGTTTGTTTCCAGTGCGGGGAAAAAAAAAACCTAAGTAAGGAGAATTCTGAAAATTTCTGGTCTTAGGCAAATACGCAGTTCTCTTTTATTTTAAAAATAAGAATCACATACCTGTATTTCCTATATTTGAATTAAATATATGAAATCTGTATTCTGGTCCAGAATGTCAAGAAGGCCTCATACAGAGAACTCTCCGTTTTCCAATCATCCACAGCATTTGCATTTTCCAATTTAGCACTCGCATCTGCATGCTATGTATGAAACCTACATCTGTGTCCACAAAACGCACAGAGAAAACAGAGATAGAGATGTCTGAGTGTAGAAGCAGGTGCAAACCCGAGATTAATAAATACAGACTGAAAAACCCCTCGGAAAACGAGACCACAGATTTTTGGAACAACTCGTTTTTTCAATTTAGAAGAAGCAGGAATCAAAGCGAGGTTTAGTTTCCCCTCTCAGCATCTCTTAATTAGCTTTTAACCTGCTTTTGGTAAATTTTCTACTTCAGAATGCTTTATGCAAAGACTTGAGCCAAAGAAGTGCAAATAGTACATATGAAAGGCTACTGCCCGAAGCTCTGACACAATTTAGTCTCATAGGTGCAGGCTACTTCCAGGACTGTTTAATGTTCTTTTTCCCTTTAGGTTAAAAACATTTTGGTTAAAGGGTAAGGCATTTTTTGCAAATTAAACTGAGATTACAGTAAAGTGCAGACCGTTGAGGTATGGAAAGGATGTGCACAAAACCTGCTTTGCCTACGCAGTGTAATGGCTGACTGATAAGTTTTAAAAGCAGTATCCTTCCCCCTCCTACTCTGCTACCTTATTTAACTGGGCTACATTAAGGAGAAGTGTTATAGGTACTCATGTCTTAAAAGGGGCTATATGCTATTTCAAGTATTTATTTTAGCTCTATTTTCGCTTAATGAGATTTGTGTTAATATTGGAAATGTCCGAGTTCATTTTGGCATTAATATTAGCTAATGTCTGCTACTACAGAATTACTTCAGTGGTGTTAAAGCTGCCTTTCTGACTGTTCCCGGCATACTTGGGCTCTATTTGGGCCACATCTACATTTAGCAAATTTCCAAATTCGCTTTGATTTGAATTGTGGAGCAGTCTCAGATGCACCAGTGAGACTTCTGTCGGGTGAAACTGAGCTGAAAGGTGGGCTCCAGCCATTGATGGGAGTTTAGTCAGTGTGACCAGGTTGGGATTACTAGGAAATAAAACCTCTCAAATGCATGTAGGGAGTGTAGGCATCGGGAGATCAGCACAAACTGTTTCACTACTCAGGTCCCATCCTAGTGGCCACATCACTTGCTAATGTTGCCATAGCTAGATCCTAAAATGGCTTAAAAGCATTTCTTACTATTATTAGTTAATTCTGTTTATTATTGTTACTTAACGAGTATTTCTTACTATTTCTAAATTAGTGTTCATTGGTTTAGTGGGTCTGTTCAAGAAGAGAAAGTGACCCAGATGCTGACAGGAGGAGAAATGTGGGGTTTAGAGAAAGAGAGAACTGAAACAGAATTTTCGATGTGTGGATGATGGAATTTTACATCAAACCTTTCCCTTGTAACAAATACAAAGGAGAGCTAAAAAAATTGCACTCTTTTTTCAGGTGGAGCTGTTATGAGTTCACAAGGCTCACCGTGAGAACGGCTCTGCCTGGGCAGGGAGTCTCCAAGCAATAGCTATTTCATGTGGTCATTCCAGATTTTTCATTTCATTTCAAATATTTTAGGTGCTCATTTCAAATCACAAAGAACAACAACATGCCAGTAGATTCCTATAAGCATTTTAGGGGCCTCTGAGGCTTTCACTCGGTGAAACAGAAGCGACAGTAGCTCAGCTGTCCAAAAAGACCGGGAGGTGGTAGTCCATTACTGGAAGGGAAAGCTCTGCTTCATGGCTGAACAGGGGAAAAATAAGCCAGAAGAGAGGCCAGCATCTAACCATAGGAAGCACGTAGGTGATATTAAGCACCTTTCATAGATCACAGATATGGCTTAATGGCTTCTGTTTTCAAAATAGGAAAGTTCCTTTGTTTGCTGAATTTGGGCCCGTGGTTGCTATAATTGCAAGAGAAAACAATGCTGAGTTAGATGGTGAGATCCTGGTTTCCACATGAAAATAAGATCGACTTCTCTTTCGTCATAATTTCTTGATCAGGTTTTTCTCCTGAAATCTCCCACAACAAAGTATATTGAATCAGTATTATAACTTTATGATAGCAAAATTAAAAATACAGAGAAGCTATTAAGATGGCAAGAAAAAACTAATGTTTTAAATTTCAAAATCTTTAGGGCAAGGTAATTCATCAAAAACCACACCCCACTTTAAATATTTACAACGTATTATGTCAAAATGCAGTAATGACCAAGATTACTCGTCCAAAAGAGCTGGTGTTTTTGACAGGAAAATAAACTCTGAATATATTGAGGTTTCTTTCAGGCAGAGCCCGAGGCATGCCTTCAAGAATATTTTTTTCCCGAGTTCCATGTACTCCCCTAAACTTCCAGTATTTTAGAAATCTAAACACCGAATAGATGTCTTTTTATTGCCAAGGTGGTTTTGCTCATTTTGGGTTAATTTCTCTGAGTCCTGGCTGGCTGCAGTGTATGCCCATGCCCTGAGCGGGCAGGGGGTCAGAGCGGGACACCGACACCGACCCGCTCTGCTCCGGCCAGCGTGCAACAGAAACCTGTCTTTAGATGGGGGCAGCCACAAAGTCAGTTAAACAGATACAGTAAATACATTTTTTTAAATAAATAATTCGTACAACCTGAGTGAGTAATACGCTAATGTGCAACAGCCAGTGCGAACTTGTCAAAAACGAATGATGGTAAACCAGCCCAGTTGCCATCTTTGACAAGGCAGCAGGGCCGTTGGATGGGAAAGGGGGCAGAGGAGCAGGAGAAAGCAGGAGGTACAAGACACCTTGATTTTAGAAAGGCTCCACGTGACATTCTTATAAGGAACGAGGATCCATTATGAATTTCCTCAGAGATAAGCTTACAAATGATTGAAAGCCTATTTAAATTCTCGAGGATTTTATGCCAGATGAGCAGCGGTTCCTGAGATGGGGAGGATCTCTCCTGTTTGCCAGGTGCTATTCAATATTTTCCTTAGCTGATGCATGGTGGAATAGAGATCTCTTCCCAAGCTGGCAGATGATGCCAGGCGAAAGGGACTGTAAGCACTCCGGGGAACATGATCAGAATCCAAAATGATTTTAATGCACTGAATAAAATGGACTGAATTCCATACGTTTTCATCCATCTGGGAAAGGCAGCTAAAAAGCGCAATATGAATGAATGTTGCTTCGTGTTTGTCCTGCAAAAGATTTCTAATGTAAATCTGTGAAAGATGCGGGAAGCCGAATCCAAGGAATTTCACAAATGCTTTAGGTCCTAGAGCACAGTGGTATTCCTCTGTGCTCCCTCCCCTGGCCCTGGCCCCTGTCCTGCTCTCTGGCTCCCTCTATGAAATCTCAACCCACTGGACAGAAATTAAGTTAGCTGTTTTCCCACTGCCGCTATTCTGAAAAGAAATCACCCCCAGCGTTTTGTGGGGATTCTGTTCTGCTCCAGTATGGTAGGTGCTACTGTAATTTCTGAATCTCTGTCCACCTTTTGGCGTTCCCTCAGCCAGGAAAAATATTTGGAGGTGTTGAAGAATGTCGCGAGGAAGCAGATTTCTCGTCGCAGCGAGTAATACCAAAATATTCTGCAAGTTCTATAGAAATGTGAATTAACACTGTGCATCTCACTTTCAACACTAGATTTACCACTGATCAGCAGACTCATGGAATAGACACTGCCTTCCTTTGGGGACCTGCTTTTATGATTGCTCCTGTTCTTGAAGAGGCAAGTACTGTAATTAAAAAATGCCATCATATTGGAATAAAAGATATGAACTGCGCTTAGGGCATTGGATGACATTCAGGGCATGTTTGCTCATATCCGCCCATTTCTTCCCTCCACTGTCAAAGCTTGCAGAATGCATTTCTGAGCAGCACAGACAGTGCAGAGATGCCCAGTGCTTGAAATGGGAGGATGAAAGGGAGGGCACAGCATTTCCCTGCTACTCCAAGTGCTGAAGGGATGTAAACAGGCTGGGTGCTGCCCCTTGTGCGCTCCTGCTATTGTGCTGGCAGCTCCCTCCAAGGACACACACAGAGCAGTAATTGTCGAAGCCAGGAAGAGACACACGGATATTAAAGCAGACTGGTTTCCACATTACCACTCACCCACGGCGTTTTGGAACTGCAGCATCTCGAGGGCTGTGATAGGAATTTCCCAGCATCACAGGCAAACACAGCCATTACGGAAATGGTAATGACAATGTTGGCTGCTAGTATGACAGGTTTTAAAAAGCAGCATTATCCTCTGGCTGTGCTGGGCACGGCGCTGGGGTCAGGGCTCTCACGGCTTGGCCAGAGCAGGGGTGGGTTTCTCTCCTTGCCCCACCACTGACTGCTGACAGCACCAGCAAGGTATGTCTGAGCAGAGCTAAATATTTGCATGTGGCATATTCGAGAGCTGTTTGCGATCAGCATGCTGCCAGAATACCTGATATATTTTCTAGACATTGCTGATGATCAAACATATAAACAGGCCACTGTTAGTCACTTTATTTTAACCGGCCCTTGTGCCTCTGTGGGTTTAAAATGAAATTCTTATTCCTGCATCTAAAACCGTTCTTACTCCATTGAGGCACTTCATTTGCCAGTCCTTCATCTTCAGATTCACCCGGGTTTCTAATAGCTGATGACTAACAAAGAGATTCCACAGGGTCTCAGACCAGCAAGAGGATGAACGATGTGAGAGAAACATTCCCAGGAAGAGCGGGTGACAAGCCCCCTGCAAAGAAGTGAATGAAAGGAAACATTATACAGATAGATAAAATGATAGGGGGTCTAGGAAATGGGTTCCTAATGTTTTTTGGGGAACTGCAGCACCGAAGTAACACTGGGAACCTGGGGCCTGATGGGGGAAGCAGAGCTTTGGAGGCAACACTTATCTGGGTCTTGCAGTGGGAGAGAGGTGGCAGCCAGGGCTTGTGCCAGCTAGCAGGGCAGGGGGCAGAGTTGAGCTGTAAGCCCCTCACCGTGGCATCGCAGGCCAGCAGTGACTGTGTCAAACTGCAGCATGGCGCTGGCTTGTCTAGAGAAGGTGGGTCACGGACAGCTTTACCTTTGGGTCAGAGACATCTTTCCCTTCACTCCTTGGGTCCTAGGGTATGAGCAAGTGAGACAGCCACCAAAATTAAAATGGGAAACTTCCTTATGCACTGGCTTGTTTTTTAGGGAGCCGTGAAGGCAAGGCTCACCACGATTCAGATGGTGGTTATACACTTCTCTGCAGACCAGAATATCCAGGGTTGTCATAATAATGCAGAGAAAATACGGAGAGAGGAGCATCTTGACTTTACAGGTTTTTTTCCTTCAAGTTTTCAAGGCGCCTTACAGATTGAGCCTACCTCTCTTTGTTAAGCAGCTAGTAAGGTCTAAACAGACAGAGCAAACTACCCCAACCTTCCTTTCCGCAGCACTAGGACACTTCGCCTGGAACCTCTAGCACCGTCCAATGTGGCAGACAGGCTGCAGGACAAGACAAATTTCCAGCTTAGCAAGCAACTCTTGTATTCCAATGTGAGCTTTGCATACTTTCATAAATCAGCTATTTCTTACTCCTTCTATTGGTTTTTATATATATCTATATCTATGTATCTATGTATAAAATCCCTAAAGTGGTAACTTTGCCTTAATTCGTTTCTTCCACCTTTACTTTTCATGCTCCACCTGCTCCCTGGAGTAGACCTTGGGGGTAAAGCATAATTCTGCAAAGGGGCAGACATCTATGTTGAGAATCAAAATTAATCTGTTTGTGAGAAAAAACAATTTGAGACAAAAGAGGAAGGATTCCAACTTTTCCCGGAGTTACTAATTCAAAGTGCCTTTAGCGTGGTTTCATCCCTGCAGCAATATGATACAATGCATGCTGCAAAACAAAGTACGGCAATTGTGCAATTAGCAGCACATTATTTATTATTATTTATCTGCAACTTTAAATTGTTGCCAAGAAGACAAGTAGCTGTGTAACCTCCTTGCCAGACCCTACTCTCTGCCTGTTTCTGCCACAGGAACGGTGCAAGAGGCACCGAGCAGTGGTGTCCCCACACTCCATCATCAGATGTGAAGTCCTGTCTTGCAAAGGCTGCCGTAGACCTCGCTGGGATTGCCCAGACGTTAGAGGAGTTCACCCAGGCCCATTACTTTTGCAAGACATAGAGCTATGTGCTAGACCGAAATAATCATATAACATTGACTCATCCCACGGAATGGCAGTAAAAAACCCCAGATAGGTCTGTTTAGTGTTATAGGTTAGCCAGCACTAGTCCACTGCTATTGTAATAACTCAGCCATAATATCCAAGATTTGACGTTATTAGAATATTCAGCATACATCTCTCCATGCGCAAATATAATAAAGCTAATGTAATATCAGAAATGCAAAAAGAAAAAAGAATTTAATCACTTTATAACAATTACAGGGAGCAAGATCTGTGGATGTATACTTCCCTGAAGCACGTTGGTACGACTACTACACGGTATGTATTTTTAAGATTTCGTTTCTTACATTTTTCACATAATTTGTAATGGCGCAATTCCAGCAAAATAACTTTTAGCTATGTTCAGCAGTATTTTTACCTCAGCATCTGTGTTTAAGAAAACTAGAGCACAAAAAGTCTACTCCAGCCTAGCTGGGAGAGTAAATTACACAGCTTTCAGTAGCATTTTATTTTCTATTTTTGGTTTGTAGAGCTCTAAGACACAGAGAACTGAATTTTCAAGAGCAGCCCAGAAATTAATGAAACTGTCAAGATTTCTTTCTTCCCCTCCTCACTCCCCTTATTGCATGATTTAAATCTTTTACCGATACACTGCTCTGCACAGAAACGGAGACAGAAACCTGAGTCGTACTCCCGAGAACGTGCTGCACACTATTTTGTGCGTGCAGTTTCACGCATGTCTCACTTTTGACAGGAGGCATATTTAGAGAGCAGGGTGAGGCAACCCTCTGAAAGATGCTTCCAAGAGATGCAGAACAATTTGCACCCTGGAAAATGCCGGCCTCTTCTAGTTTCAGGGACTACAAGTGTTGACCTTTCAAACACCATCCCCAGCACTGCATTCCCAAAAGTTCCGTTTCAACCTAACTGCGCTGTGCTGCAATCTGCAGGATGAGGCCAGCGTTGGCTTCAGGAGGAGTAGTTAGGCTGATGCTGAGAGCTATCAGAAATGGGAGCTCGGGAGCATCAGGCTGTTGTTAACTACCCTGAGCGAGGCTGGCAGAGGAGCGGGTAGGACAGAAATGCTCTCAGAGGAAATTCAGACTTATTTGTGAAGAAGTTCGGTCATTTTCAGCATTTGGATGGTGTCCTCAGATGGATGTTCATCCAACCCTTTCCCCTTTCTATTTTCATAAGGCTGTGGTGCTGCGGAGTAGAGCATTTTGTTCGGCTCTCCTTGTTGTGGTTCGCCCTGGGCCCCCCCAGCCGGGCTGGTCACGGGGACGGCCACACCGGCATCCTTTGCTCTGCCTATGGGGCACGTCTCCGGCATTAGCTAAGCTCAGCTCCCAGCATTTGGCACGCATTTGCCATACAGATGGCGCTTATCCAAAACCAAGGTTGGGTACTTACCATAACTTAAAATTACCGTTTACAGAGGGCAAGAGCAAAGCCTTGCTGTTATCTATATGTAAGCCTTGCCTACACCTGGTTTTGAGGCATTAAACCAGAAAGGAGCGATGGAGAGAACTTAATGCTGGTTGTCTACACATATATGAATTTCACTCACTGAATGCTGTAATTACCTTTTGAAAGGGGAATGCTTGTCCTTAAAAGAGAAGAAAATCTACAGTTTACATTCCCAAACGATTATGAATTACTTACCTTAAACTGAAATGTGACAGGCTCCATATGCATAAAAAGAGGAAGCAAAAGTTTCTCTTTCTTTTTGCTTAGGTCCTGATGAGGATTTTCTTTTTTCCCACAGCATATGGAATAATGATACCATTTTTAAAGACGATTCGCTGTCTTTCATTCATGATCCTTCTATCTCATGCATATGCATAACTGCAGGGGCTAGATCCTCTTTCATGTTAAAAAAGGAACTGGAATAATACCCCTGAAATCTGCTTTTTTGTTTGGATCCTCACTGATGTGATTGAGATGAAAATGTACCCCTTGGTCTCTTTCAGTGGTATATTGGCACAATGTATAGTGTCCGGATTTGTGGTTTTTTAACAGCATTAATTTTTGCAATAGGGTCATAGAGTGCCAAGCACCTGGACCAAGAAATATGCTACCGTGGCCGCCCCACTGAGCAAGATCCCTCTGTTCATCCGTGGAGGCTACATCCTGCCAGAACAGGCACCAGCCACGACCACAACTAAGAGGTAATGTCATCTGTGTTTGTCACCAACCAGCCAAGGTGTGGGTCAGACCCACAGACGGCCAAAAAAGCAATCAAAAGAAAGTGAAGAGAGGCTATCTGCAGCTCCCAGCTGCCAACCCAGGCGATAAGCACGGTATTTTTATCCTACTATTCGCTCCATTGCATTAGGGGAAGTCACCCCAGAGATGACCCACGTCATCATTTGCGCAGCTGAAACCTACTCCTGGCTCCATGGTTATGCTCAGAAAAGGTTTTTGCACCTCTTGCTGCCGCGCTGACCTGCAGTCAGTCATTCAAAGTAAACATATGCAAAGGGAAAACGCAAAACTTCTCCTTGGATGAATTTATCAAATGCAGTGGGCAAGGTGGAAAAGCTCAAATCTCTTTTGAGGAAAATTATTTCCCTGTGCCAATAGGTAATACACTGTTCTCAAGCCTGAACCCTGCTCAGAAGCTAATGTGAGTAGGGAAGGAAGGGAAAAGCACTGTGCAGCAACCAATCTAAACCATAGTAAGGTAGCAGTGGTGACCAGTTGTCTCTCAGACTGCCCAGTTATCCTACATTAAGGCCACTAAAGAGGGGGAAACTTGTCCACACGAGCGCTCAAAAGGTGGGAATTTTACACATCAGTGGGACAAGGCAAGGCAAAGTTTTTGTCATCATTTCAGGAGCCTTTTTGGTAAGCATGGTGGTCATTCTTCTCTTGCGGCCTTTTTTGTAACCTTAAAATTAGAGATAATTGTGTTCAGATGTTGTTGTTAAATAACTTGGAAGGGACAGTGCCCACAGGTTTGTACTGACGCTTCTCAACATGTTTTTTCAACAGCCGTCTGAACCCATTTGGGCTCATTATTGCCCTGGATGAACAAGGAGAAGCTTCTGGGTCTCTCTTCTGGGATGATGGTGATTCAATCGGTAAGCCTGGTCCCCTGCTGTGAAGTGGTATCTGTATACAGGGCTCTCCTCAGGCCACCTTTTCAGTGGTATAATGGCACTGACTCCTGCTAGAAATAGCTGCAGAACTGACCCGAAGTTGAATGTTAGAGATGTGAAAAGCAGATTGCTCTTGAAGTCAGCGTTTTGATATGAGGAAGGTGTGACACTGTGAACAGCTGGTCTGCTAGAGAGGGCAATCACTCATGCCGTGTTCCCCTGAGGCCACCCTAAGAAGACTAGAGGAAAAGATTAAATAGCCTACAAATCATCTTAGTCCGATGTTAGCCACTCGCTACAATTAACGTGAACTGCTTATGGATTTTGCTCCTTGTTTTGATACCAATCTTCCTTGCTCTGTGTTTTGACAGATACTATTGAAAAGGAGAACTACTTCTTGGCTAAATACACATTCAGCAAAGTAAGTAGCAACGTACAAGGTACCTACCTACATACATATTTTAGTGTAGCCATTGTAAGGTGCTGATGTCTAACTTTTCTCTAGAAAGCTTTTTTCTAATAGCTCAGCCTTTAAACCTGGTAAACTATTTAATGTTTTAATTTACAGACAGCTACAAAATAATCCAGCTATGATGCTGCAATTCTGTTTGCTTCATTGAGTATCATAGTGACACATCATTAATGTCCCTGTTGTACTGTGAATCTGAAAATCCACTTTTTCAGCTCAGATTTTTTTTTCCCCCGAGTCACAGCTTCTGGGGATGAGGGACCTTTCCCTTGTTTTCCTCCGGGGAACATTTTCAGTCTGATGGGTGGGAGAAGGCTATGTTCCTCTCTTCAGGATATCCCCGCAACTTTTTGACTTTGATCACTCGAAGTTTTTATTTCGCGGACCAGAGAATTACGTAGTCTCACTTCTTTAGCTGTCATTTCCTTGTCTGACAGCACAGAGATTGCTCCCATGGTCGATCTCACACGGAGTGATTCAGCACGCTACCGGCAACCCACCGTGCTGATCAGATGCTCCACGCAGCGCAGGAATAGATTAGCTTGGGGTCAGTGCACTAATGCCTTTCACACAGCGCTCACTTCTGTGCAGACATGTCCTGAGAAAGATCAATAGAAAAAAACAACAGAGAAAAATACTATAAAATAAATCTACTAGAAGCTCATTAAGTATATGATAGTAAGTTGCTGGAGTTATTGTAAAAAACCTTAACCTACTTCAATAATCTATGCAGATCATATTTTGTCTACAGTTCTAGCATTTCATAAGAAATAGGATGTTGTATGTAGACAGTTGCATGGTTTTAGTCAACAGCCGGCTGAATACGAGCCAGCAGTGTGCCCAGGTGGCCAAGAAGGCCAGTGGCATCCTGGCCTGTATCAGAAATTGTGTGGCCAGGGAAGTGATTGTCCCCCTGTACTCTGCACTGGTGGGGCCTCACCTTGAGTCCTGTTTTCAGTTTTGGGGCCCTCACTACAAGAAAGACATTGAGGTGCTGGAGTGTGTCCAGAGAAGGGCAACGAAGCTGGTGAAGGCTCTGGAGAACAAGTCTTATGAGGAGCGGCTGAGGGAGCTGGGGGTGTTTAGCCTGGAGAAAAGGTGGCTGAGGGGAAACCTTATCGCTCTCTACAACGCCCTGAAAGGAGTTGTAGAGAGGTGGGGGTTGGTCTATTTTCCCAAGTTAGAAGGGATAGGATGAGACGAAATGGCCTCAGGTTGTGCCAGGGGAGGTTTAAATTGGATACTAGGAAAAATTTCTTCACCGAAAGGGTTGTCAAGCATTGGAACAGACTGCCCAGGGAAGTGGTGGAGTGACCATCCCTGGAGGTATTTAAAAGACATGCAGGTGTGGCACTAAGGGACATGGTTTAGTGGTGGACTTGGCTGTGCTAGGTTTATAGTTGGGCTTGATGATGTTAAAGGTCTTTTCCAACCAATATGATTATATGATTTTCATGCCATGTATTCCTAAAAGCCCCACAGTAGTCTACAGAAAATATTCAAAAGAATGACATTGTGTTAACTCCTATTGTGATATTGCTCTTAGAATGTGTATCTTCTAGGAGCAAGCGCAAGCCAGGGTAAGCCAATGGGTTTTATTATGTAGTCTTGTGTATTTGTAAGATATTTTGCTGGAAATAATAACACATGTCTAGACTTTAAATTTAATTTTTTATATTTTTGTTTCTTGATTTACCAAGAAAAAGAAATTCTTCTTCAAAAAAAGGGTATTTCAACAGCAAAAAGGAAGAAAAATCACTCTGACTTTCTGTATTCTCTATATAGTAATTTATTGCAGGAAGGCTACAGAAAAACAATATCCAGTTTTATATTAAATTCTGATCTGTGCAAATTAGATTGTTGATTCACTGGCACTTTTATTTCTCATTGCTCATATTTGACTTCTGCCTGTAAATCCATGACTGAAGTCCCTATCTGCATTCCAATAATCTCTAATGTAGATTTTTTATTATGTGTTTATAAAGGAAACAATCCATCTCAAATAGTAAATTGTAGAGGTATGAGAAATGTATGAAAGCCTTGGTATTTGTTGCATATTTCTATATTCTTAAAAAATCGTGGATGAATAATTTAATCACACCTAGTTTTAGGAGAACACACAAGTTTTGTTCCCTAGATGATTTACTGGTAAGGTCTGACATCACAGCATTTACCCTGAACCCAGCACAGAGTGTTGCGCAAGTAACAGCTAGAGGATTAGACCCTCTCACTTATATTTTTATTTAAAGAACCCAGAAGTACAAAGAAGAATTCAAGACTAGTGCAGGCACTTAAGTCTCAGAGAATGATTCAGGCTGCTTGCTCTCTGGTACTGTCTCACTGCGGTTGGTATTTTAATCCACTTGGCACCTCCATTTTGACAAGTATAATGGCTAAGTGACCTAAGTCAAAGTGCCCCAAGTCAAAGTGCCCCATATATTAAGCCTACCAGTCTAGAAAAATAGATAAGCCGGATATATAAGATCTGCTGTACCTCAGGGATGAGCAGAGAGTGCCATAAACTCTGCCTCCATCCCCAGAGGTGGCAGACAAGGCAGAGGGAGAGGGGTTCAGACTGTACCGAGTCCAGACTACACTAAAGGGATAGTGACGGGAAGGTTTGCCCAAGGAAACGGGAGCTTCTGAAAGGATATGCTAGCCACTAGGTAACTGAATAATCTGAAAGCAAGTTCCTCCTAAAACTGGTACAATTTTCAGGGGGAAAATGTAGGGAGAAAAAAAAGGTGAAGTTCATAGGACCAGAGCAAGACAGTAAAAAAGAAAAATCATGACTCTGCTGCTCAGAAGTGCAGGAGGAAGTCCTGGCTTCTGGTCTCTGACCTTCTTTTAGCTTTGCATTTATGGGGCTTTGAGTGATATCCATAAGTTCCCTCCCTCTGACGAGAACTCAGGGCTTTCCTGTGCAATTGCATTAACCACTAGATGCTTGGGGAGGAAAGGGTCATTCATTCCATGGACTGTCACCTCCCTGTCTCTCCAAGACCTTCAGTTCTAGACCTTGGTCAGAGGGACAATGATGTGTGCTGCAGAGTCCCGTCTCAGAGCCTCAGAGCTTGATTGCAACCTTATTTATTAATACAGCTGCAATCACTGAGCTCAGCATCACACTGAGCTTACTTGGGTCTATGTGGCCACCTCGAGCTAGCTCTCCTGCTCAGCCACACCTGAGACAGCAATAAATGACCGTAGGGAGGTGGTCTCCCCACGCTGAACCTCCCCCTATGCTGGAGCTCTGCCAATAGCAAGACACCACATGTATGTACCCTAACAAATTCTCCAGAGGCTTTTAGAGGCCTCTCCCCGTTTGCTCCATAATAGCCAACGTTCCTTATTTTAGGCAGTTTAAATCAGTGTGCTGAGGATTAGCACTTATTTTTAGTGCGGATGCCTGAAATAAAAAGTCTAAGCACAACCCTAACTTACAAATACTGTGATCTAGCTTCTGCTCCCCTCCTACCATGCACCATTGAAATAGCATAAGCTAATCTATGCAAAAGTTTCCATCATGGGTTTCTCCTTGGCGTATTTTTAAAAAGTCATGATTGCATAGCGATTCATCATTTCCCGAGCAGTGTAATTCATCTTTATTTCCTTAACAACTTTGATCACATAACAAATGCAATGATTCCTCTTCATTGCTTGTATGGGAAATTACTGTCACTGGTGATCCAAATGAATTTGCTTAATGACTTTGTATGTCCTCTTGGTACATCCCCAAATACAGAATATACAGTAAATAAGAAGTACAACTAAGAAAGCTCTGTGAACATGTGGTGTTCCTTCAGTGTCCTTAAAGCTGGGACATATATAACAGAGATTTCTAGCAAGAGCTGTGGAGATGTGGAACCTAAAATAGGGGCAAAATATCTAGCAGCTGATGTTTGTGGAAGATGCTAATGGTTTAAAGCAGTTAGTTTTGGATGTTAATTAAATCTGCCTTAAGGTCACTAATTGAATCTCCGAATCTGGATTTTGGCTTTGCATATGCCACTGTACCCTGTAAATAGGTACAAGAACCAAATTTGCATTGATTACAAGTAGAAAAAACATGCCCAAGAGGATTCCAAATGAATGCTGTGTCTGTGTTAGTTTATAATCATACATGAAACCTTTCTTATGTGAAAATTAATGTGACTGTTGTTTTTCCTTTATGATCTCAGACTTTAATGTCTACATTGGAAGACATTCTGTATGTTCACTGACAAAGATGAGACCATAACAGTAACAGTATGCAGTATGTCACCTCTAAAGAGTTGTCGTGGTCCTAAAATTTTTTTCTGTGGCTTTTTCCAGGGAAACCTGAAGACAGAAATTCTTAAAAATGGCTACCGAGGAGCTGACACCCTGAAGTACAACAAAATTACGGTTCTTGGCCTGAGTCTGAGACCTCATGCTGTTGCTCTGAATGGAAGAGCCATCCGTGGAGATGCTTTCTCTTATGAGCTGAACGGGGTAAGAGCTGCACTGAGCAGCTATGAAAAACCTTAGGAAAAGGGGATAGTCAATGAAGAGTTTCTCATCCACATCCGTTTACGTTTCCAAGTATAACCAGACACCAATTATTAATACAACAGACTGAGTTTTACAGGGGAAAAAAAAAAAAACCAAAAGCAAGAGCTTTTTTAGGAAACTTTAATCTTTGCTATTACACATACGCTGTCTTTTACTTAACGTCTGCCAGTTATACAAGTTTTTAAACTAATGAAATAATGAAAAGAAGATAGAGCTCCACAAACTGGGAGAAAAGTTAGCAGTTTTACGGGCATTATTATCACTCTGCTAAAATGAGAAAACTTGTCAAAGTTATTTATCAGCTGCTGAAAAGAAGTGGTGGAGATCTTTTCTCACAATTACTTAGTGGCCAAAAATGATTACAGTATAGCTGGCTCTAATGAGCGTCTCCCTGACTTCAGACGAGGGCAGGGCAAATCTCTGCTCTGCTATTGTGTTCCTAAGGAAACTATCACTACAGTGAGACAACAGCTACAGTTGCAGCATCTTAAAGTGTCCAGCCTCAGTGTCCCAGATCAAAATGCATGACTCGATTGTGCAGTGCTCCTCTAGCACCAACAAGGAGACGCCCCAGAGGGGACAGACGTCCTTAATAAACAGCTGCAACAGCCTCTGTGGTCCCAATATCCTTTTCCGCAGGAGAACAGACAAAAGGAGCAACACTGAGTAAAATTCCTTTGCTCTGGTCACTTGTCCCATATCTGTCACCAGCCACCAGGCTGAAGTGGGTCTTGCACACTTTGTATGAGATGCGGTACTCGCGTCTCAGCACTGGTTTGCATCTAGGGAACTCCCAGTGCTAACACTATAGGATGCCACTAACTCATCGTTCAATCAAAGGTAGCTGAGGCAACAAGCAATTGGTGTCACATCTCATGTTACTCTACCCACTTGGCTAAATGATTTAAGTTTATTTGTAAGCAAAGTGTGATCCCCATTATACGCACCTGGTTCTAACATTTATTTTATTGACAGAATCTGTAAAGGAAGAAAATTGCTGAGAATAAATTTCTGCCTTGGAGAATCGTAAAAAACTCACTTTCAGAGATGATGTCGTAAATAAGTGTAATCAGTATTGCCTCAAGGGAAGAAATTGTTTAACAGCCTCTAAGCAAGCTGAAAGCAACATAAATGTGGCAGGGTAAAGAAAACACTCCATTGAGATGTGCTTGAAGGCACCAATCACAGAAATCCAAGAGATAACTGCTTACTACCAGCATCACATAAAAAGATGATTAAGACAGACTTAAAAGCTTGTCACAAAAGTATCATTTAAAATTTCATTTAAGTGCAAAAGGTGATCTCAGTGAATTAAGAACTACTTCAAATAACGGAGGAAAAAACATGAAGCTGCCGTAGTAGGGAAGGTACAAAACGGCACAAAAATTATATTATTTAAACCAGCTAAATATATTCCTCTCACAATTCTAAGAGATTCAGTCCAACCGCTCCCACCATCCCAATACAGATGTTGTAATGCCATTACCTAGAATCCTCTCATGTTTGACTCTCTATCAAAAAAAAAAAAAAAAGTACTAGCAGCTTGGGTTTAGAACTTGAAAATCTACAATCCATGTAATTAAAAAATAACAAAATCCAAAGGGCAAATTTGCCACTTTCTCACAGGCTTAATGAGATTACATACTGTACAATAGTTTAACAAGCACACAGACTGTACTGTTTGAAGGGACGTAGCAGAAAGTAACTTCTACCATATCGCTTTTGCTTTACAGAAAGCAAATTTGCCTAAAAGCAGTGCTTAAGTGCATAATTGAGCCATAGCTATTTGTATATAAATAGAAGCAGTTTGCTTAGTAATAAGCCACTTTTTTTCCCCTCTGATTCATGCAGCGGTGCCCTAATCTGACATTTGTAATACCACTGAATCTTCCTATTATTAGGAGTCTCTCATCTATTTTTTCGCCCCGGAGTATCATAGCCTAAGAGCCACAGGGACTGTATTGAAACTGCAGTGGGGATGCTGGACGAGCGCTTCTGTTGACCAGGCAACAAAATGACCTGGGCGTAGGAAGGTTCTCCTTTTTCCTCCACTTGCATCCTCTGCTGGGAAGTGCGGGGAGGTTCCCAGTGTCCTTACTTCCCAATGTCCGTACAGTAGTGCAGTCTGGAGCAGCCCTTCTGGTTGCCTGGCGCTTTTGGGTTTGTGTTTGGATGGGGCTGTGGTATTTTTGTCTGGATCTGGCCCTGTATTTGAATAAAAGGCAAATTCTTCAAGAAGTGGAATGCCTGTTTACCAAGTAGTGGCAGGGAACTGTTTCTGATGAAAGACGAAAACATTACATACTTTGAAAAAGTGATCTAAGCATAGGCTGTTAGAGTGATGTTAACATGAATTTGTGGGTGGGCAAAGAAATAGCTAAGAGGTGTGAATGGGTATCACGCATTTTAAAGGATTATTAATTCTGAAACCTAAAGATAAAACTGGTGAAGTACTGAAAATGGAAATTATGCAAGCAGCATAAAATATATCAAATTTAACATTGAACAGAGACAGAGCAGGACATGTATTGTATTTATAATTTCATATTTAATTCATGTTCTTAATTAGTTTTAAACTGTTCCTGAATTTCTAAAAGGGATGTCAAATTGGATACAGCGGTAGAAAGATGCATGCTGCCACCAAGTCAGTCCTGCCTACCAGATGAGGTTAAGGGAATCATGAAGGTCTAAGCTCAAGTTTCCCTTCTTGTTCTCTGTTTTGAGCTGGTCTTTCTTAAGTTAACATAAAGTTAATTAATGTGGTTCATTAATGTTTTGTGTTTTGTTTTTTTTTCCACAGAAACTCACTTTATGGATTTCTGCCCCACTTACTCAGGAACTCAACATTAAGATTTACTAGAATGGTCAGAAAACACTGACATAATTTAGGACCCTTGGCTCTCAGATATTGATCTTACTTTGATTTTAAGGTAGAAAAAGCATTTAGCCATTAAAACATTGCTTATGTACGTGATGACTGTTCATTTCCTATGTGGTATTTGTAACTCAGTATTCTTCAAATAAAATTTTCAATAGTAGTTAAGTAGTTAATGAGTATTACCATAAACTGGTGTGTGTTCAAAATAGCATGGAAGAAATCTTCCTGTAAGCTCTCTCTCACCTCAGATGGAGATAGTGTTTGGAATTGTTCTTGCTGGGACCATATTCTGGACAGCATACGCTGGGGTTTTTTTTTCAAACCTATGGTGGCAAAAAAAAAAGAAAAAGGAACAGCCGGACCATCAGCTTAACTTACATAGCCCTGACCTGTGGGAGGGATTGTCATTTGTCAAGAGAATGCTTGGGCAACCCAGCTAATCAAAGGTTGGAGATACCTAGATCATTGTACTTCAGCTATCTCTAGCCACAGAATGATCTCCCAAGACTGTAAGAAGCTCCAGCTTATGGAAATGGCTCTAAGGAGCAACTTTTATTTTAATAATATAATACGTAATCAGCCATCAATACAATATGTAGTACATATCATATACAATATAATAAATATTAATATAGTACTATATGGAATATTATATGACCAGCTGGTATAAATCAGCCAATAGACCCAGACTACAAAATCTGCAACTGCAGCGACCACTTGCTTTTTCCTGTGTTCCTGCACTGTAATTAACACAGCCCAGGTATGTCTTGGGATCCAGTGATCATAGAGGGGATTTGTTGAAAACTTGGGGGATTTCTTTCAAGAATTTGTTTCTCTCTGGAGAATGTTCCCAGTGTTAAGCAGCCCTTACTGCGGTGAATGGTTGGTGCCCCTAAATGTACACCATGACTTCTGAGATGTGGTGGGGACCGACATCACGGCAGGGGCAGAGCTTCACAAACTCAGCTGTTCGCAAACTTTTAACTCCAAGCTAGACAGCTCTTTTTACTTTTGCTGATGTATACTCATGAGAAACCTGAGTCACTGTTCGCAACCATAAGAGCTTCAATAGTGAACAGATACTCCAGCAAGGAGGCTGGGAAGGGACTGCGGTCCGGTTTAGGCTGCTAGTACCTGCTCTCCCTTCTCCAGCAGTGAAGCTCGCCCCAGAACGTTGCAGGCAGTGTTAAGCTTCATCTCAAGCTCCTCAAGGTGTTTGTGACTCTTCCTGTTCCTGTCTCCCACCACGTACACGTCTCCCACAAAAATGTACAGAAAATCTTTCTCGTGGCAGAAATGCCGTGTCAGTTCCCAGCAGATGAATTCTGCTTCCAAAACTCTGCAGGGAAAGGTCTCAGCTGCAGACTATTCTTGCAAAAAGCTCCCCAACACTACTTCTCCTTGGGAAACTGCTGCTGACATACAGACATGAGTGCAAGTGCTGCACATTTTAACAAGAATGTCTGGTTTTCACAACGATCGGTTCTAGGCCACCCAAGGACTCGGAGTTCATCCAGGTGTTTTCACGTGATCGCATTTCTTCTGAATTAGCCAGGACACACAAGGCAGCAGTATGAACGCCTCCAGTTTATGTCAGCTGCAGGAAGACCAATGCAGTTCTGTCTGGCTGCTAAAAGCTGCTTTCTCAAAGCGAGCTGAGTCTTGTGGAGAAACATTAAGGCCTGGGTCTCTCCAGAGCCTTTGCTGGCTGCAGCAAGGTGAAATATGTCTGCTCTGCACAGTGCAGGGAAAGCAACTTGCTCACCTGCTCTTCTATGGGAAGAAGCTAGAGAAGTTACGACAAAAATCTGAAGAAGGTGAGAAAGGGCTGAGGAAGAGCAGAATATGGGCAGTGGGGCGAAAGCCGATCTAAGGTGACGGGTGAGACAACCATATTGCTTGCTTAAGAATACAGCCATAACTAGACTCCTTAATGAAATAAACACTTAAAAGTGTGCCCCTCTGTGGACTGGGCAGATTAAGGGCCTTGTGTAAAGGAAGGGTGCCAGCACGGTTTGTGGGAGCTGTGTGTGTTTCAGAGAGAGGAAAGCAGGCGAACCTCTGTCAGAGCAGACACCAGAGGCAGGCAGCCAGAAAGAGCGGCACTTGCTGCATAAATCTGAGGAAGAACAGAGACCTAGAGGACGCGCCTGTAGTGTGTGTCACAGCTCTGCACCAGAGAGCTCAGAGTGGGGCCAAACCAGCTGGAATAATAGCATAGAATCATAGAATTGTATAGGTTGGAAGTGACCTTTCAGATCATCAAATCCAACCACCAATCTCCTTTTCTCCAGACTAAACAATCCCAGCTCCCTCAGCTGCTCCTCATAAGACTTGTTCTCTAGACCCCTCACCAGCTTTCTTGCCTTTCTCTGGAGGCTCCAGCTGGCACAGGAGATGCTGTCCCTGCTGCCACTGGTTTCTCACACGTTGTCTCGGGGCTTAGCCACCCTGCCAGTCATCCTCTCGTGCTCCCTGTGTGGGCCTTGTGGCTGCTCACCCCCTGCATGTTGCAGATATAACCAGAGAAACCTCTTGGATGGCTTGACAGCGTGGGACGGGTGAGGACAACTAAAGCAGAGCAGTCTTGTGCAGAATCCAACCTCTCCCACCTGGTCTTTGCAGAGATGGCATCAAAGAGGTACCTGCTCTCAGAGTTCCCCCAAGAGTGAGGATGTTAGTTCCTCATCATGGCAAAAGAGCAAAGAGAGAGGGAAATCTGAGCACTGGGTCAGAGAAAACAAATTTGTGAACATCCTGGCTGGGAGCGGGGGGACGTGATGTTTTGGTTTATTTTGGGGGGAGGGCTGGATTTTTTCAGTGCAGAGGGTTTGTCTCTGATCTGCCTTACAGGGTGGGTAAAAGTGGGAGTGGGAGATGAGAGGGGAGGTGGTAAATTTGATGACAAATGCTGAAAGAGGAGACTGGTGTGGAAGTTGGAGCATGGATATGGCTGGAGAGCAGGGGGGATGTCACCTCCATCAAGAGCCCTTGGCTCGGATAACCACGTGGACCCAGCCAGTGCTCACTGCTTTTCTGTGAAATCAGTGACTAACCTAGCAATTTCATATATATTTAAATAAAAGAAGTGCAGAAAAATACACTCCTACCGGCATCAATATGCTGTTCAGGCTTGTATTACAACCTGGATTTTATTCCTTTCTTGTTATCTTGCTCCTTGTAGCTTCAGTGAACACAATAGGAAATCACTAGTCAGTAATACATCTGCCTTGGGCTCTGATTTCACATGTTTATTTCGTAAAAGTAAGCACAGCAGCTCTTGGTCATCATTTGTATTAGGGACATCAAAGAAAAATGGAGTTTGTGTGCGCGCGCGTGTGTATCTGGCTATTTATCCTCTCTGAGCATGGAGCTGCAGGTGTAATTTTAGATCTTTTACACTTTTTTGAAGTTCTCGTTACACTGCTTGTTCTTTCCCATCCCAACAATTTCTTTCTTTTTTTGTTTTTGAGAAATGGATAAAGACTTCAGTGAAAAATATGGAACACGTGTTACAAGTGATATGAGCTGGCTCCAAGAATCCACAGCCAAATATTTTACTGTCTTTTAAGATTAGATTAGATTAGATTAAACATGAAATTTCCCAAATGTTGGAGTGGATTAAATTTATTACAGATACAGATCTTCAGTGGAGAGAGAACTTCTCAGGCTGGGATTTAAAAGCATCCGTAGTTAGCTGCTGTCTGCAGCCTGCTTTTGTTAGCCATAAAACTCACCAGCTGAGTCCTAGAGAACCTGAAGGAGTTGAAATGTAAAGAGAAAAATCTTACTTTGCATTTCAAAACCCTGTTAATTCTAGGCTCCTGCCTTACAAAGCCATAAAGGGAACACAGAAAATCACCAGCCAATGCCCACTGACCACTAAGAATATGCCATTAAGCTTCACTTCTGCAGAGAAAGAAAAAGTGAACATTCTCCATGCTACTCCATGTACACTTCGATTTTTTTTCACCTCAAATGGGTGATTTTAGGTTTAATCTCAAAGGATCCTGCTGCCCATTCTTGCGAAAGTTTCATGCTGATTTTGTGTAACATGAAAAGACGGTGGTAGCCCAAATTAGTTACACTGAGAGAAGTAGCACAAATTAAATGAAGGGAACATACACAGAGGGCTCTGCTGTGCTCAGTAAGGTGGACACAAAACCCGATATTTTGATATGGCCAGATGCCTTACTGTATGTCTTGGAACAAAGAATGGACAAAAGAAGATGGGCCACTGCTAGAGCAAAGAGACACTGGAGGAAATTTGGGGTCTTGTTGGATGACCGCCTGAGAATGAGTTCCCAACGAAAGGTTCAGTCAAAAAGGAGGTAGAGCAACCTCTGATATACAGACAAGTAAAGGCAGAGGTGTTATAATTCAGCTGTGTTATACTGCTACCATCTTGCTGGAACACTCTGGTGTCAGAAATTTGTGGAATATACTGAAAAAATAAGCTTGCTACAAAGAAAAGCCACAAAAATGTCTGAAGAACTAGTAAAATGCATCTTCCAGTGAGAGCACCAAGGAGCTCAACCTGTGCCTAATGGCCAAGAGAAGGCTCAGTGCCATGAGAGTCCCAGTGTAACTATAGGAGCAGAAATACAGTGGCAGAAGCTCTTTAAACTTGCAAAGGTAAGATTCAGTGGCTGTTAATGAAAATAGACAAATGCAAAGGCTGATATTTTAACTGTAGGAGCAGCTTGTCAAGAGCTGTGGTGAATTCTCCTGTAGTGGAAATTTTTAAATGAGAAGTGAATGTTTTTTGAAAGAAATGCTCTTGCTCAATAATTCAGGAATTTTTTGGAACTGTATCCTTAGCCTGTGTCATACCAACTGATCACAGCGGTCTCTCTTGGGTTTGCAATTATGAATAATGAAAGGGGTGTTTTGTAGGTTTCTTGCAAAACAGATTCCTGTGACAAGTCAGTGCTTTTGAAGGTCTCCTCATAATTACTAAGATCATAAAATGTCATTGATATAATCGTCTTTTTGGTAACCTTTGATATGTAATATATTTTGGATGTTTAACTTTTTGTGAAGGTTCTGGCAATTACTTTTTCCTGCCACCAGGTGTAACTGGAGTCTCCTTGAAAGTTAAAGCAAGTTGTTGCCATTCTCATGCAGGCCCTATTTGCCGCTCAGGTTGCCAACGTGTCTAGAACAAAGAAGAAAAATATCACTGTGTCCATGACGAACATGAAGTAGAGGACGAGACAGCCCCACGGCAGAGTTGCTGCCTGGCTGTGCAGAGCAGTGACCCCATTCCTGGCCCTCACCCCTTGCCCAGGGACAGGTTTGCAAAAACCCCTCGGCCGCTGCTATGACACAGAAAGGTGAGGTGATACCTGGGCACGTCTGTTACCCCTGGGTTTGGGGTAAGGTGACCGGGGGTGGATGTAGGAACAGTCAGACGTCAATGCTCAGCACCACGATGCAAGTGAGAATGCAACCTCCCTGGGATGCCCCCGAGCACAGGGTTCCACCAGGATCCCTGCCCTGGGCTGTGAAGTGGCTCCTGGGCTTCCCTGCTCCCAGATCCGTGGGTGCAGGTAGCTGGAGCCCCAGCAGCGGCATGTAGAATCATAGAATCACAGAATGGTTTGGGTTGGAAGGGACCTTAAAGATCACCTAGTTCCAACCCCCTGCCATGGGCAGGGACACCTCCCACTAGACCAGGTTACTCAGAGCCCCATCCAGCCTGGCCTTGAACACTTCCAGGGATGGGGAATCCACAGCTTCTCTCGGCAACCTGTTCCAGTGTCTCACCAACCTCACAGTAAAGAATTTCTTCCTAATATCTAATCTAAATCTACCCTTTTTCAGTTTAAAACCGTTACTCCTCATCCTATCACTATACTCCCTGATAAAGAGTCCCTTCCCATCTTTCCTGTAGGCCCCCTTCAGGTACTGGAAGGCAGCTATAAGGTCTCCCCGGAGCCTTCTCTTCTCCAGGCTGAACAACCCCAACTCTCTCAGCCTGTCCTTATAGCAGAGGTGCTCCAGCCCTCTGATCATCTTTGTGTCCTTCTGCTGGGAGACCTGTCACTGTGCTCACTGCAAATGCATAAAATGCTGCCATGGAGGATTATGAAATGAAGGCAAGATGGGCCCATTGGGCTCAGAGAGAAGGAGACTCCCGGGGCTTTCTCTTGCAGGGAGCATTTCCGTCACAAGGGGGAAATGGAGATGCCAGAGGATGTGCTGACAAAATTGGGGTCCCTCTTTAGGGACTAACAAACTACTGGGATTAAAACGTGCACAGATGCAGAATGCTGCCTATCTAATGCTGCCCTAGCAACGCTCCCAGGTCATGCCCCAGCTCTGGCAGCCGCTGCCCCATGTCCACTGAGGAGCCGCCCTAAAAGCATCTCAAAGAAAAGAAATGTGTAGCAGAGTATTCTGGTGTCCTCTCCTGTTTGCAGTCACTCAATAGACTGAGCAAGTCCCATGAATTTTAGAGAGACACCACAGTTCCAAATAGCAAGGCTGGAGGTCCCCAGATGCTCCGGTGCACTGTCCTGGCTGCTGCATTCAGGGCACGGTGAAAGTCACAAAGGAGGGGAGGAAAGTGCTCTTCCCTGAGCGCAACACAGTCAGCTGGAGAAGTCCTGAGAGGGAGGGAGGGAGAGAGGGAGGGAGAGGGACACGGCTAGCAGGAGCAAAGCCCGGGAGCTATTCTGAGCAGTTCCAGGCCTGAGACAGATGGGGAGGCTTTTCCTAGTGACCCAGAAGGGATTATGTAGACCTTGTAGCAACTAGACGATCTCTGAAGCTTGTTGGAGAGTTACACCACAGAGAAAGACACAAGTGGAAACGATCCTAAAGTAATGAGAGTTGTGGGTGAGTCTTCTCTGTTCGTTGAACTTTGTTCAGGAGATTGTTGCAGTTGTAGCTTGAGCTCAAACATAACGGACCTTCAAGGGTTTACCAAAACTGTTTTGGGGTGCTGTTTTTAAAGAAAAGGTGTTGTACATCCATTGGCCCAGAGCAACCCAGTTTCCTGCTGAGGAAGTTTTCTGCTCTCTCCACTCTTGGTTCATGCTGCTTCACCTGTGCTTCCTGAGCACTCACTAACAGCCCTACCTCCATTTCTGGTATGTGACCAGAGTCTAGCACTTGTGGGATGCAATAAAATGTTCTCATGACCTTGCTGGTAGCTCAGGAGGACTACTCTGCTTCCTCACTCCTTTTCCCTCTCTCTCCCCCATATAAACACACATATATGTAGGGGGGATAATGAGGATGCGCAGAAATTAAACGTGCTGCTGACCTTGTACAAACTCCTGCAGACCCAGGGATTATTTGATGCATGAAGGACCTCACTCTTAGATGGAAAAGTGCTGTGAAATACAACCTACTTCTCATTTATGTTATACCTAGTGATCAAACAAGGATTGCAAAGCACTGCAGAGCTGGGTGTTCTGGGATACTGCTGAAACTCAAACCTGTGAGGTTGCTCACATCAGGAAGGCTGCTCAGTATTTTACCCCTTCTCTTCTTTGGCCCTACTTTTACTCCTGGTGTGCCCCCAGATAGAGGTCCTAGTTGACCTTTGATCTTCAGGAGTGACTAGACTACGTTGCGTCTGCCAAGTGGGGCATCTGTGATCTCTGAATAACCAATACCAAAACTGTCATGAGAAATGTCCTTTCAGTTGCTAGCTGTCTTCTCCAGATCCTGTCTTCATCCATAGGTGATGGTAGATGAGGAAGTTCCTCAGTCCTGCCATGGTTTCCTGCTCTAGGGCCATCTGCGCCTCTTCCTTTAAATGTTGGTCCTGCTGCCTTCTCCAAGCAGTGATAACACCATTTTGGGGTATTTTCCCTCTATATCAAGAGTCCAGATCACAGATTTGTAATACTTGTTTGGTAGACTGTGTTATCACGATAGTTTCCCAACCATCCATAAAATGTCTCTAAACTTCTGGTTTAATAATCATTTTTTAAACCCAGATAAAATATAGACATTTCAATAGAAATTCAGAGGAAGCAAAAAGGAAAGCAACACTGTTCTCCGCTCTTTGAAAAGCTGTTGATCATTTTTTTTTCACCACCTGATTATGCTTTCTGGAGAATAAATCTGAGAAAGCTGAGATAAAAAGCATGGCAATTTCTGGATCTATATATATGCTTATGTACACTTATATAAAACTTTACACAATAATTTTGAAGATACAAGCAATGTTCCTCTCTTTTTCATTCCATGGGCAAAATCTGAAGGAAAAACTGTTACAAGCCATTGCCAAGTTGTCAAAGACAAAAGAACACTTCCTTAATACTGATGTGGTTTTAGATCAAGCAGCTGGTGGTAATGTACTTTATGGCACAGAAGAAGCAATTTTTTTTAGTAATACATAAAAGAAAATAATATAGTGCAAAAACTACACAGCATTTCATTATTTCCTAGTCTGTTTCATGTGATCATAGAGGTTTAGAGGTTAGAAAAGGAGAAGGCGTTTGAGAAACTCCAAATTACAATGTCTGGAATGAACACGTAGCTAAAAAGCGATGGAAGTAAAAACATCTTGGGAGATGCCAAGAGTCTGGTTGCCTATCTGAAAAAGATGCTTCCTGGTTTTCAGCATCTAAGGGGAGTTTCAAACCATGAAGCAACTATTTGAAGATGTCTCTTATGTCTTCAAGAGCTTTTTTGTGTGTGGATGAACCTTCTTTTGTGTACACTTACCAGACAACTCCATTTTTATATTATAACTTTCTTATATACTTCTTTGTGTATTATGTACTTCTTTTTTTCTTAGTGAATCACCTGCAGTTACACATTAGAGCCCTGTTTTGAAAAAGTAGCTATATATGCATAAAATATACTTGCACATTAAATGTTCATGTCAAGCTGGCAATAAAAATAGAGTAACAGGATGTTTTATTTAGGATTTAAAAGGAGATTATGAAACCACTGTTATGTAAAATATTTGCATGCATCCTTAATTTCAAATTGTCTGAGGGGTAAATTTAATATTTTGGGTGATGCACAGAATTCCTACTGACTTTTCTGCAGGTGATGTATACGACAAAGGTGCCCCTATATTGGCATTTTAGTTCGGATGAGGAGCAAGCTGTTGAAGTGAACCTTCTGACTGCCTCCATTTGCCGCACCTGAGTCTGGGAACATGTGAAGTGAATTTCTTACACATGAGCTAAACGAGAATAGGTTCTCCAGGACAGCATGCAACGCACTCCAACCATCAAGGAGCACTCAGGCTATATGGAAGTAAATCATCCATGTATGGGGTAAGTGTTGGCTCTTCAGCACTTAGCCTTTCACTCTGCAGTTTCCTCCTCTTGCACTTTCTAAAGTAGATATTGGCTTCAAGGACAAATTTAGGCCAGTAGTTGGGCTAAATAGCCTGAAAATTGTTTGAAGTTTCCCCCAAAGATTAACAGAACTGGTAGGGGGACAGAAAGAAATCAGACAAAATATTTATGGAAAAGTTTGGGCTTCTTATTTTGTTGTTACACACCAGAGAGGAGCTGTAGGATGAATGTGCTGTGCCTTTTTCCCCTCTGAAACCTCATCTGTAACAGAAACGTGAAAAACTTTCAGACTAATTGCTGGAGTCATGGTGTGAACCCAGCACTCCCATCAGGCTGTTAAAATACTCCTAGCGCTCCTCTTTCTGCTTTATTAGTTTCGCCTGCTACTGCTGATTTTTCTGGGACAGTGAATCAACTGTCATGATTCCTAATGTTACATCTATAATGCTGCTACGATATTTTGTTTTGAAGTGCAGAGGTCAAAATAGCAATTACTGAAATACTGCTCTAGGAAGCTCATCCTTTTAAACATGACTTCAATTTTTGCTTTAATGATACTCAGAGGTTTGGCAAATACACTCTACTATAGGCATTACAGGTACTGGCAACAGTAATTTTATTAACTTACTTCAGATATTCTTTAATAGCCTTTTGTTTTGCTCTGTTCAGTTTCCAAGCAGAGCAGTTTATCTCTCACTTTTGTCTACTTTTCTGTTCTTCCTTTTACTGCTCCAGATCGCACCCTTTAATTGTAAATCTTGTGAGGCAGGACAACTGTTGATTGTTTGGCTCTGTGTTCTTAATAGAGGCATTATTAAGCGTAATAAGTATATCTCCTGCTGAACCTTAAAAAGCAATAATTATGTTATTATAAGTAGATCTTAAAATCCACCCCTTCAAGTGCAAATGCTTTCTTCATGCTTTCTTCTTTTCCACCTCTAGAAAACAGAAGATGCTAATTTAGAGACAGTATGAAATTAATCTTCCCCGTAGTTGTTACTATCACTGACACAATTACAATGAGTTTTATGTGTTAGTTCCTATGCAACCAATGCTTGCACATGTTTTACAAGTCAAGCCTATTACAGTTCCTTTTCTTAATTCTATTTGTTTTGTCTCATTTAGGACTAGAAATTGCTATGGGCTTATTGGTATGTGCTATGCTGCTTCTGGTCTTACTGAACACAGGGCATTAAAAAAATTATGGAGTGAAATTCCTCCTGTTTAAATGTAGGTACCTGCAGCCCAGACCTGGCGATGAGTGGGGTGCCCCTCGCCGCCATTGCAGGCAGTGGCACCTCCACAGTGTCTCACCCCACGCTGAGGCAGGATCCTGCTTCTGGCTGTGTGAATCCCACCCTGAATCCCATCTCTAGCATTCACTAGGTCTCACTGATCACAACGGGAGCCTTGACACCTAGCCCCACATACACACCTACTCTGTAGACGTCTAACAGTAGGCGAGAGGATTTCCATCCAAGGAGTTTCAACTGCTTCAAAATTGCAGCCATTCAGATCATCAGGGACTAGTTTGGAACCGGATCGCCGATCCCACTGTGATATTTTTTTTCCCTAGATGAATTCCCAGCAGGGTGTAGGAGGGAGGGCTCCTTCTTGAGATGGTCCTTTGCTTCCCAGGAAGTGATACCTAGAAGTTCCCAGGCACTGATCCTTAAAAGTTCCCAGGCAAGCCAGCTTTGCACAGCAGCTGTCTTACATATACTGTCTTTCATCATGAAATGCATAGTGCTGCAGAAAAATAATCTTAATTAAAACACTGAAAAAGCAATCACAAAGATAAAGTAGATTACGGTACTCATACTGTAAAGTTTTGGTCAACAACAACAGGGAGGCAATGATTGTGAGGGGGTGAGGGTGGGTTATAGGACAGGAAAAGGGGCTATGGTTTTCCTGTTAGTACTGTTGTAGTAGTAGTTTTATAGTAGTAGTAGTTTTATAGTTTTTCTTCTCTTCCCCATTCAACCTGTAGTTCTGCTTCCAGCCTTGCCTGGCTCGGAGAACCTAGCACGTAACCATTACACTAGTTTTAGGCTCATCTCTCTTTTCTTAAGTTCCGTCCCTGGAAGTGTCCAAGGCCAGGCTGGATGGGGCTTTGAGCAACCTGGTCCAGCGCGAGGTGTCCCTGCCCATGGCAGGCGGGTGGGAACTAGATGATCTTTAAGGTCCCTTCCAACACCAACCATTCCATGATTCTAAGGGAAGAGCAAGGCTAATAGTTTAAGCATCAAATTTGGGAGATATTTGCATTTTGTACGTATGACAGCAGTGACCGTCTAACTTATTTGGTTCAGCTTAGTCATCTGTAAGACCACTGCAGGGTACCAACTAACGGTCAGCCCTAATGTGCTGTAGGATAACCGGTTCCTTAATCTAACTCTGACAACCAGCCAAAAATAGGCAAATGATTGGTCTTACTGATGTTGCCTAATCAGTTTGCTCTTTCCCCGTTGCTTCAGTACTGCAGAGAATCCTACAAATAGGAAAACTTGGGATGTTTTAACTATTTAATCGAAGCTGTAGGAAAACCAAGGAAGTAGGACTGTTCCTTGCAGATATACACTCCACATGAATAAAACCACCACAATC
Source organism: Larus michahellis (assembly GCF_964199755.1). NCBI lineage: Eukaryota > Metazoa > Chordata > Aves > Charadriiformes > Laridae > Larus > Larus michahellis. The sequence goes on from NC_133896.1 coordinate 17,147,761, forward strand.
CAAATCGTTATTTTACAAGGATATTTTTGCTGTTTGTTGTGTTGAATACAAGTACAGGGACACATTATCTGCTGGGCTTTTTTTCTGCTCAGGTAAGCCTGAGCTCTGGAGAGACTAGTGGACCTTCCTTGGGAGAAGCAGGCTGTGGTGTAGGACGCACCCCCACTCTGGGCACCTGCAGGACAGTGGGAGCTGCTGACACAACAGACAACGCGACAGGCCTTCGCAGATTTAAATTTCAAAGGTATTTTGCAATACTGACAGCATTTCTGTTAAAATCAGCAAAGGGATAAGGAGGTGAAAAGCTTGGGCAGTCCTACAAATTTATGGTAAATAATTGCTGAAGCAGGAATAGTTGGTGAAGAAACCCCAAGGAGAGAGTGACTGAAGGGAGTTTTAAGAGATGGTATTTGGGGACTCTCTGCATCCGTGACTTTACTGCATCCCTATGCATCACTGAACCTTCCCGAAGAGCTGCAGCATCCCAGGCCCTGCTGCGTGCAATAACCCAGCACAACACGCCAGCGGCCTGCGGCTGAGGGAGCCGAGCGGCTGCTCCGCCTGCTCGTGGCACCGCAGAGCAGCTTGCCGATGGCAAACGCAGCTGATGGGGACAACTGGCAGAGAGCACAGCTGGCAGCAGCAGCTACGAGCCAGTCCAGCGGCGAGGGGGTGGCGAGCGGCCAAGTGGAGTTGCGAAGTTCAGCTTAGACCGTGGGGGTCCTTTCTGGCTCCTCCGTACCGAAGCAGAGCGGTGACACCGTTAAGCTGATACAGCACCAGCCAAGCTCTGTCTCTTGGGACAACAGCTCGACCCCCGATCAGGTGGATTATGCGATGAGAAGTGGGGGATGATTAAGGGAGGAGGGTCGTGGCCGATATTTCCTTTGCTCTCCGGGTCAGGGCTGCAGCTGGTATGTTCTAAGGGAGGGTAGTTTTGTTTGCCGTAAATTGTTTCTCACCCAATCCGTTAAAAGTTTCTCTTATTTAAACTCATGTGTGCAAAATATTTTTTGTCAACAGGGAAAAATTTCCCTGTCTTAGGTGCATTAATTTAATTCCCCTGAGTTTCAGGCTGACACTCAGACTCCTGTTCCGTATTTCCGAAGGCCCCTTGGAAATATCATCTGCTGCTTGTGGTCAGCCCGGGCTTGGGGAAAGGGCTACAACTTGCCTTCTCCTGTTCTACGGTGCTGTGAACTCTTTACAGCTGATATCCATCTTGTCTCCAATTCGGTGTTGGACATGATGCTCTCTAAAAGAGAGCTCTGTATACTGTGTGTACGATCTATATCTTTGCATCTTATAGGCATGCGTTTGCATTGAGCTACGCTGCACCATTATTCCAGGGAACCCAGTTTACCATGAAATTCCAATCACTTGATAGAACTACTTTTTTTCCTTATTAATGGTCTCCATTATGTTTTATCTGTGAAGTTTCCCAGTAAATGATAAATACATTGAATAGAACTGATCCTGCAACACGCCATTATAAATGCTCTCTAGAATTACTTTCTGAGTCATAATCCTTTTAGCATGTGCTGCATTCATTTTGTATAGTGCTAATTTTTAATCAACACATCATTCGGTGAGAAATTATATCAAATCTTTTGGTAAAATCTAGATGTATTACATTGCATTGTCTCCATTCACTGATTTTATCAATAGAAGTAATTATCTGGCACTATTTGTTTTCTATGTGCTCTCTGTTGCCCATCCTCTGCAGTTATCTTTAAAATCCACATGTTGAACCTTAGCCTAATTTAATCTCTTTGAGGGAGGAACAATTCCAGTGCTAAGACAGTGCAGAGCACAAAGGGAATTCAGAGAACTACTAATAATAACCGTATGCGGACTGTTCTTCGGCGCTCTGCTGTGATCTAGTTGTTTCACATTTATTGCATTACTTTAGTCAGGAAAGAATTTGAAGTCCAGAAGACGGCTTTGGTACCTACAAGTTACATCTTGGAGTGTCCGTATTATAGGATTCTTCCTCCAAGAAGAATTTTAAAGCCTATGTTAGAAGACTACACTTCTTAAATGGAGCATATATACATATAGACACCTGGAAAAGACAGCTATTTAGAATTAGCCTCTAAGAAACACTGACAACAAGGCTGTGTTTGAGATCCCACCACTCTCCATGACTGACAAATTCTGCTGCATGTCAGCTCACTATCCCAGAATACTTATTCTTTCAGAAACAGAATAAGATTCACTCTTTTCCTATAAACCATGAAGAGCAGCACCCCTCTCTCCTGTCTCCTGCGTACAGGTGCGGTGGTTTGAACACTGGGACAGACTCCTTTTATTCCCGAGTCTGGAGTCCCGAGTTTGGAAAAGGAACATAAGATTCTCAGAGATGAAGGGGTCTTGCAGACCGTCAGGTCAGGTCCCCAGGTGGAAGTGTTACCTTGAAAAATAATGGCCAAGATATGGATATGAAAGAAGGATCTCATGTAGCCCCACAGCCCTGTACTGCTACTGCTGGGGACAGGCCCTGGGTTTCAAACCAACCGTGCAAGGGCTCACAACTTGTCAGGTTTCTGACAAAGGCTAAACTTGCCTTTGCCTCCATGGAGCTTTGTTTGGGTTCACTTAGCTGCAACAGCAGTTTTTCTAATGACCAGGTGTCTACCACCTAGTGTCAAACCACAATTTTTCTATAGACAGTAGCAGCAAGTAGTTGTTCTGTGTGGAATATTTGTGACCCTCACAGAAGGGTGTAGTGCAGAGGAGCGTCAGCGTGGTGTGACAGCAGGGGCCTTGCAAGTGGGGACACAGGATGGAGGGTGGAGGAGCAGAGGCTGAAGAGAGGGGGCTGGGGATGCCACCGGGGACCCCAGCGCTGTGAAGAGGTCACCAGTGGTTGGTAAAGAGCTGCGGGCTGGGAGCTGGGCAAAACTGGTTTTTGGGATAACAAAAAGATGAAAGAGCAAGTCTCAAGCTGATATAGTACGCACCATATACAGTAAATTTGGACATAAAATGTAGTTGGAGACCAATGAGGGAAGACCAAGAATATCTCCTTCTCTGGAGATATTCAAAACCCGCCTGGACGCATTCCTGTCCAGGCTGCTCTAGGTGAACCTGTGGCAGGGGGGTCAGGCTAGATGATCTCTGAAGGTCCTTTCCAACCCCTAGAATTCTGTGATTCTGTGATTTTTTTAACTGTGTGTTGGAAAAATAGCCCCAGGTGGGGATCCTTAGAGTGGGGAGAAAGAAGCCAGCAACACCATATTCCTCCTCCCTGCAAAGAAGTGGAAGAAACTCCATTATGAACATCACACTTCTCCTGGCAGAGGGCATGGGACGCTGTTGGCTTGCTGCAACCCCCATCTTCTTCTCTAGCAATCCTGATGCCATCAAATACATGACCAAAAATGGAAGCCTAAAAGTCAGCCCAACAGCAGAGGTAGATACCGGGTAGGTTTTTGTACAACAATTTTAACTCTTTTATCAATGTCATTCTGTATTAATCAGATAATTTGTAGTGTGGCAGGTAGTATTATTGTGACTAGACTAATCTTAATAACTGTCTATTGTATTGGAATTAGTCTTAAGATTTTCATTAGACTAACAATAAATTCTTGGCATCCCATATAAAGTGCATTTTCTTTTCTGTCCGTAACAAGTTTTTGGGTGCAACGCTTGTCTTAGAATTCACTTTCATTCAATGACCACAGCAAGGAGCAGTGGCAACATAAACAATCACCACATCATAGTTTAATTCTATTAATTTTTTAACTTTATTTTTGTCTGAGCAAATAATTAATAAAAGCTCTGTTTTTTCCCCTGCAGTTATAGTTCCACATATTTAGCTAAATAACTTCTGCAGTCCTAAACTCTGCAGTAAAAATGATTTTTCTAAAATAGAAGCTGTCCCTTTTTATTGCAGTGCCTTTTTTACATATCTAATCTATTCCTCAATATGACAAACAGTTCATGAAAGTATTACTTTCAGTGTCATTGTAAATAAAGTATATGCATTCCATTGACATCAAGAAAGAAAAGGGATTAAAGCAATAGGACACAATTAGTTAAAATCTGAAAAAATCTGCAGCTCTAAAATGAGATATTTGTGTTTGAAAGGTCTCTTTCCTCAAAGGGGAAAGGATATTTAGAAATGTTTTAAACACCAAAAAATGAGAGTTAAAGAAACCTATATATCTTAATTTGTTTAGTAGAGCTACTTCTGCTATTCTTCATTTGCATTCCGGATGCAATTTCCCAGAAAGCATACTGGGAAAAAAAGCCTCTGATGGATATGCGATATGTGTTAGTATTCACATTTCTCACCCTGTCTGTCTTCCTTTACTACAAAAGAAGAATCAACTTAATTAATTAGATTTAGATAGCAAATGTCTGTAAGAAGCTTATTTTGGAAAGCAACTATAAAAAGAATAGCATATTTGAAGAAAGCTTTTCAAAGATAAACTACAAGGGTAATATTAGAAATTCAGTTTCAGACAATATAAAGAATAGGGTAAACGTAAAGTGCAAAGATTCACTGCACAGTGAAATATATATGTAAGTTTTGAAGAGTAATTCAAAGAGACTCTTGGGCTGTATTTACTTTATAGGAAGTCCAAGGGCCATGGGGCAGACATCAGGCAGTGGCGCAGAAGGTGGTTATGGCTTGGCTTCTGCCACCTGAGAAACTCTTCCAGTATATTAAGTTCACAGACTGGTTGGGAAGCTGTACCTATACTGATATTAAGACCAGTGCTACATTCTGCTTATGGTTTGGACTTCTGAATGAAATAAAAATTAAAGGTTTAGTTAAAAAGAACAAATTGAGCTACTTTTTGTACCATGACCAATGTTTATTTCTTTACCGTACTATGTTGTGTGGTGAAAAGCTACTATCGAAAACAAAAAAATACAATCATTTTGAGAGGATAATTAGTAAAGACTTTTATCACATTGATGCGCTGTGTTGAGAGAGGCTCCGGTGCCACAGCTAGGGCTAGGGTGAGGGCTTCGGCACCCACGGCGCTGACCTGCTCCGCAGCCTGGAGGACCAGGCCAACAGGAGCCTCACGGGTGTCAACGCAGACAAATGCAAAGCCCTGCACTTGGGATGGACAAACCAGGCATGGGGACAGGATGCAGCTGGATTGCAGCTCTGCAGCAAAGCTCTTGGCAGACAACAAGCTGAACATGAGTGAGCAGGGCACCCTGGCAGCCGTGAAGGTTAACAACACCCTGGTGTATGAGCCATAGCAGAGCCAGCAGGCAACGGCACTGATTTTTTCCCCCAGGTCACATCTGGGTACAGCATTGGGACCCCTGCTATAAGGCAGTCAAGCTGCAGAGACGCCAGTGCAAGATTATTCAGATGATTAGGGAGATGATGATTAGAACATAATAAGCAAGAAGAGCAGAGGGAGCTCTCCTTGTGTATCCTGGAGATGAGAAGGATGAGGAGAGTCTAACTCCTGTCTTCCACTACCTGAGTGGAGCTGCCTGATAGCGTGAGGGTTGCCTCTGAGGTGCACAACAAAAAGGACAAGAGGCAACAGTCTCAAGCTGCAGCAAGGGAAATCCTAATTGGATACAGGACAACGTTTTACAAGTGGTTAAACATTGGAAAGGGTCACCCGGTGAAGCTCTACGATCCCTGCCTTGAAGAGTTTTGAACCCCAGCTGAACAAGGCCCTGAGCAACTTGACCCAGCTTTGAAGTTGGCCACGGTCAGAGCAGGAGGGCTAGGTGAAACATAGAGGTCGCTTCTAACCTCAATGATCCTACCATTCTTTGATAAAAACAGCAGGTTTCCATGTTTTGGACAATGTGAAATAGTGCTTTCCCTGCTAAGTCAGCCACCATGCTGAGACGGCCTCGTGATGCAAAGCTGTATTTAAGGTTTGCGTTAGATTTATAGTTAGACAGACATCTACAGCAATAAGTAAAATTAAAGTTACTGAGTTTAAAAAGTTGGATTACACTAAGGTTTATATAATAATGAAGAATAACTAATTTGCATCATTACGATTCTCTACCTGGAAGGACTCCTAACACAAGGCTAAATATAGATGTTAAAATGTTAGAATCATAGAATAACCAGGCAAAACATGTTTTTAATTTGAAAAGGGATGATAAAGCAGGTTTTGAAGCAGGGCTCCTAAAATTTCCTTGAGTTCCTATAAAGATGAATTTGGCCTAGGTTGTTTAATTTTCTACAATGATTTGGATATCTAATATGTTTAAGAATCATTCTTTTTCTAATTTTTCTTAGTCATGCAAAGTAAGATTAATTTACCATTTTCAAAGCTACTGAACTAGCAAATTTATTTTTTTTGTGTCTATAGTTATATTCTAAATCAAATATATAGATATGAAATGGGGAACCACTATTCAAATAATTTTTATTTTTTTAGTTTATTACAGGGAGCTCTTAGGAAAATTCAGAATGCAATCCATGTGAGTATTTTAAAATCTGCCATTTACTTTTGCTTTACATTTATTTTAGGATCTTTTGTGCTTTGTTTTTTGTTTTGATTTATTTTTCACCAAAAAAAAATAAAAATGAAGTGTTCATGAAGTTACTTTCTCAGCTTTGACAAATGCTGGTTGCGCTGGCAGCTAGCCAGCATCTTTTTTGCAGAATAACTTTAACACAACTGTGCTATGGTTACCTAAATAGTAGGATAATTTTCATAGAATTCTTGCTACTGTGACTCTGGAATGTATGCTGCTGGTATCTGGCAGTTGCTCCAAACTAATTAGTTCTTTATTTTTGAGGATGAATGTTTATTCCACAGTTGGATAAATAATGTATATGAAGTCACTTTAGGAAAAAAAAAAACAAACCAAAACCAAAACATTTTTACTAGGATGCAAGACCTTTCTGAAAAGAAGAGGAAACAAAAGGTTCTCATTTATCAGAGGTACAGAATTAGAAGTCCTGACAGCCATCAGCACAGTTCAGTCTACGGTACTGATGCAGTTTAATCTTTCATATTCTATTAAGCAACAGAATCTAATTTACCTCCCATTTGAGAAATATTGTGCCATTCTAAGTGGTATTTTAAAACTGAAAATAAGTAATGGATCAGGTCTCATTTGAATAATTTGTGAATATGAATAAGTACATTGAGACAGTAGAATGCGACATGTGAGAAAATGGAAATGTGGTACTTGTACTTTTCACACAGGCGAAGAAATAGTACAATAAATCCTCCAAACTCATGAAATGTTAAGTGTGTGCTTACACCTCACTTAAGTCGGGCAGACTGCTGCTGCCCAACAACACAGTTATGAATTCAAGCATATGGTCAAATGCGTTCCTGCGTTACTGCCACAGTCATTCTGGAAGATAGTCGACCTCATTACATTATTTGGGCTACAAATTTTCAGCCTCATTAAAACCCTAATTGTTTGAATGTTGCCATGAAATGAGGAAAATCTGACGGACAGCGTTCCCGAAAGACAATCCACATGTTGTCAACTGTTTGTTTAAGGTATTCTAATGTCACGGAAAATAATATAAAATCAAAATTCATGAACGATGGAATAAATAATGACGGGAAATGAAGAAATATTTTTAAAAACTCACTTTGCCCATCCGAGGTCCTTTTTCTGTTTCTACAAAAGGAAGAGAAACAATTCTCTGAAGTTCTCACTTATTTCTTCTCTAGATATTTTATTGAGTTGCTAAATGTCATTACTGTAAGTCACACTGCCTTTTTGATAGTTCATTAATAACACAAAATCAACCTATATCATAAATTAATGTTTGGTAACTGGGGCTATAACTGTCATTATAAAATGCAATCAAAATAAATGCCGTAAAGTAGGAAAATTTAGTTCATACATATAAATGAGTCACGAGTGATTAAAATCAGCATCTCAGAGAGTCAATGTATTCACTTTGGAGCTTGCCCATTTGGTAAATGGGCAGAAAAAGAAGCCTTTGCCCCACAGTAACTGTCATTCTCCATAACATCTGGTGTACAAGGACTCCCCCACTTCTGCCTCTGCGATAGCCCACCCTCCACCCCACACCAAGCGGCAGAGCAACCCACACCACTGCCCAGCTCCCTCCCTGCCCACAAACCTGGTGTCCGCATGCTGGGAGAAAACTCCAGGCTCTGTAGAACCCGTCCATGCCAAGCAGCTCAGAAAATTACATTCTCTCTAAAATGATAAACTTACTTTGAGTATCTAAACAAAAAGACTGTACTGCTGGAGGCCTTTTCTGGAGGTGAAAGCCAAAGTGATTTAACAGATTAAAGTCTGCTTTGCCAGACTGAGCATCTGACCTTAAAGCTCCTAGCAAGGAATAATGATTGATAATTGTGGAAGTGGAGGTTTTTAATAGTATTCCTAGTATTTCAGTTACCGTTGCTCGAGTCTTTTGTAGGTTGAGACATAAAATCAATTGCAGAAGCAAAATCAACATCATAGATGGTACTGATAGGGTCTGTGATCCACTCAGAAAGCCTTTCTGCTGGAAAACAGAGGATGTTTTATTTTATATCCTCTCACGATTTCACAAATCTTTCCAGACACAATTCCTTCTCTTTCCAGAATCCAGACGATAGGACCCCATCGTGTGGGAATGGCTTGTGCTTCCTGGTTCCATATCTCACCCTGGGTTATCAGATACGACCGAGAGCCTTAAGGAGCCATGAAGTTTTTCCTCTATGAAAGTATAGTCACCTTCTCTTTATGCCCAAAGGGCATTTGTTGGTTTCTTCCACACACACACAAAAAAAAAGTGTAATCTTGGGGGAAAAAAAGAATCAAAAAGTGAATGAACTAATTAACTTAAAAATCAAACACAGCTTTCAAAAAGAATTTGGGACAGAGCTTCCCTGTAAGCCTGACTGCATGGAAATAGTACATGTGGGGGGACACCTGGCAACATGCTGGGATTTCATTTATCTTTGAAGGAATGCAAAAACGCCCACTACTTTCTTTCAGAATGATGAAGCAATAGACATAGTATGGGCACATACGGTGACAGGTTTTTTAAAATTCCACTGTCTTGGCTTGTATTGAGAAATATGTGAAAGAATGTTAAAAAAAATTTGACAGAAAAGTTTGGGTTTGCTTCTTGCTGGTTATTTAGAATGTACAGTGTTACCCTGACTCCGCTGGGATCCTTCTGGGAAGCTGAAATGATACGTGAACCCGATATATCATCCAGATTATATATTTATGTGAGTTACAGTGTGTGACTATTGACAGGCAGTGGGTCTAACACTTACCCAGATTAATCCAGTTTATCACCCTCACCATGTACACGTTTGCCTGAATATTTACAGGTAGGTAATAGATCAGCAGTCGGTGCTCCCTGATTGAATCTGTGGTGAAATTTACACTCAAAGATTAAATCTGTGACTATTTTGGCAGAGATACCAATTTCTTCCATGCTCTAAACAGTGTGGGCTGAAGTCTCCTCTACGGTATGAGGAAATGAAACCATGTGCATAAGTAAGGAGAGACACAACTGGACTGATGGAGAAGGATGGTTCAAACGTAGCGGTTTGGGTATTGTTGCTGCCTTTGGGTTCAGAATTGCTGTAATTAATATTTTTTTTTGCTGAAAGAACTGAGTTTGACTTTAGTTGCAATGAAGAAAATAACTGGAAAACACACCTATTCACTGTAGAGGCTGAGCGTGCTAATTTCTTCTGAATTAGCTAATTCCCAAAGCAAGTTTTACATGTGAAACCTTTGCCTTCAAAGATGTGTTGCTGACAGTGGCAGTGCTTTTATGAACACCCTGGAAGCAGGCTGAAGGAAAAGATGTGGGTAGAGATTAGGCAGAGAAAGAAACTGTGAAGTATATTATTCCTAAGAGATTTGTAATACTCACGTATTTTCTGCAAATCAGCTGATATTTCTTAGAAAAATGAAAGGTTTAGAGGTGAGTGGGCATGGCAGGGAAGGCTAGAAAAAATTAATCTCCAGTCTTCAAGGGTAGTCCAAGAACATGGGAAGTGACTGAAGAGGAAGAAGTAGATTTCCCCTTCTGAAATTAAGGTACTTTCCTTAAGTGCTGGACTGATCTTGTCATGAACATGTTGAGGTTTCATTTTGGGGCTGTCTGACGTTATGTTCATTGGAAGGAAAACCCTCGGTTGTTATTTAGACTTCTCAAGACAAATAGTATGCAGACAATCTTTTTGTTACCATCCTTGCTGCCAAAACAAACCCCCTTACTATTAGCAGCACCTGAAATTGCTGCCATGAGTTAGTCATGAGTTGTCTTTCTAGAAAAATGGTTTTAAATGCATCCTTTCATTTTTCTGGCAACCTGACCAGAAATAAAATCAGTCTGGCCTATGGCAGAGTCGCAGGTGTATGAATAATATTTTTTTCATTCAAAAAGACCTAATCAGTTTGATTCCTTGTCCTTTAAAATGAAATCTGAACTGTAATCTGACTTTGTTGACTGTTAAAAACTAGTACTAAAAATACTCCCAAATCACGTTTAGAACTTGAGATCCATGCTACATGCTTCCCTCTGAGTTGAGAGCCAGAAAAAGTGTTCAGTAAATCTAAAATTCCTCTGTCCGTAGATGTAGAGACCTAACTACGCAGTACTAAGTGTAAGATGTGAAATGGATCCCATGACACCCCCTGGATGACTCTGAGAGTGCTTTGGAGGTGTTTGGCATTTTGAAGAGCTCTTGAACAAACTGACAACTCTGACAGGAATTGATGCTACCACTACTTAACCTGGAACAGCTGTGCTGATCCTATGGAAGAATGCTTTCCTCTGGATGTGGAAGGAAGGAGCCTTACGGTTGCGCTGCTGATGACCTGCCTCTTCTGGCCTGGATCAAACTGGAAGAAAGCTTGAAATAATCCAGGAAACTATTTAGTGCTACAGATGCTTTGATAGATAACATAGCCACTTCCACTATAGACAATACAGTGAGACGTGAATATTTGTTGGATAGCTATCCTTTGTCTCTTTGCAGAGGGGAACTGATATTTATACCTCGTGATTTTATTCTGCATGGAATCGGTAGAGAGGTATACAAACAAACGCGTTACTAACTTTGTCATGGTAGAGAAATGGTGAAATCATTAGCCGTTTCTGCACTGATGACTCACTAACTTCCTCATGCTTATGCCATGGTGACAAGGTGCTCTTTTCTCCTGAAGACAGCAGGGATATGTTTCAAAGGCTTTGAAACATAGGCCTAGATACTTTTTACTGAAGAATGTATTCTCCTTGACACCTGCGAGACTGCAGACATAAGCCTTTGAAAAACTAGCATTTAAAGTGAAAACCTTGAAGGAGTGGAGATTTCTTCTTTATGTCTAACCTCTGAGTCAGACACCTCCTTTAGACTTTACTATCTCAAAACCAGCTTCATCAGTATTTGTGTGTTTTGAAAGTGGATTACAAAGTCGCAGAGTTGTAGGAGATAATTCACACTGGAAGAATAAAGGCACTAAACATATCCATCAGCATGTTATATCACAGGTGGTTTTTGAAGCCTGTGGTCTGGATTCAGCCACGGTCCTTGCTGATGGTTCCAGTAACGATGGTGGCGCCGATGGTTCCACCTGCCCTAGCAAATGCCTTGTCTTTGGTCAATGGATTAAAACAATCAGCAGTAGCAAAGAAAGAGGAAGCTAAGTCTAGTAATCAAAGGCGGGAAAGAAAGATGTAACAATTCTCAAACTGCGGTGTGTAATGGGATACTGGCATTGTTTTGGCGCTGTGTTCAGCTATCAGAAAGGACCGACCAAGTTACGGCTAAATTAATTCTTCAGGTTCTTGAAAGAAACAGTTTCACAGCAGCCAGGATAAAAAGATGGAATTTACAAGATGTTAATTAAGATAATTACTGAGCAAATACTTGAGGAAGAACCAGGGAATATGGTGTGTTCATCACAAATCCAGACTTAGTAAGCAATATTTTAGTTGTCATGAAAATGGTATTGTGCTATAGTCGCAGTTGTTTTGTTTCAATAACACTGAAGCTCACTTCTAAGCTCACTCCTATACTCATCCACATATTCTTTCACATCTACAGAAGAACAGATGCCATTTCCAGTTCCTTAACGTCCTACAGAATAGTTTGTGTTGATTTTGTATGTGGTTTTTTTTTTTTTAGGAGCACAAAGATTGAATCATAAGACTTCTTTTCTTGAGATGTCTAATTAATGATCTACAAAGGCAGAAAGCTGAGGGGGTGGAGGGGAGTAATCAGTGTTTGCATCCTGTGGCATTTGGGTTCAATTATACTCCTGAAACCTGGAAGCAGTGATGTTCTGAAGCAATCACTCTGTTGCACACTACAGCTATTCTGGAATCTGTAGTTTGTTCATAGTTTACGCTGTAATTACTGCAAGTATATCCCTCATTCCTTAAATTAGGTTGCACACATTGAAACAAGTTATGTAGATATCCGATAATTAGCAACAGCTGACAATAATAAAGTAACAATCACAAAAGAAAGCGAGGAGAATATGTCCTGCTTTCCACGGCAAGATTTTCACAGAGTCAATGCTCACATTCAAATGTCAGCGCAGCACATACAACAACACAGCCCTGATGTTTCTTTCGCACTGTAATCTGATAGCTATTTTGTACGTAAATTCCAGGTACTGTCCTAATACTTAGGCATTGTTCCAGCCCCCACGCCTCAGTGCCGTTTAAGAATGAGCAAACACAAGGTGCCTCTCCGGAATTATAATAAAGTATATTTAGCCCCATTGGTGCATATCTTTTAACTATCCCTCGTTTTAGTTTTTATTTTATCTCTTTCCCATATAAATCACTCTCAGTGCTTGACAACTATGTACATACTCCAAGCCGAAACATTAGAAGACAAAATAACTGTGCCGTTATAAACATGATGAGAGAAGGTGAATATCTCCACAGCAACACTGAAAACTTGAAGTTCCTTAACTCCTCCATTATTTTCATAGGATGCTCCATTTATGGGATCACCAATAACAAACTATTTCCATTTTTCTAGCAAAATAAATTATTAAGAGCAGAAAATACAAAAATTATCAAACAAAACCCCCACCGAACCCAAAGCAGTGATCTAAAGCGGATTAGTAGGGAAGGGTATCACACTTACATGACATACTTTTAAGTCACCCATGCCTATAGTTATTACAATAGTTACATAATATATAGTAATATATTATAGTTACGATAATAACTATTCATGCCTTTTAAGTTATTCATGCCATGCCCTGTGGGATCCACTGATTATGTTTAGATTTTTACAGTAGACTATAAAAGAGGGAGGAACCGTATTATAATCCTGAGAAAAGAATTTTATTTTTTTCTTAAAGGCTGCTCTTTAGGTTTTAGTCATCCAGTGCCCTATTTGTACTCAGCATTAGCCTCTCAAGACACCAGTGGTCCCTCACCCATCCCTTCACACAACTGTATGGACAAAGATAGTAGTGAACTAAATTTGCCTTTGGTTTTTTCTTTTTTTAGCAGTTTCAGCTGTAGGCTTACTGGTTTGGCCGCCTGCAGACACACCTAGAATACTTGTGAAGGTATGTGGTTTCTCTGCTGTATCGAAAACTTCAGACCGGCTGGTTTAAGAGGAAATACTTTGGAGATACCTGGTGAGAAATTGCTTTGTGTTCGACAACCAGACAAGAGAAGGAAAAGAAAGAAAAGAAAATTGGGGTGATACCTTCCTGAAGAGAGGCAGAAGATTAGAAGTAGGGTGTGACGTTAGAAGGTTATGAATAAAAATATCAGTGATATCTTCCTTGAGTTTCTGCTACTGAAGTTATGTTTCAGATGTGTGCTGCCCACAGGGAGTAAATGTCCTGTAAATAAGACCATGTTACTCTCTTCTCTTCTGTATTCCCACTGCTTAATCCGTTGGTTAGGAGCTAACTAGGTGTCCATATTCAAGTTCTCTGTCCATCATTATTTTGATGTACTACCCAAGATCATGCACTGAACTTGAATTACACCAACAAGGATTTAGAAATGGAACTGTGGCTTTAGAGTCACATTTGTCTTTTATAAACACATTAAACTCTGTTTTTTTGTGTGTGTAGAACCATAGACAGAGTAGTAGAGGATTTCTGTATTGGGTTTGGGGTGATAGCCTATGATGTTTGACCTGCCCTACTTGTTATGTGACTATAGACATGGCGTTTAATTGCCTGTGCCTTATCTTCCCATCTGTGACATGGGGATGGTAGCACTTCCATATCTGATCAAACAGCTATGATGAGAAATGAAGATTGGGGGCTTGACTAGGGGCTCCCTGGATGCCATCATAATGGATACAAATTAAATACATGAGAAAAAAGATGATGGAACTGTTACGATTATTGTGAATTATTATGAACAGAGCCATATGAAATTTAACAAGAGCAAGTGCTGGATTCTCCACCTGGGACAGGGTAATCCTGGTTATATGCACAAACTGGGGGACAAGAGGCTGGAGAGGAGCCTTGTGGAAAGGGGAAAGAGATCTGGGGGTTTGGGTTGATGGTAAGTTGAATATGAGGCAATGTTGTGCCCTGGCAGCCAAAAGGGCCAGCCGTGTCCTGGGGTGCTTCAAGCACAGCATAGCTAGCCAGTCGAGGGAGATGACTGTCCCACTCGACACTGCACTGGTGCGGTCTCACCTCCAGTACTGTGGGTGGCTTCGGGTACCTCAGTATAAGGACATCAAACATTGGAGTGTGTCCAGAGGAGGGTGACCAAGGTGGTGAAAGGCCTTGAGGGCAAGACTTATGAGGAGCAGCTGAGGTCACTTGGTTTGTTCAGCTTGGAGAAGAGAAGGCTGGGGGGTGACCTCATCCCAGTCTACAACCTCCTCATGGGGGGGCAGCAGAGGGGGAGGTGCTGATCTCCTCTCTCTGGTGACCAGCGCCAGGGCATGAGGAAATGGAATGAAGCTGCATCGGGGGAAGTTCAGATTGGACATTAGGAAAAGGTTCTTCACCGAGAGGGTGGTCGGTCACTGGAACAGGCTCCCCAGGGAAGTGGTCACGGCACCAAGGCTGTCAGAGTTCAAGGAGCTTCTGGATGATGCTCTTTGTCATGTGGTTTAGTGTTATGGTAGTCCTCTGAGGAGCAGGGAGTTGGACTCGATGACCGTTATGGGTCCCTTCCAACCCGAGCTGCTCTGTGATTCTGTGATCCAGGACGGCTGTGGTAGTGGGCTTTAAAAACAGGTA
Source organism: Larus michahellis (assembly GCF_964199755.1). Taxonomy (NCBI): domain Eukaryota; kingdom Metazoa; phylum Chordata; class Aves; order Charadriiformes; family Laridae; genus Larus; species Larus michahellis. The sequence continues at coordinate 17,162,911 of NC_133896.1, forward strand.
AGGGCCTGCACAAGCACATCAGAGGGTGAAATTCACGTTTTTCAACATGTTACTTAATGCATATAATAACCGAGAGAGACCCACGTCTTTCCCTCAAGCCTCTTGTAGTAATAAGCGTTGTTCTCTTTAACAATTAACGTCCACGTCTCATTCTGTGGGTTTGTTTTCCCCTTTTTCCCTTCCCCGGGTACCCTGGGCAGCATCCCGCCCCGCGCTCTGCCGCCGGCGGCCCCGCTGCAGCGCCCCCTGGCGGACCCGCGCCCGCCCTCCCTCCCGGCAGCGCCGCCGCCGCGCCGCGTCCCCGCCCCGCCCGCTCCGGGACACCCCGAGGGGCTGCGCTTCCCGGGAGAATAATTCCGCCTCACCGCGGGCCTCGCGCTGAAGTTTGGGACGTTACCGGCCGGGGCGCTCTCCCCAGCTGGGGCGGGGGGTTAGGACCGGGAGTCGCTCGGTCGCCCGGGGCAGGAAGGGGGATTCCCCGGCTAGCCCGCGGGACGGGACGGGACGGGGCTTTCCGCGCGGGGGAGGAGGCCGAGGAGGCTGCGTCCCTTCGGGGCGGCGACGATCCCGCCCGCACCGGGCACCCCGGGCTGGGGCACAGTCACGCGCGGCTCTCGCTGGCGGTGACGTCACGGCCCCGCTGCCGGCGGTGGCCGCCCGCGGGCCGGGGCTCCGCCACACGGGCGGCGGCGACGCGCGGTGCAGGGACCTGCCTGGCGCCGCCTCCTCCGTCCCTCCTTCCGTCCCTCCCTGCGCTGCCCCATGTTCGGGCTGGAGAAGCCGGCGGGGCGGCGGGAGCCGGGAGGGAGCGGTGGGTTTCCGAAGATGGCGTCCGTGGGGGATTTTAACGTCCTCAGCTCCAGCATCCCGGCCACCAAGGTGGAGCTCTCCGTGTCCTGCAGGTACGGCGGCGCGGGGCGTCGGAGGGGCCGGACGGGCGAGCGGGCTGTTCCCCGCGCCGTGCCGGGCTCGCCCCGGGCTTGTCAGCGGAGCCGGGAGGAGCGGGGGCAGCGGGCGGGCGGGCGCGGGGTTGCCCCCTGCATGGCCGGCGCCGTGCGAGGCTCTGTCCCGCCTGGCTCCGCAGAGCGTCCCCAGGGCGGGCAAGTTGCGCGTCCCCAGCCTCGGGCGGAGAGCCCGGCGTCGGCTGCCGGCGCGGGGTGCTGCCGGCGGGCACCGCGGGGGGAGTCTCTCGGCGGCTGCGGACCGCTGTCGGCTGTGCCGAAACGGGCGTTTAACTGCTGCCGCCGCCCCGAATCCTTCCCGAGCCTCCCCCGGCGCGGGGGGAGCCGGCCGGGGGTAGCGGGGGCCCCGCCGTGTGCGCGCAGAGCCCTTCCCCGGCAGCGGTGGAAGTTCGGGGGCTGTCCCGGATGGGAACCGGGACCCGGACCGGGGAACTCCCATCCGGAGCGATCCCTCCGTGCGTTCTTTGGGGCTCTCTTGCGAAAATGTTACGAAACCGGGCGTGTTACCTCGTCACGTTTTATCGTAACGCCGCTGCCGATAAATTACAAAAAAAACCCAAAAAAACCCCAAAAAACGCCAACCCGTGAAACAAAACCTAGTGTTCGCAGTTTTGCTCCTCGACATTTATTTGGCCACGGTTTGCTTATCGGTGTTTCAAAAATACTGCTTTCTCCCTCGAATTTCCCATTTTATTTGCGGGATTTTTATATTCGCATGTTCATTCACGTTTCGCAGCTTCCTTAAGTATTCCCTAGTAGTTGCGGAGCAGTAGTTCCTTTCACCAGCAGAGTTGGCAGCTTCTAGCAGATGATTTGAACTGTTCGTGTTGTTTCCTGATGGGAAATGAGACAAAGTTTGTGCTACAGTCCGCTGCTCCATTTTCTAACGTAGCTGCCCAGGAGTTGCTGCTGTTTTAACACTACTTCTCCGAGGACAGAACATCAGTGCCCTGAACTTAAATTGTCAGACCGCTCCCTCTCTTCCCTTAGTAAATAAAGTGTGATTTGATGTTTTATCAAGGGTGCGTTTCAAAAGAAGGCTAGGACGATGACAAGCATAGGAAGATTGAATTTGGAATACCGAAACAGTCACAAGGCTGACATATGAACACACTTACTGCCTGTCTCTGCAAAGTTCAGCCACAGAAAACCCTGGTCCCATGAAGGGCGTGCTGCTATGTGTAAAGCAATCCAGGACCTTTAGTATTACTTTTAGATTTTTCAAATAACCTGTCCCAATTACAGATGTCGGAACACTTATGCTGGCTTTGATCCAGTTCACTTATAATGGGAGCTTCTTTCAATCCAGGTATTGTTTGAATATACCTGCAATATTTTCTTCAAACCTTAGTTTTACAACGATTTAAGAATCCATCAGATAACTACAAAGGAATGTAGGTATATGACATAATCAATCAATTCTGACCTTAGTTATGTTACTTGTAACTAATTTCAGTATGTAGTTTACAATTTTAATTTCCCTGTAGGTATCTTCAAAAGCCATGGCTGTTTTGTTAAAACTGCTTTTTTTTTTCTTGTTTAAAAAATCGTCTCTCATTCTGATATGTCTTGACATCAGGTGCTGAAGGATGGGAATTTCTATGGTGATTCCTTTCTTCTTCATGTGCTGTAGTGACAGCTTTTGATTACAAAATCATGCTTCAAAATTGAGTGTAAAATGAACAATATTGGGTCAGAGATTAATGATTAACACACATTTGTGATTCATCTGTAAGTACATTCGTTGGCTCCAGCTCTGGTAAAGTAGTGTTAAACAAAATTGTGAAATACAGCAAGAGTAAACTGCAAAGTTCAGAGAATTCTGAAAATTCCTTAATAATTAGCAGTTGTGTATCCCTTAACACCTGGAGATAAATGCTTTTAAAAATTGTTTGGGTATGAGGTTAGTTTTCCCTTGATACCTGAAGTTGTAGCACCAATTTGGTCACTAGTTTACATCAACAATTATCAGCTGATAACTATTCTTTCTTAATAGATTTTTCTTTTCTTTTTTTTTTTTTTTGCTTGTTTTCATTATAGGAAATATGGGAACTTCTTCTATTTGTACAGGTGGTGTAACTTGGTGGTCAGTGAAGCAGTGCAAGCTGCTTGTGCCACAAAATAGATTTGTGATCTCTTCCCCCCCCCCCCCTTCTTTCTTCTTTCTTTCTTCTTATTTAGTAAGGATACAGCTTCTATTCACTTAGCTTTTAATTCTGTATGGTTCGCCTGTCAGCATTTCCCAAGTTAATTTGCCCTGCATGCCCATACTGTCAATGTTATCAAATTAGCCAGGTTCCAGGACTACGCAGCTGGCATTGCACTACTTCTTGTTTTGCCAGCCAGCCTGTTTTAGCTTCAGGGGCATGTCAGGTAGCCTTTAGGAGAAGTGCATCTCATAGGATGAGAAATTGTCTGTGAAAATGACAAAACGCACCAATATTTTGGATGTCAGGTGATGCTCTTTCTGGGATTTCTTTATGACTGAAAACTTTTCAGATGATTCCCGTGCCTTACTGAATGCCAGCATTGGCTGTAGGCTTACAAATGCTACAAAAGCAAGAGATGAATTTAATTCTTCCTCATTATTACTACCCAGTGCCCATCAAACAAAAAGTTCATGATTCTTTTCTGACTCTTATAAGATGTAGATTTCCAAACCTCTGTTTTTTTGGGTGTGTTTTTTTTTTTTTTTTTAATCAGGAATCTGTATTCTTTGGCTCAAGTGCCAAATCTAATGTGGCAGAACAACTTAACTGTGTCATCCCAGAGGATCCTCTGGTGTTGGTAATAGTCTGCTATTGTCTGGATCAATTGTTCTAGTAGCCATCTCCCTCTGCGCCCTGTAGCTCTTCATGATATGCCCAGGAGGGCATCCATGGTCTGATGAAAATGTCACTGTCACCTGCTATGTGATCTTTATTTGTTGCAGCCTGGCATAATTTTGCAAGATTGTCATGTAGTGAAGCATTAGGACCTTGTCCCTCCAATCAGTGTGGAAAAGAGAATATAGGCTGCTCTTTTTCTTTTAGTCCTCTACTGTTTTCCAGCCCAAAAGTTCCTCTTTCTCTGAAGGGGTGTTTGCATACTGATTATAAGCCTGTGCCTAGACTCGAATCTTCACTTACCAGCTGCGTGTGTAAACTTGTGGTCCCATGTGAGCTTGAGGTGAGCTTCAGGCCATGCGTCTGTCATCCTGGATCTCCCTCTCTGGTGATGTTCTTCGCTGATTCCAATCTAGTTAAATCTTGGAAAAACTTGATATTCTGTTCCCATCTTCCCTACTATCAGTGCAGTTACCATGTTGTTGTCTGAACTAGCGTATTTAATGATGAGAAAACAAGTAGATGCTGGTTGTCCCATATCTTGAAGCTTGTGCTGCGTGTGAGGTGGACATAGTTTAATGAGCTCTCAAGTTTTTCCACTTTTTGTTGTGATCTGTACTATGGTGATTTCTGCTCTTCATGTTTACTGTGTGAACCTGCCCTAGTTTTTTCCTGTAGTCTCCTGATCAAGCCACGGCCTTTATGAAACCTTATCTTACAAGAAAGGCCAAGAGTTTCATTATGCCTCACGTTAATCTTTATTTACTTACTAAACGAGGGATTATCAATCAGAACGATCTTCTTGAGAGTAATTTTTTAAATATCTGTAGCAAAGTGAAATTTGATCACTTTATGACTTCTAGTAGCGTATCAAAGATGACATGGTTGTCTGAAAGATGGTAAAAGTGTTGTAAAATATTGACACAGTACGGGGTCACTTTGCTAATTCAGAAAGTTTATTATGATAGTATTGCTCTGCTAGGCTTTATGCTGGATCAGGTGGTCTCTCCTCATTGTTCTGGGTTTACGCTGAATAGACTCTACGTTGGCTGTGTTCCCACACCAGGCATAATGTGCATAAAGGCAACATAAACTCCTTATCATGGTTAATTCAACAGAAATACAATTGGCTGCCCCTGCCTGGTTTGGATCAGTTCTATGCTGCTTCACAATTTATACAGAAATCTAATATTAATGAATGGGCTGAATGGAATTAAGGAAATCGTAGTTTCACTAATGAAGATGATTTAATTTCAAGTTTCTTGCACAGAGGAACAAAAGGTACTACTTCAGAATTTTTGCCTTGCCTTTTGTTTGGCAGTCTGAAAGTCTTAACCAGGCACTTTCTAATGGTTGCAGAACCCAAAGTATGTTTAATTATATCTTTGATTGTCCTAGGCATTGATTTCTGGCAAGATTGCTTCTCTTCAGCCAGTGTACTTACCTCCTGTTTTTTGTTTTGTTTGGTTTTTTTTTTTAATAGTAATCATTTGTTAGAAATTCTGGTTGCAGAAAGATGCAATGATAAAAGAGATATCCATAACAAATTACTTAAGCTTGTAACTCTCTATAGTACAAAATACGGAATGTAAAATTCATCCTGATCGTAAGTCTGGTTTTCATTTTCCTGCTTTCTTTGTATATGTGTGTCCAGGTTGGATTAAAAGTCTGTGGAGTGGTTATGTGTGACCGACAACAGAAAGTTGATCTTACATGTTTTTTCTTTGAAATGAAACTGCCTAGACAACCAGCTGGCTTCAGCTGAGAAAAATGTGTGTATTGGTAGAAAAAATGCAAATGGGTGACAGTGTCCATGAAAATAGTCATGGAGATGCGTTCCTGAGAGCCTACACGGTTTGTTTTTCACCTATATTGGTTGAACTTTAAGCAAGCAGCCATGCGAATTCTAGAATTTAAGGCAGATCTGTTGCCCTGTAAATTCAGTCTTGTGATCGCCAGGAACAGGCCCCAGGTTTCACGCTAACTGTGCAAGTCTCAGGACTTGACAGGTTTTGTCTAAGCTTGTCTTTGCCTCCATGGAGCTTTATTTGGCTTTGCTTAGCTGCAAATGGAGCTTTATTTGGGTTTGCTTAGCGTTTTTTCTAATGACCAGGTGCCTGCTGCTTAGATAGTTTCACTTTGGCTTGTCTTTGTGTAATTTTGTGGTATAACCATATTTCTTTCTACAGACAGTAGCAGCAAGTAGTTATTCTATGTGGAATGACCTATCTGTGACCCTCACAGAAGGGTGTAGTGCAGAGGAGCATTGGCGTGATGTGACAGCAGAGGTCTTGCAAGTGGGGACACAGGATGGAGGGTGGAGGAGCAGAGGCTGAAGAGAGGGGGCTGGAGATGCCACTGGGGACCCCAGCGCTGTGAAGAGGTCACCAGTGGTTGGTAAAGAGCTACGGGCCGGGAGCTGGGCAAAACTGGGTTTTTTGGAACATCGAAGAGCTGAAAGAGCATGTCTCAAGCAGATTTAAAACACAGCGTATACAGTAAATGTGGATGTAAAATGGAGTTGGAGACCAGTGAAGCACGAGCAAGACGTAAGATTGTGTTGGAAAAATAGCCGCAGATGGGGTTCCTCAGAGTAGGGAGGAAGAAGCCATCAACATCACGCTTCTCCTGAGACCACCTGCTCCACCCTGCCACCACTGTAAGCTTCATGCTTCTCCCCAGGCAGGGCGTGGGATGCTGACGGCTGGCTCACCGTAACACCTTCCCACAGCTAACGCCAACAACCTTAGGCCTCAAAAGGGTGGTATAAAGGAACACCTGACCGCAGGAAAGGGGCTAGGTACTAGCAAGTGTATAACAACTTTAAATGTATGATGAAGACTTTCTGTAGTAGTATTATTTTCCTCATTTTCTGTCTTTCTCTGCCCATCTAAGCAGTCCCTCACCCACCAACACCGCTGCAGGGGCTGAGAATGGATGAGTATCACATTGATGGTACACGTCTGCTTTCTAAATGACTTCTTTGATATATACCTTTTAAAGAGTTGTTTCAGAACAACTGTGCAAAACCAATCTGTGTTTTATATATTGTTATACATTAATGAAACACTGTATTAACTACACATTCCAAAAGAAATCAGATGTAAATAGGACAGCGTATCCATGGATTTGGATGGGCTGGGTGAAAGCAGCTGGAGAGGACGGGCGAGTTGATACGAGGTTGAATAGGTCTTTACACCACCAGCAATCCTTACTGCCATCCCCCAGGACACATCACGAGTAACTCAGAGCCAGAGGCTGTTTGCCTGCTCAGCCTTAGGAACATAAATGTAGGTGGTTCATTCTGCTGGTTTCAAGTAATAATTGGGTTGGTATTGAAACAGAGTTCAACCAGTTCCTGATATTCCTAGGTGGACTTTTTTTATTTAAACTGGAACAGCCCAAGACTGTGTTCAGGTCTGCTTCATCTGCGAGAGTGTCAGTTCTTCCTGTCTGCTTCCACAGAATTCCTGCAAAACTATGGCCGTGTTTTAAGTAAATAAACTTGGTAATTCCTGTGGGTTTTTCTTTAATCCCCAGGAGCAGTCAGCAATTTTAATAGAGGTTTTCATCCTAAAACTGTTAGTGTACATTTAGCCAGAGAAGACTTCCCTGTGGGTTGTCATAAAACTCATGGAAGCACTGCTGGTCTGACCCTTCTCTTTGCTTCTCCCTTTCTTGTTCCTTTAAGAGAGTGGCTTCTGAACCAATATATGTTTAAGTTGACAATGAAAGTTACTGTGAGGCTGAAAATTATTTCTTTGCCTTCTTGTGAATAGGAAGAGACAATTACGCCTCTAAAGGTTAGGAAGAGGTATTGTGGCTGATTTCTTAAGCTTCCTTATTAGACATATGTTTGCTTTCGTCCCAGTCCTTCTGGTGCCCCAAAGAGTGGAGACAATCTGGACAAGAGAGGAAGAGGTCATCCTAATTGCCTCATAGGAGAGTCACCATTTTCTCACCTGTGAGCCTTTCCTAAGAGAACCGGTTATTTTGACAAGAAGATAGAATTCTGAGAAACTGTCTAATCTGCTTTTAGGTCTAGGGCATTTTGAATGTGGAGATCTGTGAGGCCAATAGCTTGCTTTTTATTGTGTTCTGACAGAGTACAGAAGGAGAGAGTAAATAGCTGGGGAAGGGTGGCTACTTAAGCTAGCGCTACAACTGAAATGTTTTTTGTGAAATTACTCTGCAAGGAGTCAAGTGGGCTCTTCACTCAAGTGGGCTCTTTGGATCATACATCGTCTTACGTGGGACTGACCATTGCAAGTCCGGTAATACCAGTTAAGGCTGAGGGACAGTGACTACAAGGATGTAATACAGTTATGTTACAATGAGTAGTAGAGTGGATGCTATTCTGCACAGTAAAAAGTGAAGAGACGCTTCTTTTTCTTTCCTTTTTTTCCCCCCAGGATCTTCCTTGAAAAAGGCACAGGTGCCCAGCATTAAGTAAGGGAAATAGAAACGCATTTCTTTCATGAACTGTTTCATAGAATCATAGAATGGTTCGGGTTGGAAGGGACCTTAAAGATCATCTCATTCCAACCCCCCTGCTGTGGGCAGGGACACCTCCCACTAGACGGGAAGTTTAACGAACTAGTTTAATGAACTAGAGACAATTCTTCTTCCCATGCAGTGATACAAGTGTACTGTGAGAAAAGTAGTGTATGCTTGTATGAGAATACAATCTATTGAAAATGTCTGTTTTCTAAAAATTAAAAATAATTTTGCGTGGGTAGCTAACTTTTGTGTTTGCGAACTCCTGAGCGCTTTATTTCACAAGCAAGGAATCTTTGCATGCACTTAAATGTAGTCTAAAGTTGAAGAGAAACATAAAACCTTAGCACCTGGGGAGATGCTGACAAATTCACCTGAAGTAAACCGCATTTTTGTCATGAAGGATTTCAGAGCTGTTGAAAGCCATGTAGAAATAAGTACTTCCCCAGTCATATGAACATGGGCTTGGTTTTTTTGTTTGTTTGTTTTTGTAAAACTAGAGAAATAGATTTTAAACTGTTCAGTTCTGTACTTGCTGTGGTCTGTTCTTCAGCACCAGCATTCTGTCATTTCTGAAGGGGGAATTGGATTTACTTCTATTTAGCAGTTGGGTTTAACAAAGGGTTAAATTTAAAACAAAAAAAAAATTGCAGAGCAGGAAGTTCAGATACCGATCATTAAAATAAAGTCAAATTTGAAGCAAAGTATATGTGAACAAGGTGAGTAAATGTTACATTTTAATGTAGGTCAGTCTTTGTCAATATATGTATAATGTGTGGAGTATGTGAGATCGTACAAAGCAACACAGACTGAAACGGTACCTCTTTAGCTACTGCAGCGAACTACAGCAGTGAATCCTGAAGTATCTGATTTGTACCTATGAGATGTTTTTGTATTAAACATAGTACAAAAGACTGGACGTTAGGAAGCATTTCTTTACCGAGAGGGCGGTCAAACACTGGAACAGGCTTCCTAGAGAGGTGTCGATGCCCAAAGCTTCTCGGTGTTGAAGAGGCATTTGGACAATGCCCTTGATAACATGCTTTAGCTTTTGGTCAGCCAGTTGGACTAGATCATCATCGTAGGTCCCTTCCAACTGAAATCATTCCATTCCAATTGTCGAAGCAAAGCACTGGTCAGAAACTGGTATTTTGACAAATCTTCATGGAGTTAATGGAGCCCTCCCTTTGGGAAATTGCACTCGTTATACAGAAAAATAAATCTTTATCCCAGCATTTCTAACCTATCTTGTACTTTCCAGTTTACACTAAGTAGGCGTTATTGCCATGGCTCCTATTTGGGTTTTTTCCCTTAGTCATCTGTGCTATCGCAACCATTTTGGAAGGTCCACTCCAGAATAGGCAGGTGCCAAATGAATTCCTTGAGGATCTGTGATGGTAGAATAATGCTTTCTGCACAGATGTGCCTAGGCTTCTTTGCTGTGAGCATTTGATGTGCATGTTTCTCCAGGTAAAAGCATATGTTTTCTCTTTTTTTTTTTTCTTCCTCGTAATAGATAGCAATTCATGCCCTTTTCTTTTTGCATTCTTTATCTGAAAGGATTAACGCGCATAGAAAAACATACTCACCATGTTCAGTCAAAACAGAATTCTGTTTATCTTGATACTTTGATTAGGAGGAAGAAGCAGAAGTTTCAGATACTTCTGGTTTTTGAGTTTGTGAGCTTTCCCAGGGCTGTGTCCTGAAACAAAATAGTATACTACCAAAGAGAATGCTTTTCTCAGGGGGGAAAAAGGAAATAAATAAACCCTGTATCATTCAGCCTGCGCAGAAAGTACCATTGACTATTAATGGGATAAAGACTACATAAAGTTCCAGAAATACATCCAGTCGTCTTTCTCCTTTTTTATACATTTCTCCGGTTTTCAAACAGTTAAAGGAGCACTTTGATTGTTTTCCCCCCAAATGAAAATACGCAAATGAAATTGAACAGCCTCTTGAGCTGTTGGGTGATTTAGTGGACAAATCAGACGACGACTTTTTTTTTTTTTTTTGTAGGTTTTCTGTTGGCACTAGTCTTTTAAGTTCTTTCCAAAACCAGCTGCATTACTTGAACAGCTTGTTGAGTTCTTACGTTACTATTTTCATTGGTTATTAATGATTTGGAGGATCAGGCATGTGTGCAAGCTTTGCTGAAGACATTGTTTGTTTATGGTAAAATGTGTGAGGGGTCGAATTGAGGCTATTACAAGCTGTATCAGTTAAAAACTGTGAATTAATGACAGTTACTGACCTGAATTACAATGTCAAACTTTGGTATCTCAACTTTACAATCCTTTCAGGGATACTGTTTATGTAGAAATGTTCTTAATTCAAGAAGTCCCTGAGCATTCTTGGGAAGTATTACAGATTCTTACGTTTTTCTTCTGCTATTCCCGTGGTCGCTACTTTTTCCAACTGCTGGAATAAGAGTATCAGGATAGACCGAGCTTTACAGTACCTGGTATGGCCAGTCCTTATGTTTTTATGTATATGGGAAAGCAGGGGAAGAAAACTTAAAAAGGAACAAAATAAGAGTATAGGAGACTTTTTTAAAAAAAAAAAAAAAAAACAAACAACAAAAAACCAAAAAAAAACCAAAAAAAACCCCAAAACCTCAAAGCACCTTAGCTCAGTATAAGAGCCATTACAATGGTTTAATCTTAATCTGCAGTCACAAACAGTAACATACCAATTATAAGGTCATTGTATGGTATTTATACGGAGCAGTTAAAACTGCTTGGAATCCTAATGGTGAGCATGGGAGGCCTGTCCCAAAACCTAATGTACTATAATGTACTATTTCATATAACCCTAATTCTAGGTTTTCATAGCAATTCATTTTGGGATAATACAACCAGTTCTAGTTACCATGAATTAATAGTATATCTAGGTATGCATAATTAAAGAGGAATAGGAAGCAATCTTCATTTTGGATTGGCAATTCTGATATTGCAGAACTTGCTGTACTGTCTTTTAAAGCCGTTTGTAGCAGTCATTGTCAAATACAGACTTGGAATTGCTGATTTTCTCGGGTTTGTTAATATTTCAATTTATATTTGCACATTTTTGGTTAAGATGGAATACAGTTTTTCAGAGTATAATTAAATGTGTACATAAAAATCCAACTTCTGAATGGATAAGGGAAGTTCTGAAGAAGTAGCATGTACAGACTTCAGGTTCGTTCACAAATACTAATTTTAATCCTAATATCTACTTTGGCTAAAGTGAATAACATGGATGTATCCAGTGTTCTTTTAAAGCGATCTTTTGTTCGTATTGCTTGTTCTGAAATGTGGACTTGGCAGAACCTAAATTAGGAATACGGTATCTTTTCTTTGAAGTCTGGAGAGTGGACCACTTAGAACACCTGTATGGAACAACATATTAATATGCTTTTCAGCACTGTTCAGTAGCACAAAAATAATGCAATTTAGAACTGAATGAGAGTAATAAATGGTGACCTTTGAAGAGGCTGTACTAATTATTAAAAATAATAAGCTGTTAGGGATGTAAACTGGTTATTTAATCCTTCCCCTTGCTCCAGGGTAGGATCAAAGAACTTAATTAGGACTTGTATCTACCTAACATGTTCTTAAAGACCTTCCGTGGTGGAGATTTCACATCATGTCTGGCCACCTTTAACAAGGAAAGATGGCGGAACAATGGAATAAAGTTCAACTTCCACACCTGCAGTGCAGAAGATTCGATTTAGGGTTAAACCTGTTCCTGCTTGCTTTGTCCACATGCACATCAGCTTCAATTTGCAGCAGTGTTTTCCTCGTAGATATATTCTATAGACTTCTGCTTGTGTCTGCTTCTGCTGGACTCTGGTGGCTCCCTGTCTGGCTTAGATTGCAAGCAATTGGAGTGCCCAAAATAATATTGCTTGAATTGAGCCTTTACCAATATTATGAAGACCAGACAATTACTCTAAAGTGGCATTTTTCTTTATGCATTCTAGTATGCCTTTATCCCAAAGGCACAAGATTCCCAACTTGCATTCAATTTGTGGTCTACTGTGACATCTAGAACCATTTTTGACATAACTGCTGTATATGCAGCTATGCTGCATTTTTGCCGTTGCTTAAGTTTAATACCTAACTTAAGCTACCTAAGTCTAACAACTCTTTCCTGTCCCTGTTCAATAGCATCCTGTTTTCAGACCTGTTTTCAAGATAATTTAATTTTTTTAAAAAAACTATTTTCAACTTTTATTTTTGAGTGATGAAATGTTGGTAACTATTCTGAGAATAGTTTTCTGGTTAGTCCTGATTCTCGAGACTTGTTGTTAATTTGAGGCTCCTCATCTCTGTGTGATTCCCAGTTGTCTGAAGTGTGGCTATGATATTGAGACTGCAATGACTAACAAAGAAATCAGTTCTTACTAGGGATTTTGTAGATATTTAGGAAATTCCTAATTTTGGTGTATATCCTGTTGACAGGTTCTTACAGATATTTCCTGATGGCTCTGAGATCTGATAGCCGTTGTTTTAAGTGAAGTCTAAAGTTTTGGGGTTCAATTAGCAGGTTAATCTCAGGTAGATGTTTGTGGTTTAAAGGTATTTCTGCTCCTGATGTCCATTATATATATTTAATGTGCTGGTCATGTGTTGCTTTTCACTGCATGGTGTTGGAGTATGAGAGACACAGTTTGCTCAAATCCACAATGTATAATAAAATGAAATGTAAGACGACTCAAGCGTTAGTGCTGACTGAGGAAATCTTACATATTAGGAGGGCAGAAAACTAAGCTGACTCTTGATCAAAATTGTTAAAAAAATACATGCATTGGTATTTGATTTGTATCTTTCACCATTTTTTTTTTATAACTAAGATTACTTTTATCTTTTTTTTAACAGAAATCTTTTGGACAGAGATACATTTTCTAAATCTGATCCGAGTAAGTATATAGCATTTTATTATTTTTTTTCATCGTATATTCCAAATGTGTAAATGCTGGATTAAAAATGAGGTGGTTGACTTTCTTCGGTGTCAGTTTGGTTACATTGTCTTTGTGACAATTATTTAAAGTAATTAAGTTACACTTATAGTTTCTGTTATATGAACCAGAATTTAAAAGACTGTTCAACTTTGCTTTCTGGCGCTATGTGGTTCCTTATTTAGCAGTCAACCTATGTTTTCCTAAAATTAATAAATGCAGAAAAGCTTGGGTTGTGGGTTTTTTTTTTTGATATCTGTGGTTCTACATCTCTTTAAAAGCTAGCAAGCAAACTTTTAAATAAACTAGAAGCACTTATTGCTGCTAGTACATTGTGTCCACTAATCTTAGAGTCAAACGCTGAAAAATAAAATTAAGTTAATTTGTCTCTGGGAAACATGACCTTTCCTGATCTAAAATAGTATGATGGTTTTTGAATTAATGTTTTCAGTTATGTAAGATAAGTTTTATTAGTGTATGACTGGATCTCAAAAAATTCTTGTGCCTATGAATTTATATATCACAGAATGATTTGGGTTGGAAGGGACCTTAAAGACCATTTAGTTCCAACCCTCCCTGCCATGGGCAGGGACTGGGACCACTGGACCAGGTTGCTCAGAGCCCCATCCAGCCTGGCCTTGAACACTTCCAGGGATGGGGCATCCACAACTTCTCTGGGCAACCTGTGCCAGTGTTTCACCACCCTCATAGTGAAAAATTTCTTCCTAATATCTAACCTAAATCTTCCCTCCTTCAGTTTAAAACCATTACTCCTCATCCTATCACTACACTCCCTGATAAAGAGTCCCTCCCCATTTTCCTGTAGGCCCCATTTCAGTACTGGAAGGCTGCTATAAAGTCTCCCCGGAGTCGTCTTTTCTCCAGGCTGAACAACCCCAACTCTCTCAGCCTGTCTTCATAGGAGAGGTTCTCCAGCCTTCTGATCATCTTCACGGCCCTCTGCTGGACCTGTTCCAACAGGTCCATGTCCTTTTTGTGCTGAGAACTCCAGAACTGGATGCAGGACTCCAGGTGGGGTCTCACCAGAGCAGAGTAGAGGGGCAGAACCACCTCCCTCGACCTGCTGGCCACCCTTCTTTTGATGCAGCCCAGGATGCAGTCTGCTTTCTGGGCTGCAAGCACGTGTTGCTGGCTCGTGTTGAGCTTGTCCTCCACCAACACCCCCAAGTCCTTCTCCTCAGAGCTGCTCTCAATCCATTCTCTGTCCAGCCTGTATTTGTGCCTGGAACTTCTGATTTAAAATCCATGACTATCTTCCTGTGTCAGACACTTTATAAAACTTTTATCGAGGAACTGAGACCACAAAAGATTTCCTTTTTTTCTGATAGTGTTTAATCAAAGTACTCTGTAGTGTTAATTGACTAGTCCTTAGATTATGGTGTCTTGGGCCATGTTGTCGCCCCTACAACTCTCTATATCTTTTTATCTGTAAGTTAATTTTCTTTTTTTTTTTTTTTTAAAAATGCTTTTCTTCCTTAGAATACCATGTATTGTGCTCACTGACATTGGAAATAACACAAGACACATGAACTTCTATCAAGTGTCTGGACATGTTACCATGTCCTGAATACTGAGTCCTGTGAGAGCATGAAACATTTGGGTACTTTTGTATGGTTGTCTGTTCTTAACCAAAAGTTTCTTGAGAGAGCTTCCACAATAAACTTTTGATTGGAAAAGCTCCTACCTCCAGGTAGAGGCTGCATGAAGTTAGGAGTACCTTTGACATTCCTAACCTATATAACATTTTTTTTTTTTTTTTTTAAAAAGGAGACATAGGCAATACCACGCCTCTGGTGTAGGGAGATCATGCAGAAGTAGAATTGAGTGTCTTGCATGCTACTGTTTTTTAGTTGGCTAATAAAAACTGAGTTTAAATAAAATAAATACTCAAAAAAATAAAATAAAACCTCAAAATTGCTAGAGTGGTCAGTGACCTATTGCCCCTTATAGATTGAATTCAGAGATCTCTCTGTTGAATCAAGGCACCTTTCAACAAAAGTGATGAGGTGTCTACTTTTTAAGCTCAAATATTATTAGGGACTAGTGCTTCAAATTTTTATCAGATAGGGAACTGTATTTAGGCATGAATTGCAGGGTTTGAGTAGTAGGGGACTGCAATGTGACCTGTGTGGGCACTCAGCTGTGGTGTCAGTCAGCTCTGAAAGCCACGTGGCTAACAACCATTGCCCACCAGATCTGCCAGCTAGGGGAGCACACAGTGCCCCTGCCCAAGCGTATTTTAGATAAAAAAAGCAGCAGCAGGTAGGAGCTAGAGACACAGCTGCCAACCATACTGCCAGAGCCACACTTCTGAAGATATGCTGCTGGAGATGCATCCTTGGAAGGAGACACTCCATGCAGAAGGCGGTACAGCTCTGAAGGGGCTGTGTCCTGTGGGCAAACCCAAGTGATCGTGGCTGGTGGGTGACCCATGCTGTGCGAAGGACACAAGGAAACAGAGTGGCAGGAAAACCTAAATTTATCTTTAAAATATTTCTGAGAAGTAAACTGGTTTTTATGCATTCAAAGTATATGGAAATATTTTTTTTTGAAGTGTCATAACCTTGCCTATCAACTCAAAACATACTGCTTTCTTGTTTCTGGAAAATAGCTTATTTAAAGCACTTAAGTTGATGGCGTGCTCTGGAGATCTGGTCTCAAATTGTGAGTACCCAGTGACGCTGCCCATCAGGCCTATCTGTCACAGGTTAGCCGCACAAAAACATGGAATACAGCAATACTGTCCTTGGTAAAGAGAGAAGGGGGAAACTGTTGGCTCTGGAAGTGCTCACACTGTATTTGCACTCAAGAAATTACTTTGCAAAGTAACTTTGATTGTGGGTAATCCCCAAGCAGTGTACATTTAGTTTTAGTATTCTGCAGGGTTTTTTTATTAGCCAATTTAGTTTGTTAGCTCCTAGTGTCCTTTAGTTGAGCACAGAGGTATGGCCCTACTGTAAAAGTGAAAGGGGTTGCGGGTGGAGTATAAAAAGTGCTAATTTTTTCGGTGGCTGGAATTACGGCAGGATACTCAGTGTCTGTTTGCTTGGACAAAGGCCATTCTTAGCCCAGTCTGTATACAGTAACTTTATGCTGTTAGCTAAAAAAGGTGTCAAAACTGGCATTGTACCGCTTTCCCGAGATCCGCTTTTAGACCCACTGCATTGGCAACCACTAGATCTCATACATGATAGAACCATGTAGAGTCACTCCGCATGTTGAGGTCTCATTGGATTTGACTAGGCCAATTCTAATATGCTTTTCAAACTCCAGTGCAGTTATCCAGGGATAATACTGATGGTGAGAATCTGATTTTATCCACTTGGCCTTTTTCTCAGAAAGGGACACACGTGAATATAGTTGACTCCCATATCAATGTAACAGCCTTCTCCTGAAATTAAAAAGGAACTTGTGATTTCTCCAGTTCCCTTAGAAGGTTTGCTTAGCCTTTTTCTGATACTGTAATTGCTACTCGGTATTTATTCGAATTCTGACCACTTCCCTGCAATGTAGAATATTCATGCCAAGAGGAAGCTAGCACTTTGCCAGCTCCCTAGAGGCAAGTTACAAAAATAATGTAGACATATTCGATATAGATGGGACAGACTTGGATAGCCCTTGTTCATGAAGTATTTTAAACAACTCTTACTGACAGTGCTTTCTCCTCAGTGGAGTCAAAGCAAGCCGTCTATATTGATTTACTGTAGCATTTGGACCGTTCTGTTCTTCCAGTTTGGAGACCATTTTTTCTAGGAATATTTTTGAGAAAAGCCTTCTTTTATTAATATTTTCTTGGAGAGAATGAGCTCAAGCAGTGCTTCCCTGATGTTTCTCAGTTTCTAGAGTTAAAAATTATTAAATGTTAGTATTTCTGACTGTAGGCATGGATGTATCATCCCTTGGAAGAGCTCATATGGGAAAGCTTTCCAAAAGGGTTTCTTAGCCAGCTTCCATGTTGAGGGTATGTTACTCTTCATCAGTGTGCTGCTGTGACCTTCCTCATTGCTCCCTCGGTTTTGCAGTTTACAAGAGAAGAACTGGTTGTTCAGCTCCGTTTTAGGACGTGATTGTGTGATATGTTGGCTTTTGAAACTTAAGAATTTCCTGTTTATCCCAATTTATTCCTTCCCCTCCCACATGACAATGCTATTAACTATTTTCTGCTCAAAAAAAGTAAAAATTGGTTGCTTTGTGAAGCCTTAGATCTCTGGTTTGAGCAGTTCAAGTGCTTTAGGTCAACGTCAGCATATTTGTCTGATTTCCCCAGTCAGATAGGACTTTGAAGAAGTTTTTGAGGGATTATTGTAATTATCATGATATCAGGGTCTTTATAAAACTGTCTTTCCAGCAGCCTTAAAGGATAGTGAATCATACCATTGAAGGAGACCATTATCATTCCTGAAAATTTCTGCGGTCAGTTTTAGAGGAAAGATAGAAGTTTTAAAATTATTCTAAATTTGCAAAGTATTTATCAGAAAGTCTGGAACTGGAATGTATGTCTTTTCTATAGGTTTCATTAGGACTGACTTTTTTTTGAAATGTCAGTTTGAGATGCACACGTATGTATCACTGTCAAACTTGCACCTTGTACTTACAATAAAATAAATATCACATGAGATGATTATTAGTCTGTATCTTCATTATATTTAAAGTACCTGCCACATCTGCAGCCTAGATAAATACCAGAAAATTGCTAGTCATACTAAAAATTTTAGCTCTTTTCTCCTCATTTAAGGTTTTATATAAATGACTCTTAAACTCGGGAGGTGGTCCCGCTCCTGGGATATACCTCTAGAAGCACTGGAGAGCCACTGGTAGTGGAGGGGAATAGAAATCTGCTATTGCCTCAGCAATGGAAAGGGGAGAAGGATAGCATTGCTTGCGATACGTCCTCCAAAGATAAAAAAATCCAAATGAGAGTAAACTGACTACGAAGAAACTGAATTTGGAAACTAGGATTCTAACAGACAGACAGGAGTGAGCAGCTTTCCAGAAAGCAGGAACAGAATAAGAGAGTTTTAAGGTGGAGCTTTACACCTGTTTTTTAACCCTTTTATGTTGTGTGACTCGCATCTCATCAACCATGGTGGGAGACTAAAATTATCCTCTGGTAATCTTTTTTTGGTCTTTTTGTTCATAGCTGCTCTTTTATTTGGCTTCATAAACTAGGGAGATAAGGTAATGCGAGAATGCTTCTTTTCTGAAAATTTGATGGTAGCGGATATTTTATAGTTGTATCATTGCTTTCTTCTCCTCAATATTAAATCGCACATTTTTTAATATTCTTTTTGTTCCACAGCTGCAATGCGCAATTGTTACTTGATTTACTGTATTGACAGTAATACACAAGGCAGGATGTAGTACAAAAAATAAAGCAGCAAATCAATAGTGGAAAATGATTATGTTTAAGAAAAATCTGGACAATACAGATATCTGAATAGCAAATGTCCATATTATCTTTATAGAGGTTTGTGGTTTTTTTTTTTCTCTAAATGAATTTCAGTTCTATTCTCAACTGGGGTTATAGGTATGAGAAATTTCTAATTGAAAACTTATATATAAGCTCTTGGCAAAATGGACAAAATCCACAACTACGTCTGCTTTTGAAATTAGTAAGATGTTTGCATTCTTGGAAACCACTATTGAAAACTGGAAAATTTTCATTATTGAAGAACTGGTAACATCAGTTTAAAAAAAGAGTTTCCAATGGGGAAAGTGAAAGGAATGTTTGTGAGAGCGTGTCTGGTTCTATGTTAGCAGTAGGGGTACTTCCAGAGAATATGTTTTTTTCTTGTTTTTATTTATGGCAAGTTCTTTGGCAACACTTCCTTCTTCTCCTAGTGTTACCTTGGCACAGATCCTACTAGATGCACAGGTTTGTCAGAAGTTCAGTAACCTTCAGACACTTCTGTAGCAGATTTCGTAGCTTCCATTTCACTCATTTTTCTCACATTTTCCCATTTAACTTCATTCTTCATGCAATATAGTTCAGCAGTCTGCTCCAGAGCGTGCTGTAAAAATAGCCTTGTTGGTTTGGATTCACACTACTATAAGCAGGAACCAAAGCTAGGAGCATGACTGCCCAAGGTTTCATTTAGAGTAAATGGAGAAAGACAGACATCTCCGGAGAATGACTTTGAAATTTTTTTGTAAAACTTTTTTTTTTTTTCTTTTTTTTTTCTACAAGACATCTTATTTGGAAAAAAAAAAAGGAAGTTAGATTGTGTTAACTTTTGACTTCTATGTGAGCTAAAATATTGAACTTGCTTTTTTCTGTTCTTCCTCTTATTTGCTACTGCCTAATGGGATTTTTTTTTTTTTTTTTGGTGTGGAGCAAATACATTTCAAGTAAGAAGAAAATGTAGTTTGAAGCTTGGCTTCATTTCTGCTTTGCTCTGTTGGTGATTCTGACTTCATTGAGAACAAGACCAGGCTTCTACCTTTATTGTTCAACCCCAAACAGTAGTGTTTTTAACCTTCTGCTGAAAATAACGATCAGCACAGGAGAATTTGTCGGGAAAAAGTGTTCAAATATCTCTATTTCCATTGTTTAGAAAAGGGTTGTAGTGGAGTTTCAGGTAAGAATTGCTTTAACGGTGCTAGCGGCATCTAGTTCAAGACTGTAGAAAATAAAGTTCGTAGTACTCCTTCAGTGCAGATGATTTGTGCTTATAATAGTGTTTGAAAGACCCGATTATAATCGCCCTGTCACCAGTCCCTGTGATGGAAGCTGCAGATGAACGTGTAGTGGGTTCTGTACTAGAAAACCAGATCTGTAAAGAGAGTGATGCCTGTGGGATTATGCTGCTTGGTCTTTCAAAAACAGCTTAGGTCAACAAACTTAATTGATTCCATTTTGTATTAGGTTTTAATTTGTTTTAAAAAGAAGGATGCGTATGTGAGATACTTAAACATATGTAAATAATTTGAAGCAGAATTTAAGGAAGAAAATCTGGGAAATTATTTTTTTTCCTTTTTCCACTTTTATTTCCCCTGTCTCTTTATCCAGTTGGATCCTCACTTGTTTTTAATTCTCTCATCTCTTGAAGGAAGCGTAATTTAGGGTAATTATGCATTAGATTTTCTAGGATAGACAGACCAGCCACATTTAATGAAGACCTGCTTTTATCCAATTTTACTGCTAAGGGTTATCAAGTGATTTGCTGGAGGTCAAGCATTAAGTGTTGCCTCCCATTTTAGAACCACCCTATTTACTAGCCCATATTGTTGCTGATCTGGTTAGGCATACTGAAAACTGATGGAAAACATATTACTGTTTGATTGTCCTAATTACTACTTTCAACAGCACAACAGACTACAAAATTGGTTCACTTAAATTTAAGAATATGTTAAATTCTGAAGATCACCAGACATGTTTTTTTTTCTTTTCACAGTCTGCGTTTTGTACACACAAGCCATTGGAAACAAAGAATGGAGAGAGGTAAGATATGTATTCATGGTTGTATGAACTTTTAGAGTATACTTAAAGCTTGTCGCTTGCCCTAGCAGAAAAGAACATGTCATAGCCTCTTGAATGCCATGATAAACAACGGGAGTCCGATGTACCGGTAAACACTTAAAACCTAGTTGCATTAATCCCAATTTCCATGTCTGTATTGCATATTTCCATCAAAAGGGAAAACAAAATTAGAGAAAATACATGAGTTTCCTGTTTTACAGTCTCCCTGAGACAAATGAAATTAAATTTAGCAATCAGTCTGTACAAGGTTTGTGGATATCAAGAGAGGAAGGCACTCAAAACAGTACAAGATCTATGGAAGGATTCGACTGTGGTGATGGTCAGCGTCAGCAAAACTAGCCAGTAGCTGTGGTAGAGATCTATTTTTCCCATGTAGTGTCTGG